>NC_084543.1:13666875-14268750 GCF_024500275.1 Phycodurus eques | reverse complement strand
TTACTTAATTTAACCTTCTTGAATATAGATATGCTTAAGTGCTAAAATATCTGAATTGTGTCGTATTTAAACCCTTGAAATATGTGTACTTCAATTATCTGAAGTTATTATAACAGTTTTGCTTTTACTGGGAAATGAGGATGTCTGAATTTTTGAAGAGCAAAGGTCAAGGTTATTTTTTTAATGAAACACCACAGCTGGGCATACAATGTGCAAATTAAAAGAAACGCTCTTAGATGATTGAAATAAATTTTGTTGTGATGATGCTCTCAAACAGTTGAAGTGGATTTTTGATATTACTCATTCCTTTCTCTGAGCCTTTCCCACTCACTGTGTTGGGGCGAAATGGATGAACAGCCTCTATAAATCATAGCACGAATAAGGCTGTTGTATCAAAATAAGGGCCACCATCTCTGTTTTCGGCATATATTGTCACAATTGATAAAGGTTGCTATGGTGCTTTTAACATTAGGTTTAGAGGCCACAGAAAGCTGAAAAAACGTTATTACATTCTGACAGATTTAAAATGCATTGTGGTCACCCATAGTGTGAGCAGTCATAAAAAAAGCAATTTTATCCAATTTGTGCAATCATGATGTAAAACACTTAAAAATGGTGCAGAGTTACCCAACGTGACTGCTCATATAAAGTAATTAAATTGTGATGTATGTATTTTCTTTTGTATTATTACAATGCCTGAAATCAAATATAGAATATTGTGAGGATATACGGTACAGAAAATGGATGGATGAATTACAAGGTATTTGCTAAAAGCCACAAAAAAATCCAGAATACAAGCAAAACATATAGGTAATTTCATACATTTTGTGTTGTTACGTTCTACGACATTATGCATGCATGAAATTACCTGTGACTTTAAATGGATATTTTTTTCCACAAAATGTTGGTGGAATTATGAATAGGATGACAGCGCATTTAACTGTAGGGGTTCCACTGTAAAATTTTAAATATATTTTTTACATGCTTTAATAAATGTCTATTTTGCATGTTTTGTTAATTTTATGCATGAATGCATATTTCCTAGTATATTACATGTATATGCATCTTTTCAATGTCTTCTTGCTTACCATGGAAGGCTTGTACACCGGTCCCACATTAATCGCAAGGGTTACAGTGCAGAACCCCCCGCGATAGATGAAAATCCATCATACACTATTGTTCTCTCATTATTAATATATATTTTCAAGCTTTATACAGAATGCCAACGCAAAATATGCACGTGAGGTACAGGTATTGTTTTTGTCCACTTCTCCATGCCTCACATCCTATACTATAGTATATGTGACTTTGAATGTTTGTCGCTCGTTTGCCTGACCTGGTGAGTGACGTCAGAGTCAGCGAATGATAGTGTAGAGTTGGCCTTGTTGGCTCAGGATAGCCGTTTGCCAGTCCGTGTGTTGAGTTACTCAGCGTAAGTTGTGGCTTTCGGCAGCTTGTGTCTGAATGTTGTGTGTTACATTTGTTCAATAAAGCGATTGAAAGTGCACTGGCGACTGTGTCTATCCTTGACAACCTGTGGAGGGATTACAATTTGTTCTAACTAGCCGTGGTAGGTAATATGAAATTAGATAACGACGTTTACTTTACCATCGACGTACAGTTGTGTAAGACAATACACCTTTGCAGTAGATACATCACACTTTATCTTCTTGCGTAAGTGTGAAACGATAAAACATTTTGAAGATTCTCTGTCATTTATGCACTCTTTCCTCCTTGTTTGCACTTATTGCTACGTGTGCAGTAATGGAACATGTGAAAAAATTATCAGAAAATCCTGCGAAACGTTGCGATATATCTATCTATCTATATATATATATATATATATATATATATATTTCCAAAGATGCTATTGTCCTGAAAATGTCACCAGCTGTTGGGAACAACCCAAGTAATTCATACATACAAAGAAAGAAGAACAAATAAGCTCAGAAATTAAGTTGTGTGTAATAAAGTGAAATGACACACGGAAAAAGTTGGTATTTGTACACTTTGTACAAAAGCCTTTGTTGGCAATGACAGCTTCAAGACGGCTCCTGTATGGAGAAAATAGTTGCATGCATTGCTTTGGTGTGATTTTGGCCCATTCCTCCACACAAATCTTCAAATCTTGAAGGTTCCGTGGGCTTCTTTTATGGACCTTGGGTTTCAGTTCTTTCCATAGATTTTCGATTGGATTAAAGTCCGGTGATTGGCTGGGCCATTCTCGCAGCTTTATTCTATTTTATTTTTAAACCAATTGAGAGTTTCCTCGGCAGCATGTTTTGGATCATTATCCTGCTGAAATGTCCACTATCGTTTCATTTTCATCATCCTTGTAGATGGTGGCAGATTTTTGTTAAGAATGTCTCGGTACATTTGCCCATTCATCCTTCCTTCAATAATGTGAAGTTTACCAGTACCATTTGCTGAAAAGCAGCCCCACATCATCATGCTCCCACCTCCAAACTTCACTCTTGGTATGGTGTTTTTAGGGTGATGGCCATGGCAGCGGAGTGCATTACTCACTCACATTACTTTTCCTTGTGACAACAGTACCTGCTAATTGCAGGTCTTTTGAAAGCTCTCCACATGTGGTCCTCGACTCTTGGACAACTATTCTGATTATTATTATTATTATTTGCACTCTTCTGTCACAAAGCTTGCGAGGAGCACCTGATCGAGGCAAATATATGGTGGTATGATTGGATTTCCACTTACAGTACATATTATGGCCCCAACCAGTGAGCACTGGAACATTCAGAAGCTTAGATATGCGCCTGTAACCAATGCCATTGTTATGTTTTGCAACAATTAGTTTGTGATGGTCTTGAGACAACTCTCTGCTCTTACCAATCGTGATATGTGTCTTGAATCACACCTTGGCAATGAGACAATCAATTAGGACGGAACCAGCTGATATTCATTTGCATTGACAAGGGGCCGATTTGCTGTTGATTATTGATACATACATTTTAGGTGTTGTCTTGGCTTTCCATGCCTTTTTGCACCTCCCTTCATGTGTTCAATACGTTTTCCCTGTGTCATTTCACATTTTTACACACAACTTAACTTCTGAGCTTATTTTTTCTAGTTTCTTTGTATATATGGATTAGTTGGGTTGTTCCCAACATCAGGTGAACATTTCTGGTCAATAGCACCTTTGGAAGTATATTTAGTGAGAAAAATGGTGGCGTGTTAAATACTTATTTCAGCCGCTGTATAGCCATTTAAATATACCATTTAAAAAGTCGTAATAAAGTGAAACCGCAATAAGTGTACCGCGATATGGCGACGGACGACTGTATTCATATAGTACTTCAATGACGGTCACGTACATAATAGTGCACTGCTTTCTTTTGTTATACATCAATTCCATTGATAACACCACTCAGAGGCACTACCTATTGAAAAGGGTTTATTTAACGGGTTTTATTTTCTTAAGGTAAAATATATCTGGCATTTTATACTATTATTTCATCTGATTGATCTGCTCATCTCTTACTGACTTAAGTCTGGTGATTTGGATGTAGATTCCAGCTAGTCTAAATGAGAAATAGTTGCCAAGAGGGACTGTAAATCGAGCTATAACCCAACTCATCCCTTTGGCTTTTACTCGCACCGCCCCCATCTACTCACATTGCTCAAACATCCTTGACCGTATTGGCCAATAGACTTTCTATTAGAACCTTTTGCATAACCATGAAAGAGTGTTGCATGGACCACTAGATGTTGAGCTAATACTCAACATGACCTTTTCTGAAAGCCTGTATTCCAATAAATACTAATTTCCTGTTGATCTAATTAGTGCCTGGAGGAATTTGTCTTCATCCATTATTGAGTAAAAACAGGAGAAACTGTATGGTCTGCCATTGTAATGGATTTATTATGGTTGAGGCAGGGGGGAAAAAGAAAGGGTAGCTATTATTTATTAAGCAGTTCTTTAATTGTGTTGAAACCACCCGCTGACGCGTGCAGTACGAAGGAGTGTAGTGGCATATTTTCCACATTGGCTAGCACAGAGTGAACGTGTAAGTCCAGTGGAGAGCCCTGATTCCCTATTGAATATTGGGGCACAACTATTGCATGTGGCTGATGCAATCACAAGTGCATAAAATAAATACAGTATATACCAATATACATACACGAAGCAGCATTGCAGTCATACCACACAAGAACAGATCTCAGAATGAAATTTTGCTGAAAGTGTTACACATCAAATGTAAAGTTTTAACATTAATAGCAGTTGAATGAATTATTTTGCTGAAATGTTGTTAAGCCATACCTTAATATACCAGTTTGACAACCTGAACATATCAATTGGAACTGGCACAGATTATAGTTAACTTCTGAGGTTATTACCATGCAAAAATAAATAAAGAAGAGCAAATCGCATCAATAAGTACATAGTATAACCCATTGAACATTGAACTGTTGGCAGAATCATCTTAACATTGTTAAGATCCAGCCTGACATTTATTACAATTTTAAAAAGTAATGGCATAAGTAATAGCCTCACATCTTGTTGGCTCAAATGCTATAGGGATGTTTAATGCAGTGTTGGCCATAGAGAACAGACTGTCCATCCCACAACTCTTCTTTGCGATCGGCTAACAAAAAATGTTGCCTCTCTCGATCTTTTGATACACAGGCAGAAAGGTGGACTTCGCAGATAGGCCTTATCTCACGCTTTCAAATGTTTTCCTTCCACTAAGATGTTTGTTCCTCTTCAATTTTTAATGAACATAGAGGTCCAAACGAAGCTTTATCAACTGGACTGAAGACAAGCAGTCTTACCAAGGACAATCGGCTCTCACAGACATACACGTAATTCAGTTGAATCATTTTAAAATAACTGATATACTCAAATCACAAAAAAAATGTCATGCGTATTTGAGTACACATCTCACTTAGATATGCGCCTGTAACACATCTCACTTAATGATTTTTCCACGACAATCAGTCTCGTCTTCCAATCCAAGTCTCACACAATCAAGCGCAACTCATTTTAGTACCTCGAATGACCTGTGAGAAGTGGAAGAAATTAGGAAAAACCCCAGTTTCATGCAGCGCAGTTCCTCTGCAAACTGCAACACACAACAAGAAATAAATAACGACACACCTTCTAGCGGCGGCACGGTGGAAAACTGGTTAGAGCGTCAGCCTCACAGTTCTGAGGACCCGGGTTCAATCCCCGGCCCCGCCTGTGTGGAGTTTGCATGTTCTCCCCGTGCCTGCGTGGGTTTTCTCCGGGCACTCCGGTTTCCTCCCACATCCCAAAAACATGCATGAATTGGAGACTCTAAATTGCCCGTAGGTGTGACTGTAAGTGCGACTGGTTGTTTGTTTCTATGTGCCCTGCGATTGGCTGGCAACCAGTTCAGGGTGTACCCGCCTCCTGACCGATGACAGCTGGGATAGGCTCCAGCACCCCCGCGACCCTAGTGAGGAGAAGCGGCTCAGAAAATGGATGGATGGACACCTTCTAGCATGGCCACTAGCAGCGTCACAAGTAGCAGCTACTGGTTTAACTACATTTCTCAGCAGCGTGGTATTAATAACATTCCTGTTTTCCACATCAAATCGCTTTTCAGTAGTAAAGCTACCTTCATGATCACATAAACATTGAAGCTAAATTTCCCCAGACAGTTCTAAACCTCAAATGCACCTCTTCAATATTTGACATGACGTACCTGTCCAGCCAATATGGCGAGAGAGGGGCAACATTTCACACATTTATTTTTTTTTTTTTTCCAAATGATATTAATCACTATAACAAAAAAATGTACAACCTTCAAAAAATGTGAGTAGTAGTAACAGTAGTAGTGCAAGAAACGTTCACGTTGCTTGACCGATTCAAAACCATCTCTTGTTGCTGTTTGGTCTCTGTTTTTGCGCTCGCTCAACTGAAAATAACTTCTAAGAAAAGGTTTTCTATCAAAGAAAGGAGCAAAGTATTTAAAACATTTAAAAATGTCTCATTGCATTTTATATCCATCCATCCATTTTCTGAGCCGCTTCTCCTCACTAGGGTCGCGGCCGTGCTGGAGCCTGTCCCAGCTGTCATTGGGCAGGAGGCGGGGTACACCCTAAACTGGTTGCCAGCCAATCACAGGGCACATACAAACAAACAACCATTCACACCTACGGGCAATTTAGAGTCTCCAATTAATGCATGTTTTTGGGGATGTGGGAGGAAACCGGAGTGCCCGGAGAAAACCCACGCAGGCACGGGGAGAACATGCAAACTCCATACAGACGGGACCGGGGATTGAACCCGGGTCCTCAGAACTGTGAGGCTGATGCTCTAACCAGTCGTCCACCGTGCCGCCTGCATTTTATATATTATTCTTTATTTTCTGACAGTTCCCCCGCAGCGCACAGACAGCACACCCCACAAATGAGGTATTAAAAGATGGATCGCAGCCACAGTTAGATTTTTTTTTCCTGTTACCATGGCAATGAATTCACCCCCCCGAAAAAAAAACCCAACAACAAAAAAAAATACTTCTATTTAAATGAATGGGGCATCGTCTCGAGCAACAACATGAGTCCCTTTTTTCCAGACATGCTGCACTGGCATAAGGTAACCGATAGACGCGTTTCTCGTCTCATTTGTTGACACAGTTCGGACATATAAACAATTTACAGCGGCGCACTGTCTTTTTTTAGTCTTGTAACATGTTTGAGACATCTTCCTGACACCAACTTTTGTCCCTTGATTTCCCGTTGCTATTATGTGTATCGAGAGTTTGGTGCTTGCTTTGTGTCACATTGTGACACATTATTCCATTATGCAAGCTTTTAAGGCCTCTTAATGCTCCCGCAGTCGCGCAGCCGACAACGGCCCGCATTCCATCACGTGACCGACGAATTGGCCCGTGCGGGCCCCTCTGCGTAGCTTGACTCGCACACAGCAAAAATTGTTGCTGCGCGTCGAACGCCGCAGAGATCATCTCTCGTGATTGGTCCGTTTTAGTCACATGCTGTGATGACGTACTCAGCGTGCCCCTTGGTTCTACATACCATCTACCCCGCCGCCTTCTCGATCGATTTTGCAGCATAATTAAACGCATCATCTAGTCATCTAGGTCAATTTGTTTTAGCAGACACTGTTCCATGGTCGCCATTGTTGTTGCTTTTTTCCTTGTCACTGAAAGGAAAGTAAAAACGGCTACGGAAATGGCCAAAAAAAATGCAGAGGAAACTCCACCCTGTGGTGTCCTAGCCAATACCAGCCGTAGCGACACCCCCGACTTGGAGGTGAACTGCAGTAGATTTTCAAAACCGCACACGTGGGTTGCGCGAGTATAAAGGCAAACTACGCGCGGGACAGCCGCAGTGATGTCAGCGAGGTCGCTGTCCGCGCGAGTATAAAGAAGCCTTAAGACAACACAAAGTTAAATTCTTATTGATCTGCCTTTCTGTTTTGTGTACTCAGGATGCTATCGACAGTTGCTATATGTTAGCATACAAATTGTTAGCATTTTAGCAACACGTTCAAAATGAGGCCATTTTAACTTTTTTTTTAGGCCAAATTTTAAAAAGAGTTGTACAAGGCAAATTCTACACAAATTCTCATTATTATTATTATTATTATTCACAAATTTTCAGCGTCTTCGTTGTCTATTTTCTTTTTTTATATTCTGCCTTCCTCAGGTCCGCGTGATATAAAAGTTGAGGAAGTGAAGAGGAATTCTGAAGTTTATAGCACCAAATGGTGGGTCATTTCACTAGAAATTGGCAACTCTGCATCTGCAGCAGAATCGCATACCGGTGTCATATGTAAAGTGCTTTCCATCGAGCAGGAATTACTCCTGTCTGTGTGCGTACGTGCGTGCGTGTACGCACACACACACACGTATATATCTAGAGTAGATGGCCAAGGGGGAGGGAGAGAGGAGGGAGAGACAGAGAAATGCTGACTAAAACATTTTTCTCCATTTCACAAAAGTAGCTGTGGTGCTGTCAACATGATGAATGAGAGTATAAAAAGTGAGAGAGACATAAAAAGAAAGAGAGAGTGAGAGAGCACAGGGAGAGGTAGACAGGCGAGAATGCGGGGAAGAATACATTTTGGGGGGAAGCATGAGGTGGACGACTCTGACCTGGGGATGTGACAGCAGCTGTTGAACATTTCCACCAGCGTACAGTAATACTCAGTGTGTGTGTGTGTGTGCACGCGTGTCATCAGTTAATGATTAGGCAGTCAGCACTTGTACAGCTCTTAAACAGGTAAGAACAGACTGTCAAGCAGCCTCAGCAAGACACCGCAATAAAGTGAGAAGCGTTCATTGTATGTGCATGTGTACGGGTGTACTGCTGTGGCTAGACGTTTACTATACATGGGTATGAATGTCATAAACTTGGGGCTTTTAATGACTCAATTGAAAACCTTTTTGCTAGCGTGGAATGACTATATAAGATAGCTCCAATAACTATTGAAAAGCAATATTTTGGTGAGCAGAATTTTTATTATTTTGGATTTCCTATATTCCACACAGGTCGAAATTATACATATAGGTTCAAACGTATACATCCCACCCTATAAATATTGAGTTTTCTTATCTAGTTTTACCTCGACTAAATGCTTTTCATCGCCATCAGTAAGTTAGCTTTAGAGGAGTTGTAGGCGGTGAGTGTTAGATGTTTTCAATTCCATTGTGCACCGCCTTCTACTTGAGTTACACCATATTACGTTCTTGTCAGGTTTAGTTGTGTGTGACCCGTTTTACTGCGGCCGACGAGGTTTCTCATCCGCACCGTGACTGCTGTGGCAAATGTTTCGACAATTTCAAAATTTTGCCGGGCGTCCACAGCAATCATGGCCTGTCCCATTTGCCCATCCCGTCCCCTGCATCATCTCACCACCATTGCATTGTGTCCATGGTGGCTTGAACCAGGTCTGCCGTGGCCATACGGGACATAGTGTAAAGCATAATATGCAATAGGGATGAGATTTCGGCTTTGGAAGCCCCATTCCAGAAGCTGCTTCATAAATTCCAAAAACAGTTTTAGTGTGTGTTTGGTAGTGATTGGTAGATGAGGCCTCGTGAAGCATTGCGTCACATTGGGAAAACTGTATTGATACTGTGTCGGTAATTTATCCTGTGTTGCTCAATACAAAAACCTGGTGGATCTTAAATATCCTTGCAGGCAACCAATACAATATTTTTTAAGTTATTGTATGTTATATTGTTTTAATCGTAAATTTAAAATATCTTTGGTATCTTTAAAATATACAGTCAAAAATTGTGAACGTCATAATGTGAAAATCTAAGTGTTGGGATTGCGAGTGTGATGTTGCTTATGTAGTTATGAAAATAGTTTTTCATATGTTTATTTAAAAAATAAAAACGGTTTTGGCATTCAGGTGATTCCTTTTTTGAGGCAATTTCTCTAGCTTTACAGAACTCTGTGACACAAAGCACTGATGGATCTTGTGTGCCTAAAAACTGTAGAGACCACCAAAAGAGGTTCAGATATACAGTATTCACATTAAATATAAAATTAATAAAATGTATTAACGATATCCAAACAATTTCTACACAAACCTTTCAAAACATGATTGCTAATAATGAAATTCAGCACTACCTGGTCCAACGTGTGCTTCCTGGAAGCTTGAGGTTAAAAAATGAAATAGCCTTATTTAAAAAAAAAAAACATTAATAAAGAGACGCTGGCACGGTGGGACAACTGGTTAGCACATCTGCCTCACAGTTCTGGGGACTGGGGTTCAAATCCTGGCCCTGCCTGTGTGGAGTTTGCTGGTTTTCTCCGGGCACTCCGGTTTCCTCCCACATCCCCAAAACATGCGTGGTAGGTTGATTGAGGACTCTAAATTGCCCGTAGGTGTGAATGTGAGTGCGAATGGTAGTTTGTTTTTATGTGCTCCTGCAATTGGCTGGCGACCGGTTCAGGGTGTACCCCGCCTCCCGCCCCAAGATAGCTGGGATAGGGTCCAGCAAGCAGCCCGCGACCCTTGTGAGGATAAGCGGTAAAGAAAATGGATGGATGGATGGATGGATAATAAAGAGACCATGAGGAAATGTCTGTATACCTGTTTATTCTAAGTGTATTTGGGACTTCTTTTCCATGTTACTTACTTTGAAATGGATTTTAATTCTGATGGACCAAACAGAAACTGAGAGGAACAAGGTGAAACAAGGAAATGAACACAAATACCTTATTTGCTGATACTATTGGGGGGTATAAGACCAAAATGGTCCCACGTGGCAGAAAACCTTTTTCTTTGGGGCTCTGTATAGCTTGAAGGAAATAATTGTGCTTCAAAAGATCCGTTATTCTATTGGCAGAGATGCATCCCGTTGAAAGCTGCGCTTCCTTATAAGCACAGTTTGGCACGGCATCCTGCAGTGACAGGTAGGAGCGATAAAGCGGTTGCATCGGTCACGTGACGTTCTTAAAGTGATACGGGCACCGGCACAGGGTTTCATCATATGAGCTCAGCACATGAGTCGATGCATTGGTTTTGCTGGACACAACACTAGCGTTTGTAGCCTTGACCCATTGGAACACCCAATTTTGTTTCAGCCATCTTGCTGTTGATTTAAGGGGAAATGTGAATAATTTGGAAATTGTCCTCTTTCATTATTCCATCAATATTGTGCAGTGGACCAGCCAGCAATATCACTGCCATCCCCAGTACATTATGCGACCACTACTCTGCTTGTAAGTTGGTGCAGTATTCTTAGGTTTGAAAGCCTAACCTTTACTCCTCCAAGCATACTTCTTGTCACCGTAGTAAAAGAGCAGCAGCTTTGTTTTGTCCGACCATAAAATGACTTTGTTTTGTCCGACCATAAAATTACCATCAAGAAGGCCTTTCGCTTGTCTATAGGTCACCACAAATTTCAGTCAGGCTTGAAGGGGTCAATTCCAGAGGAGGAATTATTTTCTCGGTCGTCTCCCCTCTCCGTCCGTGGCGATGTAAAACTCCTTCACTGTTAAAAGTGACACAATCGACATGCTGTGACAACGTGAGAGATTGCGTGATTTCTGAAGACGAAAAACACGGCGTCACCCCTTACATAGATTTGAAAAAGCAGCTATTACAAGATAAAATATCTCTTTTCACAAGTCATTTTCCTGTTTCAATGGCGGATGGTCGCTTCGTTCTTTTCTCTTTACCTTTGCCAGCTTCACTACCAGTGGTAACTAGTAGAGAGGCACTTGCCATCCGCGCAGCTACGTCAACGCCAACTCGTCTGTCATGGAGGATCTGAGTCATCGCATTGAGCTGCCGCTGAAGAGGAAAAAAACAGATTCTTCCACTTCAACTGAGGATTTACTTGATTCGACAGAGATACAGATGAGTGTCCTCCTCTCAAATCGAAAGAAATTGTCAATTACACTTGAGTTGCTTTGCCAGGAGATCGGCGAACTCAGAAAGAGCTTGGCATTCATATAACAACAGGTCCAGGAGCTAAGATTAGAGAATACTGCGCTCCGATCAAACATGATGTCAACGTCATCAGAACTACAAACTCTTGGACTGGAATATAATTTCTCATGAAAGAAACTACGCTGGATATTCAATCAAGAAGCATGCACGACAATCTCATTTTCTCGGGCATTCCAGAAAATGCTCCGGAAGACCCAGAGGTGCAGATTAAAAAGTTTGTGATGTCCGCGCTCAAGATACAGCAAGATACAGTAGACAAGATTACTTTGCACCGTGTTCACCGATTGGGAGGCCCTTGCCCAGGAAACCGACTACGTCCCATCATTGCAAAGTTGGAACACTTTCGTCAAAATGTTTTTGTAAAATCATAAGGTCAGGAGCTCAAAGGGACTTAGTTTGGAATGAACGATCAGTTCCCGAAAGAAATCAACGAGAGGCGTAAAATATTGTACCCTTTGTTGAAGAATCACCACGACAAAGGCAAACGAGCAAGGCTCGTAGTCAAACTATAGGTCGACGGCCAACTGTTTCGTAATGTCAACGTCACACCCTGGCTCTTCTAGATAAGTACTTCTTTTGATCTGTTGTCGTTATGAATTGTCAAATGTGTACTGTATTTTGTTTCATTCTTTCCACTTTTGCTGAGACAAAAAAAAAAAGAAAACCAAAAAAATCGGAATCGCACATGCCACCAGCATGAATCCTCACTCCTATCTGTCTGCTTTCCTGCTCTGCTTGTTTCTAAACACAGAAGTTGCTCAAAACTCTTCTTGCGCACTACAAACCACCATCACACACCATATTATCCCCTTGTCACTGTTTGTTTATTATGTTCAGTGTTTTTTCGTTACCGTTCTATGTACCCTGACTTTGCTGTACTTAAATATAGCATCTATATATAGCAGCAGTACCAAATATATTTAAAATTATGATACACGCACCCATTATATGTCACACTTAACTTTTGTGTCATGGAATGTAAATGGCATTGGATCGCAGGCAAAGAGAATTAAGATTATGGATTATACCACTAAATTTAAAACAGACCTCCTCTTATTACAAGAAACGCACCTTACTGAGTCAGAAGAAAAATGCCTCATTGACTCTAATTTCACTCAGGTTATCTCAGCCTTTTATAACTGTAGACAAAGAGGAGTCTCAATACTAGTCCATAAAAGACTACTTTTTACAATAAATAGTACAGTACCAGATCCAGAAGGCCGATATATAATTATACAGGCTACAATATTTAACAAGCTTTACACAATCGTCAATCTATTCGCTCAAAGTAAAGATGATCCAGCCTTTTTTCACATGCTCTTTTCACACTTGTGAGTCAATTGTACAATTATCATGGGAGGTGATTTTAACCTTACGCCAAATCCCCTAATAGATCCCTCAAATCTCAAAAATAGCAATCAGCTACAATCCCCCAATATATTCGAGCAGTATATGGACAACTTTGGTCTTGCTGACATATGGAGGCTGAAAAACTGTACAAAAAGAAAAAACAAATTTTTCTCATCCCTTCACCGCTCTTAGGAATAGATTTTTTTCTTTCAAACAATTCGGCAGCACAAAAAATTACCTCCAAAATACATCCAATCATCATCAGCGACCATGCACCAATTTCTCTCAATCTAAAAGTTAAATCAAGTTTGGAACTCCCACCAACATGGCGCTTCAACACGTCCTTGTTGAAGGACCTGGATTTTGATTCTTTGGTGAGGAAGGAATGGGATGAGCTTTTGAAATTGACTCACCAACCATATCCCTATCTCTGTTGTGGGAAACCGGGAAAGCTGTATTGAGAGGTCGAATCATATCATACTTTTCGTATTAAAAAAAAAAAAAAAAAAAAAACGAACAAAAATTGGAAAACGGAATTGACGAAAATTTAAACACCTCACGGAAGAATATGCAATTAATCCAACAGAAAAACGCTTAAAAACCAACTTCAAAAGGCAAAACAACAATTAGATGTTATCTTATCCAAAAGAACAGATTTTCTACAACAGTTAAGATACACTAACTTTGAGTACAGTAATAAATCAGGAAAATTCCTTGCGAACCAACTTTAACGCAATAAGGAAAAGTCATGGAAAAGGATGACGCGCTGTGGCGACCCCTAAAGGGACATGCTGAAAGGAAAAGAAGATTTCAGCCCTTCAAGATTCAAACAGCAACTGTACACAGTCACCGCAAGAAATAAATGACATTTTTTACAATTATTATCGCAGCTTATACGCATCTTTGAACAACCCAGAGCAACAATAAATTGAAACTTTTATTAACAATCTAAACATTCCTCAATTAAATACACAAATTAAAGACAGCCTTGATGTTCCTTTAACCATCACAGAATTACATAACGCATTAAAAATGAGCGCCTGGCCCGGACGGAATCCCCGTCGAATTCATTAAACATTTCTGGCCAATACTAGCGCCTCTATTTCTCAGAACAGTCAAGGAGATAAACGATAAAGGTCAAATTAGTAGCCATATGAACACAACTTAAATTAAGTTATTACTAAAGTCAGTTAAATACCCCACTCTCCCGGCTAATTATCGGCCCTTATCACTGATTAATGTAGATATCAAGATTATCTCGAAAGCCCTCGCAACGAGACTTGAAAAGCTACTCCGGTCAATAAGCCATTATGACCAGACAGGCTTCATTAAAGGTAGAAGTTCCACAAATAATGTCAGACATCTGTTAAATTTAATAAGCACGTCACAGCATAAAAATCTAAATGCAATCATCATGTCACTTGACGAAAGTGACATGATGCTTTCGATAAAGTTAACTGGGCTTTCCTGTTTTCAGTACTTCGCAAATTTGGCTTTGGAGATTCATTTATACATTGGATAGCGACATTATACAATTCGCCGAAAGTGACAGTCACCACAAATAGGATTACTTCACAAGGTTTTACATTACAAAGAGGAACCAGACAAGGATGTTCACTCTCACCAATGCTATTTGCAATATTCATCGCCGCTATACGTCAGAATGCTAATATTAAAGGTATCTGTTCACTAGTGACAGAACACAAAATCAATCTATATGCTGATGATATTCTTTACTTACAGGAACCCAAGTATGCTCTTCAGGCAGTCTTCAACCTCATTAAAACATTTTCACAAATATCAGACTACTCTATCAACTGGACAAAATCAACAATACTGCCAATAACATCAAACTCATGGCTTTATGCAGATCAAATCCCAGATTACCCTATGCCTATAGGAAACATTAAGTATTTAGGTATTAATATTTCGTGAAAATTCACACAGCTACCCAATCTAAATTACACACCACTTTTGGAAAAAATCTCAGCTGATTTAAGACTGGAATAACTTGCCTATATCACTAGTGGGAAGAATAGCGATAGTAAAAATGAAAACCTTTCCTCAAATTATTTATTTTCAATGATTCCATCTAAGCCGACATTTAAATGGTTTCAAACCTTAGATTCTGCTGAAATAAATTTGTATTTTTAAAAAAATGAGGAAAATAGGAAAATGAGGAAAATAGAATTAGTCTATCCACTCTTCAGAAAGGTAAAGAGGAGGGAGGCCTAAATGCTCCGAACTTTAAACACAATTATTTTCTCCCCAATCTGGCATAATCCAGATTTCAAAATTAATAATATACCCCTTAATTTTCAACATGGAATTGATCACCTACAACAACTATTTAACAATAATGTTTTTAGGACATCCAATAACAGGCAGAAACTTCTTCAATACAATAAATTAAAAGCAAAAAAAATAAAATAAAAACTGAACTGCCGGAGTTTGTCAAGCAAATAGTGAAGCTTCTCCCGCAAAGTAAACAAAATCTCTCAAAATATATAAATTAATTTCTTGTACTAAATCAATGCACTTACCAATCACCAAATGGAAAGAAGACCTTTCCATATCCACTGATCATAGCTACTGGATATAGATTTGTAACAATACGTTTTGAATGACAAAAAACATAAATCTACATCTTATACAATATAAAGTGCTCCAAACAACACACTTTACTCAGTACACTATGCATAAAATGGGCTTCTCTCCATGTAATATGTGCACGCAATGCACCAAACATACCCCAGACACCTATTTTCATGCTATATGGGAATGCACACCAATTGAATGCTTTTGGTCTTCGGTTACACAAAAACTCTCTTATATTTTGGATTTTAGAACTGCACTTTCCCCAAGATTGTGCATACTTGGCGACTTAAGCATAATCGACCTCCCTAATAAATATTCACAATCATTACTTGTCGCATTAGCTGCCGCTAAGAAAACAATTCTATTAAACTAGAAAAAGAAACAAGCTATTAACATCAATCAGTGGCTAAATCTCATCATAGAATATATGGAGTTACAAAAAAATATCAGCAGAACGAAAAAATAAATTACATATACGTAGATAGCTGGTCACCTTTCCTCATGATGCTAAATCGAGAGTCTCGATCTTTTTTTTTTTTTTTTGTCAATGTCTTTATGTCTCAAAAGTGTTCTTCGTCAATTGACTGTCTGTTGTCGTACTAGAGGGACTCCAACTACCAGAGACAAATTCCGTGTGTGTTTTATGGACATACTTGCAAATAAAGATGATTCTTAATCTGATTCTCATTCTGATTGATTCCTTTGCCTGGGTAGGGTACCATTTGACAATAACAAGGCTATCTTCGTAAGTGTTTAAGTAAACTTTTGAATTTTGTATTCTTTGTTGTTGAGGTTGTTATTATTGTTTTATTATTGTTATATTTATTTATTTGTATTTTTATTTTTCGTTAGTCTTTGGAGACATCACACGACTCACTTACACAAGGGGAGACTTGCTAAGCATAAAGGAGGCTACTCCGGACTTTCTTTCACCAACTTTCGCAAATCCGCTCAGTTTTTTCCCCTAAGTTATTCACCGGAGCAGCGACCGCGGTCTTTGGCGCATGGAGGCGGAGGCGACGCCACAGAGGGAAGCGAGTCGGTATCCAGGTGAAGCTCCACAAGAAAGGATACAGATTGGCGTTTCCGTCGATCCACCTCACGAATCTACGCTCCCTACCCAACAAAATGAACGAAGCTTTATCTTCTGATAAAGACCAGTAAAGACTTCGGACGTTCACAGGTGGAGCCGGTGAGTTTTAACATATTTGTTTCTTGGGTTTTTTATGACAGACCAAGGCACAGCTGATGAAAGGTAACATCTTGCCTTGTTAGCTTTGTTTTTATCATTAGCATTCTGGATCTACAGATGGTGGAAACATTTGCAAGAGGACAGAAAGTTTAATATCCGGTACCACATGGTGGTCAGAATCAGTGCTTATACAACTGAACAGTAAAAAGAAACAAAACATTTCTGGAAACATCAAAAACAACTTGGACCAACAACTGGAGTAAGTGTTTGTGGTTTATTCAGTATAATGTTTGAAATCCATTGTCTCGCAAAGAGGTGCACAGGCTGTTACAACCAGCAAATTAAAATGAATATTCATTGAGAAATGCAACTCTCCTTTGGATGGCCCAGGGATCTGCTTGGTGATTGTGACACATGGCAACTGACAATCAGCCCATTGCTGAGGGCCATAACCTAATGTGTGTGTGCTGATGACAGTGTGAGGCAGCGAACCCCAAACACAGCAGTAATTGGACATTACTCCTGAAGAAAGGGCTAAAAGCATCTTGGCTACCCGTTGTGCTGACATCCCTCTTTTACTCTCATCACACCGGTCTCCATTTCCCTTTGCTCTGGCCAGTGCTGCTTTAATTGTAATGGCCTTTCTGGAAGTGTTAAAAGCAGCTCCGAGGCACTGGGCATCACTTTAACAAATATAAAGAGAAGTGGAGACATTTAAACTCTCGAGCTGTCTGTGTTGCTGTGTGTTCACAATAAAAGGCAATAAAATCCACACTGAGCACAACCAGTATCTACTTTTTACTCTTTTGCCATTAGGGGTTTGTACGTGCACATAACATAACTAAACTGAAGCTATCTGAGATGTATGCATATGCACGTGTGTAAAACAGAAAGTGGGAGCATGTGTCAGTTAAATAATAATCACAGTAATTTGCATTTCACTACAGCCCCAAATGGTGTTTATTTGTGTTAATAATGTAAGGGTGGCGCTCCGGCTGCTTTGTACTATCATCATTAAGGCCAAGTTTGCGTTTTTAATGAGGAGGAAACAAGCACAGCTTTACTAACATTAACACACGACTCTGACATCAAATTTCAGGAATCTGCATCAAGCAATCAACACAGAGTAATCAGCCTCAAGCAATCAGTGTCATAGGTACAGGTTGGGTTAGTTTGTGCATTCAGGGATCAAACATCAGTCAAGTCATTGTGCTGACTGTCTGCCTGCCTTACCTCTTTTGTATAACCTTAATAACCTGTATAATCTTAGCATCTGCCTCTGATGGAAAATATGTAAGAATAGTGACATAAGTGTAGAAGATAACTTAAGTATCTGGCTGGAGCAACGACACCAGTCTCAATTAACCTTTGGACACGGAAAGACTTCATTGTGAAAGTTTTTGAGACATGACAAGCTTGAGGAAGCTTTGCAACTTGTTTTATTTTAGGGGTGGCTGTCAGTAGTAGAAGTAAGCTATACTGTAACTTTTTACAGCCACAGATTCAAGTAATGTATATAAGTCAGTTGCTGAAAAATACAATACACTTTGGAGAGGTACTGAATACTGCTAACTGTGGTCGAGAGGCAGGATACACCCCGAACTGGTTGCCAATCAATCGCAGGACTCATATAAACAAACAACCATTCGCACTCACAGTCACACCTGTGGGCAATTTCGGGTCTCCAATTAACCTACTGTGCATGTTTTTGGGATGTGGGAGGAAACCGGAGTACCTAGAGAAACTCAATGCAGGCACGGGGAGAACATGCAAACTCCACACAGGCAAACTCCACACATAATATAATTATATATATATATATATATATATATATATATATATATATATATATATATATAAAGTTGAAACAATACATGTATCTGTATCAAATTGTTCGATATAGTGGTCACGGTACGCACAATATCATTTTTTTGGAGACTCTAAATTGCCCGTAGGCATGACTGTGAGTGCGAATGGTTGTTTGTTTGTATGTGCCCTGCGATTGGCTGGCAACCAGTTCAGGGTGTACCCCGCCTCCTGCCCGATGACAGCTGGGATAGGCTCCAGCACGCCCGCGACCCTAGTGAGGAGAAGCGGCACAGAAAATTGATGGATATATATATATATATATATATATATATATATATATATATATATGTATATATATATATATATATATATATATATATATATATATATATATATATATATGTATATATATAGTATCTTAATACCCCTTCAGACTGAGTACAGCCATTCCCAAATGCCCAGAGAAAAGCAATTAACCAGATACTGCATATCAACAGTGAAACTTTGAGGGGAAAAACACATTAAGAATAACAGTTAATCCAAACTATCATTTAATCTTCAACCACTTTTCCTCAAATCTTATGAACCATCTAAACAGTGGGGTTACTCAAAAGCAATTGTTGTATCTATTCTGAGGATTTTAGCTCATGCTAAAAGTGTTTTAATCAACGTAATATGCAGAAAATTAAATTTTCACTGAGAACCTAATTGAGGGAATTTTGCTATAAGCGGAAGATCATTTGGGATACAGGGTTGCCTAAAAATGTTACAGTAATTGACAGTGTGGGGAAACGTTTACATGATAACTATCATGCAATACAAAAAGTAATGACAGTTATGGCTAACAAATGGAACACTCAATGTTTGCACACCTTTTTGCCCCAAGTATGGTAAGCTCGGCCTTGAAAAATTCCTGCAACAGTGATCTAATCAATACCTTGAACAATATACATTGCTGTATACATACTGTATATTTCCTTTTTTTTGTACAAAAACTGCAAATGTATCAAACTATATTCACAGTTGCTGTAATACAAGGAAGGATGATTACCCTCTACTATACATTCTTCAACACCACTATTAAAGATTCTGCTATTGTGTTGTACAGGGGCCTGGAAGTGCAAAACAATATAATAATTGTGAAACACTTTTACATTTACAAAACAAACTAACAAAAGCCAAAACATTTACATTTAAAAAAACAAATGAACAAAAACCGAAACACTTTTACATTTCAGATAACACATTAACAAAAGCAGAAACACTTTTACAAAAGACGAAACAAATTATAATTGAGAAAACACGGAAAGGGAACGTCCCATTTCACAGACATTCTGAGAAATCCCACAGCCTTTCGCAGCAAGACCCGCCCCGCTTCAACATGATTGTGGCTCCTGCATCGCGGGAAGGGTAGGCTGCGCAGATGTAACGAGATATCCGTCCCAAATATAATAATAATAATAATAATGACAATAATAAAATAATAATATAATATAATAATAACAATTAAAAAAGTGTTTCGGTTTCTGTTATTTTGTTTTCTGAAATATAAAAGTGTTTTGGCTTTTGTTAATTTGTTTTCTGAAATGTAAAAGTGTTTCATAATTTGTTATATTGTTTTGCACTTCCAGGCCACCGTAGTGTTGTCAACCCTCAGTGTTCTTTCTCAAATATTCAAATACTCTTGTCCAAATAAAGTGACGCAATGAAAAGTTAAAAACTCTTTATAAGAATATTTTGTACTTTTTGTTGTACCATAACCAGTATAATGGATTTGCACCTTTGAAATGGTCCAAAAGTGGCACTGTCAAAAACTACATTATGGCTCATGCAATATGTATTTTAAGGCTTTCCTGTTTAGTGGCGCAAAAAATAGGCAGACAGAATGGAAATGTATACAAATAGCCACAGCGCCTGATTTATAGCCATAGACTGGCCACTCTGACAGAGGAAATTGCATCTAAAATGTAATGTCTGGGAAAGGAAAATCTAAAATCCACAGCACTGAGAGCACACCCAGAGGCAGAATGAGACAGAAAGAAACTTTGCTGCTCTGGTTATTATTTTCCAATCAAAAAAAGTTACACATTAAGAAATAAGTATATATTAATGTTTTGTTCTTTTTTAAAAAAAAATATTAGGCAAAACAATCATCACAATTGACTTTTTTATTATGTAGTTAGTCATTACTCTTTTCAATGTTTTTGTTTTGTTTTGTTTTTTAATGTTTTCTATGTAAACAATGTTTAAGGAACCCAGCTGTGACTAACATTAAGAATAACAGGAGAGACCAGACTTTTGTAATGCGTGTTTCCAGTAAGCAGCATCCTAAACTGAGTGTTGTTGCTCAATCTATGGGAGATGTTGGTCAGCTATTGTTTCATCATCCCTTTAAACATTTGGGGAGAAAAAAAAAAATCAAAGAATTTATATAGCACCAAATCTAGGCACTTTTCATATGGCACAGGTATAAAACCACACTTGTCACACACTGAAAATTAACAAAATAACACAAATAGATGTAAATGATTTGCTCCCATTCAATGATGCACATCAAACACATTGTGACACAAAACAGCTCTTGCACCATAATCACCAAAACACATCTCATTGTGGATCTTCAAAGGAGCCGCAATTCTCTAATGAAGATCTTGACTTTGAGTAGTGCACTACTTTTCAATTAGTTCCATGTCAGCGTGATTGGGCGTCAGAGCCTTGATGGGCCTGGAGGCCTGTTGATGAACACCGATAGAGGCAAAAGCAGGCAGAGCTGTAATTGCTATTATGGATAGGGACGATGATGTGTGTGTGTATGCCCGTGTGTGTGCTAAAAGTGTTTTATGAATTCCTGTCACTCTTCTTTTTCAAGTTGATTATCAGACTTTTCCAGAAAAATGTAGTGCTTCCAGTCGAATGAAGGAGTGGAGTGAGTCTACAAATCTTTTTTTCCCTGTAAAGTAAAAGATGTATTTTCAAAGTTTTTGTTGATTTACCTATTACAGTGCAATATAGTCATAAAATTGTTTGACGCTTGCTAGAAACATGCCATGTACCGTGTCTTGTCTATGCTGGTAAAAAAAAAAAAAATAATAATTAAAAAAAATAAAAATAAAAATTTAAAAAAATTAAAAAATGCCTCCTGCACAGTAAAAAGATTTTCCACAGTGGTGTGCTGCAGAGTAACTGCATGTACTGTGTATATTTCCACAGATCTAAGCTCGTTGCGATTGATCTTTCCTTCTCCTATTAGATTTGTATCGATGTGTCGTGAGAACAGATGGTCACACCTACATCTCGGGTCTCACTTCACAATCTCAAATCTAATTGAAATAATAATAAATATTTTATGATCAAACTATGTGTGTGGAAGTAGTGTGTTGCGGGTGAGAAATAACACATTTCACTCCAAAAGGCAGGAAAGAAAGTGACATTCCATCATTAGGCGAGAGAAAGAGGTGAATGGATAGATGGATGAGAGAAAGAGATTGAGATTGAGAGAGAGAGAGAGAACATGTCCAACAGCACAGGCAGTAGCAGAATTAAAGAGGCTTTTTTTTGTGGCGTTTAATATCCATTCATTGGCTGGACTGCTGACATAGTCAGAGCACTGCGCTCAGGATTTATAGCCACTAAGAGTGGGCATGCCCAGAACCCAAAGCACTGCAGTCAGCACATTCTCACTCTGCGCATACACACACTTCAAAAGACAGCTGGCTGTGCACACACACGCACACACACACATTCACCTGGGTAGCTAGTGGCTGTCTGGATGCATGCATCAACAAACCCACTAGAGGTGGGATAAGATTTGGAAGATCGTGTGCAACAGAAGTCGAGGTATGAACATACACACCAACCTGCCCAGCTGGGGGTCTCCATGTACAGCCGACTGGTCGGAGTGAAGAGCCTGAAGACAAGCACACGAAGAGAAAGAGAGAACCAGTTTAACTATCAGAGAGAGTCAAACTTTGGTGCCATCATTTAGACCGAGAGAGAGCGAGGAGCGTTCACAGTTTTTTTGACTGAACATGTACTGCGTGCTGCACAGTTTAGTTTTGCAAGATCTAACTGATGTAATCATTGAGCTTTAAATAAAAGATAAAGAAACTATCCACAAAATCTACTGATAATATGCAACAGTATGTGCAATGGCTGAGGCGCTAAAATCTAAGTAAATATCAGGAAACTCCTCGATCAGTAGAGCTCTAGTTCGCGTTCATTTGAGTTATTTTAGTGGATGGCAAGTGCGTAGAATTCTACAGTGGGTCAGTAATATCTGCAGAGGTGGAATGTCATGATGACCATTGAGGATGAAAAAGAATTATACAAAATGTTACTAGAATTGTGTAAGACAAAAAACATACCAAAAAAACGCAGACAGCAGTATTTACTAGATGTATTTCTTAGGTTGTTGGTTCCGCTGGCTGAGACAAAGAGAGGAAGAACAGAATGGGGTACCTCTTGCTGCTGCTGTACCATGGTAATTAGTTAGGTGTAATGGCGAGGCGAGGCCAATTCTGATTGAAAATGTATATGGCGAGGACAAGATGGCAGCAATTGTGTGAATGTGAGCATTTCTTAAATAGCTGGCATTAATCTAATGCTCTTATTGTGAGGGTGGGAGGGAGGGAGAGAGAGAGAGAGAGAGAGAGAGAGAGAGAGAGAGAGATATCCAGTATAGAGAGAATTAGTGTTTTGAGTAAAACAATTCAAAGTTTGATTTGTGTTGCCTTCAGTTTACCTGTGTGCAAAACTAGCCTTGTTCCAGCAGTCAAAAGCTTATTGATAATCTTCTCTCTTTCATCTTAACTAGCACCAAATGTTAAAAGATAAAAAAAAACTAATAAAAAAGTGACAGGAATAATACAGTAAAATTTAACTATTTTTTAAAGCTTGCAAAACAAAACAAAAAAATACATGAGAAGATGAAACTAGGAAAAAAGTGGACAGTAGAAGTATGACTAGAAGTAACTCAAGACAATATAAAAAAATGTAAATGAGTTGTAAAGAAAAGAAACTGGAAGAACACAAAAGATGACAGTATTTAAGAGTAAAGAATTTGTCAGAGAGACTGCTTAAAATGTTTTTAATTTTTTTACCCCCCTTCCTCTTCCCACCATGGTGGAATCTGGAAAACATAAATCAGAACATAGTCACTGATAGTGTAGTGGTGCACTCGCCTGACTTTGGTGCGGGCAGCGTGGGATCAGTTCCCACTCAGTGACGGTGTGAATGTGAGTGCGAATGGTTGTCCGTGTCTATATGTGCCCTGCGACTGACTGGCGACCAGTTCAGGGTGTAGTCCGCCTTTCGCCCGAAGTCAGCTGGGATAGGCTACAGCGCCCCGCGACCCTAACCAGGATAAGCGGTGTTGACAATGGATGGATGGATGGAAATCAGAACATTTCGAAGGCTCCTTGCCACCACTGAACAACAACAGACACTTGATGAATAAGGTTTGCAGACCTAACTACGTGAGGCTGAATACATGAAACATCTACAAATCCACTTTCAAGTGACCCATATCACATCATCGCTGTGTTTACATTGATTGAACACCTGACTAACCACAAATCCATGCTAGTATTTAACAGAACATAACAGTAAAGACTAGAATTGTTTTGGGATTTTTTTTTGGGCCATTCACACATTCAGTCTAAAAGGTAACATTTGCATTACTCCAGCAGCTGTCATTGTCTATTCTTTACCCCGTTTAATGTTTGATGTATGTATCTATGTGTATCCAGACAAATTAACTTAGTGTATCTAAAGAACTGAGGGTAAACGTGGCTGTGAGTGCTTGTGTCAACAATCTTTATGAATTGAATATTATGTAAGCAACTTGTGTAAGTTGAACACAATCAAAATGTAGTCTTCGAAATGGATACGAATGCGAGCGACTACAGTCGTACGATTAATGGTAGTCCAGGTAAACGTAAGCCAGATAATAAATGGGGAAAACAAACCAAAAAAGGTAGCCCTTTGCCCGCATTTCTTAGCATCGTCTGACATCTAAAATTGACAACAATTGCCATTGTCTGCACTGAGCCACATCTGTCATCTGTGTAATTAAAGGCACCTCAACACCTGTTGTGGCTACAATGGTCTCTAATGAATAGTGGGAGGACAAATAACTAGATTAGGGCCATAGGTTTGAAATCAAATTAAACTAGCAGTCATTATAACTGACCACATGGAATGATGTCAGACATCACTGAGTAGAAGCGAGTGATGTCACTGCGCTTACTTACAGTGGGTACGGAAAGTATTCAGACCCCCTTAAATTTGTCACTCTTTTTTTATATTGCAGCCATTGGCCAAAATCATTTTAAGTTCATTCTTTTCCACATTAATGTACACATAGCACCTCATATCGACAGAAAAAAAATGGAATTCTTGACATTTTTGCAGATTTATTAAAAAAGAAATACTCAAATATATTCAGACCCTTTGCTCAGTATTGAGTAGAAGCACACTTTTGAGTTAATACAGCTTTTTTTTTCTTTTTGGGATTGTGTGTGTGTGTGTGAGTGTGTGTGTGTGTGTGTGTGTGTGTGTGTGAGAGAGAGACAGAGAGAGAGGGCGAGAGAGAGAGAGACTCGTCGAGGGTCTGCCCGGCAGGTGACTGGGCCTGATTCCATTAACCAGCCTGTAATTTGACCTACGTTTAATCAAATCAACTTTAATACTTCCAATCAAATTACATCAGCCTCATGTGTCCTATCACACAGTGAGTAGGAGCTGAAGAGATAGTGGAAGATGAGACCGAATTTGCAAATTGAGTCCAAGTACTGCCTAAGTGCAAAAGGGAGTGTTTGTAAAACGTGCAATAAATTTGTGGTCAGCAATTTCCAAATATCTAAGATGAGAAAAGTATGGAAAAGTTGCCCAGTTTGCCAAATGTACCAATTCAATTGTATAGTTTTTTTGTTTTGTTTTTTTTCCCCGGTTTGGAATGCATCTGCAGTTTGCTGAACAAATAAATGTGCATAAAAAAGATTTGACACAAAGCATTGATGTGGTAGATAATAGACTGTACGAACTAGAATGACAAGTTATTTTGCCATTTATTCCCTTTTGGAAGAGCTTTTCATTCATCAATCCCTACTTTTTAATAAATTTAAACTTTTCATGAAAAGATAAGCCTTTTTAGAGATGATAATAATGAATAATAAATAAATTTGAAAAATGTTGAAGAGTTCAAACGCAAAAGCCGTAATGTGCCATTTAGACAAAAATAGAGCCAAATCCCCAAGCATACTGCCTATCTTGGCATTGTTCAGTGGTGCATTTCCCAACCCTGCAAAACTACAAAAAACTACAATGCAAAACTCGTTAGGAATAAAGGTTTAATTTCAGAAACTTCCAAGTGCAATACACATTTTGATAGAGCTAACGTCATCTCCATTTAGGTCAATCACAAGCTCATACCTACTGTCATGTCATGACGAACGTCACGTACTTTCTCAAACATGTCTTTGTCCATTATTTATTGTTAACTCACAGCTTTTATAGCTTCAATTTTGCTTGAAATTTAGTGTAAAATACAACCCCAATGAAGTTGGGACATTGTGTTAAACATAAATAAAAACAGAATACAATGTTTTGCATATCATGTTCAACCTATATTTAATTGAATACACTGCAAAGACAAGATATTTAATGTTCAAACTGATAAACTTTATTGTTTTTAGCAAATAATCATTAACGTAGAATTTTATGGCTGCAAGACGTTCCAAAAAAGCTGGAACAAGTGGCAAAAAAGACTGAGTAAGTTGAAGAAATGCTCATCAAGCACCTGTTTGGAACATCTCACAGGTGAACAGGCTAATTGGGAACAGGTGGGTGGCATGATTGGGTATAAAAGGAGCTTCCCTGAATTGCTCATTCATTCACAAGCAAAGATGGGGCGAGGTTCAACTCTTTGTGAACAAGTGCGTGAGAAAATAGTCGAACAGTTTAAGGACAATGTTCCTCAATGTACATCCATCCATTTTCTGAGCCGCTTCTCCTCACGAGGGTCGCGGGCGTGCTGGAGCCTATCCCAGCTGTCATCGGGCAGGAGGCGGGGTACACCCTGAACTGGTTGCCAGCCAATCGTAGGGCACATAGAAAGAAACAACCATTCGCACTCACAGTCATGCCTATGAGCAATTTAGAGTCTCCAATTAGTACATGTTTTGGGGATGTGGGAGGAAACCGGAGTGCCCGGAGAAAACCCACGCAGGCACGGGGAGAACATGCAAACTCCACACAGGCGGGGCCGGGGATTGAACCCGGGTCCTCAGAACTGTGAGGCTGACGCTCTAACCAGTCGTCCACCGTGCCACCCCTCAACGTACAATAGCAAGGAATTTAGGGATTTCATCACCTCGGGCCCATAATAATATCAAAAGGTTCAGAGAATCTGGAGAAATCACTGCATGTAAGCGGCGCTGAAAACCAACATTGAATGCCCGTGACCTTTGATCCCTCACTGTGTAAAGGATATCACCACATAGGCTCAGGAACACTTCAGAAAACCAATGTCAGTAAATACAGTTCGATGCTACATCCGTAAGTGCAACTTGAAACTCTACTATGCAAAGCAAATGCCATTTATCAACAACACCCAGAAACGCCGCCAGCTTCTATGGGCCCGAGCTCATCTAATATGGACTGATGCAAACTGGAAAAGTGTTCTGTGGTCCGACGAGTCCGCATTTCAAATTGTTTTTGGAAATTGTGGAAATTTCACTTTAATCTAGAACCAGAAATTTAAAAAATAAAAATAATTGCACTCAATTCATGAAAAGTGGAGACTGCTTTTGTGATTGAACTCTTCTGTTATTTTGGGAAACTGTTTTATTATTTTAGAACACCATTATGGATAATTTCTACATGCAATGCATCACAGGCGAACAAAGAAAAAAATCTTCATTAGATACACTATGTCCAGTTGGCTTAACATTGTGTTTAAAAAGAAATAAAAAAAGCAAAAATCCAATTAACTCTCTATCCCCTACTATCCTTCCCATCAACTCAAAGCCATGTTTGCATCATTTCCCCAGTAGGTGTCCGAGCACTCCAGCCTGACAAAATATTCTGGCAGGGCAAGACAAATGGTTGTGGCGCCTGCAAGTATCTCAGCACAAACTTTACTAAACCGCATGTAGCAAATATTAATGGAAGCTCTCAAATGTCAGTGCACATAGGAGATCGGCGTGTTAAACACGGTCACTGAGTTGCAACATGTGAAGTGATTTGCGTCATATCGCCACATAATCGAAAGAGAAAGGAATAACTGACAACACATGTAATTCAAAGAGAAAAAAAAATTGGATCTTGGTAGAAACAGTAACATCAAGAAATACAAAAAGCATTCAAAGATAATTAAAAGTAATATGATAATCAGGTTTTGTTGATTTAAGAAAATGCATTAAGACAAAAGGTAACAAGGATGTAAAACTACAATATAAAAATCAATCATGTCATTCACTAAATCCCGCTGGTTTGCGATGAATAGGAAAAGTAATTTGCTTTAAGGGGGAGGAATGGTTGTTATAGTGCAGCTGGGGCACTACTTCTCGATTAGCAATTAGGAGGATAAAGACCAGTGAAACTTCCTTAAGGGTGGATGGTTGACAATGGAGCCTGTTTTTTCTTTTATAGTATTGATGAGCGTTCAGCTCAGAGGATGTCAGCTTTTAATGATGGGATCACAACTTCCCCACCCGCACTAATCTCATAGATTTCATCTAATTTAATTGGAAACTCCTTCACTTCAAGTAATGCGCCTTTTTATGTGCAGATACTATATCTACATGCTGCTGGCTGATGCTGGCCACTGATGAGACTCCTGTTTGACTTTTCTTTTTTTAACCTAACAACATTTAGTGACACTACTACTACGACTATTGTTACTCATCTCATTTGACATCTTGTTTCCTGATCGATGGTGAATACAAAAATCAATGTCAATAAATACAAAACCTGTCTGGATTCCGTCAGATTTAAGCAGGCACTACTCCCACCAAACTCTATATTCTATAGAATTAACAGCAGCGGTTAAATTCTCCCATCGTCCGTGTCATTTTTTTCCTTATTGTTAGTAACACGCTGAAATAATTGTTCCAAAGAACATTTTTCGGTTTGTTTCTGTAACCAATTAAGTTAAATTACAGCCTGGTTACATTTTCACTTCTTTCATTTCACAATGCAAAGGAGGCTTGACGTGCGTGTGTGCCAGTTTAGAACAGGTCGAATTTATTAAGACACTTACTGGTGTGCGTGCGACAGGTACACGCACATTTGATAAGTACAGATTTTTTTGTATGTGCACACTTCTTAAATTTGAGTCATATCAATGAATTTAGAACATGTTCTACTCTTTGACACTCTTTGATAAATGAGGGCCCTGGTCTGCAGGTGTGAGTGACCAACTGTATTTCTTTCCCCGATTGTCCAATTCAGTCGCGTTTGGCCGTGTCATTCAATGTGAGGCCAACTTTAAATTCTAAAAATGGCATTTTGTACATATATCAGGGATTCTCTACTGTATTCATCCCTCGTTTTCCCATAGTCATTAACTAGTGACAGTTTTATCGAATCCATCCATCTATCTTTTAATGTTCATGCTGACCAGGGTCTGTACTTCACCGATTGGCTGCAGATCACATGGAGACAACCGTTCACATACTCACAGTATATAGTCAGTGTCACTGCATTCGAAGCGCAAACCGAGAAGGAACATGACATCTTTTCTTGTGAATTTAATAGTAACAGAGTCAATCAAATTACACGTGGCTGTAATTTGATTGGCTCAGCCAATGTCTCACCCATTATGTCCCGCCCATTTTCTCAGGCCGTTGTGGCTGACTATCACCTGCCAATCACTCTTCAGCTAACGGTACTAGAACCTGAAGATACAGAGTCAGCCGGATCAGAATTAAGATGGACAAGAAAAAAACAATCAAAACGAAAACGTGGCGCTGAGAAGTTGAGGGATTAAAAAAAGAAATCCCCCGAGGGAGTGGTGCCCACACAAGAAAACAGAGTTATTTGGTGGTCGTTGGAGTTTGGCTACGGCCACACAGGAGTCAGCTGCCAGTGCAAGCCGCGGTGAGCCTGGCCTTCAACAGCTGGATATCGGCCAACACAAAAGAACTGTTAATGTTAAAACTATGTATTATGTTACAATGGCTTATAATAATATTAAATATACTTTTTTAATTTTTTTTTACTGCCTCCTTGTTGACAACACTGACTATGATGCCACTGTATTTTAATGTTGGTCATTCTGGTAGTACTTGGAGATCCAAGTATTTTTGGTGGTGATACTTTGTGTGAAACATTTGAGGAGCACAAATCTACATCAACCACTTCAACTTGGCCTCCTCCATTTAAAAGCAACACAATGGTGAGTACTTCAGATATTGTAGTGTCATGCTGTAGTGTCAACACGTATGCCTTGTTCAAGAAAAGTTTTTGTTTTATGTTTTTCAACAATACTTGTTTGAAATGAGATATTTGTATCACGAGTGGTGC
Organism: Phycodurus eques; assembly: GCF_024500275.1. Taxonomy (NCBI): domain Eukaryota; kingdom Metazoa; phylum Chordata; class Actinopteri; order Syngnathiformes; family Syngnathidae; genus Phycodurus; species Phycodurus eques. Next base: position 14,238,853 of record NC_084543.1, on the reverse strand, counting down.
AAGGCGAAATTGCATTATCCTGTATCGATATTGGTGAGAACTCAAATGCAATGAGTTGTACAATTCACTCTTTTGGGGTCTTTTCGTTTGGTTTATTTTAAGTAATTTCATGTTAATCTAACTTTGTGGTTGACTGTGCTTACTCTCTGAAGACCCACAGTACACAGAATGGCGGTTTCAGTTCCCACAAGCATTTATTGTGCCAGGTCCATATAAACGCTTGATTGTGGCCATATACTCCAGTATGCTTGGCTGTGCGTTATGGCCACTGATCTTTATGTCTCTCTGCACACGAGGAAGACCATAGCCTCAGCAAAATGTTGGCTACATAGGAATTTGTGCTCGCCTTGTGTGACATTGTGAGTGTGTGTTTGCATGAACTCTCATATACCACAACCGCTGCCACCACCAGTTCATCTGCATACATTCTCCTAGGGGATGCATACAATAGGAACACTTAAATGAGGCATGCATAAATGGATGAAGCGCCTCTTGCATCTTACACAAGGCCTTGTGTGGGTTTTCCTAGTTGCATGTGTTTTATTCTCCCTTCGTACATGCCTAGCGGTGGCAGTTAGGTAATTGAAAGTGAAATGTGTGAATGAGAGAAGAGGTTCAGATGTGAAGATGGAGAGGGATGAGGAGTGAGCGTGAAACGCTTGGCATGAGAAACAATTAACCCTTGAAAATAATTCAGGAAAATAATTCAGGAATCAGATTTGCTGTAAACACCTGGAGTGACAAAAGGGAGGCAGGGAATGGAAGGAGATCATGTAACATGTAACACAAATGTAATGAGTCCCACTGTGGCTACATGTAACAAAAACAATGCTGTATACATGTGTGCATGTGTGTGTACATTGGAGTTCTCTTGAATTTCACTCCACCTCTGTCTTTTTTTTGTAAACATCCGAATGCCTCAAGGTACAATGGGTGAGCGGTAAGCTGCCATCTCTGGTAGGGCGAACTCTATTTCACGGGTTAGTGGTACAGTGAACAATAACAGCATCAAGACACTTGGCTTCATAAAACATAGTAAGGCGCAGTTTCCATTGCAACTGTTTGTCCATTTTTAGCTCCAGCAATAAATGTCCACAATAGGAGGGCAGCCTTTTGAAACAACTAACCTTGACAGAGGAATCATCTCTGTGGGATGAACCACTGGTGCACCCTGAGGTCCCTTTTTAGTCCTTCACTAGTTTGCTGAAAAGATCACAGCAGAGCACGGTGCTTCAAATATAAACATCTAAATATTAATTTCAATCATTTGTTGAAAACATGACCCACTAAACCTTGGTTTCCCAAACTTTTACAGCTCCGCAAATGTATGTCGTTTACGTCATCAACAGCATTTTTCATCCATTCGTTTTCTACACCGCTTGTCCTCATTAGTCACTCAATCCACTTTCCATGCATGTTTTTAGAATGTGGGAGAAAGCCAAAGTACATGCAACATGGGAGAAAACATGCAAACTTTGCACAGGAGGGCCTGTGCTGATAATTGAACCTAGAACCTCTCGACTGTTTATAAGGCTGGGCACGGCCTTAAAAAAGTACCTTACAGTACAAACATTTGGAAATGAAACTGAAGAGTTTGAAAATGATTTACAAACTAACTAACTACTTTACTAATAAGAGAGGACAGGAATATCACGTGTTCCGCCTGAGCTTTACAGCATGTTTTGTTTTTACTGTTTGGCTACTGTCTCCAACAGAGTTGCATTATTTAAAGAGAGTGTTTGCATATTTCAAAAAAGCACAATTTGATATTTGTTAAAACTGTCGGTATAACCTGACATGAGTAAAATGAAAACAACAAATTGGAAATAGAAGGCACGACCAATGAAATGTTAATGAACTAGTTTGAGCAGCAACAGTACATCGTCACATGGCACAAGATGGCATGCTTACTTGATTTCATGTCTTAGTTTCATTAATTTTTTTTTCATTAATTTGTTAGAAATGTAGGAGCTCAGCTAAGATTTAACAGCTCTTTTAAATTAAAAAAAAAAACTGCTCTTTGTAAATACCAAAAAAAAAAGACACCATCAGATTTGTTTAAGGTCAGGTTTAATTTTAATAACTGTGCATTGCATATAAACACGCCCTAACTAAATCAGGCATTTAGTCAATTTTACTTGCAATCATAAACTGGAGCTGAATTTGCTTGAAAACAAAATAAGTTAGAGGAGGCATAGATATTTCCTCCATAGAATTACACTTTCAAAAAGGCTACGTAAACATTCTATACAACCTCGGTCAGTGTCAAAACTGCTGATCTGAGAATAACCTAAGCTCGCATTATCAGCTTGTGTCAGTGGTGGAGGGGAACAATGCAAGACTAATGGGCGAGTGGTGGAATTAATGGTTGCCTGCGCATATTCGTGTGTGTGTGTGTGTGTGTGTGTGTGTGTAAAAATGCACTCCTCTTTGTCTGCTAACACTGTGTGTGTGCGTGTGTGTGTGTGTGCAACAGTCATTGTGGTTGTTACCCAATTAGAATTGTGGTAAATGAATTCAGCAAAACCTGGATTAATGCACTTTGTAAGTGCCTCGAATTTGAGCTTTAGCTAACTCTGGCTAAAATTATACACTGCAGACTATAAAGCAAAAATGATTGTTGAGTAATACACATGAAACAAACTGCCCAATAACAAAAGAAACCTGTCAAGTTTCCTTAAATTTGAATTCCAGCAATATCTGAATTAATTATCCTTATCATTATGAGGAGCCAATGCCTCAGATTGACCACCCTCTGCAGGTACGGTTAACACAAATTGTTATTATTTTTTTGGGACCAACATCATGGTCCGATGTCGATAAAACACAATATAATAAAAAGTGTAACAAATTAGTTCCATTAAGGAAGTTGGGTTTACTCTGGCACACTGTTACTCCTCCCTCCCCTCTCTCCCGCAGGCTCTAGTTTTCACACTGCATTCTGGGTTAATTGGAGCATCATAGGCGTGACAGTGGAGCCAGGATTTATCTGCCAGTCCCTTTTTACACAGAACTCGCCTAAGTGGGACATTGCTGTGACCAAAGTGAGTGTTCACATTGCTGTTGCGGCTTGGCCCATTAAAGTAAGTACTTGTGTTACAACGTCAACAATTTATTTCAACACAAATGTCCGTGAACAACACCGGCCCACTAAAACTGAGAGTGTTTCACCTCTGTTGCTATGTCGGACCTTACACACAGAACAGCGACCTAGGAAATAGCAGTGAGAATGCTGTCTTAAATGGCCAGTTTGAAATAGGCTTCAGACTGTTTTCAATTCATTGGTGGCCAAGAACATGAAGAAAACGTCATCACTTCGTGAACTGGCATTGGATTACTGCAACTAGACAAATGCGTAGTACGGCCACACTGAAAAGAAACAAAAATAGCAATGACTCATTAAATTACACAGCAAAAGTCATAATTTCAACAAGTGAATGTCTGAATGCCGACAAACTTAAATGTGACAGTAAGAGACCAGCAGCTGCTGGTTCAAATCTTGCATTTCTTTTACTTTTGTCAACTTGCTTAACCATTCACCTCTTGAAAATCATCTGAGTTTAAGGTTGCATTATGAGGGTCATAATCTGAGGTTGATGATTCAATATGATGTGTCAGTAGGGTGAACTTTCCATGTCGGTATCAACTTTCTGCATAATCACTCGAGCGACAACTTTGTATTGTTTAACTATGTCAAATGACTGGTGTGAAACGTAATGAAAACACCAAAGCTAGACTTTTGCATAGACTTACAAATATTTGCTGTTTGTACTGTATGTGATGTTTTGGAATGCCATAGTTTAATTATTGGTATACGTTTAACTTGATGGTTTTGGATAGTGACTGAGTTGCAGGACCAGGAGGTACAAAATGCGGATGAAGTGGGTGTTGGGGTTGATATGTGTGAAGTGAGATGGACACAAAGCAAGAGAGAACAAATGACCCATTAGCTGGTCATGGAGGACTCTGAGCACTTCCACTGCGTGTGTGTCTGTGTGTGGTTTTAGGACATCATTGTGCTTGAGAGTGTGCATGTCAGAGATGGAGAGGTGGGTCCTTTCGCATTAAACACCCCATTCTGCTGACAATCGCAAAAAGAAACCAAATGGCCCCACACACAACACTACACGCACACTTTCACACTCCTGCACTCATCCTGCTGCCTTTGCTTTATTGATTCTTAAATGACACTGGAGTCACTGTCATGGATTTGCTGTGACCACTCTGCTGGCCTGTCGGTTTCATTAAATCTACAGCGAAACAACACTGAGCATTAAGTCTGAAAGTGTGTCCATTTTCCCTTTTGGCATGCTATTTTTACTGCAAAAGTTTAGTTTCAAAAGTAAAAGGGTGAGCGTAATTTTGCAATTATTATTTTCTCTACACATATAGGAGTGTCAGCTCTGAATTGCCCGCTGGCCGGACAATAATGTACCAGATGAGGTGGCTGGGCCATCTGATTCGGATGCCTCCTGGGCGCCTCCCTGGTGAGGTGTTCCGGGCACGTCCCACCGGGAGGAGACCCTGGGGACGACCCAGGACACGCTGGAGAGACTACGTCCTTCGGCTGGCCTGGGAACGCCTCGAGATCCCCCAGGAAGAGCTGGATGAAGTGGCTGGGAAGAGGGAAGTCTGGGCGTCCCCGCTAAAGCTACTGCCCCCGCGACCCGACCTCGGATAAGCGGTAGAAAATGGATGGATGGATGGACGGACAATAAACATGACACAAACGTGCTGCTGAAAGTAGTCGAATGTTTTCAGCAACAAGGTGATCATATTTCAACATGCCGAACAAGTCGATCAAAAAACTACAAACATTTATTTTCAAACCTTGTAGTTACATACATAGACATTACATTTAACAGAATGTAACAAAGTACTGTGTATAAACCAAAATACCAAGAAGCCTCCGATTTGTCAAAGAAAAAAAATCCTTGGAATATACTACGTAATGACCACTTTTGCACAAAAACAAAAAATGACAACCAACCAAAACATTACAAATATTCTGCCTTTTAAGACAACTACTAGACAACTAGTACTGCATCATACTGAGAGTTAATATTTTTTACTCTCATGTAACTAATTGAGGTAAGCAAAATATTAGAGTTCACATTATGATTCAGCACAGTTCTCCTTCACTGAATACTACAAAAACAAATTGTTAAATAAATACCTTTCTCACACTGTTAATCAAAACTCAATATTCTCATCTTTGTAAGGGCAAATAATTTGATAAGAGTATTGAGCATAGAAGAGATGTATTGTATTTTGATGCTATAGTATATCCTTATATTGTGCAAGTGGGCATAATGTTGTGGCTGGTCAGTGTAAATAAGGGACGTTATTGTCACATACCGTATTTTTCATAGTTTGGCAGGGGGTGCGATTTATACTCCGGAGCGACTTATATGTGAAATTATTAACACATTATTATAATAATTTCATGTTATTTTCACACTGGCAACCGCAAGAGGGCGCTCTAGGCCTGTGTATCTGTACCTGCTACTTCTGTACCTCTGAAAATTTATCATTTCAACATTAGCGGTAACATAAAAACAACGGAGAAGGACTGAACAAAAATGGCATCGAAAATAAAATCATATTCTACAGATTACAAGCTGCAAGTAGGGAAATATGCAGCCGAAAACAGTAATCGAGCAGCAGACAGAAAGTTTGGAGTGAGAGAGAAACTGGCGAAAAGCGTAGGTTACTCTTACTGAAAGGAAGAAAACAAAAAAAGCTAATCGCGGGCTAAAAGCTAGGTGGCCACAGCTAGAGGAACGAGTTTGCACGTGGGTGCTTGAATTGGAATTGCAACTAACGATGAGTCTGACGAAAGCAACGTGGAAGAGGAAGCGCGCATCGTCCGCTCCGGAGTTGGCGGAGTTGTTTAGAAGTGACACAGAGGATGAAGATTTCATTGGATTTAGTGATTTGGAGTGACACTGATGGTTTGGTAAACTTGTTAGCATGTCCTTCATGCTATAGATATCTAAATAACTGTTAATATGTTACGTTAACATACCAGGCACGTTCTCAGTTCGTTGTTTATGCGTCATGTAACGTTAGCTGAATGTGTTACGTTAGCATACCGTACATCTATTCAGCTTGTTGGTCTCTATTCTATTTTTATTTTAAATTGCCTACCAAGATGAAATGATATATTATACTCCAGTGCGACTTATATATGTTTTTTCCTTCTTTATTATGCATTTTTTGTGGCTGGTGCGACTTATACTCCGGAGCGACTTATAGTCCGGAAAATACGGTACTTTTATGAATAACTTTATGGAAATCCCCTTAACTGCTTAATAACAGAGAACATGATTAGAACATCTTAGATAACAAAATGGTGAAGAGAACACAAACTAAAAAGCATAGTCTCTTAACTCATTCAGCGCCAGCCCTCCCAGTTAACATGGATATTTAACTTCTAAAGCAGTCAAGGGCACTGAATGTGTTAAGAGCATCCTCGAAGATACCAATATTTGCCAGAGGTAAAATCATGGAAGACAACGTTGTAATTTTAAATAATTCTGATATATGATTTTGTGCCAACAAACACACTTGTCTTTAGGGCTCTTGTTTTCCTTACAATTTTTCCTGTTCAGTATTTCGGTGGAAGCCAGAGCTACATACACATCTGTAGTTACTGAGCAAGACATTTTTCTGAGTTTATGTTTTTATATTCCAACTCACAGTACTGTATGAGTAAATTCTCTAGTCAAAGCTAACAATTTCCGTGTTCACAAAATATAGTAATTACATCGGGTGCTCATACTGTAAGTGTACAGCGATAATACTTTTTCACACCTCTTGTTGGAGAAGGTAATGCACATTGAAAATATTATACTAACTTCTCCAACAAAATCAGAAGAATACCGTAATTTCTCGTGTATAATGCATAATGGGCACCCCCAATGTTAACCTCAAAATTCTGGAAAACCCTTCTACCCATGTATAATGCATTTTTACAATGCGTGATTTTGCTTCTACGGTTGCTCAAAACAAAGTATTAGCTGTATTTTGTTAGTTTTTTCAAAGGGTTATTCTGAAGTTAAACACCTTATTTGAACACACAATACTTTATTTTTATTTACTTGCTCGTATTTTGAAAATCACAACCCTACTTTTATTTAGTAAATGAGAAAACACACAGTTGTGCTCATATGTTTGATTACCCAGGCAGGATTTGTAAGACATCTACAATTATTTTAAGAAAACATGAAGGACCAGGCGAAACATTTGATTGTATTTTAATGAGATTCAAATTAAACTGTCAAGCATTTCAGAAAAGCATTATCTTTAAACAAAACATAACCCTAAAGAAATTAATGATGGATCTTGTTCAGTCATCAGACATAATAAAAAAAAATATATAACAATTTTAAAAAACTATAGTTCACAAATTCTCCCAGGGTGTGTAAACTTATCAGCACAATTGTACCATACATGCAGTCATGTGTACCCCTGTCATATTGGAATGAAAGTGTAGTCTCCACCTTTTTCATAAACTCTAGGTGGCATACAAGAATGAAAGTGTAAAACATTTTCATAACCTCTAGGGGGCGGTGGCATAGTGGAACGAAAGTGTACAGCTTTTTCATAACCTCTAGATGGTGGCATACATTGATAAAATGTGAAAGACTTTTTCATTTTATCCTATACTCATGTATAATGCGCACTATTGACTTGTGACAACTTTGTGGGGTAAAAAATATGCATTATACACGAGAATTTACGGTATGTCCCAGCTGTCTCAATTCCGCAATGCTAAAAACAAAGCAATGTGCTTCATTTGTGCTATGGTCAATGCAAAAAAAAAAGTCCATCCATTTTCTATACTCCTTATCCTGGGTTGCAGGTGAGCTGAAGCCAATCAGAGCTGACTGAGTGAGAAACACCATTTAGACTCACATTCACACCTATTGACAATTTTAGTTTTCAATTTAGCTATCATGGGTGTTTTTGGAATGTGGGAGGAAGCTCAGTACTCAGTAAACCCATACAAGCAGAATGAGAACATACAAACTCCACACAGGAGGTCTAGACATAAGATTCAAACCTCTAAATCTTAGAACTGTGATGCTGACATGCTAAACACTCGTCCACCAATACTGTTTGCAAAAAATACACAAATGTAGATGTAGCAACACCCATCATGTCAAAGTTTGTACATACTGGTACTACGAATACATCGTTAAATTGAGTTCATTAGTGAATGCGGAAAAAAAATAAGTGAGGAGTCAAGAGTTTTTGTATTTGAAAGAAAATAGATCAAAGAAACCACTATGACGCGATGCTGGCCCACCGCATTTACTTCCTCTGTTTTACGGCTGCCGTTTGGATGTACTGTGTATGCACATATGCACAGTTGTACAGTAGCTTCCAAGTCCTGTAGCTTATCATAAATCACAGAATCTCGTAGCCATCTCCCCTGAGAGGATAGCTGCGGAACGAGTCGTCCGATTTGCCGGGCCCGAAGAGCTGCACAGATGTTCATGACTGCGACTGTTGCAGATGAATTGGATAAAGGTATGCAAAATTCATTCAACACATCATGGCAGATGATTGACGGGCGGTAGCCAGGTACTAGCAGCTAGCCTAACTAGCTGGCTTAGTTGAAGCAAATGTTACCAGCCAGCATGGATTTACATGGGTGCAAAACAGACCACGGCCACGATGTGGCAAGGGATCCTAAAGTTAGCCATTTTTAATAAAAAAAGAAGTGTTTTAGCAACAGCTTTTGTTGAAGGGAAAAAATGTGTCATGCATGATTTCTGGTGTTCTGCGAACCAAAGAAAAGTGACCAGAACTTAACCAGGGGGCTATAGATAGTTTTCAAATAATCAAATTGGATTTTTCATTTGTTGTACAATGACATTTCTTTATTTCTGAATAGTACATAGAGTAAAGTTTCGATTGTGATTCACTAGTCATTTGTTACTGTCAATGCAAATAGTGATTGGGGATTTAGAAAGCGAGTCCGACCACTCGTACTGTTCTGCGGCTTTGCACAGACGGAGAAAGTCAGAGTCCTGAAAGCTACTTATAAATATTCAAATCTGCAAAATTTTTGTATCTGACAGTGACATTTATTGATCAACCTACATTAGTTTGTTGGCGAGCTGCCTCCTCTTTCACCACTGCATGGCAAAGTCTTGATGATCTTTTCCAATTCAAAGGGAGGAAGACAACTTCTGAAACTGATCTAAAAACTTATGCACAATGTACAGTCAACTTTACCAGAGATAGTAGTAAACATGACACAGCGTGTCCTGGGTAGAATTGTGGGGATTTTAACATCAATTAAGCAATCTGGAAGACTCTGAAGAGTACAATAACACAAAATAAAAATAAAAGATTGTCACGCAGAAAAACATTTACACCGTACAAGTACATGTTGGTGTACAAATTTAAGATTAAAATTAAATTAGCCTCATTTCTTTGCTTTTTTGTTCTGGCCTCCAACTTGAGCCAGGCCTCTCGACCTGCACCTGATACCTGCTTCTAGCTGTGCCACATGAATAGCATCCTCTTTAAGCACTCTCATTCTGGAATAGAATTGACCAAAATCATTGTCTGTTTCACTTCATTTTTCACTACTACCAACATCAAAGGCTAATCCCAAATGCATCCTCCAAGAAAATATTAAGTACAATATTTTTCTGTTCTATATATATTTTTCATATTTTCATATTTTTTCAATATTCTTTTAAGTTAATTCATTCTGTGTTGTGACATAATCCTCAACATCGTTCCGTCGCGTAATACATTTAACATTAACATCTGTAAAAATCATTGTAGGAGAGTCTCCTTATTACCGTAGTTTCTCGTGTATAATGCACATTTTTAACCCCAGAAAATTGGCAATAGTGCGCATTATACATAGGTATAGGAGAAAATGAAAAATACTTTCACATTTTATAAAAGTATGCCGCCATCTAGACGTTATGAAAAAGCTGTAGACTTTCATTCCACTATGCTACCGCCCCCTAGAGGTTATAAAAAAGTTGTACACTTTCATTCTAGTATGCCACCTAGAGGTTATGAAAAAGGTGTATACTACACTTTCATTCCAATATGACAGGGGTACATATGACTGCATATATATACAATTGTGCTCATAAATTGATGCAGAATTTGTGAAAGTTTTTTTTTTAATTATTATTTATTTATTTTAATACGACTGATGACTGAACAACAACCCATCATTAATTTATTTATGGTTATGTTTTGTTTAAAAAACATTTGTTTAAACGTAAGAGTCGCAATAGAGGATGTCCGCTCCAGATGTAGGTAGAGTAGCCAAATATTGTACTCAAGTAAGAGTAATGTTAGTTGAGTATGAGTAAAAAGCACAAAATGAAATAAGTACCGGGTAAATAGTGCGTATCTTCTGTTGTTTTTTTAACCATAGCCTGAAAATAAAAATAAAATAAAATGTGAATGTGCAAATTTCTGATATTACTGTGTGTGCGTGTCTGTGTGCGTGTATGTATGTGTGTATGCACAGCCAACACTACGACATCTGCCATTTAGTCCAAGATGTTTTCTCAAGTTATAGGTGGAAATAAATATCCACGTTTGGGCAGAGAGTGCCAGACAAATACTACAGTACATGAAAGCTGTTTTTGTTCATCTAAATTTAACCACGAGTAGCGCGCCGTTGCCTTCATGGTAACAATGACCTTCCCAACATGGTGGCCACGCAGGCACGACGATCAGCCGAGCTGGCTTATCAAGCATTAATACCTATGCCCGGGAAGCCCAATTGAAGACGTGTGAGGTCATGTGACTTTGTGTCATTTGATTGGTGAACTAGACGTCACTAGCGCTGACGCAAATGGATTGACGCAAACTTTGAAATCAAAGTTGTAGTCTCGCGCACAAAATAGTTAATAAATAATAATTGATAAATAAGATAGCAAGCGACATTTAGACAATTGTAACGGAGTCAAAGTACCATTACTTCTTAACAGCAGAAGCGGCGGAAGTGTCTTTTTCTGGTCTCGTCAACTCCTGTGACTTATCCAAAGCAGGTCCCGGGCGCACAGGCGGAACCTCAGGCCAATACGCCCGCATATTAGTCCAGTGCGGACTAATATTCACAATTACATCTGTGTGTAGAGGGTGGATGTGTGGAATGGATGTAGCTGCCAGTGTTCAAGGAGTACAAAACAGTCTATGACGACAGCGACGGCGCATCCCCGCACACTGTGCAACAGTTCAGTCGCGTTCGGTCGTGACGCTTGGTGTGGGGCAGGGTTGAATAATCAGAAATTCTAATACATCAAAATTACAATACTGATAAACATATCCTTTGGGTGCTAAAAACAGATAGATGCAGTACTTTACTTCCCTCAATGGATCTTTACAAATCAACCTCCCATCTATTCATGAATCCAACTATAATAGGCTATATTAATGGATGTGAAAATAATTACATTTAAAATGGGGCAGAAAATCAATGGCTAAATGTCTAATAAAACAGGTCAGGGCATGACACTGAGCTACTGACAACATGGACGTTCTATAGCAAAGGCAGTTAATACAGATAGAAATAAGTAAGCACGCACACGCACACACACAGGCAGAAAGTACTGTTTGCTCCTTATAAATAAAATATAAAGCCCATGTTTCCCAGGAGAAACGTATGTTACTGTTTCTGCACAGGACAGCAAAGTTCGCTGCTACTGTGAAGATATCTCTATTGCCTACTGTCCCTCTGTTCGCTTTTGCGCTTTCAATTTACATTGATTCAGTTCTGTGTGATAAGCCACTATGAATGTATAATATTACTGGCATGGGAATAAATATCCTACGTTCACACTTCACTTTACCACTGTATAATGATTTCAATTAATACATTTGTGCATATTATATTCATGTTTGTATTCTTTTTAAACATGTTTGTTTGATACATGGGTGATATTTGAAAAGTAAATTACTATCTATTCTGATATTAGAGTGAAGGGTCAGTACCCTGTATCTGGAGCACGGTGATTTTCGATTTTACATTTTTGGACTATGAGATATTTTGTTTCGAAAATTTGACTTGTATCATGGAATAGATTGTGAGTGATCTTTGAGGGACCACTGTGTATTGGATGTGTGTACATGTGATAGCTGGACAGAAAATCTGTTTTCAGTTTTAAATTATATTTTTCCACACAAAAGGTGAAATGCTGAGAATCAGTGACTCTCTGTTAACTGTTGGTCTGCAGTGAACTGGAGGAAGTTCAGGTACTATCAACACTTTATTAGCCCTTTCAAGTCTTTTGTCGCCATAAGTAGCTGTCGTCATTCACGAACAGTTAGGGCTCGTACCTGCAACATTAATGGGACAGAAACACTGGAGAAGGAAACAAAAGAGAGGTGGTGCAGGAAAATGCAGACAAAGGATATAATTGCATTTGTTAAGTAAAAAGATAAAAAATGAATAAGGTTACACCCTGGTTTTGTTAGTGGAAGAAATAATGTTTGGTATTTTGGAGGAAAAGGAGAAACAAAATGCTTTTTGGTTCTCCAAAACATAATATATATAAATGTTTAATTTGATCTAATGTCTAATATCAGTTAACAGTACTTATTGTAACTGGCTTGATTATTCAGTAATAAGCTGGCTAGTTACAAAACATTGCACCAATTCATGTACAACCATTCCATTATGTTTTTACAAAAGTTTGAAGAATTGTTCCGTTTATGCAGCATGAGATGGTAAAAATGTGTCTTGTTTGCAGGTAGTTACGGAATGCCTCCGAGCGTTGCCGCACTTGATTCCTCAGTGCACAAAGATTTATATTCATGGCCTCAAGAGTATTTCTTACTTTTGAGTGACAAATCACACCGATTTGCTTTGTGGTCATAATGCATTCCTGTTACACACAACGCATTCAGATTGGCGGGTCTTAAAATCGGTACTTTAATTTAAACACACACAGACACACACAAAACGTTCAAAAATATAAGCAAAAATGAGGGTTTATTGTTTCACATCAAAGTCAGTTAATTTAAACTTGTTCCAGGGAGAAAATGGCTCTAACTAATAAAAAAGGCCAACAGCAACCACCAATAGAAAAGTTTCAGTGAGCTGGAGTTTTCCACATTTAGGGATTCCTTCTGGAAAAAGGTTTCTCTGTTTTCTGGCTTTCTCCCAGACTCCAAAACATATAAGTCAGGTGTTTTGGACACATAACCAATAGATTTTTCCATCATTATGAATGTGAATGATTGTCTATCCCAACAGAACATGCAACACTCTCCCAATCTGTCCAGGATTCATAATCAGTGTCAGCCCCAGCTCTTTGCCTGGTATCTGTTGTAGGCCTATTTTTTTCCTTCCACTGCTGACCAAAGAGTGAACCAAGTATAAAAGCACAGTATATTGCAAAACTAAATCAAATCAGTGGTGCGCTCGATGGCCAACTCTTAGTGTATAATTTTGAGTCATTTAAAAAAAATTGTCAAAGATTAGGCCATAAATTTTTTTTGGAACCATACGGGAAAACCGTGTAAAAGCCAGAAATTGTTGTGAATTTACAATGAATTTAATTATTATAATTATTGGCTAATTAGCATGCAGGTGGCCCCATGTTAATATCTCGTAGGATGGCATGGTGAAGTCTTTCCTTTTAAATTAGGCACACACAAGATTTTGGTGTCTATTAAAATAAATACTATTTATTTATAATAACATATCCATATACATAATCTACCAAAGAGTGAGACAGAGGGAACACGAAATTAAGTATTGTCCTAATAGTCTTACACAAAGGGTATCTATCTTTAGTTTTTCAAATACTAACAAAATGTGAAAACAGAAAGAGAAGGGACTGTGCAAAATAAGGAAAGAGGGATAAAAAGTGTAAGAGTCTATGATGAAATGGTATCGGAGAGAAATTGAACAAGAAAGACAAAGCATGTTGGGCGGGGGAGAGAAAGAGAGGGCTGGGCTTCTTAAACTAATGAGATATTGATTTGGGAGATACACACCTCCTCAGGGCTTCCGGCTGACACTCAGATAAATGAGCAGCCATTCATTACCAAGAGAGAAAAAGATATAGCACTCATGCATAGAAAGGTGTGGGGGGTGGAGGGGATGGGTAGTCGGCAGAAACTGAAGAAAAATCTGTGTAGAGGGAGACCAGTGTAGTAAAAACTGTGAGAAAGGTGAAGACAAGTAGTGTGTGCGTGCAGTTTAGATTAATATGTATCTGAGGATCAGGCAACATCAGTTAGAGTGGAAGACTGGATTCAGAGGACAAAGGCAGAGGCTGTATTGTAGATCAGTGCAATACGATGCTAGCATTCCTGACAGCATCCACATGCTCCAAGTAGGATAAATGTGCTAACAGGATTTACTAATCGGATTGACACTGCAGGTCCAAATTTGTGATGATTTAATGCCTGTATCCAGTCTAAATGCACATTTCAAGTGACCCATATCTGATATGGTTGTGTTTACATTCAAAGAAGTAAACATCTATCCATCCATTCATCTACTTCGACTTATCTGGGGTTGGGTCATGGGGCTGCACACGTGAGAAGCTCAGACTTCCTGAGGATTGTGATTCCCCTGTAGTTTCAACACATCCTTCGGTCCACCTTCTTCAAAAGTAGGACCACCACCCCGGTCTACTAATCCAGACGCACTGCCCCAGATGTCCATGTGATGTTCCAGAGGCGTGTTAAACCAGAGAATCCCACAACATCCAGAGCCTTTTCGGAATTCCAGGTGGAACCCATCAGCGAGGTGACCTCAACCCCAGACTCTACTTCCTCATTGGAATGTGTGTCAGTGGAATTGAGGATGACTTCGACGTATTCTCTCCACTGATCCACAACATCCCAAGTCAAGGTCAGCAGCGCCCCATCCGCATGGTACAGGTGATCCAATGCCCCCACGAGATGCTGGATGGTAGACAAGAATTACCTTGATGCTCAAGTTTTTTTTCCTTCATGGCCTCACAAAAATCCTTAGTGATCCAGCTAAAATCCACAAACGCTAGTTGGCCTGCCGCTAACCATCAGCCGTAGGACTCACCGTCGGTGTCCACAGACTGTTTCTGGGATATACTGCCAAGATATGCACCGACCACCTTATGGCGACAGCTCCGGTTGGCTGCCTCAACAATGGAGGCACAGACCATTCGGACTCAATGTGCCCTGCATCCCACGTGGTCAAAGTTCTGCTATAGGTGCGAGTTGAAACTCAGAAAGGGGACTCTGACAGACATTCCTAGAAAACCCTCACAATATGTTTGGGTCTCACTCTCTTTGCCCATGTGAGCAGTGAAGTCCCCCAGTAGAACAAGGGAGTCCCCGGCGGGCGTGTTCTCCACGGGAAGATGGACTCACATTGTCTCTTACGCCCAACTGGGTCCTATGTTTGAGCTCCCCATCAAGCCTGTTTCCACAGAGGGGGGACCCCAGAACAACAATGCTAAGAGAAGTGAGTGTCAAGTGTGAAACATCACTCCCATTACACTCTTATCCAAGCTAGGTATTTGTACATTGATACTACCTCAGAAGGCGGAATATCATTAAAGCGACGCGGCCCCGCTGTTGTCAGTGAGGAGGAGTAAAGCACAATAAATCAGGCAAGATGAGGCTGCGAAAAAGTTTTTTTTTTTATTTGTGTAAAGACTAATGATTAACTTGGATATTTAAAAATTGTCTTTAAGAAAGTTCTGTAGTTGTAGTTTATGTTCAACTATACTGATTTAGGTATGAACTTGACTGACATTCTCAAAGGCAAGAAATGTCTAAAGTGTTGGTTTTTTTCTTGTTTTTTTTTTTTTAAGCGGCAGCTGCTCCTGGGTAGAGCCTTAATCCTGTAGTCATCATTGAGTATATAGATGCATGTGCCCCACCAGCACATTGTTCTCATCGTGTGAGGCCATAAAACGGATACTTAGTGTACAGAAATGCAAGGAAAGCAAACAACACTGCATCAAGAAACCATTCCTTGTTGCTTTATGATCTAATTTTACTATCTGGCTAAAGAGATGACCACATTAACAATCACAATTGTGTTATCACACTGATTAAATTATGTGTTTTTAGTGAAATTAGCTGTGTTCAGGTATTGTTCCTGGGAGTGTGATTGCATTTGCCTATACAGGCTTTTAAGCGGATGATGGACCAACATTTACAAATATGAAATAATTATCAGGAACTGACAGTAACCACACAAGAATGGTTCTCAGGAGAGTGCAGACCTCTGCCAAGTTGGAAAAAACAGGTTGTCATAAGGCACCTGGCAAAGAACAGCTCAAAAAAGGTAATGTTTTTCCTACTCACACGTACTTATATGAACATATCACATCCCTGTCCTTTATTACATGCATGATCAGTCATAGAAAAAAATATATTAACATGACATTGTGTAAATACTGCATGCTAATGACTAGCTCACATAAAATTACTGAAGCGGTGCTGCCTGGCCATTGTCCAATTTGGACCAAATGTAAAATTGACATTGACAAATTGAAATAGTTTAGAACATAATGAAACTGAAAAGCTGAGGCACCAAAAACAGAAAATATATGGTTTGTATTTTCTGACTGTGCTTTGCTGAGCAGCATTTACAGTTCGGTTCAGAGGTGTCTGAGCAGTGAGGTATTTCTTTTTTTCTTTTTTTTTTCTTGTGATTTTGTTCTCTCACACAAGTTGTTCGCCTGGTTCTGTCAGATGCAATTGTCAATTTCTGCAATATGTGAGTGTTGTTCGGTAGACAGTCACAAATGTAGGGGTCATGATAGGATTGGCCAGGATTATACAGTAATATATAGGAGACAATTGTTCTACCCATGTTCCCAACAGTTTGTCAAAGAACCAAGGAATCAACCAAAGGCTCTTGAGTTTTTAAGCATATTGGGCAACTACAGATGTGTATATAATACAGCACTATATTTAAGGTGATGCACTGGAGAAAGCCATATCACATAGCATAATGCTGCTAGTAATTGAACACTTTACAACTTGAAACAACACTGTAAGCAACTGTAAAACCATCCTGGCCTGAAAGTTGTGTAAAACTTCTGATTGTTTAAAGCACATCCTTTGTACCTTGCTTTTACAATTATGTTCTCAATTACTGATGATCGAGAAAGATTTCCAATGAATGAATCACCATGGTATTTTTCCCCTCAATCCTGAACCCTGAGCCTGAAAAGAGGCCATTGATTTTAACAGGTCTTCAGTCCTTTGGGTCTGTCCCCTCCTACTTCTTACTTTTAGATGGAGTGGAGTATCTCGAGTTGGCCTGTTATTGCCACTCCACATCTTAATGGCTAAGCTATTGAGTGTACACTGATCGTTTTAGCTGGTTGGCAAGGCCCACTGACCCACCCCGGGCTGTCTAACAATGGGCCCTGTGGGATAACAAACCAAGTCCACAGACAACAGCCAAAGAAAAGTGCCCTCTCCAGAGACCAAGTAGGCAATCACAAGGCTAAAAAGATGTTGAGTGTGAGAAGAAGAGTGAGAGACTACAAGTATGGTGGTGATGGTCTTGCTTGGGAAAAGGTGAGCAAAATGACCAAAGCAATGGGCAGAAATCACTAGAGCTGAAAGCCAGAGCTGTATGGACTCACTTGGAGTACTAGAGAAGAACTGTAGTCCCCCTGAAGGTTATCACAAATTAGTGTGAATTTCACTGTACTGTGCTGCATTTATTTAGTTTGTATGGTGCCTTGCTGGTGTAGTATGATGTATTTGTACGTTGACATTGCTCACGCAGCAATTACCAGCTGGTCTTCACACGGCGTGGTGGTTAAACGCCTGATCAGGGTTTACGTTATCTGAGCTCTACTGTTTGGTAAAAACATGGCTTTAGTTAAAGTTCCATGTTTAAAAAAAATTGGTATTAAGTGAAAAGAAGAAAAGAACAAGTGTTGTTCTACTTAGATAATGATTACTTCAGCTAACAAATTCTAAACCTGTTTAACTTCATTCGGTTTATTCATTCCAGAATTTGGAAGGCATTTAAGCCGTTATCCACCTTACCCGTCATTAAATGAAGATATGGTATACCAAATGTCCCCTCCATGGATAGAAAGTAATGACATAAGGAGTGAATTTTGCAAATACTGTTTGAAATGAGCAGGAAAAAAAAATAAACCAACTTTACCTGCATGTCTATGGAGTACCTGCACCACCAGAACATTGTCTTACTGAATGCCATTATGAAATATAACCTCATTCACACAGCCAAAACAATGTGGGGTTGTGATAAATCGCTCTCTGAGCAGCTTTACACAAAAAGAAAACATGCATAACAAAGACTTGGGCACAGGAACCAGCTGTGGGTAGCGTTAGGTTGATCATATTGTGAGTTAAAAAAAAAAAGGAGGCTTGCACTTATGTGGGGAAGTGAGCGCTTGTGGCGGGATGGTGGTGGTCATTAGGTTTTCCATGTGTATCTGCACAATTGAATGTGGCCCAATTTAGGAAAAATAGAGCTTCTTCTTTTCCTTTCAGCTTGTCCCTTTAGGGGTCGCCACAGCGTTTCATCCTTTTCCATGTAATCTCCTACATCCTCCTCTCGAACACCAACTGCCCATCATGTCTTCCCTCACGTAATCCATCAACCTTCTCTTTGGTCTTCCTCTAGCTCCCTTGCCTGACAGCTCCATCCTTATCATCCTTCTACCAATATACTCACTATTTCTCCTCTGGACGTGTCCAAACCATTGAAGTCTGCTCTCTCTAACTTTGTCTCCAAAACATCAAACTTTGGCTGTCCCTCTGATGAGCTCATTTCGAATTTTATCCAACCTGGTCACTCCGAGAGCGAACCTCAACATCTTCATTTCCGCCACCTCCAACTCTGCTACCTGTTGTCTCTTCAATGCCACTGTCTCTAATCCGTACATCATGGCTGGCCTCACCACTGTTTTATAAACTTTGCCCTTCATCCGAGTAGAGACTCTTCTGTCACATAACACACCTGACACCTTCCTCCACCCGGTACAACCTGCTTGGACCCGTTTCTTCACTTCCTGACCACACTCACCACGACTGTGGACGGTTGACCCCAAGTATTTAAAGTCCTCCACCCATCTCTTCTCCCTGTAGCCTCACTCTTCCCCCACCCCTCTCATTCATGCACATATATTCTGTCTTACTTCGGCTAATCTTCATTCCTCTCCTTTCCAGTGATTGCCTCCATCTTTCTAACTGTTCCTCCACCTTCTCCCTGCTTTCACTGCAGATCACAATGTCATCTGCAAACATCATAGTCCACGGGCATTCCAATCAAACCTCATCTGTCAGCCTATCCATCACCACTGCAAACAGGAAGGGGCTCAGGGCTGATCCCTGATGCAGTCCCACCTCCACCTAAAATTTGTCTATCACACCTACAGCACACCTTACCACTGTTCTGCTGCCCTCGTACATGTCCTGTATTATTCTAACATACTTCTCTGCCACGCCAGACTTCTGCATGCAGTACCACAGTTCCTCTCTGGGTACTCTGTCATAAGCTTTCTCTAGATCTACAAAGACAATGTAGCTCCTTCTGACCTTCTCTGTACTTTTCCATCAACATCCTCAAGGCAAATAATGCATCTGTGGTAGTCTTTCTAGGCATTAAACCATACTGTTGCTCGCAAATACTCCTGTCCTTAGTCTAGCCTCCACTACTATTTCCCATAACTTCATTATGTAGCTCATCAACGTTATTCCTCTATAGTTCCCAAAGCTCTGCACATCCCCCTTGTTCTTAAAAATGGTCACCAGCACACTTTTCCTCCATTCCTCAGGCATCTTCTCACACGCTAGAATTCTATTGAACAAGCTGGTCAAAAACTCCACAGCCACCTCTCCGCTCCACAGGAATGTCATCAGGACCAACTGCCTTTTCATTTTTCATCCTCTTTAATGCCTTTTTAACTTCCCCCTTACTAATCATTGGCACTTCCTGGTCCACCACACTTGCCTCTTCTACTCTCCCTTCTCTCTCATTTTCCTCAATCATCAACTCCTTGAAGTATTATTTCCATCTAGCTAGCACACTGCTGGCAGCAGTCAACATATTTCCATCTCTATCCTTAATCACCCTAACCTGCTGCACATTCTTTCCATCTCTATCCCTCTGTTTTGGCCAACCTGTATAGATCCTTTTCTCCTTCTTTAGTGTCCAACCTGGTATACATGTCATCATATGCCTCTTGTTTGGCCTTTGCCACCTCTACCTTTGCCCTATGTCGCATCTCAATGTATTCCTTTCGCCTCTCCTTTGTCCTCTCTGTGTCCCACTTCTTAGCTTTTTCCTTGTATGATTTCTTGTACTGTGAGGTTCCACCACCAAGTCTCCTCCTCTCCTTTACTGCCAGAAGATATACCAAGTGCTCTCCTGCCTGCCTCTCTGATCACCTTGGCTGCAGTGGTCCAATCTTCTGGAAGCTCCTCCTGTCCACCGAGACCCTGTCGCACCTCTTCCCGAAAAGCTGCACAACACTCGTCCTGTCTCAGCCTCCACCACGTGGTTCTTTGCTCTGCCTTTGTCTTCCTAATCTTCCTCCCCACCACCAGAGTCATCTTACACACCACCATCCTATGCTGTCTAGCCACATTCACCCCAACCACAACCTTACAGTCCGTAACCTCCTTCAGATTACATCGTCTGCACAAGATTTAATCCACCTGCGTGCTTCTACTGCTGCTCTTGTAGGTCACCCTATGTTCCTGCATCTTCTGGAAAAAAGTGTTCACTACAGCCATTTGCATCCTTTTTGCAAAGTCTACCACCATATGTCCCTCCAAGTTCCTTTCCTGGATGCCGTGCTTACCCATCACTTCTTCATCACCCCTATTTCCTTCACCAACATGTCCATTACAATCTGCACCAATCACGACTCTCTCTCTGTCTGGGATGCTCAGAACTACTTCGTCTAGGTCCTTACTCTTCTTTTAAAATAACCGCAACTCCATTTCTCTTCCCATCTACACCATGGTAAAATAATTTAAACCCTAAACTTCTAGCCTCACTGCCTTTCCACCTGGTCTCCTGGACACACAATATATCAGCCTTTCTCCTAATCATCATGTCAACCAACTCCCGAGATTTTCCTGTCATACTCTCAACATTAAAAGTCCCCACATTCAGTTCTAGGCTCTGTGCTTCCCTCTTCTCTTTCTGCGGAAGAACTCGCTTTCCACCTCTTCTTCTTCTTCGACCCACAGTAGCTAAATTTCCAACGGCGCCCTGCAGGTTGACGGCGCCGGTAGCGGACATTGTTAACCTGGGCCACGACCGATCCGGTATGGAATTCTTTGGATGAACGCTCATATTTGTTTGGCAAAGTTTTAAACCGGATGCCGTTCCTGACGCAACCCTCTGCATTTATCCGGGCTTGGGAGCGGCCTCCAGTTTGCAGTGGCTTGTGCCCCCCATAGGGCTGCATTTAGGAAGAATAGAACAAAGAAGCAAAATGTCAAAATCTCTTTCAATGCAGTCATACATCACTGCAAACCAGCAAATACCTCACTTGAATCAATCAAAACCCAAAATGAATGTCCTATAGACAATTTACGATATATACTGGAGTTAGATTGTCTCTTACGCCTACCATCTAATCAGTGATTTGTCAATGGGTAATTCACAGTTAAGTTCCATACAAACTGAAAAATGTTGTGGCGTTGAGTGTTCTTTTCACCGCTGAATGGATGTACCCTTCAACCCCCAATTGCACTCATTGCCCAACCAGTATTATCATAATAACATGGGTTTTCCAATGATATATTCCATATTCTAGCACTAATGACTGGATGGATGGATAGTGTACCTGTAAGTAAAAACGTCTGCTGTGTGCCAACTCTGCTTTATTAGCAAGTGGCCATTCAGATTGAAACAGTCACAACTTAGTCTCAGAGACATCAAAACAATAAAACAATTCTCTCTTCATCTATTAAATTAATGATTTCCTCTCTAGACCAAAATCTTATTGAACCTCAGCCATCTTTAAAGTCCCTCCCCATGTTACTTAGTAGTCAAACCAATATCACAAACAAAGCTAAGGGACTGTACAATGGCGGTTTGATAGAGACAGTTTATCATTTGTGCTTACGGATATCCTTTCGAGGCTCATGTTTCCATTAATTTATCCTCTGCAAAATGCTTAACTCCGCCTTTGTGCCCCCTTTTCTTGTTTGCTAACTTTAATACCGTGCCATATTAATTTGTGCAGAGTTTGCAACACTATTCAGGAGCTGGCAAAGTAGTAGCTGGAAATGCAGGACATCAGGGATTCAGTTGACAATGATTTAAGTCTCGAGACATTGATACAAAGCACTGTCACAACATTAGCTTCCTTTTCTTATTTTGTTTTCCTTTTCCTGTGCTTATTTTGTAAAGCAGTAAAGCTATTTTTCTTCCGTTGTGAAATGTAATTTGCATTGATGTCACTATGGTAAATGTAAATATCCATCCATCCATCCATTTTCAACACCGCTTATCCTGGTTAGGGTCGCGGGGCACTGGAGCCTATCCCAGCTGACTTAGGGCGAAAGGCGAAGTACACCATGAACTGGTCGCCAGTCAGCCGCAGAGCACGTATATGGTAATAGTCAGATGTAAACTTTCATTGTTAACTGGCAAATAAACATTAACGCTATAATGTGTGATTTATGGCGCACCCTACTGCTGGAATTCAGCATTACAACAAAGTGGTCCGTCGCTTTGATATGACAGAGGCTGTGCCAAGTCCAACTGTCCCCATCTCCCCCTCTCCCAACCCCTCATGAGTGAATATACACCAACTTAGTTTATAATAGAGCTGTTCAATCCCGTGAAGTCAATAAAACGGGTGAGAGAAAATGTCAATAGTTCAATATCCAGCATACAAATATGTTCTCTAACCACTGCGGTGTTACAGTACCTGTTAATGTGGAGACACACATACATTTCTGGGTTTCTCCTAAACCATTCAAATAATGTACATTAGAAAGTAAACATTATGGAATTTTACAAAATTAACTATATTTATAATGTACCTGTGGATAAAAAAAGCAAAGCCTGTGGCCAAAATGTCATTAAGGTCGTTAAAATAGGCGAGAATTTTTTAAAATACTATATCACTCCCATGTCCAGATTCTGTAGCAACCCGCTTCTTCCAACTTTTTATCTTCATATGGTTTAATAAATGTGATAAAGTCAAACATAATGTTTGTGCAGCATCAAACACTCGTTCACATATCTAATGGCTCAATGTGTGCGGACGCTTTGTTTGCTTTGCAGACGTGGAAGACGTTTTTCAATGATTGGCCGTTCGGAACATTATTCAGGATTAGCTCTCACACTTACTACTCAAATGTTTTCACACACACACAAACTACTGAAAGGCTCTCATAAATACTACTCAAACCTTCTCATAAACACAACTTAAATACTCTCGTACGCACGAATGATAGTCCTGTTCATAAATACGACTCAAACGCTCTCATACACACCACTCAAACCCTCTCCTAAACACTACTCAAACACTCTCATACGCATGAGTGAAAGTCTTGCCTGTTGTTGTGCTGCTCTTCCTATTTTCCCACCTCAATTATACTTTGTGTCATGTCTCCAGACCTCAACTATATGTCACCGGCGATCAACGTCCCTAGGGAGATTCAGGAAGTCGCGGCAGGTGGCTGGGAGAATCTCTCCACGTCATGACAGGTGCAGCAGCGTTACGACGCGCAAAGTTATAATCAAGTGGATAAAAGTTCTCGAAAAGCACATTGCTGGGTCACTAGCAAGCTAACTTACACACATACACACAAGTGAAAATAAATGAGATCAACAAAAGCAATAAAAACAGATCAGTAAGGACAAGGAGTGCTAGGTCGTGACTACGTGACCACCCCCACACAGCTCCTAAAAGCCAACGGCTCTTCGAAAAGAGTTAAATGTTCATTTGCAGCAATTTGTATTATTTTGTTTACACAGTAATTATTGTATGACTTTTATAGTACAGAAACGAAAACTAAGATTTTTAGTGAGCGTTTTACAACTATGCTCCTCCCATTGCTCAGCAAGATGCCTCATTTCTGTGCCGTCATTTCCTTCTACATGATTTTTGGTGTGCCACCTACTGGGCCAGCGCAGGAAATGAATCAGGCATTCACTAAATATAACTATAAATTGCTGAAAAAAACAGCAAGATGGAGCTGACAGGCTTAATCAGCATTTTGTCATCTCTAGTATTCGATAGGGTGATTTTTTTTAACCAAAAAAAATAAACTGTGGATCCCAGCTTTATGGGTAAGAAAAAAAGAGGAAAGTTCCTTGACACTCTTGATTATTTAGTGAGTTTTTTCACACTAACGGTAATGGAGAGAGTTACAATGATGGTGCTGCATGCTCAATGGCACCGCGGTGGAACTCAAGAAGAAATCCAACAAACAGTTTAGCCGACACATTGCTCTGTCTTTTAAGGTGCATGGTTTTCGTAACCATGACGTGAGAAAAAAAAAAGTCTCCAAACAAATAAGGTTATTTTTCTACGGTATGTGCTAAATTAAATATAATAATGAATATGATACATATAATATTTGCGCTATCATGTCACGTTTAGCATGTGGCAACATTGGTTAGTAACAATAATACTGTCCTGGCTGGTCTATCAATAATATTGTTATATGTATCCATCTTCCCTCTGCTTAACCAGTTCCAGGTTCAAATAGATAGGGAGAGAGAGGGAGTGGGGGGAGAGAGAGAGAGAGAGAGAGAGAGAGAGAGAGAAAACCTGGAGGTTTAAGGAAGACATTTTGATAAAATTTAGGTTGATATGGTGTTTTTTTTATATATATATTTTGATATACCATATAAGTATGAAACATTTTCTTTCTGACCAGCAACCACCCAGCGCACCACCCCAACCCTCCCCCAGGAGAGCAAGGGAACGGATCCAGCAAAAGGTCCCACCAAGCCAAACACCTCCAACAAACGGGCAAGCCAGTGACCAACAGCAGCTGAAAATGGAGGACAAGCGGGCTCAATTCTTTTAATGTATTTTCAGAATGAATTGACCAAATGGATCTTTGTTTAATAAGTGTCCATTGTTCATATCATTGTTAAAGTACAACAATAGCCTGTTTATATTTGAACTGAAAAACCTTGCACAATCTGAATAATTCAAGAGTCAACAATTTCCATTAGAGCTATTACCATAACTAACACTCCTGATTTTATCACACGGTTATTTTTACTTAGCTGCAAGGCAGCGTTCCTTCAACGTGTCAGAAAAAGGCTGAGTGGCCGAAGCAGGGGCAGTAAAGTAAATTTGGGACCACGATATTACCTGTGAAATATACGCCTGGTCACATCTACGGCATTTGTATAGCACATCCTTTGAAGAGATTCATTAACAATGGTCACAGAGGCTGTGCAGCTGTTTCCCATTCTGCTTCCTCCACTGTCCTATAATGAGTTCTTAAATTTATCGTGCCAACATTGGTGATAACAGAAACAGTATAATTTAGTACCCATTTTGGATGGATGGATAGATTTGACTGTCAGACTACTGGAATGTTGAAAATCTTCTCTTGTGAACTCTGAATCAGTTGACACCAAAAGTCAAGGACACAAGTACTCTTCTTCAAACATTATTTGGATTATCCATCTTCTGATACATAGCCAAGCTAAATAATAATGTGCTAGACTGCAATAATGTAAAAAAAATATTGCAAACGTTTATTAATGCATCAGTCCCAATTTTGACATCAACTGTTAGCATTCCTGCAATATTTATTGGACTGCTTGTTTTCTAACTGAGAATACGCATACGAATTTGCTTAATCTGTCTGTGCAAGGCTTTAATTTAAACCACTGGGTCACAATTTTTTTCTTTTAAAAATTAAGCAAGCTTGTTGACAAATGCCTAATTGTTGTTGATTTGTTTTTTATTTTTTTATTTTTTTAAACAGGGAATGTGGAAGCAATACTTTGCTTCCTTTCAATTGAATTTCCTTCGTGGTCTTTGTTTTAATTAGGTTAACAGGATCATTTATCAAAGAAAATAGAATGTATCAAAATGTCAGAGCAATACAGTTGAATTGTCAAAATCAAAACTGTCTCTGAGGTACAGGCCAACCTCAAAAGTCAAACGCAATCCAGGAAATACATTTTGGACAAAAAAAAAATATTCTCCAAAGTTGTGCTAAAACTTGAATCCATAGTACCTCTATTGCGTTTCTAAGAGATTAACTCCCTAGATGGATTTTATGTTTTAAGCATGTCGATAATATTAATCATGAAAATAAGAAGAAGAATGGAATGTACACAGCAAAGTCAGCTGCATGTACACTATACAGTAGGTGACTTGAATCCTACCTTTCTTTGAATGTTCAAAATATTTGTCACGAGTCATCAAAGATATGGGTATCTATTGTTTTTTCAAGAACTTACTATGAACTTTGGTTAACTTTCATTCACGCTTATACTGTATACTGCTTAAAATGTTAAACTTTACCTTTACTATGGATAGGGGTAAGAGTTGATTAATCATTCAAAATCCAATTGTTTGCTATCGATTGTTGACAATCGTGTCTTGAAGCAATAGAGTTCCTGATTTGACTGCAACCAGCAGAAGTGTTGTTGATTGAAGGAGATGGCTGTCTAAAAAAGAACATCAGCTGGTGCCTTCAGCCACACTATGCCAACTCCTCTGGGCAGCATTGTTCAGCTCAGTATGTCACTGGCATCAAAAAGGAGTTCAGAACAGTCAGAAAAGGATTCTAGCATTCCATTTACATCTTTCAATAAATTGCTCATAATTGTTTTTCCATCCTAGATAAATCAAATGCATTTAAATAGCCATCTCCTGTACCGTCATGAAGGGGTAACTGATTTAAATGGAAAATGTTAAAGTTGGGCGGCACGGTGTTCAACTGGTTAGCACATATGGCTCACAGTTCTGAGGACTCGGGTTCAAATTCCGGCCCCACCTGTGTGGAGTTTGCATGTTCTCCCCGTGCCTGCGTGTTTTCCTCCGGTTTCCTCCCACATCCCAAAAACATGTACGGTAGGTTAATTGAAGACTTTAAATTGTCCGTAGGTGTGAATGTGAGTGCGAATGGTTGTTTGTTTGTATGTGCCCTGCGATTGGCTGACGACCGAAGATAGCTGGGATACGGTCCAGCACGCACGCGACCATAGTGAGGATAAGCGGAACAGAAAATGAATGAATAAAGAAGTAACAGTGGTTGTAGACAGGCCGCCGATTCACAGGCGCACACAATTACAGTTTTACAGCATTACAATTATTATATTCTCCATCAAAGACAGACAATCCAAAATGGGTTAGCATGATGCAAAATGAATGCTAAACGATTAAAAGTAAAAGGATGTAAAAGTACAAGCGTGTATATTGTTATGGTGGAGCCTCTACGATCTCTTTAAATATGCACAGTGCTTATTATTCCAAACTCACTCACTACAGTATCTTGCCGTCTTCAGTCTTCCGATTACATTTATACTCTTCTCATTCTTCTTCTCATTTTCACCTCATAACATTCCTCCACAGTCCCTCCAACTGCACTCTTGTTCAATGCAAGTTCAATTTAATTGTATGTCATAATGAAATCTCATTTGATTGGGAACAATCCAGTGCTGCCTAATCAAATTAACAAAGTCCTCCTTTGATTTTCAATTACCTCCTCCCAGCTCCAGCTAGCTTTATTCTATAACCTCTAATGGCTGCCAGCCATGAGGCAAATGACACTGTACAGTACATGCAGATTGATGAATCACATGCACACTTACACTTAAGAGGCTCAAGCATCAGAAGCAGAGAAACTGTTAAAAGAAGACCACTAACCAGACAGGGCCTGATTTACGAAGATCCCAAATAGCAGACGCTAATTTGCATGTTAACTCTAACAGACTGCGTGCGCTGTTGGTGAGTACGTTGCGTGTGATCTATTAAGATTGCACACACTGGACCTTATGCACAAGAAAATTATTTCCAGTAGAAGGTTCAGATGGCATTACATTTTCCGCTATCAATAGGTTCCAAGCTACTTGGACACCATCTGACTGAAAAATAGTCTCCGTCGTTAAACGTATGATAACCTGGCGTAGGTATATTCATTAGTTTGGGGTTTGTACGTATCAATGTCGAAATGGCAGTAAAAGTTGTTTTCTTCTCAAAGAAGAGGTGATAGCTCCTCCTGTTAATATTGCAGTGTGCCGTTATGTTCAGTGTCAAGTCTGTTTTGCCTTTTAACTCGTTTTCTCATGTTGTCACAATGTGTTAACATGCTGACCGGAAGTTATCATGCCACCTTGCAAAAACGTGGAAGTGTTGAATGCATACAGGTACAGCTCAATAAATTAGAATCGTGTCAAAAGCTTCAATTCAAAAAGTGAAACTCATATGATAGAGATGCACTACACACACAGAGTGCAATATTTATTGATTATTTAAAAAACATATACGTATAATTCGGATGATTATAGCTTACACTAAACAAAAACCCAAAATGTATCATCTCTTGAAACTAGAATATTACATAACATACAAGAATCATTTTCATGTAGAATTTAGGCAGGAATTTGCCCTCTGAAAACTATTTTCCAAGTGTTTAATGCAATCATTATAATGTATGAGTACTGAATTAAATGGACTTTTCTACCACATTCTAATGTATTGAGATGTACCTGTCGGGTCCATTGGCAACAGGTATAAACATGGTGGAGAGTGCCCTATTTAAATTAGGGTTTTGCACTTTAAGCCACGAGGACGGTTTTACACTGGCAATTGTAAATTGAAATTTGAAGTGGTGCAATTGGAAGTGCAAGCATCCACATAACAGCCATGTTTTGTTTAATTTAACTCGCCCTGAGAGCGTGGCAAATGGATGTACCTGCAGGTAAGCACTTATTATGCCCTCCCTGAATTTACTGCATGCAGGTTAGCAGCTAGTTAACGAGCAAAGTGTGCTTGCCACAAGCAGTTTACAGAGCTGCCAACCTATAAAAATTAACTTCCAGGACAATTTGTCCAAATTTGTCTTGAATGTCCATATTTTCAAAAAAAAACATTACTGTTGGACAGTCATAATCATAGTGGTTAATAAATTATCGCTTCAATATTTGTCATTTTAATGTTTTTATTACATCAACCTTGTACTAGAGGGCGCAGTTGCAGCCTTAATCAAAGTAACAGTATATGGGATTCTGATGACACAGATATTTTCAAAAATATATGTGTCTATGGATTATATTGGCTTTGCCAATTCTGTTTTCAACCTGGTAACAAAAATACAAAACAAAAGTCTATTAAAGCAGATTAATCAGATCTCAACGGTCAAAATTCAAACCCAGCTCTATTTTGCAAAAAAACATAACATTGCTGGTACATTGAACTTATGGACAATAGTTTTGATTTCTATTTTATGTAACGTACATTGTGTATGTCTTCTCTTGCATGCTATTTATATTTGTTATATCCAGTTGCTGCTGAAACAATGCAAATGTCCCCATTGTGGGACACTAATCTCATCTCACACACATCTGGGACAGTGCCAAAGACGGGGACTCGAGTTATTGCGACTTGGCCTCAAATTGACTCAAGCCACTATTTTGATGACTTACGACTTGACCAAAAAAAACAAAATAACTTGAGACTTGACTTGGATTTTGGAGTAAAAGACTCAGGATTTGACTTCAAATATTGTTCATTTTATGTGTTCATCCATCCATCCATCCATTTTCTGAGCCGCTTCTCCTCACTAGGGTCGCGGGAGTCCTAGAGACTATCCCAGCTATCATCGGGCAGGAGGCGGGGTACACCCTGAACTGGTTGCCAGCCAATCGCAGGGCACATACAAACAAACAACCATTCGCACTCACAGTCACACCTACGGGCAATTTAGAGTCGTCAATTAACCTACCATGCATGTTTTTGGGATGTGGGAGGAAACCGGAGTGCCCGGAGAAAATGCGGTGATGGGGTGAACATGCAAACTCCACACAGGCGGGGGCGGGGATTGAACCCAGGTCTTCAGAACTGTGAGGCAGACCAGTCATCCACCGTTCCGCCTTATATGTTCATTTTAAAAATAAAATATGAAGTTAGTTCATGTCTGTATGAGAGAGCGCACTGGGAATGGTACTGTCGTGAATAGAGGATTATCCTATCATTCTGGGAATATCACTGTCATGAATGGGAGGATTAGCCTGTCAGTCTGGCAATGGCACTATCATGATTGGAGGATTAGCCTCCTCGCCACAGAGAAGCACACCCTCTCTTATCAGACCGCATCGTCACGTAACGTCGGGGCACCGAGTTATTTCTTTCGGCAATAAAAACAACAAGTGTTATGTTAAATGGCGATGAGTGGATGGCAAAATGCATTGAAAGATAGACTACAACATTGAATATTGTTCATCATTTGAAGACACATTCTGCTTAGTAAATATATTATTATTATTATTTGTTTGTCTGTTCTTCAAGTCACTAGTTCCTTAAATTAGTTTGGTACAGTATGTTACAGAGATCAGGGACTCTCAAACTGCACCTAAATATTGGTTGGAAATGGAACGCTAACAACTGAGTCAACAGAGTAGAAATGGTTGTAATGAGGCATTTAAATTAAAAAATAATACATGGATAAAAATGATTCTAAAATGAAGTACATTGAAGTTAAAATTGGTTCAAGGAATGAGTGTGGTTTTCAAATGAAGAAAATTTAAGTTGAAGTCCAAATATTATGATTTTTTTTTATAAAACTAAATTAATAATAATAATAACTAAGGCAGCACGGTGGCCGACTAATCCGGCCTCGCCTGTGTGGAGTTTGCATGTTCTCCCAGTACCTGCATGGGTTTTCTCCGGGTACTCTGGTTTCCTCCCTCATCCCAAAAACATGTATGGTAGGTTAATTGAAGACTCTAAATTGCCCGTAGGTGCGAATCGTTGTTTGTTTATACGTGCCCTGTGATTGGCTGGCGACCAATTCAGGGTGTACCCCGCCTCTCGCCCTGAGTTAGTTGGGATAGGCTCCAGCACACCAGCGACTCTAGTGAGGAATAGCGATATGAAAGATGAATGAATCAATGAATAAAAACTACATTTTGAAGATAACACCCTACTCCATGCGCGGGTCAGCGCTTTTCCACCACTTCTGTCATAGTAAGTGTACTTTACGCCTTAAAATCTGTGTAGAAGAACAGCACCGACGTAAACCTGTGTCCTCTCATATGCCCCCTTCAGTGCGGCAGAGCAGTCTGCTTCATCTCGTCCTTTTTATCTGCAGCTTTACACAATCAGCAAAACTAAATGTATAACATATCTAACACACAAATGAATACATTATAGTCTGGAGGTGGAGAAAGAGAGAAAAAGCCACCTGCTAATTACAATCCTTCTGTATCCTGTTAGCTAACTGGGTGGAGAATCATTTCCTCATCAGTAAGGGATTGCACAATCTGAGGTGAAGTGAGGCTGCTCGCTGCAAAATTTCTTTCCATCTCGTTTTTATTTTGGGGGGAAAAAACAAGCTGAAGTGTAAAAAAAATAAAAAATAATAATAATAATAATTGATTGACAGATTAACTACATGATGAATACTGAAGTTGTGATATGAAGTGGTGTTGAATTGGAGTACATTATCTTGCAAAGTGTTATTCATGCATACAGATTAAAATGGTCAATGATATTATTTGACATTTCTGGTCTTCTCTGAAGACCAAATAGGCCTGCATTAATAAGATGACTTGGGACTTATCACAGGACCCGACTTTTGGTAAACTGTGACTTGATTTGACTTGCCCAAGACAAAATCACTTGGGACTTTGATCCCATCTCTGGATAGTGCTGACTATGGTATTTGACCTGAGCTGCCTTGGCGGTGTTGTGACTGATAGTCAAAATCAATGGACATCTCTCTTTGACATTGAGCAGTCATACCTTAAATGTTTAATTATTAGACCCCAACCACCTAATTTGGGATTTCATAATTCAGAATCAATAGAATGCTTCTGCTGTGCCAAAGTGCAATGCGTAGTGAAAATGTTGAAAAGTACTGTATATCTAGACCTTTACCTTAAGTGAACAAAACTGTCTTTGATTCAATACGGACCAAACTCCAAATTAACACATAAATATCTCTTTATTGTTAAAGAAATTTGACTGATGGTTGGTACAACTGCTGAAAAATTTATGTACTGTTTTGACTTTAGTTTCCTTGCCATTTTATATAAGATTTCAGCCAAAATGTTTGAGGTTTTTGGTTGAAGGGCTTGGTCGAGGACCATAACTGCTGTGTGTTTAAAAACATATTTGAATCCAATGTAGGCCCATCACTCTTCAGGGACTACAACATGAACTTTAAAAAAACAAACAAACGTAAATAAAAAAATAAGTCAAAATTCAACACAAAAACTAAATCCAAGGCTATTCTGTAGATTTAAAAAATATATCTAAATTATACTACCACATAAAAAGAATGACATTCTGCCCCAAGTGGAGGAGTTCTTGGGGTCTTGCTCAAAAGGGAAGAATGGAGCAGGAGATCAATAGGCGGATTGGTGTACCATCTGCAGTGATGCAGACTCTGTCGTAGTGAAGAAAGAGCTGAGCCTATAGGCAAATATCTCGATTCACTGCTACATCTACATTCCCACACTCTCCTATGGTCACAAGCTGTGAGTCACGGCCGAAAGAACAAGATCACAAATGTTTCCGCCACAGAGCGTCTGGGCTTTCCCTTAGAGACAGGGTGAGAAGCTTGGCTCAGAGTAGAGCTGCCAGTTCTCAGCATCAAGATGAGCCAGAAGAGGTGGTTTAGTCATCGGATTAGGATACCCGCTCAACGGCTCCCTAGTGAGGTGTTCCGGGCACGTCCCACCGGGATGAGGCCACGCGGACGACCCAGGACTATGTCTCCCGGACACCTAATGACAATTTTGAGACTTCAATTCACTTAACATGCATGTTTTTGGAATGTGGGACAAAACCAGAGTACCCAGAAAAACCCACGCAAGCACAGAGAGAACATCCATGTGTTCCATACAGTAAGGCCGCAGACCAGATTCGAAACCCCAACCTCTGAACTGTGAGGCTGATGAGGATTTGCTAATTCAGTGTGATCTGCGGTCAAATATTAAAATAAATGGACTTGTTGAAAAGTAGACCCATTAAAACACTCTAAGCAGTCGAAAATGCTGATTAAACCACTGTGAAACAATGTTAGGTGACTTTAGAGGTGAACAAGCAGCAAAAGCCTTACTGAGAGAGCTGGTCTATTGGTTGCACCCAACAGCTGATTCATGGCTTTTATTAGCCGTTGACAATAACTGTCAGCCATCATTTCATATTCAAAGTAATGTGTATAATTACAGTTTTATGAGCAGCCTCTGAATACATTTAGACAGCGATTTTATTTCTGAATGTGACGCGTTTCCACAGATTATCAATAGTTAATGTGTTGAAAATGACAGAGGGAGGGAGAAACACCAGAGCAAGCAGCCAACTTAGTTCACTCTTGTAATTTAAGTCCTTCTGTTGAAAATGACTTAAATATGACTGCAATGAACTACCGCAAATGCTATTTATTTAATTCTAGTAATACTAGTTCATGACAGAAAAATCACAATTATCATGTATTTTTATTCCTTCAATGTCTTCAATGTCAATATTAGGACCTGTTAGTAAGGAATCCAAATCCACTCGTACTCGATGGTGTTAAAGCATGCACTCATTGGTCAAACTCCCAAATCGAGAAGTTAATATTAAGTCAGCAGTGGGTTTCTTGTTGTTGTTGTTGGTGGTGAAAATAAGTTATTTTTCTTTAGTTTTCAAGATGATTAAATATTTAAGTTATTGCCTTGGTACCCTTGGCTCCCTCATTTCCCTCCACCAATGTAACATTTTTCTTCCATAGAACCCCTTGTGAAAGGCTATTATTGCTGAAAAACAACATTATTTCTTTACTGTTGGCATATTTGAAGTAGCTATATAATCCCTCACTTTGGAAATGTACATGGCCAGCAGTGGCACCTCTGTAGAACCAAATTAGTAAAACATGAAAACAATACCAACAACAAAGGAAGCTTCAGGGGTGCCCAGAAAGGATTGGTAAACCTTGAGGAGGCTCCACCACAGGTAGGATGTTTACAGCTATATCAACGATGAAAATAAAATGACATCATCCTAATAACAGCATGAAACTTGACAACAGATTTAACAAAGAATTAAATTGCATCCCATTGCATTTATTTTTTTTTATTTTTGAGCCATTCCAAGCTTCAATTCATTTGCAAGTCTCAATTCTGTTGACTCAATGACTGACGTGTGTAGGGAAAAAAAGATGCCTTTTTTTGAGAGTTAAGAGGTACTCGTAGTTAATCCAAAATCAGAACAAAATTAATTCCACGACTCTCAAAGGAATTCATACAACACAATAAATCATGGCTTTGTGCAAGTATGACAGTGTTGTGTTCACACTGAGTAAGTACAGTAAATGTGTGAGTAAATTGAAACAAGATCATTATTTTCAGTATTCATATTCTGTGAAATGTTTGGTGGTGTCTTGGCTCAGTAAAGGTTGGGAAGCACAGGTCGAAGGGAATAAACAAC
This sequence comes from Phycodurus eques, assembly GCF_024500275.1. Taxonomy (NCBI): domain Eukaryota; kingdom Metazoa; phylum Chordata; class Actinopteri; order Syngnathiformes; family Syngnathidae; genus Phycodurus; species Phycodurus eques. The sequence goes on along the minus strand of NC_084543.1, from coordinate 14,204,270 downwards.
ACTATAGCAATGGGCAGTACAGGACCAGTGGTTGGCACGTCTGCCTCAATTAAGTACAGTAATGTTGAAATAAAGCGTCATCAAACCGTGTGTGTGTATTCGTGCATTTGTGTGTTTGAGAGAAATCTTCCATATTTCATATTAATCTTGGTCATGAGAGTTCTTTTACAGTGAAGGCCTCAAAGGGAACCACACACAAAAACCTTGCAACCCTTTGATATAATTGCAATCCTGACCTTTCAGTTAAATGACTGCTGGCATAACCATCACATCGGCTGACACGTAAACACATGCTCAGATGCACACACACACTTAAAATGTCGGGTTAAACTGTTGTGCAAGATTAAAGCGGAGCTCAGCAGAAACAAAAGTGCACATTAGAAATGATAACGGGATCACCAGATAAATGCAACAGAAAATCGCCTGCTGAAGAAGTAAAACCATTTGATATCCTGACACAAATTGATATTGATGTGAAGAAAAACAACAGTTTGATTTGTAGAATCCATCAGAATTTCTGGAAATTATAGTTGTCAAATTGGAACGTTCCATCCAGGCCCAGTAGACAATGTCTACTCCTGTCTCTTTTACTTTATTTTCTTCTTCTGGTTTTTAAAGTAATTTGAGAGGGAGGTTTCACCTTCGCAGCTTGTCCCCATCAATAGGACAACACCCATGGCACTAGACATTAAGATGGAATAAGACACCATGCCATTCATCAATATACCTACTGTATTTTTTTAACTAATTGCTTTTGGAACCAAGTGAACAGTTGCATAAATGAGCAATAAAAAACAAGCTAAATGTGCAAATGGTGCTTGAAAAAAACACTTTTTTGAAAGGCTTTTACTGTCTTTTGAACATGAGCAAATTGTCAATAATTATGTTGATGCATACTACATTCATTCATTCATTCATTTTCTACCGCTTATCCGAGGTCGGGTCGCGGGGGCAGTAGCTTTAGCAGGGACGCCCAGACTTCCCTCTCCCCAGCCACGACCCCGGGGACGACCGAGAGACTATGTCTTTCGGCTGGCCTGGGAACGCCTCGGGATCCCCCCCGGAAGACCTGGATGCATACTACAGCACACGTAATTAACAATGAAAACTCAAAAAAACACCAAAAACTGTTGTTACACACAAATGAACAAATAAACTTGTTTGTTTTGGGTAAATGCCAGAACAACCTCATATGATATGCATCCCTTGCATTTGTTGCAAAATATCCATTGTAAAGCAGTCACCAGAGAGGACCTTGCAGAGTCTTACCCTGAGTTTCGTCAAGAGTCTAACTCTTGACGAAACTCAGGGTAAGAGCTGTAGGTGCAAGGTACCTCAAGAACTGATTCACGTGTGTGCTACAGGCCAGCAACTTAAACCACACAGTCTATTAAAAGTTATTTCAATATTTTCCTTGCACATCTCAGTAGATCCTGTGCAGAAGCGCTCTGGTCGATGCTTCTCACATGCCGTAGCAGGTGGTTAAGGGCAGTCAGCTCTTGTGGATTAAGGCGTTCAATTGATGGCTTTATCTGGGCCACTTTCTTGTTTTTTGGCCTCTTGGATTCATACAACTCCATTATGTTGTCTTTGGTTATCAGTGTTGGTACAGAATTATCAATACTGGAATGGAAACAGTCAATATGAACTTCGGCTCTTGAAGAAGCGCTTTGTGTGCAATTTTTAGAGTGGAAGCTCGTACATTGTCTTGAGAGGGCAGGCAGTGTGAGCCCATTCTTGAGAAGATGGCGAGAAGGTCTTAACAATTTCATCAATGTTGCCTTGAAGTCCTTTTCCAAGTGATGCTCGCTCATTCTCTGAAATAAATCTGGCAAATGACATCAAGAGTTCATTATCCACTGAACTCAGTTGTTGACAACAGGCAAGAATAAAAGCTGGTGATAATCTGACTGGTATGATTTGGTGGTCCCGGTATCCTTTCAACCAGACTGTTCCAAGAGCTTGCCATTTCTTTGGAGAATAGTCTGGCCTTAGTCTGGGGACTCGTTCATCTTCCCCCTCACACTGTTCCAAGAAATGTTCCCCAATGCGGAGTACGGCTCTCTTGATACACCATTACTGTCTACTGCTTTCTCATTTGTGAACTCCATTTTAAATTCTGCATTCACGACTTTTGGTTCCATGACGACAGTAAGAACCTCATAAACTATGTTTATGCGTCTTAATTTTATAAGGACCTGTTCCTTAGTGGGGTTTGGTGATGCTGCAGCACTGCTTAATGACACAGGCCCAGCATTTGGTGCAGAGTACTGCAAGATATTTACAACAAAAAAATACTGATCACTTTATCCAATAGCGAACAAAATATTAATCAACAACTCTGACAAACACTATCTATAGTGCCGTAAAAACATATTGGCCCCCTTCTCAAACTGTTATATTTTTACATAGTTTCCCCACTTAAATGTTTAAGATCATAAAGGAAATGTAAACATCACACAAATATAACCCAAGTGAACTTAAAATGCTGGTTTTAAATGGCGATTTCATTTATTAGGGAAAAAAAAAAAACCTTATTCAAAGTTACCTCCCCCTGTGTGTAAAGTAAATAAAATAATTGACATCTATCAGTCTGGAAAGGGTCACAAAAGCCATTTCTAAAGCTTTATGATTCCAGTGAACCATAGCGAGAGCCATTATCCGAGCATGGAGAAAACATGGAACAGTGGTGAACCTTCACAGGAGTGGCCAGCCTACAAAGATTACCCCAAGAGAACAGGCAATGACTCATCCAGGAGGTCACAAAGAAACTCAGCACAACTTCTAAAGAACTGCAAGACTCCCTTGCCTAAGTTAAGGTCAGTGTATATGACAACAATAAGGAAGAGACTGCGCAAAAATGGCATCCTTGGCAGAGTTCCAAGGTGAAAAACACAGCTGTCCAAAAAGAACAAAGGCTCGCCTTACTTTTTTTTGGGGGGGGGGGAATAAAAAATAAAAATAAACATCTGAATGATTATCAAGACTTTTGAGAGAATATTATATGCACTGACAAGATGAAAGTTGAACTTTTTGGAAGGTGTGTGCCTAGTTACAGCTGGCGTAAATGTTGCAAAGCATGTCAGAAAAAGAACATATCAACAGTCAGACATGGTGGTGGAAGTGTGATGGTCTTGGGCTGGCTCGCTCCTTCAGAACTTTGACAACTTGCAGTGATTTATGGAACCATGAATTCTGCTCTTCAACAGAAAATCCTGAAGTAGAATATTCAGCCATCAGTTTGTGACCTCAAGCTAAAAGCGCACTTGGGTTCTGCAGCAGGATAACTATCTAAAACACACTCGAAAGTCAATTTCTGAATGGCTTAAAAAAAACTAAATGGTTTTGGAGTGGCCTTGTCAAAGTCTGTCTTGAATCTGATTGATATGCATTGGCATGACCTTAAAAAGCCCATTCAGGCTTGAAAAACTTTTTTTTTGCTGAATCAAGACAATTCTGCAAGAAAGAGTGGGCTAAAATATTTCCAGAGAGATGTGAAAGACTCATTGCCAGTTATAGAAAACGCTTGATTTCAGTTGTTTCTGCTGAGGATGGCCCAAACAGTTATTAGGTTTAGGGGGGGCATTACTTTTTCCACACAGGGCCAGGTAACTTTGAATAATATATATATATATATAATTTATTTATGTATTTATTTTCTCCATAATGAATATTTAAAATCAGCATTTTAAGATCACTTGGGTTATATTTGTCTGATATTTACATTTGTTTGATGATCTTAAAGACTAAAGTGGAGAAACTAGGCAAAAATATATGAATTTGAGAAGGGGGCCAATACTTTTTTTTTTTTGATGACATTTTTGTTGTTGTTCTTTTAGCACTGTTATAACTTAATTCTACACAACTATATCTGCACACTGTTTAACTCATATGGATTTCCTGGAAGGGTGGAGTCTTGGTCATCATCATCGCTAGTAATCGCTCCAAAGTGTACATCATCATCAGGAGATGCTTCTATGGCAAGGGCAAGTGGTGGATCCAAAATGTTCCCACGGAAACTTTGCAATAAACTTTGAAAGTTTATTCCAAAGACACACAAAGTTTTTCTTTTTCACCGTAAGGGCTCCACTTTGCTGTGTCATGTAGATGTAACCTAAATGTCACTACAGGAAACTGACCGATTAATTTTTGTTTACGTTTTACAAAGTATTGTTCAAACATGTTGGCAAGAATTCTTACAATACGTACATGTTCCATACTCAGTATATTACAGACTAGTCCATGGTTTACCTGCATTGAGCAACTGGGTGCTGGATCTAAATCCACTGGATGATCATTTCTAGTCCTCCTGTGCTGATGTCTCCAAGATCGCCTCTGCAATGTCTCTGCATTGTCAGTAATAAAGAAAGGTGTTAGCAGATCAGCAAATTGTAGGATTATATAGTCATGCTGTCCAATTGTTCAAAGCATTTTTTTCTAAATACTGAATACTAAAGAAGTTGTGCAAATGAGTTCAGAATGTGAGTTTACATCTTGAGCAATTGCACCTCAACCACAACCCTTGATTTAGCAGATGTTTTGGCAGGCTTCAATTAAATTGGACTTATCCCCAAAAACCACTGAGGACATCAGTGACTGGACAGGTAGGTACATCTCAATAAATTCAAAGATATGTATTCTAATTTATTGAGATGACATATCTAAATAAATTGTGCAACAGAAACCTATAGACACATTGAATAAGACCACAGGTCTACCCACAATCTACCACATTTTGATGCCATATTTAATAACATCTTTCCATACTTAAAAACACAGCAAATAGTAGAAGTGCACTGTAATTAATTAGCAGAAGTGTGCATCTTTCATGTACTGTTTATGCTTGTGTATTTGACATCGCTAACAATCTACGACAAATTCCTTAAAAATACTGTGACTGTGACTCAGCCAAATTTGATACATGTGAGATTAATGCATAAATCTTACAATATTATTGTTCAAGAGTACTGAATAGATTTCAGAAAAACATCAGTACTGAAGAGTTTTGTTTGTTGCCCAGAGCTGGCTGCAGCACCACCAGGCAGCCAATATCTCCAACTGGGAATCTGATGTGTGCCTTGTTTTACATTGCAGGATCAACTGGATTTTTATTTTTATTTTTTTTAATAAATAAATAAATAAATAAAAAACATTCTGTGCTCTACTATACAAATATACAGATCAGGTGTTATGCACATTCAGAGCCCCATCTCATTTGTTATTCAATAATCTGGAATATGACAATACATAACATGGTATTCTACAACCTATAACTCTTGCCCCAGTTTTCAAAACTTAAAAGATATCCATATTATTTTAATATGTATTAAAACCACACATAAAAGAAGATATATTACCTTCATTGGCCGATCGTTTGTGGCCTCGAAGTCCGACGATACATCAGAAAGAAGTATTACTTTTGCGTTGGAGGTTATGGAGCTGCGCAGGATCGCTAGTTTACTCTGCTCGTATAGCTGACCCACTGTGACTTCACGAGACAATTATGACTATAATCACATACATCAAAGTCTTCACTGGGTCCTTTGGGCGAATGTCCATTTGGAAAAAAGTATTTGCCTTTCTCCAGCAGATCAGCCATAGTCACTGATTTGTCAACCAACAAATGCCGTGTTCCACCTCCACCCCTTGCTCTGATTTGGTGATACGTGCCGTTCTGAAAGTGGAGCCATCCCATTTCAACACGCCGGGTGACTTTGATGGCACCTTTATTTCTAACACAGCGTGCTGTGCCTCTGTCGGCAGTAGTTTTCCGTTCTTCCCCTAACCTTTCTCTGATACTTTACATGAGTGTTTACTTCAGTCTCAGTTCCTCCAGGTGTTTTCGTTTGTCACGGTTCTCCGACGACAAAATCCTGAGTGCAAGTCGGTCTCCATATCTTACGAAATACTGCCCTAACTTCTCATCAATCATAACACATACAGTATGACGTTAATGTCGATCTGTAAGAAGAAAGGCAAATGTCAAAACAGTCAGAAGCATTTTCAGCTAGCAAGGGGCTACTATATCAAAAGCAATAGTAAGAAAGGTAGACACTAGCAAATGTGGATTAGCTATTCTATAGCCTGTACTGCTATGTTCATGTGATGAAAGTTTACATTTATCCTCACCTTTTCTTTTAGTTGGTCGATGACACCACCATGTATATTCCTTGTTTTGAGGAAAGAGAGCAAGTCCTCTACTGCTGCCATTCTCTCAGTTGACAAGCACTGGAAGCAAGTTGTAAATAAGCTATCATTCGCAGGAAGCTACTGTACGGCTACCCCAACGCAGGAAGCTACCGCTAGCAGGTAAATAAGCTACCGCTCACAGGTAGACGTTTCTCATTCTAATTTCCTCATTAGAAGGAGGAAGTTTCGCATTCTAACGAGAAACTTTCTCAATTGAATGAAAACGTTTCTCGCCCCCCCCCCCCATGTCTCTTTAGGCGATTTAATGTAATCTAGAGAAAAGGGAAAAAAAAAAAAAAAAAAAAAAGGAAATAGATTTACAGGGTCTTTAAAGGTTTCACAGTATGCAGAATGTTCGGGGAACGTGTTAAAGTGGAGGAGGGAAAAGACAAAGTGTGTGCACTTGGACGAAGATGATGGTGATGAGAGGCTTGACAACCAGCATAATAAAGCATGCTAAGTGTACGCTGCCAGATTTACGGGGCCTTTACCCCAAAGCCGAATGCACCATTATTTTCCCTCCCAAAACGTTAATGTCACACAAGGTGGTCATAAATACATCATTGCGTTAATTTAAGGGTCTGCAATAGAGAAACCCACTCCATTGTTCTCCCCGGAGGCTGAAAAAAGTGCTGGAATAATGGGAATTTTTATGAACATGTGGGAAGATGATAAGCATGGTGACACTCACATGGTCCTGCAGTTGTGCTCACACAACAGTAGTTGGTAACTTATGGCAAACAAATACATGCAAGAAAAGGTTTTTTTTTCTGTCTCTGTCTAACAAGCAGTTATTTTCCACCCTTGTCTAATCATGACTTAAAATGCTTTTATTATACCTTAAATATGCGTGTTTTTGCTTGAAACAGTGACTGGTGTTCGGTACTGGCATCCACATTGTTTTTATTTATCTGCAGCAATGAACCAACACACAATAAAAGCCTAAAACATAGAAAGGGGACAGCAGTGTCCATAAAAGGTTCCTGCTAAGGCAAGAACTAGATAATACTGATTGTTTTTTCCTTTACAATCTTTGGGGCACACATCAATAGTACATCTTGTAAAATAATAATGGGTGTATTAATCACTTTACTCAATGAATTGTTGGTTAAGAAAAACTGAACAAGAACAGAAGCACTGGATGGGCTACATCCATTAAGACCTGTTATGACATAACACGATACATGACTGGAAATAGAAGTCAGAACACTGAAATAGATTTTCCCATCACGTAAAAAAATAAAACTATCAAGCAATTAACCGATCATTAGTTTTCCCATAGTCAATCAAGGAAAGGTAATATGAACAGTAAGAGAAATGCCTGACTTCGACTTCTGCATGCGTGCCAACAGGCTTCTTCCACAGATAATACATGGCACAGTGCAATTACGCAGTATCACATAATGAGAGGTGTAAGGAAAGACAATGGCTAATAAGCAAAAGAGGACCAACCTGCACTTCCCAGGGAACTAATGAAAGCTTTAATTAAGTGTCAAATGGAACCAAGGCCTGTGAGGCAACGCAGAGAGCAACAAAATATCTCCCACTGGGTATGTCTTCATATTTGCCTGGAGGTTAAAGTAAAACCTGATGCCTGGACTTCTGTGCTGCTGCAAGAACCCATCTAGCACACACTAAGGGCATTAAAAATGTACTATGTTTTGTAGTCGTTGTTTTTGCACTGGGCTGAATCCGGAGCAGACCACATATTGGTGTCAGCATTTCACTGGAATCAGCAAACCTCCAAAAGTGATACTGATGTGGGGTGGAAAATAAGATGCATTAATCAGTTTACACTAAGCTTTACACGATCAGGAATTAAAAAAAAAAAAAAACGATAACCGATCACCGATGCGATCACAAGATGGACCAATGTGTCTATTTACATGACTTGTTCATTTACTGTATATACTTGTGTACTGCATACTGTATCCATCCATCCATCCATTTTATGTACAGCTTATGCCCCTCAAGGGTTGCGGTAGTGCTGGAGCTGTCCCAGCTCAAATTATTCTCTAGCATTTTCGACAAAAGTTAAAACACCAATGACCTCTAGGGGGCATTCAAGGATTGGCCACTGACATAAATTTCGGTCAAATCAACATTACATGACAGAAATAATGGGTGCTAACTTACTGCAATTGAATTACTTCATTGCAATTAAATGACTTTAATAAATACTTTTAATGGCATGCTTACTCTAACTTTCTCACTGTCCCAGCTATATGGACAGGTGTTGTCCAGAGTTCAAGTCCGTTTGACTTCCCCCCCCCCCACGCTGTGTTGTTTACATTATTCAGGTGCTCGATCAAATTTGTTGTGTTGAAGCATTTAGATGACGTTCCGCACGACGTACTTTAGTTGTGCACAGACTGCAAATAATTTACGTGCTGTTTGTCTGAGACACCGCAAAATAGTCCCACACCGACAACGTGTTTTTTCACCGACAAGATTGAAAAAACTTTATTGGCCGTCAGATAGTTACAGTACTGCGCAAGACGCGGAGTTAAATGTCTTGTGCGGAGCCGATCGACGACTTATGACATGACAGCCGATCAGCATAAAAATGCTAATTATCGGCCGATACCAATAACACCGATCTAATCGGCGTAGTCTAGTTTACACACACCAATGAAGGAATAAGCATCATTTTAGCATGTGGCAAAGGTGAGCACAGCACATGAATCTAAGAAGTTAGGACTACTGACACCTACACTAACACGAGAAGTCTCGGCTGATCCACTGAGACCAGTAAAGCAGATGATCTGAGGTCACTGAGGCAATGACCGCGCCCTATTAAAGGTGAGACAGCACACCTTCAAATGGATTTCTTGCTCGTATTCTAAATATAAATACAGCTTGTCTATTAAATGCTTAATACTACACGGATAGCACAAACGTAAAACGTTACATAGTGTTTAGATGCGACAAGAAGATTTGAGTTAAATGAGTGTAGCCTCCATATTACTCCACTTTTTTCTATGAAAAACATATATACAATGTACCATTGTGATATTTTATGCTGTACATTAGATTAAAAGTGAGTTTTTAAAAATGTGTTAATTTGGGTTTTTTGGCAGACATGGGTGCGATTACATCAGCCATTTCTGTGTAATTTGATGACTTGCATTGGCGTATATCCAATACGCAGTTGCGCTGGCACATATCCAACACATAACGCATTTTTATCCACATTTAAGCAGAAATTCAATTCCATGTGCTTTTTTTCTCTTTACACTGCTATGACGCAGAGCCCTACTGTGCCACTTGACAGCAAAACATGTGGAAATTACACCATGCAGTGGAAAACCAGCCTATCCGATCAGTGTGTTTATCCTGCACTCGCACTGGCAGATATCCAATATGCAGCATATTTTAATCCCCATTTGGAAAAGGCCTGCTTCTAATCTTCGGAAATTTCGGCTGTATTTTTTTTTTTCCTCTTCACACTCACATGAAGCATATCCGTATTTTGCCGCTCGAGCGCAAATAAGTTGAAATTGTGTCACAACATGGTGTAAATCCAGACTTGCACAGGTATTCAAATAAATTAAGAATTAACGTAGTTAAAAACCTTTCTAACATAACACATTTATAACATTGTTTATTTTCATCCCTCTGCTCAGTCATCCAACGCCGATCATCTCTGACTATATTGTCACTTTAAATGCTTGGTAATGCTGATCAAACGTACTTACTGTGTACTCACAAGTACTAAGTTTACTGCATGGTAAGATCCTGTGGATATTGATTTTCTCTTCAAACTGCTGTCATTACAAAGAAGTTTTCACAAAAGCTGAACAGAGAGGTAAAACACTAATGCAGGGTTAATTCCTTGATTCTGCCTCTGACAGGAGGGGCTACCAAGGGGATTTGTTTTCGTCATCTTTATAAAGACAAAAAGTGCAGAATTGTTGGGAGCAGGCATGTGCACAGCTCACCCCGAGTGGTGATCAACATCTGCCATTTTACCTTAGATAAAAATCACATTGTTTCTTCTGGAAAAATAAAAAATGACCCTCTATGCCGGGTGGCGAACCATGGTCCGGGTCCGAACCAAGTTAAGGACTTATGCGGACCCACAGTTAATTGATGTTAAATAAAGTACAGTATGTGGATCAGCACGCAGCAGTTTTCTTCTCGCATAGGCTGTTGTCAAAGACTGTGTACATAATTATATTCAGTACTATGGTAGCCCTTGTTGCAATCACATGAGCATAATGAGCCAATCAAACCATTTTTTTTTTTTTTACCAGAAGAGATTTGCCGGATTGAAGACGCAAGCAGGGCTTGTTCCAAAGTTCGGAAAGTTGAGTTTTTAAAAATGAATGGAAAAACCAGTACTTTTCTCTTCTTCTGGAAGCCTGCTCAAAACCGTTGTATCTCGTATGTATGAGACGGTGGTTTTCATAAAAGCTGGGAACTTGGAGGCCACAACTCGCAAGACGACCGAATTGAGAGCCCAGAACAGTAGAGCCTACACGACTGACAACCCAACAAAGCTGAAATTAATGTTGCCTACGGATAACGTAGATTTTGGGGCAACGTAAACGAGCATTTAACCTTTCAGTCGTAAATATGGCAGCGCAGCTGCTGTAAACAAAATTCCTTTTTTACTTGAAATGTGCATCTACCTGTTCTAATTTAGTTGAAAGTTAGGCTTAATTTGTATGTTCAGCGTTTCTTCAAATTCAGGCCTGAGATGCCTGTGCTGCTTTATTTAAAATGTTTGCCAGCCTTTCTTTTTGAGTTGCTATCATCATAATACAATTTGTACTGAAATGTAGGCCTGACGTGTTTGTCCCAGTTAACTGGACATTTAAGTTATTGGTTATCTTTTGTATTTAAATTGGAACTGTTTGAAGGTTTTGGATGTGTGATTAAAAATCACTTTGTATTTCTGTGTTTTGAGGAATACAGTTATTAATGTTCATGCATGATTCTCCTTTAGTAGAAGCAAAACAGTTTCATTTATGGTAGATATACAGACAGATATTAGTTTTGTTATGTAAAATAGAACATTATTTGTAATTTTGATATCGTTTGACAGGTCGGTTACGCAAATAGAAAAAATTTGAGTTCCGGACCTTTGTCCTGGGAAATCCCGTGCAACCGGACCTCTGCAAATTTGAAATGAAGATCCCTGCACTACGCCATCAATTCCCTCCAAAAGTGATTTGATACCTGACAGGCATTGATTTGAGTTCTAATGAGAACAGTGGCTCACGCGATCTGCGGCGCTCATAAGTCCTCGCCTTGCCACCCCCACCACCCTGCTCCACTTAGCTCTCATCCAGTGTTGAGCGCAAGCCGCCAGGCCGACCCGTTGCAGCCTGCTGGTCTCCTCGGACCCGCAGCATCAAGCAGACATGGAATGTTAAATGTGCAATCCCTGCCATTGTTTAGTACAAACCACAATACTTTACATTGTAGCGCTGCTAAAAAAAACAAAACTATGATGTGGCTAATTGTCTGATGTTTCCTAAACACGTGCAAAAAAAGGGTGAGGATTGGGGGGTTTAGGAAAATTGAGATTAGCTTTAAATTTTCATGACCCCCCCCCTCCTCCCCCCTTTATTCATTTGAGAACTGGAGTTCATTCGGTTGATCATTGTTGATATATTATGATTGATACAATATATATTGTTCAAATCCAAATTTGTACTTTTGGAGTGATTACAATACTTTATATAAAAAAAACAAAATAAATAAAAAAATAAAAGAAAAGTCATCATGCACCAAAGCTTGTTGCCATTATTTATCGTTGTATAACAGTACAGCTCAAGCAAATAGCACGTCAAAATGTGTGTGTCCTACTGACTCCTGTTTCAGTTCTTCATCAGCCCGTGAAGGGAGCAAAGAAGCTGGCATATTGAAATCCATGTTTGATGCATCCACTGCTTCAAGATGTATAATCTACACTACAGTCTACTCTATACAACTTAATGTCAATGTTAGAGTAAAAAAACTAATTCCACATACACACCAAAATGATCAAGAGCAAAAGCTCTTTTGTGTCAATTGTCTTTTCGTGATGTTGAATTCAACTTTTTTTTATGAAACTTGTATATTATTGTATCATTTTATTTTTGTATTGTTCTCTGATCATATGCTCTTTACATACATCTACTTTTTACTTGTATTTCCTCCGAGTCCTTTTACCGTTTTTTTCCTTCTTCGCCGAACCCGTCAGTAGGAGAAAGCTATAATGACTAATTAATAATGGAAATAAATCATGCATTTTAAAACTCACTGGGACATTACAATCTCCCATATAACAGTGCCTCTGTGCACAGTCCACTGAGGAGAAAAGTGCAGACAAATTAAACATTGTATAACACTAGCCACAGGATGAGACCTCCTGAGAAATAACCGGTCAAAATGAACCAAATATTAGTTCCCATTCCTCCGAGTTCTGTATTTGTTCTTTTAATATTCGCGGACGTACAGTACTTTCTTACTGACACAGGAATTTGCACAGTAAAACACAGACAAATACGGTAGACTACCTTACCTTAGCACATTCATTACGGAACCCAATAAAAAAAATAATAAATAAGTAAATAAATATATCACAAAAAGTGTGAACCTGAAATTAAATTCAAGACACTTAACTTAAAATTAACGTTGGGAAAGGAAAATTAATTGATGTCCTTGTGAGCGGATATTCTCTTTCTGCTTTCGTGCAGTACAGTAGCCAACTGTACTGAATGTTTACACTGCCATCTGCTGGCAGCTTTGACAAAACGGCTCCTAAGGTGAGACTTGATGATGACTCGGACCGTCCGTGACGAGTGACAATGAAGTCAAACCATATTAAATAAACATCATAGTCACCATAATAGGAATAATCACAAAAATTGCTGCATATGATTAGAATAGAGGAGTAATAATGACAAATAATGACGCATGGCTGAAAAGAAACTGAATTATTTTAGCCAGTTTATTATTGAAATAATAATCATAATAATAGGCTGGACAAGGCTCTAGTGGTTAGCAGGTGTACCTCGCAGTTCTGGGGTTTAGGGTTTGAATCTCAGAATGGGTTTTCGCCAGGCACTCACTCCCTCCCGCATCCTAAAATCCTTGTCAGTTCATGATAAACTTTAAATTGCTTTTAGGTGTGAATGTGAGCATGTATTTTATTTATTTTTTTCCTCTACATGTGCCCATGGTGTCGCCTCAAGACTCCAGTTCACCCACAATCCTAATGAGGACAAGAAGTATATCAGCAACATATCATGAAATGTTTTTTTTTTTTTTTTAAATACACTGATAAAATCTAAAGGGTATCACAAATAAACTAAAATTGCACGGTAAGTATAAAAATACTCCCTCATTGCACCCAATTACCAACATTTTTATTTTTGTGGCCAAATGTGCCACCAAGTTCAACCTATTTGCAGTAAGCAGGCCTGACCACCAGGTGGTAGGGTTTCTACAGCAATAGTATTGGAACTTTCCACATTTAGCCCCAAGTCCAAAAACAGTTAGTCAAGGCAGCTTTAATCTGAAACATGTGACCGAGTCAAGACTATATTTAGGTTTTCAATTAACAATTAAAACAAGTTCCTTTGTTGAGAGCTGCTTATTAAAACCTCCTCCAGAGTGGATTGCATCCACAATTGCTTGCAGGGAAATCTTGTATTGATATACTTGTATTGGTGCACTCTTCAATTAACCCCAGTAAATATCTTTAATGGATATGTCTGGTGATTGTCTTTCTTTGCCCTGTTCAAACGATGCTGCTTCCATCTCACCCACAAGAGTTTCCATCTTCCTGACCAAACTTTAACAGTTCCAAATGCAAGAACTGAGGTAATAGGCCTTTAGTTCTGAATCAGGATGTAAAATTAACAGTTATTGTTATTGTCACAGTTCTGTCATTTCCCACTGTAGGTTCAATTTAAAGATACTTTTTTTCTAAGTCCTATGTGAAAATGAAGAAAACTGATGTGGCAATTAAAGTATCTATTCTTTTACAATCAGTTTGACTTTCAAGTTACGTGTTTCAGTTTTTGTTTGGTTAACATTGTGGATGATCACATGAGGAGTGAATGCTATTTTGTGTCAAAAATATATCCATCCGTCTATTTTCAATATTGCTGTTCCTGTTGAGGGTCACAGGTGAACTGGAACCGATCCCATGAGTGCACGAGGACGAGTATTACAGAAAACGGATGGATGTATCACTCTGACAGTTGAAAATGAGAACAGTTATACAGACCCTTTCCAAAAAATGAGAATATCATAGAAATGTTTATCTATTTCCATAATTCCATTCAAAAAGTTAAATATTTCGTAGATTATATATTTAGGGCCCACAATGTAAACAATTTCAAGTATTTATTTGTTTATATTTTCACAATTTGGGCTTCCAGCTCATAAAACCCACAAAATCAGGAATTCAAAAAATTTTAATACTGTGAAGAAATGACCATTTACTTGTCAGTTTTTGTAGGAAAAAAAAAAGAAAGAAATTAGGGTCACGTTAAATCAATCAAAATATGGTATTTTGAAAATGATATGTTACTCTTCAATACTTGGTTGGGAATCCCTTTGCTTTAATCACTGTCTTGATGCGCCGTGGCATTGAGGCAATCAGCCTGTGGCATTGCCTGGGAGTTATGGAAGCACAGATTTCCTTGATGTTTGCTGTCAGTTCTTTGTTTTTGGGTCTGGTGCCCCTCATTTTCCTCTTGATAATACCCCATAAATTCTCAATGGGGTTTAGATCCGGCGAGTTGGCTGCACTGTGATGGCATGGGCATCAAACCAGGTTTTGGTGCTTCTGGCGGTTTGGGCAAGGGCCAGGTCCTGCTGGAAGATGAAATCTGCATCCCCGTAGAGTTCCTCAGCAGAAGGAATCGTGAAGCCCTCTTAAACATTCTGGTAGATTGTTGCGGTGACTTTGGATTTAAGAAAGCAGAGTTTACCAACACCTGCACTGGGCATTGCACCTCAAATCATGACTGCCTGTGGATATTTCACACAGGACCTCCAACAGCTTGGGTTCTGTTCTTCACCAGTCTTCCTCCATACCCTTGGACCTCGATTCATGATGAAAGGCACACTTTACTTTCATCGGAAAAGGGGACCTTGGACCACTGGCCAACAGTCCAGTCCTTCTTCTCCATGGCCCAGTTGAAACGCTTCCCATGTTGGCTCAGAAGTGGCTTGACCCGAGGAACCGACAGTTGTACTCCATCTCCCGGAAGCGTCTGAATGTGGTGGTTTTTTAACTTTCTGGATCGCTGCTAGATTCTTGAATCTTCTCTGTTTGATAATCTGTTGAAGCCCACAGTCATCTCTTTTGCTGGTGCATCTTCTCGTGCAAAATGTTGTCCTTCCACTAGACTTTCCATGGATATGCTTGGACACAGCACTCTGTGAACACCCAGCCTGCTTAGCTATGAACTTTTGTGGCTTACCCATCCTATGGAGGGTATCAATGATGGTCTAGAAGCCCAAATTATGTAAAAAAAATAAAAATAAAAATAAATAAATACTTGAAATTGTTTAAATTGTGGGCCCTGAATCTATAATCTATGAAAATTTTACTTTTTGAATGCAATTATGGAAATAAGTAACTTTTCCATGATATTCAAATTTTTTGGAAAGGGTCCGTATGTGACTTGATTCACTCACACCCTCATCATTTGTCATGAAAGTTAAGGGACTGTTTAAAGATTGTTTTGTGGAAACTGCTTATTTTTATTCTCATTTCTGATCTCCTTTTTTCCGCCTCAAACTAATCAGCGCTATTGATCAGCATCCTGTAATAAACTAGCTAAGATTGCATAGGTTTCAATTTAAACAGAATTCAATTGAACTAATTTGAATTGAATATGCTGTGCTTCATTGACAATTGTATTGTCTTTCGTTCATTTTAGTTGGTGCCATTTCAGGTTGTGACCGAGAATCTCAGCATTCACACACAATTTCTGAGGAAATTACAATTTCTAGTGGTGAAAACAACAGATGGTTATACTGTAAGGCACTTCACTATGTTAGGTTTTACCTGCTCTGACAAAGCACAAAGCAGACACCAACGGAAGGTGATGTTAATGAGGAGTCTGTCGCAACCCTGTCAAACTCCAGGCCAAGAGGAGGAGGTAATTGTCTTGCTTTCCAAACATCAGAGAGGCGGACAGGTCAGCGAGATATTAAGATGAAGAAAGGATCGGCACAATTTGTTCCAGAAAAAAAAGTAAGACAGCGAGAATAATGAAAACAAGAAGAAAGAGGTAGGCGGACAGTGAAAGACGTGAGAAAGCTTCCATGCTAAGCAGTGCAGATCTGAGCAGGGTCTCCTATTCTCAGAGCAAAACAATCTTCGACAATCAACTGACGGTGATGAGTAAGCAGTATCTTCATGTGAAGAATGTGAAGAGGAACAGTCAATGTAAGATGCTTATTTACGTCCTATTTTTGTCAGTGGCCTCAAGCTAATAAGCTTTTCTTTTTTCCATTCAACCCAGGCACACCACAACAGGAATCTCCTCACTGATTCATTTGTGTCTGAATCTAGGGAACTGAGGAAAGCTCCATTCCATTCCATTTTCAACAACGCTTATCCTGGTTAGGGTCGCAGAGCAATGGAGCCTAACCCAGCTGACTTTGGGGAAAAGGCCAACTACACCCTGAACTGGTCGCCAGTCAGTCACATTCACACCGTCACTGAGTGGGAACTGAACCCACGCTTGCCCGCACTACAGTCAGGTGAGTGTACCACTACACCATCAGTGACCTGAGGAAAGTTGTGATCGTAAAAGTACGAGATCTATACAGACTGCAAAGATATTTGAGCCCATTGAATGACGCTAATTCAATTCTGTGCATGTGTCTGGTTGGGAGCATACAGTATATCACCACTCATCATGACCAAATATTGTTCAAATCCAAATTTTACTTTAGGTGTGATTACAATATAAAAAAAAAAAAAAAAAAAAAAAAAAGCTGTCACGCACCAAACCTTGTTGCCATTATTTATCTTTGTATTACAGGACAGCTGAAGCAAATAGCGCTTCAAAATGTGTGTGTCCTATTGACTCCTGTTTCAATGCTTCAGCAGCTCGTGAAGGGAGCAAAGAAGCTGGAATATTGCAACCCATGTTTGTGGCATCCATTGCTTCAAGGTGTAGACTCTATACTACAGTCTACTCAATACAACTTAATTAACATAAATGTTAGATGAAAAAAATAAATTCCACATGCACACGAAAATAATCAAGAAAAAAATTATATTGTGTCGATTATTTTATTTTGTGACATTGATTTAAACTACTTTATGAACGTTGTATATTCTGGTATCATTCTATTTTTGTATTGTTCTCTGATCATATGATCTTTGCATACAAATCTTTACTAATTTTTTTTTTTATTTCCTCCCAGTCCTTTTACTGTTTTGTTCTTCTTCAGCTAACAACCAGTCAGTAGGAGAAAGCTATATTGACCATAATTAATGGAAATAAATCATGCATTTTAAAACTCATAGTAAAATCATTGAGTCTTTTTTTATTCCTCCCATATAACTGTGCCTCTATGCACAGTGTATAGAGGAGAAAAGTGCAGACAAATTAAACATTGCATAACACTAGCCACAGGAAGAGACCAGAGAAATAACCGGTCGAAATGAACCAAATATCCGAGTTCTGTATTTGTTCTTTTAATATTTGGACGTACAGTACTTGCTTACTGACACAGGAATGGGCACAGTAAAACGCAGACAAAAACGGTAGGCTACCACACTTCAACACAGCCATAACACACCAAAGATCTTTGAGCCCCTTGAAAGGAGCTAATAAAATTAAAGGTATTATTATTTGTAAATTATCATATGCTGAGAGAATAACATTGAACAGCTCAATCAGTATATCGCTTTACTTTCAAACTTCAACCAGAAGTCGTGCCTTGGCCTGGTGCAGGTCCTGTTGTTGGGTGCCTATGCGCCAAGCAGCAGCTCAGCATACCCACCCTTTTTGGAATCCTCGGAAGGGGTGCTGGAGAGCGCTTCCGCTGGTGACAACCTCATTCTGTTGTGGGACTTCAATGCTCACTTCAGCAATGACTAATACCGAGATGGGTGTGATTGTAGAAATGCACCCCAACCTGAACCGAGTTGTGTTTAGTGATTGGACTTCTCTGCTCATCACGGCTTGTCCATCACAAACACCATGTTCAAGCATAAGTGTGTATATATGTTCCCTTGGCATAATAAAGGCCACTGATCGATGATGGACTTTATGGTAATGTCATCCGACTTCCGGCAACATAATTTTTTTTTAACCTGTCCTGTTCAGCTACATGGCCTTGCAAAATGGTGGATCTGTGTGCCTTTGTGCTGGAACAGTTTTGCTGTGCAACAGGGGAGTTTGAAATACTCACTCTGCTTATTCATTTTTTAAAATTATTATTCTGATGTTTACTGAAAAGGCGGCACGGTGGCCGACTGGTTAGAGCGTCAGCCTAACAGTTCTGAGGACCCGGGTTCAACCCCGCCTGTGTGGAGTTTGCATGTTCTCCCCGTGCCTGCGTGGGTTTTCTCCGGGCACTCCGGTTTCCTCCCACATCCCATGACTGTGAGTGCAAATGGTTGTTTGTTTCTATGTGCCCTGCGATTGGCTAGCAACCAGTTCATTGTGTACCCCGCCTCCTGCCCGATGACAGCTGGGATAGCCTCCAGCATGCCTGTGACCCTAGTGAGGAGAAGCGGCTCAGAAAATTGATGGATGGATGGATGTTTATTGAAAATGCAGCCAGACAGAAAATGGTTTTAGGGGACAGACAGAGGGACAGAGTGGACAAGGGGAATAGTGGTGCGAACCACAGCAGAACAATAGTCTAGATATTTGAGCACAAGTAACTTTACAACAGTCAAACTGTATTCTTATTTGTGGATGGGGGGGACACCCAGTGAGGACA
Organism: Phycodurus eques; assembly: GCF_024500275.1. NCBI lineage: Eukaryota > Metazoa > Chordata > Actinopteri > Syngnathiformes > Syngnathidae > Phycodurus > Phycodurus eques. The sequence continues at coordinate 14,185,157 of NC_084543.1, read as the reverse complement.
TGCAATAACTAACCAAGAGAACAATTTTAAGAGAAGACAGAAAAGGACAGGACAGGATGTGGGAAATGAGCAAGGCAGTGCTACTTAGCAGTGGTGCGGTGGGATTATTTTTTAGTGTCTAAAAACCTGTAAGAACCTGTGAGTTGATATGTTAGTAGAACCTGTGTTATTATTAGTGGTCCCAGAACAAACAATTAAAGGCTATAGCATGTCTATCGAACTTATTAGTGAATGAAAACCATATCACATGCATGTCAGTCAACTGGTGTACGGAGTTGCTGAGCCAGCACATTGATGAAGGGTGGGCCCGGCCCCTTCCACCCATAATGGACCAAGCCAGTGAGTCTGTCCAGCAGGGGTGCCCACCAGGGGGACACCACCGACCCTCCCAGTGCCCAAGGAGGTCCACAGCCCAACCGAAGCGCCTCGACCAGTCCGAAAGGGAGAGGCACAGAAACCGGACCACCGCCCCCCACACCCAATACCCCCCTACCCCCAACCAAGTGCGCCCCACCCTAATCCGCCCCATCGCCCCCACCACCCCCGGAGACCATGGGGGCCCCAGCCACCAACAGGGCCCAACGCAGGAGCCAGCCGCCGCCCAAAAACAGTCGAACACTTTAAGGACAATATTCCTCAATGTACAATTGCAAGGATAATATCCATAATATCGAAAGGTTCAGAGAATCTGGAGAAATCACTGCATGTAAGCGGCAAGGCCGAAAACCAACATTGAATGCCCGTGACCTTCGATCCCTCAGGTGGCACTGCATCAAAAACCGACATCAACGTGTAAAGGATATCACCACATGGGCTCAAGAACACTTTAGAAAACCAATGTCAGTAAATACAGTTCGGCGCTACATCCGTAAGTGCAACTTGAAACTCTAGTTTGCAAAGCAAATGCCATTTATCAACAACACCCAGAAACGCCGCCAGCTTCTATGGGCCCGAGCTCATCTAAGATGGACTGATGCAAAGTGGAAAAGTGTTCTGTGGTCCGACGAAGTCCACATTTCAAATTGTTTTTGGAAATTGTGGACGTCATGTGAAGTGTAAAATACGACAAAGGAGACCCTGGACTGTTGATTGAGCTGTACATCAATCAAGAATGGGAAAGAATTCCACCTAAAAAGCTTCAACAATGAGTGTCTTCAGCTCCCAAACGTTTATTGAATGTTGTTAAAAGAAAAGGTGATGTAACACAGTGGTAAACATGACCCTGTCCCAGGTTTTTTGGAACGTGTTGCAGCCATAAAATTCTAAGTAAATGATTATTTGCTAAAAACAATAAAGTTTATCAGTTTGAACATTAACTATCTTGTCTTTGTAGTGTATTCAATTAAATATAGGTTGAACATGATTTGCAAATCATTGTATTATCTTTTTATTTATGTTTAACACAACATCCCAACTTCATTGGAATTGGGGTTGTACGTCGAATTACAGGCGTTTACTTTCCGACATATTCTTTTTCCAAGTTAGTTATCCAAAAACCAATATACGCTACACACCTTTGCTTGATAGAAATGTAATAATTTCAGAACCGGAACCACCTGTGTGTGTTAGGTTGCCCACAGTCTTTTGATACCCAATTGTTATATGCCACCATATGGCAGAGGAGGGAACAGTGCATCATCATCTGCAGTACAAAGAAGCATGATTGTACACAGACAAAAACCCCTTCAGATGAAGAGGCCATGTGCTGCTTTCTATTTAAAAATATCTATTTTTCCCCTCACGCTGGACTTAAATCCCTCCCCTGGGCTAGGAGATAGTGCAGCAAAAGCCACTGTGGACAAGCAAATAAGAGCTGAATTGCTAAAACTGCCTCTGCTACTCTGTTGCTGTATTCATGAAGTGAGCGGGAGGAAGTATGGGGACGGAGGCTTTCGAAGGTCGCCACATAAAAGCGAAAGTAATTTAAAATCCCTGAAGGTGTCTCTCAATGAATGTCAATAGAAAGCATAATGCTGCTTTTATTCAGCACTTTCAGATAAGGAATGATGGTGAGAGGGTGTAAGACGAAAACAACTACTAAACCTAACCAGTAAACAGTCCTGGCGCTATTTATTCAAGCTTGTACCACTGTAGCGAGTAACAGGGGACCGAGTATTGACAAAAGATCACACTCCCTTCTGACACCTGAGTAGACCATTAGTCAAGACCTCTTCTTCCCCTTACACCATCAGTTTATCCTCTGCTCCAACAGTATACCACTTTTGTTAATCGATAGAAAAAGGCGAATTAGAACATCCATCGATTCATCTATAGCTTATCCTATTCAGGGCCATGTGTTACCTAGAGCCTATCCTAATGGAATGTGCGCCAAACTATCCACCCATCTCTTTTTCTTTAGTGCTTGTCTTATTTGTGTGATCAATAAGCTGGAGCGTATCTCAACTGACTTTGGGCGAGAGCTGGGGTACACCCTAGATTGGTCAGTAGTCAACCAGAGTCGAACCCAGGAACTCTTGACTGTGGGACAGGTGTTCACCACTAACACACCTTGCTCCCTTGTGCCAGACATTGACCCACTAAATCTATCAAAAGGATACCGACATTTCTAAGAGACTAGATTTTGAGGGGTCATGAAAAGAACCCATCAGTATTTGATTCTCTTACAGTCAGATAGTTAACTTAATAGTCGCACACCTCCTTGAAGCAAAAAAACACGCTACTCTGATTATTATTGCATTCGTGGACTAACAATTAAAAAGAAAAATTCATCAATCGAGTCATCTTCTGCCGCTGTTTTAAATATTAATTTGAAATATACTTCATATATTTAATTAAACAACAGCAGTGAAAGATTATATAATATTATATATATACAAATATTACATTATATGATATATATATATATATATATATATAATATAAGGTTTTGACATCTTGGGTTTACTTCCCCTTAATTATTCTTGTAGTCAGGCTCATACCAACAGCTACCAGCTGAGAGGAACCACACACTGGTGCAGCAGATCAGAAACAAGCATTTTGTTTCACAGAAATATAATGCTACTATTGAACAAAATGGGCTCAGCTTGAGAAAAAGGGACAAACATAAATGAAAAATAACCTCTATTAATCATTGTAAGTAACAGCTGGCAAATTAATTTCTCAGAGAAAACCCACATCATGCGGGTGTGTTGCAGTTTTGATTAAATTGAAAGGCGTGCTGGGACAAATGAAGTGAGGAGTTGGTCTGTACAGAGCTGACATGTATTAATTACCACAATAGAATGTAGAGACACTGCTAACAACCCATTTAGTGCAAGCAAATACTGGGAGAAGGTGATGAGGAGGGAGAATGAATTATGGCAAGCATTCTGACGTTTGCCTTCAATGATTACTGCAAGGTCCAAAAGGGTTACTTCCTACTGTAAGTTCAGATGATTGACTCGTCCCTAGAAAAGAATATTTAGAGGTTTCCATATTTTGTGGAAACGGGTTGAATAATATGTTGGTGAATACTGTTAAAAGATATAAACAATAAGGCATAACTTCCTTAGCTCTGGTAAACAACTTTGGCTGCTATTAAAAAAAAATGTCATGCCTTGGGAGGCTCCAAGAGCTTAAATGGAACAAGGGGTGGGTATTTGACTAGATACATTTTTTCTTGATTGACAATAAGGAAAAATGGGTCAACTAAACTGAAGAATGTGGCATTTCTATACCATGTCGAAAATATAATGTAGGTATTATCAAATGCCATATATGTTACAAAATTATTTCTCCCACGCTCTCTCTCTGGTTGATGCATGATTTATTGAGAAATTAAAATGCTGAGTGTTGCTGAAAATTGTCTGATTAGATCTCCTTGTCTGTTTTGACATCTTCACCTCGTCTCCCCATGTCATCCAATCCGTTCATTCCGCCATTGTGTCCTGCTCATCTATCTGTTCTTAGTCTCAATGTATTTGGTTCTCCTTTTTCAATTTATGTTTTGGTTCATTGCCGTTTGATTTTTTTTTCTCTTCCTACTAATTATGTGTGCATCCTGATTAATTGTTCCTTTTTGAAAGAACAAACCTTTGGAGTTTTTTTGTCCGGCAACACCTTGCCTCCATTTCTTCATTTGGGTCCACCGTGCCTCGATGGCCCAGCCCTCGTAACACATGGCTTGAGTGGTGAAGACGTGGATTCCTTACAGTTGTTTGAGATACCAACTGTATATGCAGATGGGGGTGTACCTTCACAATAAACCAGGTTGCAGTAAAATCGAGATTTATGCAACCACATTTATGCTTCTAAAAAGACATGCACATCCTCCCTCTTTTTCTTTTCCTTTCGGCTTGTCCCATTAGGGGTCGCCACAGCGCGTCATCCTTTTCCATGTAAGCGTATCGCCTGCATCCTCCTCTCGAACACCAACTGCCCTCATGTCTTCCCTCACGACATCCATCAACCTTCTCTTTGATCTTCCTCGAGCTCTCTTCCCTGGCAGCTCCATCCTCATCATCCTTCTATCAATATACTTACTATTTCTCCTCTGGACGTGTCCAAACCATCGGAGTCTGCTCTCTCTAACTTTCTCTCCAAAACATCAAACCTTTGCTGTCCCTCTGATGAGCTCATTTCTAATTTTATCCAACCTGGTCACTCCGAGAGCAAACTTCAACATTTTCATTTTCACCATCTCCAGCTCTGCTTCCTGTTGTCTCTTCAGTGCCACCGTCTCTAACCCGTACATCATGGCTGGCCTCACCACTGTTTTATAAACTTTGCCCTTTATCCTAGCAGAGACTCTTCTGTCACATAACACACCTGACACCTTCCTCCACCCGTTCCAAGCTGCTTGGACCAGTTTCTTCACTTTGTGACCACAGTCACCATTGCTCTGGATGGTTGACCTCAAGTATCCATCTCTTGCCATCTCTTCTCCCTGAAGCCTCACTCTTCCCCCACCAAACCCTCTCATTCATGCACATATATTCTGTCTTACTTCGGCTAATCTTCATTCCTCTCCTTTCCAGTGATTGCCTCCATCTTTCTAACTGTTCCTCCACCTGCTCCCTGCTTTCACTGCAGATCACAATGTCATCTGCAAACATCATTGTCCACAGTCTAACGTCATCTGTCAGCCTATCCATCACCACTGCAAACAGGAAGGGGCTCAGAGCTGATCCCTGATGCAGTCCCACCTCCACTTTAAATTCGTCTGTCACACCTACAGCACACCTCACCAATGCTCTGCTGCCCTCGTACATGTCTTGTATTATTCTAACATACTTCTTTGCCACTCCATACTTCTGCACGCAGTACCACAGTTCCTCTCTGTGTACTCTGTCATAGGCTTTCTCTCGATCAACAAAGACAATGTAGCTCCTTCTGACCTTCTCTGTACTTTTCCATCAACATCCTCAAGGCAAATAATGCATCTGTGGTAGTCTGTCTAGGCATGAAACCATACTGTTGCTCGCAAATACTCACTTCTGTCCTGAGTCTAGCCTCCACTACTCTTTCCCATAACTTCATTGTGTGCCTCATCAACTTTATTCCTCAATAGTTCCCAAAACTCTGCACATCACCCTTGTTCTAAATAATTCTAAATAATAAATAATGGGCACCAGCACACTTTTCCTCCATTCCTCAGGCATCTTCTCACGCACTAGAATTGTATTGAACAAGCTGGTCAAAAACTCCACAGCCACCTCTCCTATATGCTTCCATACCTCCACAGGAATGTCATCAGGACCAACTGCCTTTCCATTTTTCATCCTCTTTATTGCCTTTCTAACTTCCCCCTTACTAACCGCATACACTCCTTGAAGTCTCAGCGCCCTTTGCACAATGGTCATTGCACCGGACTATTGCAATATTAGTCGTTCGAACTGCTCTAAGTGCTAGAGGACTCTGCATCTTTTTGCACAATTGTTTTTTGTCAATGTCTTCATGTCCCCAAAGTGTTCTGTAAATTGACTGTCTGTTGTACTAGAGCGGCTCCAACTACCGGAGACAAATTCCTTGTGTGTTTTGGACATACTTGGCAAATAAAGATGATTCTGATTCTGATTCTGACTAATCATTGCCACTTCCTACTCTACCACACTTGCCTCTTCTACTCTCCCTTCTCTCTCATTTTCTTCATTCATCAACTCCTCGAAGTATTCTTTCCATCTATCTAGCACACTATTGGCACCAGTCAACATATTTCCATCTCTATCCTTAATCACCCTAACCTGCTGCACATCCTTCCCATCTCTATCCCTCTGTCTGGCCTACCTGTATAGATCATTTTCTCCTTCTTTAGTGTCCAACCTGGCATACATGTCATCATATGCCTCTTGTTTGGCCTTTGCCACCTCTACCTTTTCCCTATGTCATATCTCAATGTATTCCTTTCGCCTCTCCTCGGTCCTCTCAGTGTCCCACTTTTTCTTAGCTAACCTTTCTCCTTGTATGATTTCCTGTACTGTGAGGTTCCACCACCAAGTCTCCTTCTCTCCATTCTTGCCAGAAGATACATTAAGTACTCTCCTGCCTGCTTCTCTGATCACCTTGGCTGCAGTGGTCCAGTCTTCTGGAAGCTCCTCCTGTTCACTGAGAGCCTGTCTCACCTCTTCCCGAAAAGCTGCACAATACTCGTCCTGTCTCAGCTTCCACCATATGGTTCTCTGCTCTGCCATTGTCTTCCTAATCTTCCTCCCCACCACCAGAGTCATCTTACACACGACCATCCAATACTGTCTAGCCACACTCTCCCCTACCACTACCTTACAGTTTTTAACCTCCTTCAGATTACATCGTCTGCACAAGATGTAATCCACCTGCGTGCTTCTACCTCCGCTCTTGTAGGTCTATGTTCCTGCCTCTTCTGGAAAGAAGTGTTCACTACAGCCATTTGCATCCTTTTTGCAAAGTCTACCACCATCTGTCCCTCCAAGTTCCTTTCCTGGATGCCGTACTTACCCATCACTTCTTTATCACCCCTGTTTCCTTCACCAACATGTCCATTACAATCTGCACCAATCACGACTCTCTCTCTGTCTGGGATGCTCAGAACTACTCCGTCGAGCTCCTTCCAGAATTTCTCTTTCACATCTAGGTCACATCCTACCTGTGGGGCATAGCCACTAATCACATTATACATAATACCCTCAATTTCAAGTTTCAGCCTCATCACTCGATCTGATACTCTTTTCACCTCCAAGACATTCTTAGCCAACTCTTCTTTTAAAATAACCCCAACTCCATTTCTCTTCCCACTACACCATGGTAATATAATTTAAACCCTGCCCCTAAACTTCTAGCCTTACTGCCTTTCCACCTGCTCTCCTGGACACACAATATATCAACCTTTCTCCTAATCATCATGTCAACCAACTCCCGAGATTTTCTTGTCATAGTCCCAACTTTCAAAGTCCCCACATTCAGTTCTAGGCTCTGTGCTTTCCTCTTCTCATTCTGCCGAAGAACCCACTTTCCACCTCTTCTTCTTCTTCGACTTCGACCTACAGTAGCTGAATTTCCACCGGCGCCCTGTAGGTTGACGGCGCTGGTGGCGGACTTTGTTAACCCGGGCCACGACCGATCCGGTATGGAATTCTTTAGATGAACGCTCATATTTGTTTGGCAAAGTTTTAAGCCGGATGGCCTTCCTGACGTAACCCTCTGCATTTATCCGGGCTTTGGACCGGCCTACAGTTTGCACTGGCTTGTGCCCCCCATAGGGCTGCATTATGCACATCCTCCCTCTAGTGGCTCTAATCCATCTCAGACTTCTCAGCCATTGGGGTTTAATGTAAACATTGTGATAGCAGAATCAGCCCCAGTCCTCCCCATCCCTTTCTCCATCACTCTCTCAGTTTGCCTTTTTCTTCTCCTTGCTACTGGGCCAGATAATGAAATACATAAATGCAACATGTATTTCTTTTTTGAGACAGTGGGCCGTGTTCCTCCCCTCTCCCATTCTACCTTTGATGTCAGTGTCTGTTTCACTCCAAAACAAAATGCAGAACAGCCAATGAATAATGGAGCCAAGCGCCAAACAGCCACCTTCTAATCTCAGCAGGCCTGCAGCAGAGTGCTTCAAAGCTTTATGAGCTTACAACACTGCTGCAACAACACAATGATCACATACAGTCACAACAATATGACAGTGTCATGGGGTGAAAGCAAGTGACCCAACAACCACAACCACCTCATGATGCCATCACAACAGAATTGTAATGTGGGCTCTTGTCCAGTATTGGTATAACTATCATGCAGCCTCTCATCTTTCATTGGAGGTTTGCTGAGAAACAAAGCAGGTGCTGTGGTAATGATGAGATTGCAGACTGCATACATCTGGGGTGCCTTAAAGGGTCCTAAAGTAAAGCCAAAACGTTATTTTGACCAAAAGCATCCATCCATTTTCTTCCGCTTATCGTAAATGAAATTAAAATGAAATATATGAAACAATAAAAAATTGTTGGTCAAATAGATTTTTGTCAATATACATTTATCAGCAACATCAGACTAATTGAATTTTTAATAGTTCTAATTTTTATAAATTAAATAACTATTGGTGGGATTGTTAATCAAAGAAAACCTCAAGTCACCCAAAGGGCTCTATTTTCGTAGACACTCCATCTGAGGTGGGGCACAAATGCCTACGGATCCTGATTTTTGTGCAAGCGCAAGGCTCACTGTGTGTGTTTCCCAATGTGGCTGACCGGTCTGCGGCATGCTGGGTGTTCCAGTGTCCTTTGAGAAGTGCCTGGCTGAGTGACACTGTGGTGCCAGAAAATCAATCGAAACTTAAGCTTGCTCAGACAAAATCTAAATCCTGCCGCAAGTTAGGCTGCTGGTCTAATGCAATTTTGGTAAATTTCAGGCAGACGGATACTGAGCAACACGGACATATTTAAGACGTCAGTGGTTAACTCCAGCTCATTCTGTATTTAATTAGGGTACCAACTCACATTTGCCTGTTGCCACACCATGGCCAAAGCAGTGACAACACTGAACTCACACACAGATCGCAGTGATTACGCATCATCCTCTTCCACACACAGTCTCTGTCGAGATTGTCAGTTGCGCCGCATTTAAAGGGAACGAGAGAAGGCGCTTTGACTGGCGGCAGCTGAAGACGGCTTGCCCACTATCAGATCCACTGACCTGTGCTGGTCTATGAAATAACTAACCCCGGCCTTATCCGCTTCTGGCGTACAGTTGCGCCGCACGCGACGTAGGATTTACGTCATTCACGAAAATAGAGTCCAAAATGTTCAGTTCTTACTATGAGGCATGACTATAAGGTGTTAGAGAACTTCATTTGTACACATTCATTTTGCATTTCAATGACAACTTTGTTTCAAATATCAAATAATTAGATAGGTATCCCACTGTCTGCTCACCATAACAGCATCTATTGCTGTTGTACAATTGGATTTGCCCCTAAACTACATCACCACTGAAAGTGGTGCATACAGGTTTTATGATGATAAAATCCAAGCAGGAGAGAGCTTCATTGGCTCAAAGCAAACGACATGCTTATCATGCAATCAGGGATAATTATCTCATATTGAAACAAGGAAATGAGCAAGACGACTGTGAGTATGAGCTTCCATTAGGCTAATCGTGCACAACGCCAATCTTCAAGACATTATTTCATTAAACAACGCCATGTGCTGCCTTTGTTTGCATAAACACTGCCAAGGGATATCTGATTGAAAGGATTGAAATGATAAACGGCATCGTTGAGCTCGGCCGTTTGGTGGAAGAAACGCTCCTGACGGGCTCCTTTACATCTGCCTTTTCTCTCTGAGCCTGTTGTCCCACATCCCAAAAACATACATGTTAGGTTAACTGAAGACTACAACCCCAATTCTAATGAAGTTCGGACATTGTGTTAAACATAAATAAAAACAGAATACAATGATTTGCGAATCATTTTCAACCTATATTTAATTTAATACACTTCAAAGACGAGATATTTAATGTTCAAACTGATAAACTTTTTTGTTTTGAGGAAATAATCATTAACTTAGAATTTTATGGCTGCAACACGTTCCAAAAAAGAAGGGAACAGGTGGCAAAAAAGACAGAAAGTTGAGGAATGCTCATCAAACACCTGTTTGGAACATCCCACAGGTGAACAGGCTAATTGGGAACAGGTGGGTGCCATGATTGGGTATAAAAGGAGCTTCCCTGAATTGCTCAGTCATTCAAAAGCAAAGATGGGGTGAGGTTCACCTCTTTGTGAACAAGTGCGTGAGAAAATAGTCAAACAGTTTAAGGACAATGTTCCTCAATGTACAATTGGAAGGAATTTAGGGATTTCATCATCTACGGTCCATATCATCAAAAGGTTCAGAGAATCTGGAGAAATCCCTGCATGTAAGCGGCAAGGCCGAAAACCAACATTGAATGCCCGTGACCTTTGATACCTCAGGTGTCACTCAATCGGTTTGCATGCAAGTGTGAAAGAGTGTCTGTGCGTGTCCCTGTGACTGTCTAGCAACCAGTCGAAAGTGTACCGTGCATTTCACCCAGAGTCAACTGGGATAGGCTCCAGCTCACCAGCGACCCTAATCAAATTCAATGGTAAAGAAAATATGAGGGCTTTTATTGGTAAAGAAAATTGCTTTCACAATTTTAGTAACAACTGTTAGGCTGCTTTTTATTCTATGCTGAAACTCAATTACAATCCAAAGTATTTTGTTTTCAAACATAAGTAGAACATTAAACCTCTGGAATACAACATTTATTGAACATATATAACTTTAACCCTATCACCGACAACCGTACATCTGTATGCAATTTCCTTGCAGTATATTCTTATGTAAGGATTGTTGTGTGCAACAGGGGGAAGAAACAATTTTTTCCCGATAGTTCAAGGAAATATACTATTATATTTACTATACCAATATATTGGTCATCCCAGGTATCAAAACTGATAACATCATGAAAAAAATATATATCCAATGAAAATCCCTGCATTTATAATTTATTTATTTAATTTAAATTTACAGCTGTCGGTTGTACTTTACTAAGCTAGCAATAGGATGAGCCACACATTATACATACACACATTGAAGAATATCATGATACTTGATGCTGTAGGAGACTATTGTTGTGTCCGATAAACACAGATCACAATGATCCACAATTAATTTTTACTCAGAAACTATAATAATTCAGTCGGTTTTACTCCCAACGCATCTAAACTGCTATAATTTAGTACAATAACCTGAAATTGTATATAAATGGTGTGAAAGTTACTGTAGCATAAAAGAGGCATTTTCCCTGACTGTGCTTAACTTCTAAGCCTGAAGAGGAGGGATTGTTTATAGGCTCTACTCACGCCATCTTTTTCACTTCCTCTCTCTCTGGAGGAAAGGCTACAGCTTAAGGTAATGTACATTTTTTGGGAGAGTGTTTTCTTGTGAATCTTAATCAACCCCTTTCTCACACTTTATCTTTATCTTTTCTCACTCACGCTTCCACTTGCTATTCCTTGTCTATATCAACCCCCCATTCCCATGTCCCTGAATTAGAAATGCCAGAAAAAGCATGAATCAAGTTCACAGCCTAAATTGGGTCCCTGTATAGCAAAGCTGAAATTTGGACAGTGTCAGGATGGCTTTGTTGATTTTGCTTTGTGTAAAAGGGAGTTGACAATTAGAGAAGGGTAAAGATTGTGGTGTGTGTGTGTGAGGGGGGGGGGGGGGGGGCACTGCTCATCATCTGTCCAATACAGTCCTAACAGTGAAGCATGGTGGTGGCAACATTATGCTGTGGGGGTGTTTTTCAGCTGTAGGGACAGGACGACTGGTTGCAATTGAAGGAGAGATGAATGCGGCCAAGTAGAGGGATATCCTGTAAAATTGTTATTTGGGACCGTTTTATCATGTCAAATGGTTTACATGGGCAACTTGACTTACTGTTTTAAGTACACACCAGAACTCAGCATTTTGGCACGAAAAATAACTTCACACGGCACTGGTGATTTTTTTATTTTTATTTTTTAATGCATGGAACCAAATGCTATAAAACGCTGATTCCTTTCCTTACCCACCGATGAGGAACAAGGTTAGTGTTTATGATAATGTGAGACGTTTATGTGGATTTTGTCCCAATTCATTGTCATGTAAAGCTGCTACGGTGAAGTTTTAGCTCAATGTTAAGGTTTTTTTTTTTCTGTCATCGGCTCTTACGTTGGCTTGAAGACTAAAATAAACGCTAAAAGCCATCAGTGCAAAAGTGCAACTAATCGTTTACCTTGTTAGCTGTCTCAATGTTGGCATAGACATATTTTATTGTTTCACTCACCCAATTGACAGAGTTGACTTCACTGAAGCTATGCATGGTGTAGGCTGAGGCTCGGAGGGCGTCAGACACTACACATCGTGGAAGCCTCCTTTGCACAAAATAATCTTTATTCCAAGTGTTGCACTGAGGTGACTGGTCATTAATTTTAACAAAGTTAAGACACACTTTCGTTTGCCTCCGCCGCCATTGGGCACAAGCATGTCTTTGTGTGGGTTCTTCTTCTTCGTTGGTTTTCTCCGCTTCTTCGTTGGTTTTCGCCACTTCTTATTCGGGAGTGGTGGATTAGGTATTGAAACTGGGAACCAAATTTTTTTAATTTGAACGATTCCAGGAGAACCGGAACGTTAGTCCCGGTTCCAATCGGTTCTCGATTCTCGATGCCCAACCCTATTGGAGATACTTTTGTGATCCTTTTCAGCTTCATGCAAGTTATTAATTCTTAATTGTGGGTATTCTGACAGTGCTTTTGTACAAGGCATTATTTACATCGGGGAACGCTTCATCAGAATAGAAAACTCAAAACTGGCATTATTTTTATATGGCTGAGACGTTTTAACAGAGTTTGGTCCGCATATCCGGCAGTAAGTCAGACTCGTTCCCAGTGAGGGTTGGACTCCGCGCCAAGCCTGCCCTTTGATTCTGTTCATAACGTTTATGGACAGAATTTCAAGGCGCAGCCGAGGCATAGAGGGGATCCGGTTTGGTGGCCTCAGTATTGCATCTCTGCTTTTTGCAGATGGTGTGGTTGTGTTGGCTTTATCAAGCCGTGATCTCCAACTCTCACTGGAGCAGTTCGCAGCCGAGTGTGAAGCCGCTGGGATGAGAATCAGCACCTCCAAATCTGAGACCATGGTCCTCAGTCGGAAAAGGGTGGTGTGCCCTCTCCCGGTCGGGAATGAGATCCTGCCCCAAGTAGAGGAGTTCAAGTATCTTGGGGTCTTGTTCACGAGTGAGGGAAGAATGGAACGGGAGAGCGACAGGCGGATCGGTGCAGCGTCTGCAGTGATGAAGACTTTGTTTCGGTCCGTTATGGTAAAGAAGGACCTAAGCCGAAAGGCGAAGCTCTCAGTTTACTGGTCTATCTACATTCCTACCCTCACCTATGGTCGCGAGCTGTGGGTCGTGACCGAAAGAACAAGATCCCGGATACAAGCACCCGAAATAAGTTTCCTCCGCAGGGTGTCCGGGCTCTCCCTTAAAGATAGGGTGAGAAGCTCGGTCATCCAGGAGGATCTCAGAGTAGAGCCGTTGCCCCTCCACATCGAGAGGAGCCAGATGAGGTGGCTGGGGCTTCTGATTCGGATGCCTCCCGGACACCTCCCTGGTGACGTGGTGACCGGACGCTGGGGACGACCCAGGACACGCTGGAGAGACTATGTATTTCGGCTGGCCTGAGAAGGCCTAGGGATCCCCCCGGAAGAGCTGGATGAAGTGCCTGGGGAGAGGGAAGTCTGGGCATTCCTGCTAAAGCTACTGCCCCCGCGACCCGACCTCGGATAAGTGGTAGAAAATGGATGGATGGAAGTTTTAACAAACATCTCCAATATCCTCACATTAATTGGCTTGGCTGACTCCAATTAGCTTTAAGAGAATTCATTAGCCCACCATGTACTGTGAATTGTTTATGTGTTATTTGTACCATACAGCCATATGTCGACAGAGTTGGCAAGCAATAATGTTCATTAGCACACAGCCGTTGGTGAGTTATTGGATATAAAAGTAATAGCTTAAGGAGCTGACTTTAGGCAAAAGGTGGACTACTGTATATCCGGGACTGGTCACCAGTCAATCACAGGCCACATATAGAGTCAGACAACCATTTACACACACATTCACACTGAACTGAACCCATGCTGCCCACACCCACATCAAGCAATAATGTATAATCAATTCTGGAGTACGCTCATGGTTTTAAACAATAAATCTCAAAAAGCTGTACAAATCATGTAGTTTCTTACAGCAACTGTATTTTTAATGAACCATTAATCAAACCATTAATTTCATCAAATCTATTTGCAGTTCTCCGTGATGAGAAAGAGTATCAACCAGCAGGCATGAAAGCATATGAATCACTTCATGTTGAGATTTTTTACAACCTTACACTTTTATGAAATATGAGATCATTGCTGAGACTTATTTCCAAAGCACTTTGCAGCCTCTTGTCTGTCTTAAAGCCAACCAATGTACCAAATGTGTTTTTAGATGATTGGCTTGTGCAGGGGCAGGGGGGAAAGTGAGTCTGAGTGCAGAATGCCATACTTCCCCTGGAAGAGTTAAGTGTTTTCAAATGTATCCTGCAGCGTCAACACTGGCACTACTGGCTCAGATTCATTACCATAAAGAAATTTAGCTGCGGTGGTTCTAACAGCAACAGAATTGTGAATAGATGAGAGCAAAAGTGAGGAGTGAGTGAGACTGATGAAGCAGGAGAGAAGGATGGATGAGAAGATGAAACAAATGCAATGTACTGTATATTGCACAGCTACATAAAGTATGCAAGAAGCATAACAGATGTATCAATTACATTGCAAATCACCCACATCTTTTCAAAGAAATAGTTGGAATAAAGTTTACTATGTGTCTTGTGTGGAGTTTGCAAGTTCTCCACGTGCCTGCGTGGGTTTTCTCCGGGTACTTCGGTTTCCTCCCACATCCCAAAAACATGCATGGTAGGTTAATTGACAACTCTAAATTGCCTGTAGGTGTGAATGTGAGTGTGAATGGTTGTTTGTTTGTATGTGCCCTGCGATTGGCTGGCAACCAGTTCAGGGTGTACCCCACCTCCTGCCCGATGATAGCTGGGATAGGCTCCACCACGCCCGCGACCCTAGTGAGGAGCAGCGGCTCAGAAAATGGATGGATGGATGTGCTTTTACACCAACAGGCCACTATGTTTGAAGTGTTTTTTCCACACTTATTTAGGCTCTGCATCATTTCCCTTCACCTACTTACCTCTATTGAGGTTACCCCCAAAGTACTCCTCAGGAAAAGTCCTACTTCTTTTCTTGCCTCATGTACGAAGACTTGACAAAGGATTTCCTACTGAAACATGGCTCACGCTGAAATCCAGAAAACGTACGCACAAAAATATCCAGATGTATGAATCTGTGCGTACGCATGAATCCAAGCACATTTCCTTCGTACATTCCAATCAACGTTGAAATGAGCGCACGTTGGAGAAGCCGACCTCTCCCTGTCCACGCCCATATTGAAATATGCAAATCATATTTAAATGAGCCCTGCACCTGAGATCCCAATGTCTGCATGATCAGGAAAAAAGGACAATGAGTAAGGTTATGAAGAAAAAATATTTTTCTAAATGTGAAGTTGCTCAATGAAGTGGAGGTGCGCAAGAAAATCCTCTTTTGGCACGCAGTCCTCTGGCGTGAACAACTTGCGAAAGAGGAGCGACAGCACATGTGCGGCTGTTAATGGTGTGGAGTCGGAACAACGCACACACACTAACGTAAAAAAGAAGTGGTCAAACATTAAGGTGGATTTGAAGCGAAGGACAGCTGCCCACCGCCAAAGTGTGGCCAAAACGGGCGGAGGGCCTCACCCCGTTCGAGGAGAGAGTCGTTGCAATCATGGATGACACGAGTCTCTCAGGGTTGCTGGGAGCACGTGGCTGACTGATCACCCCACAAGGTTAATACCATGTATTTTTACAACTCAAAAATGTGTTCATACAGTAACCTACACTCAGCCCTGGGAGATAAAGGTTCATGCGTAAATGTATTTATGGTATTTGTAGTAAATCTTTTTAATTCAAATAGAAGCACATCAGCATATCAAAGAGGATATCCAAAACTTTGAGTCCTTTTTGATTACTCAATTTATGATTTTAATCCACAGGAGAGGACACGCAGACTGAAATTTTTTTTTACTTTTTTTTAGGAGAAGAGGGGTAAATTATGTAATTTCAACACATTTTAATCATGTGCAACCGATGTACATGTTCAAATTAAGTAAATTCAAATGAATAAAAAAAAAATAAACAGAACATAGAGTGGCCAGTAAGCTGGGTTGGAAAAAGAAAATCCCTGTGGAGGGGTGGCACATGGACCAAGGAAAAAATTTTTTGGGGAATAAAGATGATGATACAGGAATTCAATTTTACTCTAGTCTCTATTGCACAGCCATCCTGCTGCTCTATATTAACGACACTATCACCGCCTTTGGGCGGCTTTTTAGACAGCACCTACATACAAGATGGAAATGGTAAATGCCGGAATGGAGGAACATTGGTTTGAAATGTCACACTTTTTCTCCCGCCAACCTTAAAGCTATGTAGAATTTGGTTTTTATTCATATATATATTTTACATGATCTATTACTGTTTTAATATTCCAAATCTTTGCAGTGTAAAATGTAATTCAAATAACAAAAGTAATGTTCCCCAAAGATATTACTTTCACAAACTTTGCCTGAAGCACAATAAACCTGCTACACCTGATTCAATGTTTGAGTTCATTCACAAATGTTGCAAGATTAATCCTGATAAATTAAAACTTTGCTATTAAAAAAAATAATAATCCTTATGCATCCACAACCAGAGGTGGGTAGAGAAGCAAAAAATGGTACTCAAGAGCACTTTTGCTTTAGAATAATATGATTCAAGTAAAATGTAGTCTTCCAAATAATTACTTGTGGCACATTAAGTATAAAGTGAAAATAATTACTTGAGTACTGACTAATTTGTGAGTAACTTGACTGATTTATTACTTCATTTTTCTTTAAAATAGTGCATTCAGGTCAAATGGACAAAAATATGAAATAGGAGTATGCAAACTAAGATATTACACAATATCTCAACTTTAAAAACTTTTTTTTTTTTAATATAAACTAACACAAATTCAGCCACAAGAAATGGTCATAACTTTGTACACGTGAAGCATCACTATAGGGTCAGCAGGCAAACAATATTAAACACATGATTATGTTTGTAATTTGATAATGGATTTGGAATGGATACAGCCACATTCATCAACAACACTGACATCTGTTTCATTACGCAAAAAAAAAAAAAACAATTAGCGTTCTGCCATCTTACATTTCATCTTCAGTGCTGTGCATATTGCTGATTGGTTTTTTTCCCCTGCTCCTTTTGCACGTGCACGGCCATTTCTACAGCGAGGAACGGAGCTCTAATAGGGTCAGATGAACTGCAATTGGAATTCATGTGCTGGTGTTGACCTGCTGATTTTCTTTCCACAAAGCATTACATTTGGCATTTTTCAAGCTCCAAGTAGAGTTCTTGTAGGCTGAAATGCAGACATTTTTAGGCAGATCGATGAAAGTACTTGACATAGCTTCTTCTTTTCGTAATCCATACAATAATTGTTTCGTAATACAATAGAAGTATGTTGCGTTAAAGCTACTCTGACAAAATGTGTCAAAATAGTTACTGAAATGTAACAGAGGAAATTATAATCCACCCTTGTACATAAGGATAAGTACAAAGCCTGAAAAAGTAATGTATTTCTCATAAGCTATTAAAAGTATTTCAATCAAGTAAATGTTAAGAACTTTACAATGTGTTTACTGATTGAGACCAACAGTACACAAGACAAGGACCCATGAATCATCGATCCGAGAACTGACTGATTTTTGCTGAAGGTAGTCAAAGAGTGATGGTTTCCATCAGGAGCAACAGGCTGACATTGTCTGAGTGTTGATTCTGACCTACAGAGATGTACAGTCTGGATCATATCACAGGCAGTGCCCACTCACACACAGGTTCCACACTGGACTGATAATGAATACTATGTGAAGGATGGCAGGGGACATCAGACTGGGTGGGGGGGGGGGGGGGGGGTGTATTGGGTTGGCTTTAAGGAAATGTGGAGTAGGAAAGAGAGAGAGAGGTGTATTATTTTAGCAAGCTTTGAAAGTGGACATGTGAGTGGCAGTCATGGGGATAATAGAGACGTCACATACTTTATCTGTAGGTGTGATTGTAAAAGGTTCTAGGTTCTGCGTCCTCTGTCATTGGGATGATAGATTCTAAATCACCTGAAGCAACTCCCCTATGCGGGTCTGTGTGTGCGGCTGTATTTACAGTAAGTGTTATCTGTTGAAGTCAAGAAGTGTGTCCTTTGTTTTTGTGCATTTTGTTGTATGTCGCCTGTTATTTGTTATCTTTCACAGTACAGTATCAGTAAACCAGCAATGAATATTGAGACTAGTGATTTTCAATAGAGTTAGGTCTTGTGAAACCTATTCAATTAAGGATGAAAAGTCTAAACTCAAATCACATATTGTCTGGTGTGTTTTAATTAAATTGGGATGGTGTATATATCATAATCAATCAAAACCCTGTCACTGTCCAAATACTTCCACACCTGACTGGACAATTATGAGTTTATTTTATGTTTTTTTTTTTTAAAATATTTGTCTTCTACACTCTGTTCATTTTGTTTTGAATAAGAGGAACAGTTACAACACAGGAAAGGAGCCGATTATGGTTACTTTATTTTGAGAAAGTCAAGTGCTGACTGTATTTAATAAGGGTACCCAGCTTACGTTACCTGTTGCCATCCCGGCCAAGAGCAGCGACAATGTGATGCAAAGATCGCTGCGACTCCACATCGTCCTCTTCCACACAGAAATGTCTCCATTGAGATCGTCATTGCGCCACATTTAAAGGAAATGAGAGTAGCCGCTTTGACTGGTGATCATTCCAGGGTGTACCCTGCCTTCGGTCACAGGACAACTGGGATAGGCTCCAGGTCACACATGACCCTAAACAAGATGAGCATTAGAAAACTTATGGATAAAATACTGTTATGTCAGTTACTTAGGCAGGTTTCCACCCCTATATTTCAATTCTGTTCACAAAAAAACTTGTCTGAAGAACAAACTGGATATACTGTACAGTATTCCAAACTCCGCATGAGCCAACGACTGAAATATTATGGCAATATATTTATTACAAGTGTCTCCTCCTCTCTGTCTCCCTGTGGAGCTTGTGCTGAACACAACCGAGCCTTCCGTATCCCAAAATCTACAGCTAGAGATTTCCCATTCTCAATCAGTCTCCTTCTTTGATTTCGAATGTCTCACAACAGCGTGAATCCCACAGGTGCCGTCGGCTCAACCTGTTCAGGTAGCTTTAACAGACGCATGCAACTGATAGACGAGTCTGAAGAAGATCCCCCGGGGAAATCTGAGCGGTTATGAGTTATTTATTTGCAGTTGTGTAGCTCATGATGGAATCAGAGGTGTTATTTCATGTTCCGACAGAGCAGGTGAAGGTGCCGCAAAATTGAGTGCCATGGATAGCTACCACTCCCTGTTCCGGCTGCACGGCTTTGGTCGGCTGCCCTATGAGAATCTTTCAAAAGGATTTCAAACTGAGGCGGAGTAGACTCACCCAATACCGTATACACACACCCTTTTACAAGAAGATAGTAAGTGCCCCCTAAAAACCAGATCCATTCGTCCATCCAACCATTATGTGTACCGTAACCCTAATGAGGACAACGGGTATAAAAAAAATAATTGTATATTACACTATACTACATTACCTTATATTATATTATATTCACCACAGGCTCAGTTCAGATGACTGCGTGACATCAGAAGCAAACTTTGACTGCACATGCAGGTGTTGTGTTTTTCATTTTTCCTCACTGCAACTTGAGGACTGTCCTCCTTAAATACCATCAACCCGCGATGTTTCTAGCAAGGAGCAACAGCATTGTTAACTAGGTCTACAGCAGCATGAGGAGCATATAGAAGACCTACCACACAGGTTGTCATTTAATAATGGGAAAGCTGTGAAATAGCAGATAGGTGAAGTAGTTTCTGTCTCTGATTACCTTTCTCAAAACTCTACAAGTCAATTTGAGTCTGCCTTTTAATCAGACCACCGAATAAGAGTTCCACATTGGTGTTTTGCATGGTGTTACATCTGGCCTTGTTGTAGACGCACACGCCATCACACATACATACACTCGCACACAAACATATAGTGCACCCAACACTGGTGACTTCTTGCCTGGATGATTTATCACTTTCTGTCTCAATCTGGGCGGCACGGTGGGTTTTCTCCGGGCACTCCGGTTTCCTCCCACATCCCAAAAACATGCATGCGATGTTAATTGAAGACTCTAAATTGCCCGTAGGTGTGAATGTGAGTGCGAATGGTTGTTTGTTTCTGTGTGCCCTGCGATTGGCTGGCAACCGGTTCAGGGTGTACCCCGCCTCCTGCCCGAAGATATCTGGGATAGGCTCCAGCACTCCCGCGACCCTTGTGAGGATACGCGGCTCAGAAAATGGATGGATGGATGGATGGATGTCTCAATCTGTGTCTGATTGATTGTCTCTGTGTCACAGGTGAACTGTCTGTTAGTTCCACTTGGTTCTGTTTCATGCTGCAACTATTGCACACTATTCTAGTGAAGTACATTCTATGTTTCGGCAAATTAGAAATACATGCAATGCTGGTATGTCATATTTCTTTTGAAATCTTTATGACAAGAAAGTTCTTTGTATAAACCTTTTAATGAAGGATTGCAGTTCATTTCACTCCACTGCCCCCTCAACTGGATAAATCTGAACTACGAAAGAACAGCATTATCTTTGTATGTAGCTATCATCTACTAATCCTGTGCATTCAGTCTTGAACATATAAAACAGTGCAAATGCTACATCAGAAGATGACCACATATTAACATGAAAAAGAGGAAGCCAACGCTTGAATTTGCCAGGAAAGAAGGTGCAAAAATGAGCCTCAATATTTCTCGGAGAAGGTTTTTTTTGGACTGACGAAGAGATTCAACTTTAGTGATGAGAAGGCTAAAGCTTTAAGAAAGAGACAATCTGCTCAAAATCACACAACAAGCTCATCTGTGAAACTCGTGGAGGTAATGTCATGAACTTTGGTTTGCACGTCTTTTGTGATGGCTCAATAATCTTCTCTGATGAACAACACGACGTAACTGATTCTCTGAATTAAACATACACACTCAGAATGTGCCTCTACTTCAAACTCTCCTTTAGCGCCTAATTGTGCAGACGTCACAATGTGTCAGTTTTTGGCCAACAAAAGAAGTGGAATGGAATTTATACATTATACATTTATCAACAAACTACATAATGTAACTATTTACTGAAAAATGCAACAGTGTACATCTTGCTGTAAATGCTCTGCAATTACATTTAGGAAGGTGTCTCTTCAGCTCTCATCAGTTGAAAGTGTGAACTTCAAACAAATCTTGATTGTTTTATTTCAAATTCATTACGCGTGTGTAAAAGGCAAACCATAAAGAGCTAAGATACTTCTCGACTTGACTGTATATTCCAAAACATCATACATCCCATAGATCACAGGAGTCAAACTGGTGCGCTGGGGGCCAGATCTGGCCCGCAACATTATTTCATGTGGCCCGCGAAAGCAAATCACGTGTGTCGACTTCATGTTTTTTGTGAAAATACCAAAATTGGTGTCTTTACTTGTATAATGTTGAGATATTGCAAGCATTTTATGTTACCAATCACCTTTTTGAAATAAATGTAATAATAGTTTCATATTTTTTATTGGCTTCTGATTTTAAAACTAGTTATCCATCAATTTGTTGTGTATATGCCATTATATGAGACAATATTTTATATGGGTTCACAGTCATAACTGCCCTCCGAGGGAAGCCATAACTTCAATGTGGCCCACGACAAAAATTAGTTGCAGTGCTGGTCTGCCTTTTTTTAGTCTTAAAAAGTATTGAGATTGAATGTCTAGTCCCCAATATCTGAGTCTGAGACAGGACAAAGAAAAAGTCCAGAGTAAAAACTACTATGAACACATTTACATTTTCCAACATTAACCCAAATAGACAATATTTAAAAAATAATGTTGGTTTTTCTTTTTCTTTACTTAACCCAATGATGGTCATTTTAAAAGTTGTGATTCCGGCAGACAAAGGTAAGGAACAAAGTTGTGTTTTCATATTGCCATCTTGTATTTTAAAATTGCAGTAAAGCAACTGCTTGATGGCACAGTTTCTGTTCCCATTCTTGATGTTTTATTTGTGGTTCGCAAGCATTAATTAAAAAACATGAATAGTACTTTAAGAAGACCATGTTTAGGATATAATAGACTATAAATTCACGTATTCATGGGACACAGCCATGCTACATCACTGTATTAGTCTCCACAGGCGCCGAAAAGAGCAAATCATGGTCATGAGCAAAATTGAAGCTGCCAGTGAACCACAAAATGTATCACATGCTGGAAAAAATAAAACACCACATGCTGCTCAAAACATTTTAAGAGTTAGGACTTTTTGTGTGCGATACATTATGCAGACACCCCACCAGAAGAACTCTTTGAAATGCAGAGAAATGCCTCGTTTTAAGTGTGGCTCAATTCCCTACACAGCACCAGCTCAGAGACCAGAAATTAATAGGGTTTGGTTTCTTTCTGAGTTGTGAACTTCGGCTATGTTCAATACAACCCCACGGTTCCACTCTCGCTAATGAGAATGGCGATTCATTTCAAGGTGAGTCAGAGAATGAAAAGATAATTTTTAAAAAAAAACATTGCTCTCGAAAAAGAAATTAGAGCTGTCAAGGCCAGATACATTAATTCATTCATTTTCCATACCGCTTATCCTCAATATTCTTCTAGAATATGTACAGTAGGTCCATTTTAATGTTGTCCCCTCACTAACCACTTACCATACAATGGAGAGTGCATTATTATATCAGAATGTGATTTATTGACGCCAAGTAAAATTTTACATTGAAAGGCAAACACACCAAAAATACATGTCAGGGATATCTGACTAATGATGATGAAAGCAGACTCCCTTTGTGTCTGAGCATCCTTAATCTAAAATCAAGGTTCTTTCATTCAAAGCAAATGTAAATACAGTTCACTGAAAACAAAACACTGAACACAAGACTTATTCTAACTTCTGCAGTACTGCAGCTAGGTGCTGATCCCTCAGTGGTAATACACAGTGTTCAAGCCACCCTCCACATGGTCCCCTTCCAGCTTTCACTTTCATTTACAGTCTCTGATTCAACATGGGATTAAGGTAAAAGTGCGGCAAGAGCACAGTGAAAGATCATGCCCCAAGCCCAGTTATGGTCCCAAAGAGCAGTGAAAAAAATGTATGAAAAATAATCTGTGGTTTGATATGGATTTTTTGCCATTCATAAATCTACACAATTATAATAATGAGGCCATAAGAGTCGCGTCCAAGAGCTCAGTGGTACAGTTGCTTAATGTAATTCATAATGTGATGAGTGGGTAACGCGGTGAAGGGTACAATGATTCAAAGAAGATGGAGTGACTGTAAAATGTAAAATTTACTTACTGAAGGATGTCAGTGATCTGGAGAAATCAATGTGTCTTCATTTAAAGAAAACCTATGAAAAAACAAACAAAGGCAAAAGCTTAATAATACAGGAATCCCTCATTTCTCGCAGGGGTTAGGTTCCGGACCACCCCCGCAATAGGTGAAATCTGTGAAGAAGCGAACACTTTTTTTAATACTTATATTTCAAACCTGTATGAACCTCCCCAGACTTTTACAAATCTTCCCCACACTCCTACTGTATTAACCTCTACCGTACTCTATCTACACTTTCTTTTCTCTTAAACATATGTTCAACTCTTAAACATACAGTAATGTACAGTAGCACTGAACACTATGTACATTTTATTCCTTGCAACATGCGCTTTAATGAAATGTTCTTTGTTACAGTTTTCATGTTTTAGGCTAGGAAGAATGACTTTTTCCACAAAAAAATTGCAGCATACACTGAAAATCCTTCTATATGGTGAATTATGCCTAATATGAATATGAAAAATAGAATCTGCAATGCACTGAATCCACAACAGGTGAACAGTAGCGAGGGAATACTCTTCCCCAGTAGTACTCCATACATTCTAGTGTTTGTTTTAGTTGAATTGTACACACTCTTGACCAGAGGTGGGTAGTAACGCGCTACATTTACTCCGTTACATTTACCCAAGTAACATTTTTGATAAACTGTACTTGTCAGAGTACTTTAAATGCACTGTACTTTTTACTTTTACTTGAGTATTTATGTGAAGAAGTATCGATACATTTACTCCGTTACAATGATCGAGATGCCGTTCGCTACTTTTATTTATCCATTCATGCGTGTACGCATCTATTTTAAGACTCCATCTTCGACTTCTGCATAGGACGCCCGTTGCGCCCACCAAACATGAACACTAATGTCATTTGACTTCAATTCACCAATCAGACGACACAAGGCAGTCACATGACCGCGCACGTAGCATTCGGGAGCCAATCAAAATGACTCATTTGGGGGGGGGGGGGTGGCGCAAGTGTTTTTACAGACAAAAAAAACAACAGCTTTGTCACCCAGCTCTTAAATTGTAACTGCCCAAACTTGGATATTACAGCCCACTTCTAACTTGAGAAACACCTTGAGGTAAGTTGCAATTGTTTTTGCTGTTGTTTTGGCAGTGGATGTGGCAAAATGACCACATGCACACACACACAATCACTAAGTCTGGTCAGCAAACAGCTTCTTCATGAAGTCATTTAGGTGAATAAAGCAAATAATGTTTCTGTAGGGCCCAATGCATGTGGTTTTTCTTTGGCAGTTAAAAATTTAAATGGTGGCAGGTGTGCGTCGACTCCCATATATATATATATATATAGATAGATATGTATTTATATATATATATATATATATACATATATATATATATATATATATATATATATATATAATTTGATGTTCATGCTCTGATTAAAAAAAAACAAAGTTACTCACATATTGATCTTTACTTGAGCAGTTTTTTTTTCCATTGGGTACTTGCTTACTCAAGTAAATAGTTGGATGACTACTTTTTACTTTTATGTGAGTCACATTATTAAAGTGTACTCAAGTAAGAGTATAATATTTGGCTACTCTACCCACACTTGAAGCCCAGCAACCTGATGAGAACAAAGAACAAGCTGTCTCGACTTGCCTGATCCTAAGTAAAGCATTCCAATCACTGCCTCACATGCTGGTCTTTAATTTGATTACATGCATGTTTGCTTGCTCTCTGCTGCCCGTCAACTGTCAGCTATCCAGCAATCTATTCCTTCATCTACCAAATAGATATGATGGTGATAACTATTAACCAGCGATGCAGCTCTGCCTGAGAACCATCAAGGTACATTTGAGTAATGAGCACACCACAAGTGCGCCATTATTCCCTCCCTTGGCTGAATGTTTATGAATTGGTCCTTTCTGTGTATTGCATGCAACAATAACTAGATATAATGGTGCAAAAACAATTTCCAAGAAGTGGAGAGTGCGGTACATTCGCATGATTTTAGTGCAGGCAGTGTGGGTTCAGTTCCTAGACTGGCGACCAGTCCATTGTGTAGCCCACCTTTCGCATAAAGTCAGCTGGGATAGGCTCTAGCACCCCACCACCCTGAACAGGATAAGCAGCATAGAAAAATGGATGGATGGATGAAACCTTTTAATGTTTTAGTCAATCTCCAGACTAAAATCCTAAAGAGCATGCAGAGAAGGGAGAACCTCTCTATACAAACAACAACTGAAATATGCCGTGAAAGGTTTCACAAAAGAATGCTTGCATGCAATGCATACATGGAACAAGCACCTGTTGCAAATTTTGTTGCGCTCTTTTTTAGAGAATAGCAAGTTGTGTAAAAGTACTAAAACACTAGAGACACGTTAATTGAAAAGTGTAGAGAAGGTCAATTAAGTTCACCTGTTATCATGCAATTCAAGTTCATCCTGAAATATCCCCCTGAAACCCAAATATTCCCACATTTTTTAGGGTAGTGTATATTCCAATACTTTCTACTGTTCAACATATTTACCTTTTCTGCGCTATATATGAAAGTATGTACTATATATCAAAATACCATTAGATACCACTATAAGCAACAATTCAAATCCTTGTCAGTGTATTTAAACTGCAATCCGTAGTCAATGATCTTGAGAAACATTTTCATCCAAAAATGATGGTGTTCAATGGCAAAACAACTGCCGTCAACATAATTAGCGCTGTGATTGGTTGTGGAAAAAGAGTTGAAGCTAGCAAGCTTAGAAATTTGTGGATGCCATATCTAGACTAGAATCGAGTGCCTGGGAGGAGATGCAATTTATTTATTTTTTTTAGGCAAGGTCTTTGTCATTCGTAAGGGTTTTCATTACAGACTGTCAAGTTTTTCCTCAGACTTGCATCAAACTGTGAGTTGGGATTCAAAAACTGACTAGAGCTGCTTTCTGGCGAAAAAGGATATGGCAGCAATAATTGTGGTGTGCACCAGCTTGCGTGTGAGTGTACAGTTGTGTGGGGTTAGTGTTTTAATTCCTGGAGTACATCTGAAATGCGGTCACTGTACTGGTCTGTTGTGTATAACTAGATGATAATATCCTACAGCGTATAAATGAGACTGTTGGATGGTCAAGTGAACGATGGCATCCTCTGGATTATCAAGTGGGTGTCCCCCTTCCTCGATGTTTCGCTGCTAGGCCCACAACTCATTTAGAGGGTTCAGCAGTAAATCCAAGCATCCTGTGTTTGCCCCCTCGGTGCCATCAACTCATTTTAAAGCCCAGGTGGAGTTCTTTCTCTTGACACATAGCCACTGACTCCCTTTTTCAGGAGCTCTGGAGTGGTCTTTGTCTGCCGGTGGGCCTTCCCTTGCATTTCCATCTCACACACACGTCAAAGTCTTATGAAAAGGCAGTAGGGTGTGAACATGTTGGAGGTCATACTATGTTTGGATGTTTTGATTGTTTGGCAGATCCTGTGAAGGAACATGAACATAGTCTGATAAAGTTCACAGGTTGGAAGAGGCCTGATTATGGTTGTTCAGTTCAGTTTTGTCAGCCAAAAGTAACATGTTGATCATGTGATGTCAGAAAGAGACTCCCAAAAAAATGGTGTATGACTGAAAACAACCCACAAATTTACCTTCCTTTCAATCCTTCATGGAGTTGTGTGGATATTATCCCAGCTTCATGAAGAATGACTCCATTTGAAAGGGTTATCCGCCAAAAGAGTATGGTGAGTATGACTCCATTGAGAGAAGCCTTTGTAATAGTTAACTAGTAAGCAAAAGAGACCCAAGCTTCCATCAACAGAGACTGCAGATGTATTATTGTGTTGTGAGGGGGCACTACATGTGTCTCTGTGGTTTAGCATAATATGCAAAACGGTATTCCCTAGTAACTGACTTCTTTCCCACACACTATGTGAAAAACAAATCAAATTAAGAGAAGTACACAAGATGCTACAGACAAATACCTTTGGGAGCGTCAACTCTGAGCATAGCTTTTTTTCCACAAAGTTAGTCTAAGTTTGTGCGTGCCTATCTTTAAGGTTGTTTGTCTGTGACTACTTTGGGAATTTAAGTCGGGTTAAATGCAATGACCCGAGGATCAGAAGAACAGTAATAATTAGAAAATGGAGCACAAAGCAAACATAAATAATAAAGACACCATAAACCACAAGATCCCATATACAATGAACAAACTCCAACTGTTATCGGCTTTTGTGTTGTTGTTATGTTCCAGTGCATCTACTGCACATATCCATGCAGGTGGCTGTGAATTGGCTACATGCTGGTCTTTATTATCCTTGATGGGAGGAAGCACACTGGAGGAAGTACATTGTGATTGTACTGCTAATAAAGTGGAAACTTCATTAGAGTTCTCAAATGTTTCTGCTGGAATCATTTGGGGATCTTGTGCGTGGAATGCTGAACATTTATATCATTTTTTATCGTACTATATTTTGCTTTAGATCATGTTGACTCTCGGCCCAGTAAAGTAACTGGAAACAGTTTTTACCCTATTCCACTGCTTCCTGAAAGACCCACAAAAGGTATAATCATGTTTTGTTTCTAAATACATTAAATACGTTTGAAAATAAGTGTTGAAAACATGCAAGGACTGAGAACAATATAGTACTGAATAATTGGGATATAGCTTAAAACGCTTTCACCATCTCAGCTGGCCGGATTTTTTTGCCCGGAGCTAAAACGGGGACGCGCTGACGTCACCATGAAACAGCATGAGTCGGCCCACCCCCACTATATAAATACCAAGCTGACTTATTCCATGCAACGGCCATTCGGTGGAATTGCCACTTCCTTATTTATAACAACTTGACCCAGTTCTACAAGTATACTACAAGTATAGCATGCAGTTAGCCATTAACCTATGCCCACAGCTAAAAAAAAAAAAAAAACATCTTCCCTGAAGTGTATTGTGTTGTGTGTTATTTGGGCTACAGTGTCTCTGCCATCTGGCCCTACGCACGTTGCCTCGCGATGCAGTGGTGAACCGGACAGGATCCAGAGGCTGTGTCTCTACAGCCTGTGAGCGCGTGGATGGAACGCGTGGTCCGTGAGAGAAGGCATGTATTTTATTGACAACTGAAAGTTCCAAGGGGTGGGGTTTTCAGAGCATTCAGTGACACAGCCAGAGTCTGGAAGCTGAAAGGATATCTCAATTCTTGACCATTTTGGAGCCTGATTTCACATACTGTAAATTGCAATTTGTTTATTCATTCATTCATTGACTGGCTTGTTAACCGTACTCTTCTCTGTGATGTGTCAAATTTACATTTTTGGGGGGTTGCTATGTGGGTCTTTAAGGTTTCATGTCAATAAGCTCATGGTCTCAAGTCAGCAAATCTTATTTGAAATTAGGGACACTTTTCTATGACGTCAGAAGGTGGCCGAGGTTGCTGAGGACGAAGCAATGACCAAATAGACCCAAGTTGGCAGATAGCTCAGATAAGCATTATCCCTCATTTCCTCACAACTGTCTCTGAATTGAAATGTGCTACTTTTGAGTAACTTTCACCAAGACAACTGGAGAGTCCCAAAGACATTTATTTGTCTTTCATACATTGATGGACAACAATACGACTCAACAGATTGCAAATAATACAGATCTTTATAGGCCCACATTCCATTCAACTTTTTTACATTTCAGTAATTCAAACAATGATTAATTTTAAGTGTTATGTGTGTGTATGTCAAGAATGTTAAAATGTTACTGAAAACATTGCCTGTACAAGTTAATAAAGGTTTTATGATGGTGGTAGTTTAACATTCAATTGTTCAATTTCTTCTGAGATACTGTATATTTTTTGAAGGTTGACGAGCGTGTTGTAACAGATTGTTTTACCTTTACGTTTTCACTGTTCTGTTACATACAGCATATTATACATACATTTCGAGTGAAGTGCATTGCTTTTATTATATATAATATATATATATTCCCCCCAAGTACATTGACAGGAAACTTCATTCAGTTAGTTCTCTAAGGACTGTCAACCAATGCCCATATCATTAGTTTAATCTTTAAGACTGTCAGCAAGCTGCTGTGTAGTTTGATGATAAATTTACAAACTAATGCCAAATCTGGTAGGATTATAATTTTTTTTAAACTCCTTTCATGCAGTCAGGACTATTTCTTTCGGGAAATAATTCAAAAGGAAGGCATTTCTAAATGCTAATGAGCAAACTGATCAGGGAAAAGGTTTAATGGACTATCCTCCAAACTTCCCATTTGCTGTAAGGTCAACGTAATATCCATTTGGGTACATAAATTAAGAGAATATCACAATGAACAGGACACTTCAGTTAATCTACATTTTCTAGAGTTCATGAGTATAATTGGCTTGTGAGATAGCATGTCCCACATGCTGTTAAATTACATAAATCGATGCAAGATGCATGTGTAGAGTACCGGTAATCCCTCGCCATTCGTGGGGACCGAGCCATGCTATGAATAGTGAAAATACGTGACTCATTGATGCCCAACTATAAAGGTTTGAAATTGCCAATATATGCCACAAGATGCAGGCAAAGCACCACTTTTCCAGTAGACAAGGCTTTGGTCTGTATAATAGAAGCGCCTCTTATCATATCAACATAGTTGATTGGCACCAAGATGCCACAAGATGGCACCAAAGCATGTCATATATAACCAAAAAGTAACAAGAACAGCAAATGTGAGTTTTTCAGCAAGTATATACAGTATGCAAATAAAGATCCTGAAGAAAACCATACAGAGATGAATTCAAATACGCTTTTTAAAGTAAGATTCTATCAACACTAAATTATAATACTGTTTACACACATAACCAGTATTAAGACTTTTTCCACATTTCATTTCACAACCCAACTGTATTGTATTTATTTTGTCAGTCAGTTGGTGAAAGACTATTTGGGACAGAATTATATTGCATGCTACAGAATATTGTTCCGGACTTCAGTATAAGAGGGCATCACCGAGTGACAAGCTACTGTACACTGTTTGTGTATTTTTTCCTAATATTCATTTATCATAAACTTTAACGAGCGCCACGGTGGACAACTGGTTAGCACATCTGCCTCACAGTTCTGAGGACCAGGGTTCAAATCCCGGCCCCGCCTGTGTGGAGTTTGCATGTTCTCCCTGCGCCTCTGTGGGTTTTTGCATGCATGGTAGGTTAACTGAAGACTCTAAATTGCCCGTAGGTGTGAATGTGAGTGCAAATGGTTGCTTGTTTATTTGTGCCCTGCGATTGGCTGTGGACCAGTTCAGGGTGTACCCCGCCTCTCGCCCGAAGATAGCTGGGATAGGCTCCAGCCCGCCCGCGGCCCGAGGGAGGATAAGCGGTACGGCAAATGGATGGCTGGATAAACTTTAACTACTAATAGCAAACCTAGTGAGGATAAGCGGTTAAGAGAATGGATTGATCAATTGATAACTTGTTTGATACAAACTCTACCGTGAATTGGGCAAACTTGTCAACCAGCACTGGTCAACCAACACTCATATTTAATGTGGGAAAGTGAAGGTTTGTAGGCATGAGATTTCTTTTCATTGTTTCTGTGACAGCTGTTCCTGCAGCTGCAACCTTCTATTTTTCTCTTCTTCATGCACATTCACATTCTTATATAATCACTCTTTCAATCATTATGCAATTGAACCTCCACTCATTTATTTTAGTAGTCATAAAACAGCCACACACCAGTTACGGGTTTCTGCATTTGCTCTACAGTGTATTACATTAAATGTAGTCACTTTACAATATGCAGATGTTGAGGGTGCTGCTGCCACTTCTGTATCTCACTATTGTGTTGAATCGCTACTCTAGATGCAATCTTGTGAGAGTGGACAGTCCTGCAATCTGGTTATTTATCATCAGAACTGCCACGATTAAATTGTGTTAATAACTATTTAACTATAATAACTATAACTATTTATACAGCACCTTTAAAAACACTTTTACAAAGTGCTTTAACAGATCGAATACAACGCATTACTAACGTCATGATCATATAAAAACAATAACAACAATACAGAAGCCCCAGGCAATGCAAGAACTCAACTGAGACCAATAGGGTTGATGTGGGATGATAAAAATAATTGGGTAAATACGAGATAGATTTGAAAACACACAAAGTCCAAAATATGAAATAAGGTCCAATTAAAAATACTACTACTAATAATAATATTAAACTAAATAAATACAAGGGGGAGAAGACTGTACACCGTTTATACCGTTTTTTTCCGAATATTAATTTATCACCATCACATAAAAGCCAGTCTGTAAAACTGAGTTTTAAGAAGTGATTTAAAAGATGTCACTGATTTTGCGCACCTGAGCTCCACAGGCAGGTTGTTCCAAAGTCAAGGCTTAAAACTAAAGGTGAACTAAAGGTATTTTCCATCAGAGCACCTTGATGCAACAACCAAAAGGCCCTCACCCAAGAATCTGAGACTGCGAGCTCGCTCATATATGGTTAAAAACTCAGAATCATCTTTATTTGCCAAGTATGTCCAAAAAACACACAAGGAATTTGTCTCCGGTAGTTGGAGCTGCTCCAGTACCACAACAGTCAATTGACAGAGAACACTTTTGTGAGATAAAGACATTGACAAAAAAAAAAAACAGTCACTGCGCAGTTGTCTGGTAATGTCAGTACATTTTTTTTTTTTTGACAATTGTGTAAAAAGATGCAGAGTCCTCGAGCACTTAGAGCAGTTCGAATTACGAATATTGCAATTGTCCGGTGCAATGACCATTGTGCAAAGGGCGCCGAGACTTCAAGGAGTGTATGCGGTGGTTTAAAGTGACGAGTAGTGCGATAATCTGGGACAATGTTGGTTTTGCAAATGTTGCAGATACTCCTCAATCAGTGTGCAAATGGAGCAGATGCTACTCCGGCATGAGTGGCCAGTATTGGTCAACACATATGCAAATGTGACAACAAACTCAAGTCAAAAATTTGCCAGCATGTTGTAATGGAATTGTAGGTTAGGTGTTTAAGAAGTTGATCGCAAGAGGGAAGAAGCTGTTGGAATGTCTGCTAGTTCTAGTTTGCATTGATCGGTAGCGCCTACCTGAGGGAAGGAGCTGGAAGAGCCGGTGACCGGGATGCGGAGGATTTTGCACGCTCTTGTCTTAGTTCTAGCAGCGTCTTCAAGGGTGGGTAGGGGGGTACCGACAATCCTTTCAGCAGTTTTGATTGTCCGTTGCAGTCGGAGTTTGTCCTTTTTTTGTAGCAGCACCAAACCAGACTGTGATGGAAGAACACAGGACTGATTCGATGACCACTGTGTAGAACTGCCTCAGCAGCTCCGGTGGCAGGCCGTGCTTTCTCAGAAGCTGCAGGAAGTACATCCTCTAATGGGCATTTTTGAGGACGGAGTTGATGTTGGTCGCCCACTTCAGGGCCTGAGAGACTGTAATTCCCTGGAACTTGAAGGTCTCGGCAGTTGACAAAAGGTAGCTGGACAACGTGAGGGTCAGCTGTGGCGAAGGATGCCTCCTGAAGTGCACGATCATCTCTACAGTCTTGAGTGTATTCAGCTCCAGGTTGTGTCAGCCGCACCACAGCTCCAGCCGCTCCGCTTCCTGTCGATATGCAGACTCGTCACCGTCCTTGATGAGGCCGATGACAGTGGTGTCATCTGCAAACTTCAGGAGTTTGACAGCCGGGTGCGCTGAGGTGCAGTCGTTCGTGTAGAGAGAGAAGAGCAGCGGAGAGAGGACACAACCTTGGGGCACCCCAGTGCTGATGCTGCGTGTGGATGAGGTGGCCTCCCCCAGCCTCACCTGCTGTGTCCTGCCCGTCAGAAAGCTGTAAATTCACTGGCAGATGGCAGGTGAGACGCTGAGCTGGAGAAGCTTGGATGAAAGGAGTTCAGGGATGATGGTGTTGAACGCTGAGCTGAAGTCCACGAACAGGATCCTCGCGTAGGTCCCTGCACTGTCGAGGTGTTCTGGGATGAAGTGCAGGCCCATGTTGACTGCATCATCCGCAGACCTGTTCGCTTGGTAGGCAAACTGCAGGGGGTCCAGCAGGGGACCTGTGACACTCTTGAGGTGGTCCAGCACGAGACGTTCAAAGGACTTCATGACCACAAATGTCAAGGCGACAGGCCTGTAGTCATTTAGATCTGAGATTGCAGGTTTCTTGGGGACTGGAATGATGGTGGAGCGTTTGAAACAGGATGGTACTTTGCACAGTTCCAGAGATCTATTGAAGATCTGTGTGAAAACTGGAGCAAGCTGGTCCGCGCAGACTTTGAGGCAGGGTGGGGACACATGGTCTGGGCCTGCCGCTTTGTTAATCTTTTGTTGTTTGAAGATGCGTCTCACATCCTGTTCATGGATGGTTAACGCAGAAGTCAGAGGTGTGAATGTGGTTGGGGGTGTGGCCGGGTGGGTGTGGGGTGTGAAAGTGTCCTTTTCAAATCTGCAGTAGAAGGTATTCAAGTCGTTGGCTAGTGTGCTATTGTTCTCAGCTTGGGGGGATCGTCGCTTGTAATTAGTCAGCGATTGGAATGCATGCCAGACGGATTTAGAGTCGTTAGTGCTAAACTGTTTTTCCAACTTTGCTGCATAGTTCCTCTTTGCAATTTTAATTTCTTTAGTCAGCTGGTTTCTAGGTCGATTATACAGGGCCCTGTCCCTGCTCTGATATGCGTCCTCCTTAGCTTGGCGAAGCTGCTTAAGTTTAGCAGTGAACCACGGTTTGTTGTTGTTGAATGTGCGAAATGATTTTGTTGGTACACACACATCTTCACAGAAACTGATATAGGATGTAACAGTGTCCGGATATTCATCCAGGCTGCCAGCTGAATTTTCAAAGGCACTCCAGGCTTTGAAGTTCCATCTTGGCTTCATTGGTCCACTTTTTCACTGCTTTCACTGTAGGCTTCACGCATTTAAGTTCTTGCCTGTACGTCGGTATTAAGTGAATTAAGCAGTGATCAGACGAGCCCAGGGCTGCACGAGGTATAGCACGGTATATGTTTTTTAGCGTGGTGTAGCAGTGGTCTAAAATGTTATTTTCCCTGGTAGGACAGTCGATGTGCTGCTTGTATTTAGGGAGTTTGTGGTTAAGTTTAGCTTTGTTAAAGTCCCCGAGAATAATGAGGGGTGAGTCCGGGTGTTTTTTTTCAATTTTGTTGACTTGTTCGGCGAGCGTTATCAGTGCAGCGTTCGTGTTAGCTTGAGGCGGAATGTAGACGCCAGCCAGGATGAATGATGCGAACTCACGCGGCGAGTAGAATGGCTTACAGTTCAAAAACAGCGACTCCAAATGCGGGCTGCAGTGTGTGCTGAGCTCCGTGACGTCCGTACACCATTTTTCGTTGATATAGAAGCATATCCCGCAGCCCTTTGTTTTCCCCGATGATTCCATGTCGCTGTCTGCTCGATGAATATCGAAGCCGGGAAGCATGACGACGCCATCGGGTACAGCGTCGCAAAGCCAGGTCTCCGTAAAGCACATGGCGGCGGAACGTCCGAAGTCTTTACTGGGCTTTAACAGAAGATGAAGCTCGTCCATTTTGTTGGGTAGGGAGTGTACATTCGCGAGGTGGATCGATGGGAACGCCAATCTGTGTCCTCTCTTGCGAAGTTTCACCTGAATACCTGCTCGCTTCCCTCTGTGGCGCCATTTCCGCCTCCATGCGCCGAAAACCGCGGACGCCGCCCCGGTAAGTAACTTGGGGAAAAAAAAGTTGATGAAAGAAAGTCCGGAGTAGCCACCTTGATGGTTAGCAAGTCTCCCCTTGTGTAAGTGAGTCATGTAACGTCTCCAAAGACGAACGAGAAACACAAAAACAAAAACAATACTAGAGAGCGCGTTACGGGAGGCGACCACACTTGTAGGCGCCATCTTGGTCATTATAACCCTGACACTCTGTTATATAGCTCAGAGTCCGGCCCATATGTGCTTTTAAAATAATTATTGATTGATTTATTTATTTTTGGGGCGCTATGGTATGTGAAAGAAACATGTTTGGACAACTTTATTGATATGGATTGTGAAGGTGAGATCCAAATCAAAGATGACTCCTAGGTTTCTGGGTGTGGAAGTGAAATTGTCTGTAAATGGACCAATACTAGATTTAATGATGCGGGTGGCATTTTGCAAATTGTTAGTACCCGGTATTAAAATACCATCAAGAAAATATTTACAACTTTGGAGGCTTCATACAGGGTGGTTACCTTGTATCAACATTCACTCCTAATGCAAGAACATTTGTGCTATTAATGTAGTGATGTTGGCGTGTCCACCCTAGAATTTGTTAAAAATAAAAAACAGGACAATGGTTGGGCGTATAGGTCATGGTGCTCATATCAAAAGCACTGGATAGAGTGTGATATGTGCTGTGGAGGAGTTGCAGGTATAAAAGTAAAAGAAGGTAAAAAAAAAAAAAAAAAAAGGAGAGATGATGGCCACATGCAGGGAGAGAAAAACTGAATCCAGTTTAGAGCTACAATTGGAGAGGCATCCTCCAACAGTGCAGTTTTGTTTGGCTTGTTTATCATTATTATATATTATAGTCAAGGCTATATACATTTAATAATAAGAATGTGTGTGTTTGATAGTATATGAACACTTTTACATTGTATGTTATCCTGCGATTCGTTTACCATTAGTGCACCATGTTGCAACTTGGGATTAAAACTGAAACTTTAATGTGACTATTAGAGGGACAAAAATTATCACGGTAATCAGTATTATCATGACCCATTGCTAAGACTTTTTTTTTTTTTTTTAGGTAAACAAAATGTATTTAGGTATACAAAATCACCAACCAACTGCCTTTTTTGCATGTAGTTTTTTGGTTTTAGGTTCAGTTTGCTATATTCGTATGTGCAATGACAGAAAAGTATACCAAAATGTGTTACAACAAACCATGCAGGATCGCGCTCTTTTAGGTCACAATAATTAAAACAGGAGGAAAGTGTATTGTATGGACTAATGAGTGATAAGCAGCACAAATAAACAAAATGAAACAAAACTTGCATTTGTTGATCATTTTAATAGTTTTCAATGTTACTGGACTGCCAATGTCCAGTAACTTTGCATAGGAGGAGCAGACCAGAAATCTGTAGTTCATAATGGATTCATGCAAAGGAGATTTACTGAGACAGTCACAGTTGCTCTGCCACCTCTTGGGCTGAAGTTACACTGCATAGTTGAAGTGACACTATTCGATATTTATTTATTTTTATTTTTGCTCCAAAGTGGCACAGTTCGGTTATGTCTCATGGCGGTGTAAAGAAGCAAAACCAAATTTACTATCAAATATGATATGAATCGGTTATTTGCAATGTGACCGCAGTGTAAATGAATGACCAGATCTATCAGTCAATGCGAGCCTGACATCATTGAAATACTGTTTACACAATGTCTGCCCAAACAACACAAATAAACACATTAAAACCAGAAGCTATAAATCTAAACCACAGCAAAAGCAAAGACTTAAATATGGTCTAATTGTGACATTACAGACTGTGAAATTTAGTTTTTTATTCTCTCATCAACTGAGGGAATTAGGGGCCTGTGAGTGGACCTTGAGGTTGAGGGGCAAAATTATCTGTCAGTTTAACATAAAGAATGTAGTCTTGTTATGCTTCATGCCAAACACAAGCCATTCATACAGTACATACTGTAACTGCAATGCAAATACAACATGAATGTTATAACACAGGTCCTCGACAAAAAAAGAAATAAATAAATAAAAAATTACAAAAACTGATAAACAGCTAAAACGTAACATTATTGCAATATTCATTCAGCTACAGTTGATTTCATAGAGTTGCCGTTGCTTCGGGTTCCATTACAGAGACTCAGTGTGCGCCTCCTCTGGTTAGTGGGCAAACATCGATAGGCAAGTACAGCTCTTTCCAGACTATCTGCAGCATATCAGCAGTGATCAAGCATACTGCTTCAGTGATACGTTTCAGATCATCAAGGGTTGTAGAAAGTGGGAGTGTGTAAACTCTTCACATACCCCCAAAGAAAGAAGTCACAGCCCAATCACCTCGCGAGCCACTTGCAGAACACCTGATCATCTTGTCCAGCACGGCCAGTCCATATGTTTTGTATAAGCTCATGCCTGTGTGGCGGTGCACCATCTAACTGAAAACGGTAGTCACCACGCTCAGCAGAACATCCAGTTGGTTGTCATCTTAAAAAACGTCACCGATAAAAGTTCTTCCCTGTAAAAAAGAATGGGCCATAAAGCTTGGATTAAAATAAATATTGAATTAGTTTAGATATCATGATGTGAAAGCAGGCAGTGCGTGTGTGTGCGTGGGTGGGTGTTTATGCCTACATAACCACAGCAGTTTGTTTCAATGAAGATGCAGCCATTGTCGATACAAAATCGTACAAAACATGAACAGAGTATACCGCAATTACAGCCATAGCTGTTATCGGGGAAAAAGAATAGTTATGTTTTAATAATATGTTACGGAATATATTTATGCCTGTAGTAATAATGTTGAAGTGTCCACAGAAACGAGGTGACCGATGGTTGGTTTGGGAGCATTCTGAGCCCATCATTCTGTATTGGTGTGTGCGTGTGTTATTCTACTGCTACACTGCTTACTAGGCTTTGGATAACAACCCTAAAAAAACACACAACAGGCAATTGGGAAGTGGAGTAAAAAACATGGGGGCAATGTAGATATGCTCATTCCTGTAGACTGCATTCATTGATGTACTGTATTCATTCATATACTGTAAGAGTACATGTGGCCTGAAGGAACAAGTGTATTAACAGTTAACACTAGGAAAGCCCCTCCGATGCAGGGCAACAAGAGTATAAAGGAGAGCAGAAGAGCAAGTCACAGCACGCTGGACGACTGCCACTCCAGAGGGATTCTGGAAAGCAGAAAACATTTTCAACTAGACCACAACATGAATCTGCCAAAAAATATGCTGTTGTGCAATCAAGATAACTTCAGAATTTGTCCTCAAGACAGCCATTTGCCGCTGAGACTCTGAGTTGACGCCCTAACCCCCATACTGGGCAAGGGGCTTCCACACTTTGTCAACCAGGAGAGAGGCATCAGGTGAAGGACAGTCTGTAGCCAACCTACTCAAATAGGCAAAGAGAGATGAATCCCCAGCAGCAAACGGCAAAAGTGCTTGATCAGGTCAAGGATAGAAACCTGAATTTTGTGGGCCTAACATTTGAACCAGTTTACTATTGACCTTTTACCATTAACTCTTTACCCTGCACTTTGAACAGTTTTCATTTAGAGTTTAGGGTTACTTGGTGGGGTGTGACGTCCCAAGATAGCGGGTTTGACGTCTGGATGGTGGCAAGCTGAATTCTCTCCACAATGACTCGCCATGATGGCTCGCCGGCAGTGAGTGGCCTATGGCCTACAGGTTTCGACCCAGAGAGCACCAACCATAACCAAGGGGTGGAGAGCTGGCCCGGACCTTTGTATAGGGGTAAAACTCTGGAACTAACAAAGTGTATCGATCCAGTCAGCAGAATAATGCTTTGGTAACCCTCAATCAAAGCAATGGGAGGAAGACCCTTATTTGTTTATATATTGCACTGGACCACCACATACTCGCAGTTTTGCAACCGATGATTCACCTATTCACAGATTGTTTTTGTTTTTTTTAATTTCTTCCCATTTCTTTCCATTTTTCTTTTTCTTTTTTTTTTTTTTTTTAGTGGGGGGGCGACCAACCGAAAAACACTTATTGGCGGTTTAGCCTTGCTTATTCTAGAAATTCCAATGCAATTATAACGGGCATCAATTATGTTATGCTATTAGCAGTGCGGCCCGGTCCCTATTCCCTGTTAGTGGTTGGCTTCAATGTATTGTTCACTGTGTTGTACCTCGTACAAAATACAAGTGAAAGCCCATTTACTATTTTAAAAATCCAGATGTAAATGGTCATCAATGATACGGCAATTTTTCACCTTTCATTATGACCAAGTGACCAAAGTCAAGTCCAAATGAGACTGCCCTCATACACATAGGACTCTATTTTTGTAGTCAGCGCATTGGTGGCAGGGCGCAAATGGTGGCATATCCTGATTTTCGTGCAAGTGCATGGCTCACTGAACATGTTTGCCAATTTGGCAGCCTATTCTGTGCCGGGCCGGGTGTTTCGGCGAAGCGAGGGTGTGTCATTGGACATGCTCCTGCCGGGGTGATAATTCGGTGGCAGAAAGTGAACATTCTCCACTTATGCACAGATCGCTGCAATCGCACATTGTCCGCACAGAGTCTCCACCCAGACTGTCAATGCGCCAAATTCAAAGGGAATGAACTGAGGACCGAGCTACTTTGATTGGCAGTGAATGAAGTCAGCTGTAAATACACCAACAGTGGTGCAGCCCGCCCATTCTTGGATCCACCTGGAAACTTTTCTGAGTATGACCCTAAAGAGGTCAAGAACTACTCTGCTGAAGTTAACAGTTTGACATTCAGAGATTTGAGGAGCTAAATGTGACTATGTGGATGAAAGAGTGCAGACTAAGATCGCTATGATAACCACATTGGGTCCTAAATCAGGTACAACCTTCAAGAATGTGTAGCTCATCAGCAACCAAAGCCAGGCTATGGTGTTCTGTATTCCCTGAAGGCGAAGCCCATACACATGCACTCATTCACTGTCACAGCATGATTTATTGAAATATTACTCCAACCAAATTAACAAATGACGCGGGTCCCATTCCTAGCCTTTTCCTGCCTGTGAATAACACACTGTGGGAATTCATGCAGACCACCACCGTGACAGAACTCTTATGGATATTAATATTTTCTTTCCTTGCCATTGGTTATTTATTTACCACGGTTCCGATCCACTTTCCCCGCGGTATTGAGACAATCCATTCTGTCAGATTTATGTGGCTAACCAGAGATGGGGGCACCAGAGTTTGACAGTGCGTATGTGAGCTGCATGGGAGTGTTTTGGGAAGGTAATGAGGCTGTTGCAAGAACGTTATTAGGGGCTTACTGAGGCATTTTGGAGTTTCTGTAGTTGAAAAATCACAAAGGCCACGCAGCGCTGCAAATTTGAAATTAATATATCTATGTTGATGACTTTGTTTAACTTCGTTTTTTTTTCACTTCTCTACTACATTCCAATTTCCGTGACTTCAATATTTGTTCAATTACTCTGCCTGTCACAGTAAATTAAAAAATGACAAAGGTAAATCCATTTTTAAAAAAATAAATAAAAAATACAAAAACTAAATAGAAAATACAATTTAGAAGTACAAGCTATAATACCTACATAAATAGATAAGAATAAATAATTTAACAAATAAAGGTCCACATTTCCTTTTTGTTAAATGACAATGACTTCCTTGCTTCTCTTGTCTGCAGTTAACCATGGAACCAACTATTCGCTCATCAAAATCACAAGTTGTAGAGTTAGGGTTACAATTTGTTTTACAACATATTTTGTCATATTCGTCGTTCGTCAGAACGCGCAAAAAGGTGCAGGAACGCTAAAAAACGTGCACGAAAACGTTCCCGCTCCAGAAAGCTCCCTGAAAACGGACACACAAAGTCTGAGTTTTAGGTATATAGATGTTGCCTAACGTGCTTGAAGCTATTATAATCACGGGTCCTTCTAAAGGTGAGACAGCATTTCTACCCCGAATACCATTTTATAATGATTTACCAGTTCGAGTCAGAAGGCTTCAGTTTCCAATATCAATTTGTTTTGCAATGAGTATCACAAGGTCAGTCTCTGAAAGTTGCTGGATTGGATTTGCGTTCTCCATGTTTTTCTCATGGTCTCTTCTATGTTGGGTTGCTCAAGGGTTGGCAGATCTAATGATTTGTGTATACTGGCAGAGAATAAGATGACAAAACATATTGCCTATCCTGAAGCATTGCAATAAAACCTTGAACTGTTTGATGTGTGTCACTGTTGGTGTAGTGGTACACTCGCCTGACTTTGGTGCAGGCAGCGTGGGTTCAGTTCCCACTCAGTGACGGCGTGAATGTGAGTACGAATGGTTGTCCGTGTCTATATGTGCCCTGCGACTGACTGGCAACCAGTTCAGGGTGTAGTCCGCCTTTCGCCCGAAGTCAGCTTTGATAGGCTCCAGCGTCCCGCGACCCTAACCAGGATAAGCGGTGTTGAAAATGGATGTTTGATGTGTACAATATTATTGCATGTGAACTATTCATGAGGTTTGGAGTATTGGGCTTTCCGCAGGAACTAGAGGGGGCGCCCTAACCCACTAGTAAAGACAAGAGCTTTCTCCACTGGAAGTGTTGTATGTGTGTTGTAAGTGGTATGAGAAACAGACTGACTTAGCCCTATGATGCAAGTGGGTGTAAGCTCCTGGACATTTCTCTGAGTAGTGGAAAGGACCTTTAAACATGTATGGAACAAAACTGATAGCACAAATGCCAGTCTCACACTCTCAGACAGCTTGCATGATTTGGATCTAGATGTCAATATCTGCAAGTTTATGTGAAATGTGTGGCATGTTTTCAACCTGGACTCAAGACAGTGACAGACATCAATACAGTGACCATGTAATTCCAGTTTGATATTGATCCTTATTTACTGTATGTATGCACATGAGCATGTACATGTACATAGGG
Source organism: Phycodurus eques (assembly GCF_024500275.1). NCBI lineage: Eukaryota > Metazoa > Chordata > Actinopteri > Syngnathiformes > Syngnathidae > Phycodurus > Phycodurus eques. The sequence continues at coordinate 14,143,000 of NC_084543.1, read as the reverse complement.
TACAGAAAGTATTCAGACTCCCTTAATTTTTTCACTCTGTTATTTTGCATCCATTTGCACTGAGCACCCTGGAGAAGGTTTTTGTCCAAGATATCCCTGTACTTGGCCGCATTCATCTTTCCTTTGATGGCAACTAGTCGTCCTGTCCTTGCAGCTGGAAAAACACCCCAACAGCATGATGCTGCCACCACCATGCTTCACGGTTGGGACTGTATTGGACAGGTGATGAGCAGTGCCTGGTTTCTCCACACATACCGCTTAGAATTAAGGCCAAAAAGTTCCATCCTGGTCTCATCAGACCAGAGAATCTTATTTCTCAACATCTTGGAGTCCTTTAGGTGTTTTTTAGCAAACTCCATGCGGGCTTACATGTGTCTTGCACTGAGGCTTCCATCGGGTCACTCTGCCATAAAGCCTGACCGGTGGAGGCCTGCAGTGATGGTTGACTTTCTAGAACTTTCTCCCATCTCCCCACTGCATCTCTGGAGCTCAGCTACATTGATCTTTGGGTTCTTCTTTTCCTCTCTCACCAAGGCTCTTCTCCCCCAATTGCTCAGTTTGGCCAGACGGCCAGCTCTTGGAAGGGTTCTGGTCGTCCCAAACGTCTTCCATTTAAGGATTACGGAGCCCAATGTGCTCTTAGGAACCTTAAGTGCAGCAGGATTTTTTTTAGTAACCTTAGCCAGATCTGTGCCTTGCCACAATTCTCTTTGTCTCTTCAGGCAGTTCCTTTGACCTCATGATTCTCATCTGCTCTGACATGCACTGTGAGCTGTAAGAGCTTATATAGACAGGTGTGTGGCTTTCATAATCAAGTCCAATCAGTATAATAAAACAGCTGGACTCCAATGAAGGTGTAGAACCATCTCAAGGGTGATCAGAAGAAATGGACAGCACTCGAGTTAAATACAGGAAGTCCTCGAGTTACGACGTACTCGACCTACGACGTTTCGACTTTACGCCCGTGCCTCGTCCGCCATTTTGTCCCCAGCACCATAGTGTTTCTGCTTAGCTAGTGCATAGTGCTTGTGCACCGGGAGTATCTTTGCCTTTTTCGCCCTCCTTTTTTCACACTCTCAGCAGTAATGATAAGTACAGCCTCTTATTTTGTTTATTTTAATGTATTTTAGTTTCTTTATACGAAGTGTTCACCTTTCCTGCTACGGTCACCTGACCGTGGTCGGGAGACGCCTTCTCCAGTGCCGAGGTTGTCCTCCTCGGGGTTAACTCCCTTCTCTCGTTGCACAGCTGAGCTGGGTGGCGGCAACAATAAAGGCACGAAGCACCGATTTGCTGCTTTAATGGCTTTATTAGCTCCTCTGCACATTCAACGTCAACGGGTCCTCCGCTAATCGCTACTCTTCCCCGGTCGCCGTCGCTACACTTGCCACTGTACACACTCGCACCTGCGCGCACTCCTTCCTCCTTCACAGTCCCGTCTCACTCACACATCGACGCACACGCCCACACACACTGAGCTTGCTGTCACAATCACGTGGGAAAATACCTGTAACATAAGTATTTCGACGTAAATTTAGACTTGATCGGTGAAATCCGACTTACGTGGAAATTCGGGTTACGTCGCCAGCGTAGGAACGGAACTCGTTCGTAAATCGAGGACTTCCTGTAAATGAATGTTACAGCAAAGGGTCTAAATACTTATGCCTGTGATCAGTTTTTCTTTTTTAATAAAATTTCAACAATTCCGTTTTTTTCTTGTCAATGTGGGGTCCTGTGTGTACATTAATGAGATAATTTTTTTTTTAATGATTTTAGCAATTGGCTCCAATATAACAGAGTGAAAAATGAAAGGTGGTCCGAATACTTTCCATACCCACTGTATAAGTACACACACTGTGCCCACGGTCACTGAGTAACAGCTCTTGAATCTCACTCACTCTGGCGAGACATCACATAGTCTCTAAGGAAGCCGCCAACAAATGATGGCAGCCGTGCAAATAAACACATTTTTTTTTTTTTTTTTTTTAATCAATAAGCATCAAGAAATGCACCCAATTACAGTCACATGATTTTTTTCCTACCAGTTTTGAAGTCCAAACACCATGCATTTACCAATTTGCTTTTTTATTTTTTAAACTGGCCTGACAAAAAATATTGTTTGTCACAGTAGGTGCAATGGTATCTTCTTTGTAGTATGCTTTATAAAATGCTTTTGCATCTATAAATACACAGTCACATATATTTATACATCACACCAGACGCTGAAACTGACGTCTCACATCTAATTTTCTGATTCTGGGATGCAGACTCAATATATAAAAGCACACACAGTTAAAAGGCAATGGCAGCTTATTGCGGGGCCTTCTGTTACGGCTCTGAATCGGATATTATATTTATATATATATATTTCTATATTTCTGTGTAAAATACGATGGCGGATAGATTTATTCATATGGTAACAACAAAGAGTTGTGCTCTAAAGGAAGGTTGTTAGTTTGTACCATATGAATCAAGAAATGAAAAACAGCAATAAAAAAATAAATTGAAAAAAGTCATATAAGACCCTCTTTTTAGGGCCCGTTTTGAGTGGGCTTTCAACTTTCTCGTACAAATAAACCACTACTAATACTGCAGGTTGGTTCCAATGCATGCATATGGACATGGCGCAAGAAGGATTCCTTCACCCCGTTTCCATTTCTGTTTTGTGATTGTGGAGTGTACGGCGGAAGGTTTAGCAATATAGCATTGAAGCAGATTTGTTGTTTCTTTAGTTTCAGGCTGAAGGATTACCCACAGAGGTTCATCTGATATCAGCACAGTTTGAGAGCCAAATTTAGCTGAGATTAGTATCAACACAGGTGGGAGGTAGTGCACAGAAACAGATTTGGTTACAAGGTGGAGAGAATAATCATGTTTCCATTTCATGTGAATGTATTGCACAGCTCCACACGTACACAATCAGTTATTGCTGAGATGCTGTTTGCCATCATTCATGTTTTAAAGAATGGCTGCATGCACACACTCATCTGTCCCTGTCTGTGTGTGAGCTGCTTCCATTTTCTTGGCCAGGCACCCAGTCACTTTATTTTGCAGCAGGTAATCACAGAATGACAAGGTGTGGCCTGCTCTGATTTACTGCACCGCCATACCTGGAGGTTAAAAATGGAAAAGTGATAAACAAGACAGAGGGAACACTCCCTGAGTCCAACCACATGGAGGAGAGGAGATACAGTATGTGTCCCCAGACAAGATTATGCTGGAGAGCAGTGTACAACTACATGTTTGTCATAAATTAGAACAGGACAGAAAAGGAGATTGTAGTTGTTCCCTTCTATTCCTGGATGTAAGTGTGAGACCGTAGCCTGTGCATACAGGGAATATAGTTGACAATTAGATGAATCAGGCCACAGACGGGGTTGAACATTTCGAAAAAAATCTTTCCAGCTGTACTACCATTTGGTGTTTGACAGGAAAAACACACAAGTACTCCCATTTAATATCTTTTAAATCATTACAGTAAGAAAATATGTTTTGCAAATTCAAAACTGCAGAGAATAAAACCTATGTTGTCTTTTTTTCTGCAAAGGATACAGGCCAACGTCACTATATTGAAGAGGCAATGAACAAAATATTGCATGAAAGCCTCTTTTCATCAACAAGAAAACTGAAGTTGGGTCATGGTTGCGTCTTCCAGCATGATAATGACCAAAACAAATGAGGCAACAAATGAGTAGCTCAAGAAGACGCATATAAAGGACATGAAGTGGTCAGTCACAAGATCTCAAAACAATAGGAAAGCTGCTGAGGGAGCTGATGTTTCCAGTTCCTAAGCGGTGTTTCTGTAAAGAGGAGTGGGACAAAAATCCTTCCTGAGCTGTAAGCCAACCTGGTGACCAGCTACAAGAAACATCTCATCACTGTGCATGCCAACAAGGGTTTCTCCAACGAGTACCGTACTAACCTATTGTTCGCTTGGGCATCCAATATGTATTTCTCTAAATAGCATTTACATAAAAGTTTTACAATTACCATGATGAACAAACAACCATTAAATATCAGACACTGTTAATTTCTTTTTAAGTGAGCAAATGTAAATTCAGCAGGGGGTCAAATAATTATTTCCCCCACTGTTCGCGTACAGCGAATCACTGCTGATTTGCAATTCTTTCAACTTCAACCCTCAACTTTTATTTCATTTGTCCCTGGGGGGCAATTGTTCTGCCGCAGGACAGCAACAAAAACAGCATACAGAAAGTGACATACTGTAGTGGTGGTGCTTCGTTCACCTCATTAGTTTTCGGTGGTCCGACTGAAATGTCTTAATTTTTCGGTCTTGGAAATTAGGGGAAGGTTTCGGAGAAGAAGAAAATTATTGTTAAAAAAAATTACAAACCCTGTAAACAATTAATATAGGCAATTCTTAACAGACATCAGAGCTTTTCTTTTATCTATAACTGCTTCAAACAACAAAGTATGTGGTAATGGAGAAAAACTATTGTATTATTGTTATTGTTCTACATTGTTTTTGTATTGTATTGTTTTTAGACTCTGGGCTCTTGAGAAACTTCGGTTGTGTGTTCCACATACAGTATATGAAAGACCAAGTCATTGACGCTCTCAAACCCAACTCTCACCATCATGATGGCTGCACAGTCTGTACAGACGTACTGTTAGACAACCATGATAGCAAGACTATGGGATTGAAAAACAACTGAACAGAGTTTAAAGGAGGAAATGGTAAAAGGTGATAATACTTTAAATATGGACCACAGAATAAGTCAATTATAATGTATATTGCATTGAATTCCAACATGTAACAATTTGAGTGCAAGACAGTGCGAAGGAAGGACCATAACCACCAACTCCCTCATTCTGTTCCCATCTACTTTACATACAAATCCACCATTCTACCCATGGCGCTATCTCCACCGGACCAACTGGAGGGTTTGACAGCACAAACAATAGAATCCCTCCTACTAATGTTCTCATTGTAGTGTACTTCTGGCTGCCCACAACTGCCAGCCTCCTCCACGTCCCACTCCTACTGTATGGTTACACTGATAGAAATAGCACTGTTTTTGTTTTGGTTTTTCCTCTTTGTTAACAGTGCTAATCCACAGGTAAACAAGGCATTGAAGAAAAAGGATGTTTTCTTTTTACAGTTGGGAAAAATAACTAAATTAGCAGGGTGTGTAGGTGGCAATATTTAATGCTGGTATCATAGGACAGGCAAGTGACTAGAAAGGTTTTCACTTGCAAAAGGAAGTAGGATAGAGGGAGGTGATTGGCAACGAAGAAAAGAAATTAGACTGGCGGGGGAAGAAGAAGAAGAAGAAGACAGACTGATGCATGGATTGAACAAGAGTAGTCGCTAAATTTCATGTTCAGTCCAACAGACTGTGCACACTATTGGTCGTGTTGTACGTGATTGAGTCAGATTGCGATCTTTTACTGAGATCCCAAATAACGGATGCTAAATTGTATGTACACTAACTAACAGGCTATTTAAATTTGTCATCCCACTGAATGCCTGGATCTGGATTTTTTTCCCAACTTTTTAAAATTCAGTCCACACTCACACAAAATATAAACTAGTTGAGCTTTTGTTCATTGAACTTGTTCAGGTACAACACTGATGCTGGGTCTGTCTCGTTAGTAGATCAGCTTCCACATTTATTCGCGAGAGCAATCAAGATTGCGCCTTTTTTTGCACATTCAAACCTTATGTAAATCAGGCAGTAAGAGTATTTTAAAGACAACAATGTGAGATGTCAATAGGTGGGAGAATAGAAATAGGATTGGAGCATATCGTCATGTGCCAGTATTAAAACAATTTAGGGGTGATGGATTAGAAAATGCCCTGCGATTGTCTGTCGACTAGTTTAGGGTGTACTCCGCCTCTCGCACGAAGATAACTGGGATAGGCTCCAGCACGCCCACGACCCTAGTGAGGAAAATCGGTACAGAAAATGGATGGATGGATTAGAAAATGGAAGAAGTCATAATTAGTTTTGTTGTTAAATTGACACGAATGAGTTTCACACTCCACCATCCCACCTCTGAGTTTATCCTTCACGGACGAGCTCTGTTATTGATGGTGGTGGGATCTATACTGTAGTCTCTAAGTCTCTAATAAACTGTCTCTAGTACTGAAACAAAACTAGAAATGAGTGTCATGGAGTCATCTTTTGCTCATTTGGCAGCATTTTAGCTCTGACTTTGAAATTTCGCCTCAGTAATGTATTAAAACTGATCATCCACTAATCACCATGCCAATATATTTGTCGTCTGCTCTTAAATTCCACCTATTCATTTTGTCACAGGAGATAACATACTGTAGGTCAGACAGACAAAATCAAGAGGTAAGAGATGGCAATAACGTAGTACTCTATGGAAAATATACTTTTACATCCTGAAGCAAAAACAATCACTGCTCCATGGGTTTAGAGAAATAAATGTTTTACTTTAAACAGCTCTGCCAATTCTTTATTAAGTCACCGATGTAGTATCATTACTTTGTTGCAGCCTGATCGTGCAATTGAATGTAAAGAGACTAATGTGCCACAGCTTATGGCAACTTTCTATTCAGCCTTTCCATTCCACCATTCAGCGTGTGATGTCTTTTCCTATTTGAAAAAGCAGTGAATTGTTATATAGAGTCATTGTGAAATAATTGTCTGCATTTTGTAGCTGAGGAAGTGATTAGAACTGAAATTGTGTTTTAAAAATACTGCGTTGAAGAACCCAGAGTTTGCAACTTTGAAAGATTAACTTCAGATTTACAAAACAACAAACAGAAAAATACTGAGACAGGCAAGTACAATATATTTGTGTTTTCTCCGTGACATATGTATCCAGGTAACATAAAACAACTATACTCGAAAGAGCAAACATTAGATTTGGAGTGGGGTTTTGTCATCTCGAGATTGGAAGTTCAGGTCTGGTCACTGACTGATTGTGCAGATTATTGGAGTAGTTTCGGTGGACTGACTGCTTTTTGAAGAAAAGTCATCCAGCTCCCCTATTGAGTTGTCATTGTGACTGATTGGCTGTGAGACCAAGCCCTAATGGCTTCATCAGCCCCAGGCCACGTACACACATGAAAACACCACAAGCAAACCTGCAGACTTCAGTGTCACTGTGGCCCGAAAGATTTCACCTGCAGTCCGACATACGGCACTCCGAAATCACTCCCCATGAGAGACACTAATTAAACACAGTTGTCTAAACTTGGTTTGATTGCTGCTTCCCCGTTTAACCGATTTAACTGACTTCTTTCTATGCCTCCCTCACTCTCCATTCGATCTGAAATTGTTCCTTTTCAGTTCAGTTGCTTTCTTTCATTCTTGTCCTCCTGTTAAACATAAGGCTACTCCTAAGCAACTAATGCTTTCAAGTCCAAACAACAGACATGCAAACACCAAAGGCTTGGAAAAGGTGACAAAAAAAAAAAAAAAAAACATTCCCCGCAGAGAATGTTTTGGATTTTAAAAAATTAAGCAATCTGGAAGACTGAAGAGTACAATAAGCCAAAATAAATTTTCTTTACGCAGAAAAACATTTATTTACACCTCTCAAGTACACGTTGAGGTACAAATTGAAGTAAATTTGCCTCATTTCTTTGCTTTTTTGTTCGAGCCACCAACTTGAGCCAGGTCCATCGCCACCTGCACCTGATGCCTGCTTCAAGCTGTGCCACACGAATAGCATGCGCCTCTTTAATCACTCTCATCCTGGAAAATAATTTACTAAAATCACTGTGTGTTTCACTATTACTAACTTCAAAGGCTAATCCCGAATGCATCCTCCAGGAAAATATGAAATACAACATTTTTCTGTTTTTATTGGTCAGTTCTGAATTCGAAGTTAGTTCATTCCGTCTTGTGACATAATCCCTAACATCGTTCCGTCGCTTAATACATTTAACATTAACATCCATAAACTAATTAGATAATTGTATCCGCTTTCCTAATGAATACAAGATGTACTAACGGATCAGTGCTTGTCGCCGATATGTGTGCTTCGCGGTTCTACTGGGACCGCAACCAGGGCCACGACCCGCAGCACCTCAACGCGAAAATACAAAAGACCAGTGCAACAAATACGACACGGGCTGATCTGATGACCAAAAATGTTGCTTAAACGTAAGCGTAGCAATAGAGGATGTCCGCTCCAGAGGTGGGTAGAGTAGCCAAATATTGTACTCAAGTAAGAGTACTCTTACTTGACAATAATGTGACTCAAGTAAAAGTAAAAACTAGTCCTCCATAAAATTACTTGACTAAGAGTAAAAAGTAAAATTACTCAAGTACTGAGTAAATAGTGAGTGTCTTCTGATTTTTTTAACGACTAAATAATAATCAATAAAATGAAAATAACAACATAAAATGTGACTGTGTAAATTCTGATATTACTGTGTGTGTGTGTGTGTGTGTGTGTGTGTGTGTATGCGCAGCCAAAACTACAACATCTGCAATTTACTGCAAGGTGTTTCTCAAGTTATATGTGGTCTGAAATATCCACTTTGGGCAGAGAGTGGCAGACAAATACTCCAATGCATGAAAGCTGTTGTTTTTGTAACGTAATGTAAACGAGTAGCGCACCGTTGCTTTCAGGGTAACGATGACCTTCCCAACATGGTGGCCATGCAGGCACGACGATCAGCCGAGCTGGCTTATCAAGTGTCAATACCTATGCCCGGGAAGCCCAACAGAAGATGTTTTGTGAGTTCATGTGACTTTCTTTGATTGGTCAACAAGACAAACTACCGCTTAAACTGGTTTGGAGCAAACAGATGCGGAACTCAAAGTCGTAGTCTCGCGCACTAAATAATTGATAAAGAAGCAATAATTGATAAAGTAGCGAGCGACATTTAGATCTTTGTAACGGAGTACCTTTATTTATTAACAGTAGAAGCGGTGGATCTGTTTTCTTATGGTCTTGTCAATTCCTGTGACTTATCCAAAGCAGGTCCAGAGAGCATAGGCGGAACTTCAGGCCAATGCGCTCGCATATTAGTCCGCCGCGGAGTAATATTCAGAAGTTACATGCGTGTGGATGTGTGGGAGGGATCTAGCTGCCAGCGTTCAAGGAGTACGAAATAGCTTATAAAGACAGCGACCCCCTCCCCACCACCACACACACACACACACACACACACACACACACACACACACACAGGAAAAACTCATCGGATCTATGCGATTCATGTAAATGGCCTATTTTGGATTCAAAACAGCGAATTTTGCTGAAAGGCAACTGATTTGCATGTATGTAACAAGCCAATTAAAAAGTTTCATTTTCAACTGTCCCCAATGAAGACAACACCTCTTCTTGCTTTTTCCCCATCACTTTTCAATAAGTATGTCAAATAAACAAATAAAAAAAAAACATACATTATTATTATATGTGCTTTAATATTATACTCTAGAACACGGTTTTAAAATAATGTATTATTTGTATAAATTGGTTAAAGTAATGTTAAGCCATTCTTGAGAACAAAGTATGCAATCTAGTCTTTTATATAGAAGTTCAGTACACATGCAGAAGCCAATGTAGGAGAAACAAAACCACTTCAGAAATATGGTAAACATGCCACCAATTTTGGAAAAATGCTGAATGTGTATACAGTACTTATTTCAAATTGAGAGCATAGATCCAAAGAGTATGGCCACAGGTAAATGTGTTACATTTAAAAAATTAGAATTAGGCATAAGGTTTAATTGTTTTATATTGTTTTTTTGTTTGTTTTTGTTTCGACGATAAGGCGGACTTAAAGGTTTTTTAATTTTTTCCAAAATGGACGGGGCGCCTTACAATGCAGCGCACCTTATGGGTGCACCGAGTTCCAACATCTATAAATGTTGTTGTGTGTGACTGTATTATTATTATTTTTATTTTTTTGGCATTTCCTGCCGACAAGCTGCTGACACAGAGGAAAAGCGGCCGTGGCTGAGGACAGGGGAAGTGTGCGTGAAGTAGAACGCTAAAGCCACGCCCCCAGTAGGAATATAGCGCCAGGGTGTTTTTTTTGGGGGGGGGGGGGGGGGGGGGGTTCCGCTTGACTGACTGGGTGTGCATTGTGCAAAACAACATCGGTTTGGCTAAGGACCCCCGAAAATGTCACCTACGAAGAGACACGCTTACGAAGCACAGTTTAAACTGCAAGGTACCAGATACGCAGAGGAACATGGGAATCGAGAAGCCGCGAGATAATTCAAGATCAACGAATCCATGGCTCGCAAGTGGAGGAAGCAGGAAAACGAGCTTCGCCAAGTCAAGAAGACGAAGCTGAGTTTCCGCGGAAAAAAAAGAAAAACAAAACGCGGAAACAAGGCGAGGTGGCCTGAATTGGAAGACCAACTCGAGCAATGGATTAATGCTCAAAGAACAGGCGGGAGAAGCATCTCTACAGTCACCATTCGATTGAGTGCAATAACTCGGGGCTTGCCATCATTCCGGGAGGTTTGACGAACATCCGTGTAAACAGGGCGTTCAAAGTGAAGCGGCGTGGGAGCCATGGGTGACAGATGGCGAACACATCTTTACTAAGAGTAGGAGGCAGCGCCGGGCGAGTTACGCCACAATTTGTGAATGGATTGTGGATGCTTGGGCTAACATGTCTGCTTGCACTGTTGTTCGAACTTTCGTACGGCAACAAGACTGACTCAAACTTGGCGTGTTTGATTGGGAACTTGCCCAGCTGTTCATTATGGATACAGAAGATGAGGACTTTGATGGATTTGTGGATGAGGATTGATCAAAAAATAACGTGAGTACATTGTTAAATACTTCAATAAAGTACAACCAAACTCAGTGTTGCTCCCGCTGCTGTTTTAGCGTGCATGCATGCTACCGTATGTTTTAAACTAGCGTATGTTTTACCTTGCCTGCGCCCAATAATACGGTGCGCCTTATATATGTTGAATACAGAAACAGACCCCGTAACTGAGACTGCGCCTTTTAATACGGTGCGCCCTATGGTCGTGAAAATACGGTAAATCCACCGCTAGTCAATCATAGAGGAAAACAAGGAATGCGGAAGTATTGAAAAGGTTTCATCAAAAAGGGTTCCAGCACAAGAAAACTGTGTGAAACAGATCATGAGAAAGCAACATTACAATAAATTTGATAAAAATATAATGGGAGGAGATGTCACAAAACCACATCAAACCTTAAGTCTCAACACAATTGAATCATATCAGTGTCGTCAATGCAATCTAGCCTCTGCAAATCTAAGATGACCTTGAAATGTAGCAGAGGGTGTTAAAAATACCCTTTGCAAAGAAATGGGATTTCAAGAGCAAAGAAATAATTGTCTCAACTCTAATCTCGTTATCTGGGAACACGCAATTAGAGAAATGAACCCGTCCATTAATTAATCTTAAATGCAAGCCTCGGAGCGTCTGGTGCCTCAGAGCTGTCTCTGTGACGGATTGCGATTCAATTACGCAACATTATTGGAACACCAAGAATTCAGTGATCCCCAATTTCAAGAGGTTCAATTTTGCCCAACATTGTTAGACAGACGGCTTAAACAAACTCCACGGTGCATACGATTAATCAAATAATAATAACTCCTCACATTTTTCTTGGGCGACATACATATCCTGCTTACTTCCGCAATGATTTTCTCTTCCTTTCTGAGTGCACCTTATGGTTAGCAGATCAACACCCTGAGGTCATTGTGTTCCTTCCTAAAAAAAAATCAGGGTGAGTCAATTTCTAGACTATGGACTGGCAGTTTCAAAAATGTATTGATAGAGAATAATTATTATGTGATGGATTAAGAACACAGTTTCACAGGAGAACATTATTTTGAGGATATGTGACATAAAGTAACAAATAAATCACCAAGGCGTCTTAGTGAATATCTTGGGACTGCTTTCAAATGGTGAAAGTGAATTCCTGTATCAGCTGATATGTACTCAAATATTTAGCCCATGTGCCACGCCTCTACAAAGTTTTGTGATATAAGTATGGAAATCCGAATTGTATAATTTGCATGAACCTCCTTCAGAGGTGAGAAGTAACAAAGTACTTCCCTCATAAGTAGATTTTTCTGTTATGTGTACTGTAGTATTTATTTTTGTGGAGACTTTTTACTTTTTCCGTTTTTTAAACTTTCTACTACTTACATTTTAAAAATGAGCTCGTTACTTTTAAAACCTAAAGTTAGCAATGACGTGAAGTAAAAAGCAGAAGGCCGAAAAACCGGAAACCGGAAGTCAGCGAGGCAAGCGCCTCGACATCGGAGGTAGGACACTCGCATTTGAGCCGCGTGCCTGCGGCAACGCTAAGCTAGAGGGGCAAAGTAAAGCCACTTTCAATGTAGCTAAGCTAGTGGGGGCAAAGTGACTGTGTTTATGGAAACCAAATTAAAGATACCTGCACATTGTGCTGCATACGGATGCGCACGTCTTACGATCACAAAAAATCACAATCACACAAAATACTTTTTGGGCTCTTTTTCCCCCCCAAAAGTGCCGGCAATGCATGAAACATTTTTGTAGAAACCTGCCTTGCTGGCAGTAAATTATGTCATGTCTGAGCATTAATTGAATTCCAACACAAAATAAGTCCAAAAGAGTTGTGAAGTCACAAACTTGCTGTAAAATAAACAATATGAGAATTTGTCTATGTTGGTCTGTCAAACTTCCTTCATCCTCTGCAATCAAACACACAATGTCCTGCTTCTGTGCAGGATGCCCGCTGTTCACACATGCTACACAATGTGTTTTTGTTGTTTTGTTTGTCCTGTGGGCATCACTGCTTGATATCTGGATATGAGAACGTACAGGATAATCACGGCGCAGTTTCTGTCCCGATAACACGCATGCTGCACGTTGGGATTTTAACAGCCAACGCCCTTCAAAGTTTTACTAGCAGAGGAGAAGATGATAAGTTGAAATAAAAAAAGTTCAGAATTTCCAGACAAATGAAAAAGTAAAAAACACTTCTACATATTATTGCTGCTGTTCATACAGCTATTTTTTTGGGCAATGTTTTCTTATTCCCATCTATTTTACAGGTAATTTATGTTACTCGCGCGACAGACAATAAAGCCATGCCAGCGGTGGTTTTGTTGATGTCATACTCTTTGTCCAATGATTTATTTAGTTTTTGTTATGTGCATTGTTTACTCATCCTTAAATCTGTCCACATCCTCTGTCTCAACCCAACCGGCCGAGGCAGACGGCAAAATATCTACCTATATGAGGGACATTTTGTCTCGCCTGCATTACCCAAGTTCCTTAAAATAACTTGCCGTGAATTTCCGCTTTATGAATTAAATGGAATAAAACTGAACAGCATCACATTGTACACTTTTAATAAATACCCTACTCTTGCATATGCCTGAATTAATTTAGCTTATGATTGGAGTATAAAAACCACAAGACAAAGCGTTTCTAAACCTGCTATAGTGGTATCCATCCGAATACATTTGCCATTGAAACGTGTAGGATAGAAAATTAATTCTGAGCAAGTAATAACTGTGAGAGATCCTTCAGTTGCTTCAACTAACTACTTTCACGGATGTCAGATATTTTAATGATAGTATTAAATCTTAATATGCAAAATTGAAAGTATTTTTTTGATAAATGATTTTATTTGTATTGTATGAGTTTTAAGTCGCGGGACAAGCACGTTTTTCAAACTTGTGAGGATCACCTATTCAAAAGAACTAATCAGTAAGCATAATCAGTTGACTCAGAATTTCAAATTAATACTTACAATACTATGAAGAAATAACGCCATGTCAAAAATAAATAAATACAAATAAAAACACAAACGACTGTATACAGTATAATATGTTAGAGTCTGCTGTAATGACAACAAATTTCACATTTTGAAGGTGTAAGATGGAAAAGTCAGCTCCAAAATCACTCCCCAGCGATCACCCTAACTGGTCATAAATCAGACCTGTGGGCCCCATTTCAAACTAATTAGAGCCTGATTATGTTCTATCATAAAACATAACTGCAGCCACCATTAATTAGGCTCCGATAGCCCTCTGTGGAGCCCTAGAAGGCTTACTGGGGCCGTGTGTGTGTGTCTGTGCGCGTGTGTGTACACACTGACGAGGTGGCGAAGAAAGGCACGGAGACTGGCATAGAAAAAAAAAAAAAAACATGATCCTACAAGATGATGCCACACAAGCCTTGTTATCGCCACCTTGAACTCCGTTCCGAGCAGACCACTATGTTGTTGCTCAAGGGAATAAAAGACGGGTGTGTGTGAGGCTTTAGGAGGGTTGCTGAGGGGCGGTGGGTGGATTTAGAAGGTGGTAATGCCTCAGAGACCAGGGTTAAGAGAGCTTTAGCTTGCCTGACGCACCTCACACCTGAGGCATGTTCTTTCCCTGAGAGAAATACTGAATATACTGTCTTGCAGTCTCACATGTCTGTCTGTTGTAAGACCAACTCATCCACTGCACAACTACCAGTGTTTCCTTGGGTTAACATCAAAAGGTTAATCTCTGAATATTATTCTGTATATTTCGAGATGAAAATGTTAGCGAGTTTTAAACCGAGAACAAAGAGCCACACACAAATGCTAATAACGATCTTTATCCGGCTAACAGCTGGAACAACCTCCATCCATCCATTTTCTATACTGCTTGTCCTCATTACAGTCTCAGCCTGAGACTTGCTGGTGAGCCGATGCTTATCTCAGCTGACTCAAGGTGAGCGGTAGGGTACACCCTGGAGTGGTTGCCGGGCAAAGATATACATACAAACATTGATGCTCACAGTCACACCTAAGGACAACAGTAAACGTAACATGCATGTTCTTGGAATGTGGGAGAAATCGAGGTTTTACACGATCAGGATTTTTGGGACCGATCAGCGAGTTTAAAAAAACGATAACCGATCACCGATCCGATCACAAGATTGAGCAATGTGTCTATTTTAATGACTTGTTCATTTACTATATTTACTTGTGTACGTACTTGCTCAAAAAATTACATTTACAATCAATAATGTATCTTTGTTCATCTATTTATGCCAGTGAGGCATAGTAACAAAGAACAAATAAATGGTCTTCTATTCGATGGCAGGAAGTACATACAATAATTAATGTATCCACTTTTTGTGAAATTTTTGTTTGGTGGTGTGCTGTGACATTTTTCTATTGTAAAATATGTTCCTTGGCTCCATAAAGGTTGGAAATCACTGCTCTAGTCAAGTCATGTATTCTAATCAGTCAGGTCAAACCAACATTACAACATGACAGAAATAATGGGTGCTAACGTACGGTAATTAAATTATTGTATTTAAATTACTTCATACACAACAAAACCTTAGAGCAAGATTCCAGAGAACGCCGCCATGTTCGCTTACAACCGTTAGTGCTAGCACCAGCTTGCTAGGCTACATAACGTTTTGTTGCCTGTTTGCGAGCCGTATCGTATTAAAAGTACGATACCTCAAGCAAGCCTTAAATGAACGTAGTAATCACCCGAGCACCAGTGACCACCACCACATACACACGACGCGATCAATTGTTGTTGTCATGGCCGTGGTAAGAGGTGTATCCGGTCGCGTTTGAGTTGACAAGATGAAGCCCAGTGATTGTAAAAGACAGGATGCTGTGGTATCGGAATACAAGATTTTATTGCAGTAGTCTGCAATCGTGAAAGACCAAATTTGCCTTGTAGTCTGATTCAGGCATTACGTGTTGTCTGTCTCAGACGTGTTGTCTGTCCTACACCGCCGATGTTTTTAAATAACTTTATTGGCGGTCAGATATTTACAGTACTACGTCAAAAGACACGCAACAAGGTTAAAAATAGCTTTCGGATTTAAATATACTGTACACGATGGCGACGCGGAGTAAATGTCTTTGGCGGAGCGGATCAAAGACGTCATTGATCGGATTGGCAAATTATGACATTAAAGCCGATCAGAATAAAATGCTAATTACTGCCCGATACCGATCAGATCGGTGTAAAGTCGAGAGAAAACCCACGCAACCACGGAGGAGAACATGCAAACTCCACACAGGAAGCTCAGAGACGAGATTTAATAACTATAGAATTATAACACTGTGAGGCAGATGTGTTAACCACTGTTACAACGAACAGTTTTGAAATTAAAATGCAACATGTCAACATCAGCAACTACCAGTTCAAACTATTGCAAGGAAACTCAGAAAAGTTGATTCAGGACCAAATCAACTTTTCTGAGTTTCCTTGCAAGTTCTAGTGCTAGTTCGTTTGCAGTGCTCACAACATTTCAAACTCATTTTACGATATTGACCTTAAAAAATTAATGGCTTATAGAGGACTTCATTTTGAAAAATGCAGGGTGAAGATGCTAGCATGTACAGTGGGTACGGAGGTTTTTCATCCTTTTTTATATTGCAGCCAATTTTCCAAATTAATGTACACACAGCACCCCATATTGACATTTTTTTTATTTTTTTCAAGATGGCGCAGTGTGGTCGTCTCGTGCTTTCTAGTATTGTTTTTGTTTTTGTGTTTTTTGTTCATCTTTGGAGACATTACATGACTCACTTACACAAGGGGAGACTTGCTAACCATAAAGGAGGCTACTCCGGACTTTCTTTCACCAACTTTCACAAATCCGCTCAGTTTTTTCCCGGAGTTACTCACCGGAGCAGCGACCGCGGTCCTCGGCGCATGGAAACAGAGGGAACTCCACAGAGGGAAGCGAGCCGGCATCCAGGTGAAACTCCGCAAGAGAGGATACAGATTGGCGTTTCCGTCCATCCACCTCGCAAATGTACACTCCCTAACCAACAAAATGGACGAGCTTCATCTTCTGATAATGAAAAGACTTCGGACGTTCCGCTGCCATGTGCTTTACGGACACTTGGCTTTGTGAGGCTGTACCCGATGGCGCCGTCATGCTTCCGGGTTTTCATCTTCTTCTTCACCGAGCAGACCGCATCACGGAGTTACCGGGGAAAACAAAACGCGGCGGCATATGCTTCTATATCAACGAAAAATGGTGTACGGACGTGAGTTTGCATCATTCATTCTCGCTGGCGCCTATATTCCGCCTCAAGCTAACACAAACGGCGTACTGCTAATGCTTGCCGAACAAGTGAACGAAATTGAAAAAAAACACGCGGACTCACCCCTCATTATTCTCGGGGACTTTAACTAAGCTAAACTCAACCACAAACTCCCTAAATACAAGCAGCACATCGACTGTCCTACCAGGGAAAATAACATTTCAGACCACTGCTATACGACGCTAAAAAACGCATACCGTGCTATACCTCGTGCAGCCCTGGGCTCGTCTGATCACTGCTTAATTCACTTAATACCAACATATAGGCAATAACTTAAATGCGCGAAGCCTATGGTGAAAACAGTGAAAAAGTGGACCAATGAAGCAAAGATGGAACTTCAAAGCTGTTTAGACTGCACAGACTGGAGTGTCTTTGAAAATTCAGCTGGCAGCCTGGATGAAAAAACGGACACTGTCACATCCTATATCAGTTTCTGTGAAGAGGTATGTGTACCGACAAAGTCATTTCGCACGTTCAACAACAACAACCCGTGGTTCACTGCCAAATTTAAGCAGCTTCGCCAAGCCAAGGAGGACGCATTTCAGAGCGGGGACAGGGCCCAGTATAATCGCGCTAGAAACCAGCTGATTAAGGAAATTAACATTACAAAGAGGAACTATGCAGCAAAGTTGGAAAAACAGTTTAGCGCTAACGACTCTAAATCGGTCTGGCACGCATTACAATCGCTGACAAATTACAAGCAACGATCCCCCCAAGCTGAGAACAATAGCACACTAGCCAACGACTTGAACACCTTCTACTGCAGATTTGAAAAGGACACTTTCACACCCCACACCCACCCAGCTGCACCACCGACCACAATCACTCCACGAACTTCTGCGTTAACCATCCGCGAACAGGATGTGAGACGCATCTTCAAACAACAAAAGATTAACAAAGCGGCAGGCCCAGACCATGTGTCCCCATCCTGCCTCAAAGTCTGCACGGACCAGCTCGCTCCAGTCTTCACACAGATATTCAATAGATCTCTGGAACTGTGCGAAGTACCATCCTGTTTCAAACGCTCCACCATCATTTCAGTCCCCAAGAAACCTGCAATCTCGGGTCTAAATGACGACAGGCCTGTCACCTTGACATCTGTGGTCATGAAGTCCTTTGAATGTCTCGTGCTGGCCCACTTCAAGAGCGTCACAGGTCCCCTGCCGAACCCCCTGCAGTTTGCCTACAGAGCAAACAGGTCTGCGGATGATGCAGTCAACATGGGACTGCACTTCATCCTAGAACACCTCGACAGTGCAGGGACCTACGCGAGGATCCTGTTCGTGGACTTCAGCTCAGCGTTCAACACCATCATCCCTGAACTTCTTTCCTCCAGCTTCTCCAGCTCAGCGTCTCACCTGCCATCTGCCAGTGGATTTACAGCTTCCTGACGGGCAGGACACAGCAGGTGAGGCTGGGGGAGGCCACCTCATCCACACGCAGCATCAGCACTGGGGCACCCCAAGGTTGTGTCATCTCTCCGCTGCTTATCTCTCTCTACACGAACGACTGCACCTCAGCGCAACCGGCTGTCAAACTCCTGAAGTTTGCAGATGACACCACTGTCATCGGCCTCATCAAGGACGGTGACGAGTCTGCATATCGACAGGAAGTGGAGCGGCTGGAGCTGCGGTGCGGCAGACACAACCTGGAGCTCAAGACTGTAGAGATGATCGTGGACTTCAGGAGGCATCCTTCGCCACAGCTGCCCCTCACATTGACCAGCTGCCTTGTGTCAACCGTCGAGACCTTCAATTTCCTTGGAATTACAGTCTCTCAGGACCTGAAGTGAGCGACCAACATCAACTCCATCCTCAAAAAGGCCCAGCAGAGGATGTACTTCCTGTGGCTTCTGAGAAAGCACGGCCTGCCACAGGAGCTGCTGAGGCAGTTCTACACAGCGGTCATCCAATCAGTCCTGTGTGCTTCCATCACAGTCTGGTTTGGTGCTGCTACAAAAAAGGACAAACTCCGACTGCAACGGACAATCAAAACTGCTGGAAGGATTATCGGTACCCCCCTACCCACTCTTGAGGACTTGCACGCTGCCAGAACTAAGACAAGAGCGTGCAAAATCCTCTCGGACCCTCCACATCCCGTTCACCGGCTCTTCCAGCTCCTTCCCTCAGGTAGGCGCTACCGATCAATACAAACTAGAACTAGCAGACATTCCAACAGCTTCTTCCCTTTGGCAATCAACTTCTTAAACAGCTAACCTACAATTACATTACAACATGCTGGCAATTTTTTGACTTGAGTTTGTTGTCACATTTCCGTGGGGCCAATTATACATTACTCGTGCACTCACTGTAGTAGTCTCGCCACGCTGCACTATTTGCATATCTGTTGTTGACCAATACTGGGCACTCATGCCAGAGTAGCATCTGCTCCATTTGCACACTGATTGAGGAGTATCTGCAACATTTGCACAATCAACATTGTCCCAGATTATCGCACTACTCGCTTGAAGTCTCGGCGCCCTTTGCACAATGGTCATTGCACCGGACTATTGCAATATTAGTCTTTCAAACTGCTCTAAGTACAAGAGGACTCTGCATCTTTTTGTACAATTGTCAAAAAAAAAAAATGTACCGGCATTACCAGATAACTAGCAACCCTTTACTGCTCAGTGACTGTTTTTTGTCAATGTCTTTATGTCTCAAAAGTGTTCTCTGTCAATTGACTGTCTGTTGTCGTACTAGAGCGGCTCCAACCCCCGGAGACAAATTCCTTGTGTGTTTTTTGGACATACTTGGCAAATAAAGATGATTCTGATTCTGAAAAAAAATGCTGCCACCACCATGCTTCACTGTTGGGACTGTATTGGACAGGTGATGAGCAGTGCCTGGTTTTCTCCACACATGCCACTTAGAATTAAGGCCAACAAGTTCTATCTTGGTCTCATCAGACCAGAGAATTTTATTTCTCATCATCTTGGAGTCCTTCAGGTGTTTTTTAGCAAACTCCATGCGGGCTTTCATGTGCCTTGCACTGAGGAGAGGCTTCCGTCGGGCCACTCTGCCATAAAGCCCCGACTGGTGGAGGGCTGCAGTGATGGTTGACTTTCTAGAACTTTCTCCCATCTCCAGACTGCATCTCTGGAGCTCAGCCACAGTGATCTTTGGGTTCTTCATTTAACTCTCTCACGAAGGCTGCAGTGATGGTTGACTTTCTAGAACTTTCTCCCATCTCCCGACTCCATCTCTGGAGCTCAGCCACAGTGATCTTTGGGTTCTTCATTTAACTCTCTCACCAAGGCTCTTCTCCCCCAATTGCTCAGTTTGGCCGGACGGCCAGCTCTCGGAAGGGTTCTGGTCGTCCCAAACGTCTTCCATTTCAGGATTATGGAGGCCACTGTGCTCTTAGGAACAGCTCTTAAGTGCATCAGAAATGTTTTGGTAACCTTGGCCAAATCAGTGCCTTGCCACAATTCTGTCTCTGAGCTCTTCAGGCAGTTCCTTTGACCTCATAATTCTCATTTGCTCTGACATGCACTGTGAGCTGTAAGGTCTTATATAGACAGGTGTGTGGCTTTCCTAATCAAGTCAAATCAGTACAATCAAACACAGCTGGACTCCAATGAAGGTGTAGAACCATCTGATCAGAAGAAATGGACAGCACCAGAGTTAAATATATGTCACAGCAAAGGATCTGAATACTTATGGCTGTGTGATATTTCAGTTTTTCTTATTTAATAAATCAGCAAAGATTTCAACAATTAACATTGTGTGTACATTGTGTGTACATTGAGGGAAAAAAGAACTTAAATGATTTTAACAAATAGCTGGAATATAACAAAGAGTGAAACATTTAGGGGGGTCTGAAAACTTTCCGTACCCACTGTTTTTTTACATTTTTGACTCAGCGATATACAGTCTAGTTATGGTATTCTCATTTTTCAAATTATTCTCTGCGTAATCTTGAAAACCATCATCATCATCCTGCTTTCTCCAGCTGGTAAGTAGAGTACATGAATTAGTGTTCCTTTTTTTGTCCAGAGCTCTTGAGAGCTTTGCATTCCCTCTCACATTTTATTATTTAAAATGACTTATTGAATGGCAGTGTTAAAACAATCACAGAGGCTAATGTAGCTGCTTTAGAGGAAGGTAACCGACATCTTCACGTCAGATGACAGGGCTTTTCTCTACTCATCTATGCTAGTGGCATATCAATGCTACCCCAACAACATAACATTGTGTGACGCTATCTGAAATGACACTCAAGCTGATACACTGTCATCCCCTAAGAGCTCCTGTGACATCTGCTATCCAAAGCCTCTACACATGATTTATTTCAGAGACTTTAAGTTCACTTAGAGAGACAAAACAACATGCAAATAAATGCCAAAAGGCAATGACATTGTCAGAACAACATGACAAACTGAACTGATTTGCCAAGTGCCAATTGGGATCAATGTCCTCAATGGGAGATCAGGACTAATCAGGTCAAGACAGTTTACAGGCGTGACTGCAATGGCTCAAGCTTTACAGTTTTTGGCAAGTGACATTTGTAAGCTGGGATGAAAGACAAATATTGGATGAAATTATTGCCTGTGTAGATGAAACACATTGCGTTTAATGGATCAGAGCAGCATCAATCATCAGTGCGTCTTCAGTTTCATTAAAGTTCAGACATTTGATCAGATTTTTGGTTGTCTTTTTTACCCTTTTTGTTAACAAAGGAAAACCCACAATGTTCACAGAAATAACTGTTGAAAAAATGTAATTTTAAAAAGCAGAAGAATCTCCTTTGGACAGCTGAGACAAAACTGAAGCTTTTTGGCAAGACATCTGATCGTCATGTTTTCAGATGTAAAAAGTGAAGCACACAAAGAAGCGAATACTATACCAACTTAAACATGGAGGGGGTTCGCCGATGTTGTAAGGCTGCATACGGCACATGGTGTCTTAAATCGATGCAGGGTACAATGAAATCTCAAGACTATCAAAGAATTCAGAAAGCTTTGTCTCAGCCACAGATCATGCGTCCCCCTAACACACAGGGAAAAAACACACCAAATAATGGCTCAGAACAAAAAATGAGCCTTAATCTAAATCCCATTAAATATATGTGAAAAGAGTTGAAACATAGTCTGGAGAAAGCCCTCTTTAAACCTGAGACAGCTGAACCAATTTGCTTACAAGGCCAAACAATATAATAGGTTCAGAACTCTCACAAAGTTACAGAAAAAATTTAATTGCACTGATTGCCTGAAAACGTTGTGCAACAGAACATTAAGTGATGGTTACCATCATTTTGTCCAGGTTTTTATTTTGTTTTGTTTTGTTTTGTTTTAATTTAAGTTGGACCCCACAAAATTTAATGCATGACTTTCATTACTGAATTTTCAAATACATTTGTAGTTATTATAGTGGTCATTGTGGGTTTCTCTTTCTTTAAAACTCAACGGCACCAACAATTTAGCCTGTGTGTATGGAGGAGAAAGCATTTAATTAAACACTGGCAACATCAATACTCAATGCTGGTGTATTGATACTGTACTGTGAGAGAGGATATATTACATCATGAAATTGCTATTTTGTCCTAACGCTTGTCCACACTATTTTTAAAGTAATTCCAATATTGTAGCATTTGCTACATACCGTAATTTCTCGTGTATAATGCAGATTTTCCCCCCCCGAAAAATGTCAATAGTGCGCATTATACATAGGTATAGGGGCAAATGGAAAAAAACATTCACATTTTTTAAATGAGTCACTGATGGTGTAGTGGTAACACTCGCCTTTGGTGCAGGCAGCGTGGGTTCAGTTCCCACTCAGTGATGGTGTGAATGTGAGTGCGAATGGTTGTCCGTGTCTATATGTGCCCTGCGACTGACTGGCGACCAGTTCAGGGTTTAGTCCGCTTTTCGCCCGAAGTCAGCTGGGATAGGCTCCAGCGTCCCGCGACCCTAACCAGGATATGCAGTGTTGAAAATGGATGGATGGATTTTATAAATGTATGCCACCATCTCGTGGTTATGAAAAAGCTGTACACTTTCATTACAAAATGCCACTGCCACCTAGTGGTTATACAAAGGTGTAGCCTACACTTTCTTTCCAATATGACAGGGATACATATGACTGCATCTATGTACAGTTGTGCTAATAAATTTACATGCCCTGGAAGAATTTGTGAAATATTGTTTTGTTTTGTTTTGTTTTTTTAAATATGACTGATGACTGACCCACAACCATCATTAATTACTTTTGGTTATGTTTTGCAGAACGATAATGCTTTTCTGAAATCCTTGACCGTTTAATTTGACTCCCATTAAAATAAAATTAAATGTGTTTCTCCTGGTCCTTCATGTTTTCTTTCAAGAATTGTACCCATCTTACAAATTCTGCTGGGTTAATCAAACATATGAGCACAACTGTGTGTTTTCTCATTTACTAAATAAAAGTAGGGCTGTGAATTTCAAAATAAGAGCAAGTAAATTTAAAAAAAAAAGGATTACATGTTCAAATAAAGTGCTGAACTACAGAATAATTCTTTGAAAAAAAACTAACAAAATACAGATAATACTTCACGTTTTAATCATATAGGTAGAAGCAAAATCATGCATGGTAAAAATGCATTATAAACAGGTAGAAGGGTTTTCCAGAATTTTGAGGTCAACTTTGTGGGTGCGTATTATACATCGGTGCGCATTATACACGAGAAATTACGGTACTGTAATATTGACATTTATTCCAGATTCATTATCGAATGTCCTATTCAGCTGTAAATCATGTAAAATACAGTAAAGAGTTGGTGGTTAAGATATTTAAAACCCTTCTCTGACATATATATATATATATATATATATATATATATATATATATATATATATATATATATATATATATGGCGGCACGGTGGACGACTGGTTAGAGCGTCAGCCTCACAGTTCTGAGGACCTGGGTTCAATCCCCGGCCCCGCCTGTGTGGAGTTTGCATGTTCTCCCCGTGCCTGCGTGGGTTTTCTCCGGGCACTCCAGTTTCCTCCCACTTCCCAAAAACATGCATGAATTGGAGACTCTAAATTACCCGTAAGTGTGAATGTGTGTGCGAATGGTTGTTTGTTTGTATGTGTCCTGCAATTGGCTGGCAACCAGTTCAGGGTGTACCCCGCCTCCTGCCCGATGACAGCTGGGACAGGCTCCAGCACGCCCGCGACCCTAGTGAGGAGAAGTGGCTCAGAAAATGGTAAATGGATGGATGGATATATATATATATATATATATATATATTGACAGAGAAAGATTGCAAACATTAGTAAATACAAGTAGTACACATACAATGACACGCACAAAAGATCAAAGTTTCAATACGTGTGGGTATTAAGACTAAATATGTGCAATTGCTGAGCGAGTATGAAAGAAATTGAATTGGAGGTTAACAATAAAAAAGTCAAATAAAAAGTAAGTCACAAAAGACTCCCAGTTTCGTTCGCTTAACCAAGGATAATGATGCTTCATTGAAGGAAGGACAGCTGTATTGCGTGACGCCAGTTCCAGGATTGCAGTCTTATCAACTCAACCCATGCACACTTGAAAAGCCTCTTTTAGTTTCTGTCACGCTCAGGCCATCTTGCTCATACTCTTTGTGCTTTTGCCGCTAATATGAGCGACAGCATATTTCCCAAATAATAATCTGGTATATTCTGACTTCTGAAAGTTGCCTGACAAAAGTTAGAATGGGGTATGTTTGCTGTCCATCTGCATGTTCATTCTAGGCCAAAGCTCCCTTCCTCTCTAAAGTTTTATTGAAAAACCAAAAAAAATGGTAGTGTTGTTTTTGATTAAAAAGACAGGTGAAAACAAAATATCTTCCATCTTACTATGCACTTGTCGGAGGTGATAAAACAAACAAAATATAATTTGTACTGTGACATAATACAAAATGCAGATTGTCTGTGAGCAACAACTAATTGAAAGAATGGTACTTATTTACCAATACAGTATATAGCTGTCAACATGGTCTTAAAGATGTTCTTTGAAAGGATCTTCAGGTAAAATTGCACCGTATTTCATTGTTTATATGAATGATTTTTCTTCTTTAACTCACATTTTTATCTGGACTTGACTCGATAGTCTGCCGTCATTTGAACTAGTGATTTCACTAAATCAGTAGTAATCTCAGTAAGTTTTCATGCAAAGGTGTTCAATCACTGCTACTTTGTTGTCTTTAAAACTTAGGTTTCATAGAATGCGCCGAGAGCTACTAACAAATAATTACATCCATCACCAACGTTATGTCGCGTATATTGGTTTTGGATAAAAATGTAATTAATTTTGGACAAAGAATACACCAGACATGAAGGCCTGCGTTACTTCCAGTTTAGTTCGATTTAAGTTACAATCGTTATAATCAACTTATCTTTGTCTCAAAAAGGGGCATCACCTCTCTTTTTAGACATGTAAAACTTTGCAAAAGTGATGAAAAACCTCGATCCTTATCTCGAAGGCTGCTATATTTATGAAATACGACTTCTCGTTTACATCCATCCATCCATCCATTTTCTGAAATCCATCCAGCCGCTTCTCCTCACGAGGGTCGCGGTCGTGCTGGAGCCTATCCCAGCTGTTATCGGGCAGGAGGCGGGGTACACCCTGAACTGGTTGCCAGCCAATCGCAGGGCACGTAGAAACAAACAACCATTTGCACTCACAGTCACACCTACGGGCAATTTAGAGTCTCCAATTAATGC
Organism: Phycodurus eques; assembly: GCF_024500275.1. NCBI lineage: Eukaryota > Metazoa > Chordata > Actinopteri > Syngnathiformes > Syngnathidae > Phycodurus > Phycodurus eques. Next base: position 14,117,301 of record NC_084543.1, on the reverse strand, counting down.
ATGTTTTTGGGATGTGGGAGGAAACCGGAGTGCCCGGAGAAAACCCACACAGGCACGGGGAGAACATGCAAACTCCACACAGGCGGGGCCGGGGATTGAACCCGGGTCCTCAGAACTGTGAGGCTGACGCTCTAACCAGTCATCCACCGTGCCGCTTCTCGATTACAGCGGCTTCACTATTACACACAAAACACACAAAACAAGTGGCATTTTCTAGAAAATTTATATCTAAAGGGAAGACTATAGGGAACCAATACACGGGGATCTAACTACAAAAGGGAACACGAATAATGGTAATAGAAAGAAACTAGGCATACGAAAAGGGAGGAGGACATTGTGTGTGGTTGGAATAAAAATGTGTGCATGGAATGAGTTGAGTCATAACGAGAGAGAGCAAAGTTGGGATTTGTGTGAAGCTGGCATTTTCTCGAAAATTATTAGGCACTAATTTTGTACATTCTGGTAACGATTGTTGTGCTACTCATGACCGTAGATCAGTTGCCCCTTGGAGGTGGTCTCTCTTAGTTGTCTCAGGAGGAAAGGAGGCAGGGTTAGTTGAAGAAGATGCACCAAAAAGTAAAAACAGAAAAAATTGCTCCGTTGGGATGCGCTCGTAATTTTCCTCCCTATTGAGCTTGTTGCGGGATCTACTCTTGCTCTCAACTGCGGGCGTAACAGGTACCGATGCGTGCTGGAACCTCTGCCAATCGATCAAGGTAGGAAAAACGATCGGAGGCGCATGCCGGCTTCTTCGATCGAAAGCGCCACCGTCTTGTTTTGGCGGTCGCTCGCGCACATGGTGACAACGAAGGACAAAGGAAAAGGGGGAGGGGGTTGGCTGAAGCCACCCCGTAGCTGGAGAGATGCTAGCCAGGAGGAACGGAGAAGAGGTGGGAGTCAAAGGTTAAATACCCAGGGCGTGTGTCTAAGGGACGGAGAAACTGAAGACCATACCCATCGGCATGAATTGAATAGTCTTGGCAAATCAACTGCTTATTGTTCAATATAACATTTCATACTGTTTGGCTTTAAATCAAGACGAACCGTTCTCAAAGTCTCGCAACTGGACCTGTAAAGCTGACACAATGACACAGAAATCAAGGCATACATTTTGAATATTTCTGCAGAGTTCATAAAATATCAAAACATACATTTATCTTCGGTTTAAAAAAAAAAAAAAAAAAAGTTCAAATGAGAGTCCACAGGTTTGCAGTAATTCTCAACCACCAGCGGGTGTCCTCCGCCTTCCAGCAATGTTCCCAGTGGAGCGAGGGTCTACCAACCTTTTGGTCGCTCTCAGTTCTGCACATTAAAAGGGTCTTTGATGATTGGAACCCAGATTTGTCGGGGAACTGTTAAGTAGTTTAAGGTCCGGGTGAGATAAATGAGTCATCCCTGTGGCCATCTTGCACAGCGGGCCGGCTTGGAAGAATGCACTTTATCAAGTTGTTGGTGGGGAGGATGCTATGACAACCGGGCCATAGTCACTACAGTTACACTAACTGCCAGTACATCATAACGTATATATGTCATTTATGTTGTCTTATAATGAAAACTGAATTCACAAGTAATATTGCTGTATCGGGCAAAATCATCACATGTCCAAAACCATCACTTTTAAGGAAACCTAAAAAAAAAAAACCATAGAGAGCAAGCAATTTTCAGCACGCTAGATTGTTTAATAGTTTGTACAAATAACAGAACCATGGGTGGGTCAGTTCCGTGTAAACTTGTTTAAAAATATTAAATTGATCAAATTTGGAATAGGAGGTTTACGCCCAGCAGTGATGATATATTCCACTGACCTATCTTGTTTTATTTCCAGTAAAAGTAATTTTAAAAGTGATTTTAGTCTGTATACATTTGTGTCTGTGCATAGGTGCCATTTAACATGTAGTACGTATGTCGATAAATTTGTTAATAAAGCTATGTTTTGTTTTTTTATCATTCCAGTAATTCAATGCTACAGTGACTAAGGCAGACATGGTGTGAGCCATGTCCTGCATATTTTGTAAGACAAAAAGGAGCAGGACTGACTGGCATTGAGAAGGAATGATGGGATTAATCTCTGTGGGAGTGGGAGGGAACGGGAGTCAAAATCCACTCGTATGTCAGCCTGTAGTTAGTAAGTAAGTAGGTAGGTATGATCTGATTTTCTGAAAAACCGCTTTTGTCAGGTGTCATTTCAGGTAAATTACCCAGTCAAATACAAAATTTGTCTTAATTTGGTTAGAGACACCTCTGTACACTATGGCCTGGGAAGTTACATCCTGTCAACTTTTAAATGCTGACCATTATTGTCAGTAGGAAGTATTGGTTGAAAGGACACAGATTTTAAGAGAAAAAAAAATCATAGATATTGGTTCAACATAATGCCTCTTCATTGTATGTTCGCAAGTAAACTGATCGACTTTTTTTTTTTCTTTTAAACTGGATTTACCATATGAAATTTCATCTCACAATAATTACATCACCAAGTCCAGGGATTAATTCGATATTTATTCATGTGTAAGGGAAAGACAGAAGGAACCAGTGTTTGTGTGTCTAATGGTGATGAATGGCGTCTCCTTTGTCAATGTCCCAACTGATGCTGCTGCTTCTCCTGGCCCTCACCTCCTCCCCCCTGGGATCAAGTGCTCATTAATTAACAGGAATTAATGGTTTTATCGGCTCCCAGTTAATAAAACATTGACAGCTGGGCTGCCAATCTACTCTGTCCCTTATCATATTGTGTGAAAATGTCAAGCTGGCTGAAGCCAAATTAGCTCGAACAAACACATACTCTTTTCCTGTCAGGTTGCCATAGCATCTACACGCTGCCAGCAGACATACAACTGTATGCCAACAAACATATGCACAGATACTAGGGCTGCACGATATTGTATTAAATATATATATATATATATATATATATATATATATATATATATATATTGCCATGTGAAATAATACAGGATCAGTGTTGGGAAAGTTCCTTTTCTCATTCATAGTTCATTTTGGGTTAACCCTAACCCTTTATTTTGAACCAAGTTCACCAGTCCAAAAACAAACTAGTTCATTGTTCTTTTTTTTCTCAATATGTAGCTGCAGCTTTCACCCTACAATCTCAAAAACATTAGGAAAAACTTGGTGCTTGAAACATTCTTTCTATGAGCATGTCCAAACACGTCCCTCTGGTGGTTACTTTTAATATTTCAGTTGATTCACTCTATCGTCCAGAACACCAACATCGCAGCAGACCCTGTGATGTGACGATTGTGCACACGTACATCGCGATGACGATGCTCAAACAAAATATTGTGCGCCCCTAACAGATACCATCGCAGAAGTGCTAATTACTACTCCACTGTCCTTCTAGTTATATATTTATTTATTTCCATCTATATTTTGTTGCCTCGGTACTCTAGGAACATTGCACCGACACATTTTGGCTGGTGCGTTTTAGCAATCGCTTTTCCCTCCAGAAAAAGCTGTTGCCAAAATTCTTTTTTGGTTTTGTTTTGTTTAAAATGGCTTAGTTTAACCAGGACCCCTCGCTATATCGTGGCTATGGTCTGTTTTGCGTCGGTCAGAATAAAGTACATAATGTTATTCTTTCATTCATTTTGATTTGAAAGAAAAAATTATTCATGTTTTCTTTTTCTTTTTTTTTGTCAAATAATGAGGCCATTTTTATCACCACTGATTTGTTCGTGGCTTTAGTTACAACTCTCTCTTTTGGAATTAACAGAATTATTGGCTTGGGAAAATATTTTAAAAGTTAAAATACATTTCTTGATGAAAACTGGATGATATATCATGCTTTCCTAGCCCAAAAAAAAAAAGCTAAGATAAAAGCAAAATACACTTGTGGAGTTAATCCTTAGATGCTCAGTGAGGTAAAGTCCCCCACAACTTTGGAGGTCTCACTCTATTTAATTTTCACAATTTAAAAAAAGCAGCACCCCTGGAAGAACACTTATCCAGAATAATTTAACAAATTTAATAAATTAAAGGTCCTGTATTTTTGGCTATCTCGACCTCCACAGAATGACTCTAACATGAACGTTGTATAAAAGTGTCAATTTCATTAAAAATAAAAAAAATTTAAAAAACACCTTGGTTTTGTCATACAAGTGTCCAGAAAAGCCCCCTCTGACAGCTACGTCTGCGTGGCCCAGTTTTGTATCCGCTTTGTCCATATTTGGCTAAGACCGCCCCCTTTTCTCTGGTTGGTTGACTCAGTGTAGGAGACCCACTTGTGAGAGAATGCTGGCTCAGGGGCAAAAAGGGAAGGCGGAGATCATCCCTAGTGACGAAGATAAGGTTGAAAAATTCGAATGACCTGATTTCAGACTTTCAAACTTCTAGAACTTAGGAATGAGTGGATGACTTTAATTCATATTTCACATATTTACTGAGGCACCATAAAGACACTATTACATCCCAAATACTAAAAAAAGTTGGTTTGGCAAAATATGTCCCCTATAAAAACAAAAATCTCAAGACAATTAAACAGGAAGTCGTACTCAAAAAAATAAACTCACATGGATTGAAAGACTATTCTTGTCATGACCCGACTGGCAGAGATGATAAATCACATGATAATTATATGACACGTTCCCAATTAGCACTGACACTTGTAGAGTTGTGTCCCTCAATCTTTAGTCCTTGTAGTTGTAATTTAGAGATGATCCAAGGTAAAACGGCTGTTCCCTGGTTGGTATGGTAAATGGTAAATGAGGTCCATTGGGCATGAACAGACACACAGATTCCAAATTGCCTGACAGCTGCATGGATCCAATGTTGACACATGAAGCTCTGTTTGAGTGTTCTAAATGAGGCTGCTGGCTGCTCTAAAAGACAGCCCAGACTGCATGATGGGGGTTTCAATTCTTGGACCCAAAACAAGAGACAAGGAACTAATCTGTGTCCCAGCTCTCCACAGAGACATTCAACGAGCCCTCCGTGCTGGCTTGCCCTCTCAAAGTCAATCAGCTCTGTGACTGAAATCCAGTGAAGGGGAAAGCATGGTGGAGGGTGGATTAAAGAAAAGTATGTCGAAATTAAAAGACAGTGTCCTTAGTTTCTTCCTCAGTCCAAAAAATCAAGGTTACTAAACTACAAGGCTGTAAGTAAATCTGAGATTTTGGTGCAACTATCAGTGAACATCCCCTCTATCCCCTTTGGTTAGGTTTCTACTGTATTAGATGGCTTCTCGTCACGTTAGTGTTTTGTTTCATTTTCACATATGCGGTGTGAGAGGGGTTGAAGAATTCACACAATATCACAATTAGCATAACACCAAATGCAGGAGCAATAATAGTGCATTCAATCCTGCTGTAATTTTTTGGACTGAAAAAATTGCTACAAATTTTAGCGCCCCAAAACACCCACTGACTTGGTGGCTATTTACACAGCAGTGGCCCCCTTAAATTAATCAGACAGCCCGGTGGCTTAAAAAAGAAAATTAACGCTTCATACTTTTTTCTATTGGTCCCTTTCGCTAATGCGATATGTATGATCCCTACTCGAATTCAGTATATTTCGCCCCCTTTGTCACGCTCATAAGAGTTGGTAAAGGGCTTGGCACGATTGGTCAGGCGCACGCACACCTGCACATGACTATGATTGCCACCTTGTACAATGAAAATAAACAGGAGAAGTCGAAATTAACAAAGTGAGGTAAGCTGCAGTAATTCAGCATTGACAGTGAAGTTATGGCGCATGTAAACAGGATGATTAAAGCCCAAAGGATTCCAGAGTAGCACATATAGGCCAGTGGAGATGCAGGCCAGTCAGGAAACGGTACAAAACAATTGTTGAAGGTGAGTAAAACATTAGTTGCCAAGGAAGCATTGTATTTAATTCTCTCGTTTTTGTTCATTTAAGTATGGTCATTGCTGTTGTGAAAGGGTTGATTTTTGCTAATGCTCGCTCAGTTCCTATGCAGGTAGTCTGTTTGTCTGATAACATTACATAGATATGCCTTTTTTTTTTTTAACTGTGTTTGGTGGGTCACAAATAATTCTTTCATTCAAATTCTGCAGCAAGTGGAAAAATAATTGTTGATATTCGGTATTGTGTCTGCTAACTGGCTACTTGAAGTTTTAAAACATAACATAAACAAACACCAATAAAACCCCACCACCCAAATGAAAATATAAATAGTTTTCAAACAATAAGGATTACAATGTCATTAAACGTAATATGATATTCCTTCCATTCCTAGAAGTGTCACATATACTTAACACTTACATTAAGCTTTTCGATTATTGGGATTAATTTAAAAATGAATATTAAATATACACATAGGGCAGTGTGTAGCCAAAGCAGTTTCCATTTTATGCCCAAGATCAGTTGACGACACACCAATGCTTTTCAAAGCATTACAATTACGATGAATTTGCCTTTGGCGCTTACTCTGTGCCAATGGCAAAGATACAAACAAATGTAAACTAATCTCGTCACGATTAACTTGTTCGGCCGTATCAAAGAAAATAAATTAGTTGTATGCGGCATATAGTGTGAGACTGCCAGGGGCAAGGATGAGATGGGTACTGAGGCGATTGTTAACTGACAGTGAGTAATTCTATAGTTACAGTATGTCTTTTATCAGGGATCATTTTATCTACAGGTCCTAATATGCCAACGTGTGAAACGGCCGCACAGAAAATAAATGTGACCGAAGAAACGCATGAATAGAATATTTCCTTTTTCATTCATCTCAGATTCTTTTTCATGATGCAGTATATTGCTGTTCTTCGATCTTGGTGCGCTGCTATTTGAATTAGTTTTATGGAAGTTGAAGAAATTGACATTTTTCAGCAACTTTTTTTTTTTTTTTTTTTTTTGGGTCCTCCATGCTTTCGTGACGCGGAGGTTTCACCTCATTCATTCACTACATTAACTAAAGTCTCGAAGCTTATCAGGGCATCTCAGCTGGTTAAAAATAAAAACACCCAATAACAACAGACGTGATTTAAATTATGTTCAAATCAACTTAAAAATACTAAGAGAAGGTTGAGAAACTAAAGTGGTTCGAGTTAGAGAGACACCATATTGAAGTTGAATAATGTGGTGACAAATGTCGAGTAAAATAAAGATGCTGCTTCGCTCCACCAGAGACCTTGAGTCAAAGTGTCCTTGAGCTAGAAGCCGCACAGTTAATTGCTCCTGATGTTGCGATATCTTGTGTGAATGAGCTCGTTAGTTACCTTGAATGGCATCCTCCTACCATCAGTGTGTGAATGTTAATATGAATTTTAGGATGTGCAAAGAAAGACCAGCTACTTTACCATTAAGCAGGAACTATACAGCACAACAGTGTTAGACACTTTTGTTATCAAAGAGATGCTTGACAATGCAACTCAGCAGCAACTTTCTCTACTTTACAGCGGTAGGCAACATATACAAGGTGGAGCCTTTTATGGGATCTTGATGTCTGTTGCATATATATATATCCTTGTAATACTAACCTTACCACACAAACATTGTTTGATTGAATATTTGAGGTTAAAATCATCAACCTCCTTTTTGTTCTCAATTACAGTCAATAGGAATTAATGCAGTTAATACAATCCAGGGTTAAGTCATCAACATCAAGAAACCTTTATTAACTGTAAAGCCATAGTCTTAAATTAGCCATGGATAATAAAACCACCAAAAAATGCCACAGTCTTAACTATAATGACAAATGATGAAGGGCTTTTGATCAGGTGACCCCCCCCCCCATCTCATTTTAACAGTGTCGGAAAACAGTAAAAATTGTTTTGAAATAACGTAAAACTAACAAAATGTTATGTATTGGAAGAACATTTAGTGACTAAATGCCAAAGATGAAACACACCTTCAGAATTTGCCATGTGGAAATTGCGGAGGTGACATCATCTAAGACCTGAGGTTTGGCCTCCAAATTTGTGGTTTTACACAAGAAAAATAAACAAAAATAATTGTCAATAGAATTACTGTGTAGGAGTAAGACGGACCAGAAATGCGTTTAAAAAAAAAAGAACTGGAAACTATTAATTTAGCAGTGTGATGCAGTGAGTCATTTAGTTTGACAGCTCGCTCTCTACCATGCTGTCTTACTTATACCTGACTCTGGCTAAGGTGAAATGCTGATTCAAACCTGGAAAGTTAGACCAAGGGCAGAGCTCTGTCCATGTTAATTATAATGACATTTTCAAAGACCAGACACAAAGAGAGAGACAAAGCACAAACGGCTACAGAGAATATTTTGTATCCACTCATTGGACACTCCATGTGGTACACCTGCACAATCTAATGAGACCCAGTACATGAGCCGCATCAAAAATTCTGCCTTTACAAAGATGACGACGCTCAGGTCTGACTGACATTGTCAGGGAAGTATAAATTTTAACATGCTTATCACTGTATTTGTAATTTGCAGTGGTAGGTTCCTTTTACAAGGCATTTTAAACCATAGTTTCCCACGTTAACACCTTATCATATATTGTCTGCGAATCCATCCATCCATCCATTTTCTGAGCCGCTTCTCCTCACTAGGGTCGCGGGCGTGCTGGAGCCTATCCCAGCTGTCATCGGGCAGGAGGCGGGGTACACCCTGAACTGGTTGCCAGCCAATCGCAGGGCACATAGAAACAAACAACCATTCACACACACAGTCATGTCTACGGGCAATTTACATGCATTAATTGGAGACTCTAAATTGCCGTAGGTGTGTATGTGAATGTGAATGGTTGTTTGTTTGTACGTGCCCTCTGATTGGCTGGCGACCAGTTCAGGGTGTACCCCGCCTCCTGCCCGATGATAGCTGGGATAGGCTCCAGCACGCCCGCGACCATAGTGAGGAGAAGCGGCTCAGAAAATGGATGGATGGATGGATACACACATGCATGCATGCAGATAGACACTTACAGGCATGTGGAAAACAAATCATGACAATCTTCCACCACACTGCTCTTTTCTTTGTGCAGTATACATCAACGGATTTCCTTTTAGATGCGGAAAGATAGGACTTTTTGATTTTAGGATAACGGGATAATATAAAAATAATATACACAATGCATGTCAATGTGTGAATGTATCACGGTGACAAATGGATTAATTGCAATTAGCATGTTGCATTAGTAATAGATGTTTAAGGTGTCAGGAGGCCACGTTTGAGCCTGAAGCCCACCCTACCATCTGTTGTAGCTAGGAATATGATAATAGTGTGAGTTTGTACATTGGACAGAGTGTGTCAGCAAAACTGTGTGAGTATGTTTCAGGGAGTCAGCTAGTTAATGTTCAACCTGGGGCCTTGTTGCAGTTTCTTGACTATATTATTAATTATGCAAGAACTGCTCATATACAGCACTGCGAGTCTACCTGTAAAGAAACCACACACAAATAAAGTCTGAATCGAAACAACCTACTTGAGGGAGAAAGTGTATGTAAGTACATTTTATTTATTCAGCACTCTTGACAGAGAAGACTCACAAAGTGCTTCACATAGTTAAAATACATTAATATATACCGTATTTGGAATACAGAATCGGAACATTTTACAGTTAAAACAAGGAAAGATCAATCAAATCAACTAAATATTTGTTTACTTATAGTCTGCTGGGAACGTCTGGCGGAATCTCCTGTCAGAAGGAGTTTCAACTCCCACCCCCAACAGAACTTTGCTCATGTTCCGGGGGAGGCGGGGGACATCGAGTCCAAGGGGGCCATGTTCCGCGCCTCCATTGCTGAGGCGGCCGCCCGGAGCTGTGGCCATAAGGTGGTCGGTGCCTGTCGTGGCGGCAATCCCCGAACCCGTTGGTGGACACCAACGGTGAGGGATGCCGTCAAGCTGAAGAAGGAGTCCTATCGGGCCTTTTTGGCCGGCGGGACTCCTGAGGAAGCTGATGGGTACCGGGTGGCCAAGCGGAATGCAGCTCTGGTGGTCGCTGAAGCAAAAACTCTGGTATGGGAGGAGTTCGTTGAGGCCATGGAGAAAGACTTACGGACGGCTTCGAGGAAATTCTGGTCCACCATCTGGCGTCTCAGGAAAGGAAAGCAGTGCACCACCAACACTGTGTATAGTGGGGATGGGGCGCTGCTGACCTCGACTCGGGACGTTGTGAGTCGGTGGGGAGAATACTTCGAAGACCTCCTCAGTGATGCGGACTTTGTATCGATCCGTTGTGGTAAAGAAGGAACTAAGCCGAAAGACGAAGCTCTCGATTTACCGGTCAATCTACGTTCCTACCCTCACCTATGGTCACGAGCTGTGGGTCGTAACCGAAAGAACAAGATCCCGGATACAAGCACCCGAAATGAGTTTCCTCCGCAGGGTGTCCGGGCTCTCCCTTACAGATAGGGTGAGAAGCTCGGTCATCCGGGAGGATCTCAGAGTAGAGCCGCTGCTCCTCCACATCGAGAGGAGCCAGATGAGGTGGCTGGGGCATCTGATTCGGATGCCTCCCGGATGCCTCCCTGGTGAGGTGTTCCGGGCATATCCCAACGGGAGGAGACCCCGGGGACGACCCAGAACACGCTGGAGATACTACATCCTTCAGCTGGCCTGGGAACTGGCCCCGGAAGAGATCGATGAAGTGGCTGGGGAGAGGGAAGTCTGGGCGTCCCTGCTAAAGCTGCTGCCCCCGCGACCCGACCTCGGATAAGCGGTAGAAAATGGATGGATGGATGGATGGAAAAAAAAGATACAAAATGGGAAAATAAATCATACAAAGCAATTTATTCTCAGCTGAATGCCTGCCTAAACAAATGTGTTTTTACTGTTTTGTTTTTATATATATCCACTGAAGAGGCGGCTCTTAACTTAAAAGGAAGTGCATTTGGCAATTTAGGGGCAACTCACCTTTACTTTATAAACTTGTGTAAGGGACATTAAAAGTAGGCTTTATACGATCAGGATTTTTGGCGCCGATCACCGATCAGGCGGCACGGTGGCCGACTGGTTAGAGCGTCAGCCTCACAGTTCTGAGGACCGGGGTTCAAATCCCGGCCCCGCCTGTGTGGAGTTTGCATGTTCTCCCCGTGCCTACGTGGGTTTTCTCCGGGCACTCCGGTTTCCTCCCACATCCCAAAAATATGCATGAATTGGAGACTCTAAATTGCCCGTAGGTGTGGATGTGAGTGTGAATGGTTGTTTGTTTGTATGTGCCCTGCGATTGGCTGGCAATCAGTTCAGGGTGTACCACGCCTCCTGCCCGATGACAGCTGGGATAGGCTCCAGCACGCCCGCGACCCTAGTGGGGAGAAGCGGCTCAGAAAATGGATGGATGGATGGATGGATGGATCACCGATCAGCGAGTATAAAAAAACGATAACTGATCACCGATCCGATCACAAGATGGTGGAATATGTCTATTTAAATGACCTGTTCATTTACTGTATATAATTGTGTACTTAATTGCTCAAAAATGTTGTTTACAAAAAATAATGTATCTTTGTTCCTCTATTTATATCAGTGAGGCATAGTGGCATATCTATTAGATGGCAGGAAGTAAATACAGTGATTAATGTATCCACTTTTTGTGACATTTTTCTTTGTTGGTGTGAGATTTTTCAATTGTAAAATATGTTCCTTGGCTCCATCATGGTTGGAAAGTCAGATCGTGTATTCTAATCAGTCAGGTCAAACCAACATTACAACATGACAGAAATAATGGGTGCTAACTTACTGTAATTAAATTACTTTATTTTTAATTAAATTACTTCAACCACACCGAAACTTTAGAGCATGATTCGACAGAACGGCGGCATGTTTATGTACAACTACCACTAGCTTGCGAGGCAAGCTAGTGGTAGTTGTTTGTTGCCTGCTTGCCAGCCGTATCGTATGAAAAGTACGGGAACATACCTCAAGCACGCCTTAAACGAACGTCCGGTGACCACCAACACACGTTATTCCCCATTTTGTTCTTACAAACACACGGCGCGATCCATTGTTGTTGTCGCCGACATGGTAATGAGTGTATCCGGTCCCATTTGAGTTGACAAGATGAAGCCCGGTGATCGGAAAAAAATGGGATGCGGTGGTAGAGTTTATTTTGCTTGCCACCGAGTCACGCGATTGAATCATGTCCGCTCATTTGGCGAATGCGGACTTTCATGCACTTTCGCTCTTCCTCCTATGCCCGTCCATGCACCCGTTCGGTTTTCTTTTAGAGACAGTATGAATACTTAATAATGTAAAATTGCACATCAAAGCAACGTTCACGATTATACCGAAGGCCATATACAGTACATATTAGCCAGTATTCCTTGCTGCTCTGTGTAAACTGCACAGAGTAAAAAGGCATAAAAAGAATGTTAACGGGGACATGAATGTGTATACACGAGAGAAACTCATTCAAAATGTGGCCGTTGTTGACACACTTCTGTTATTGAAAGCTAATGAGTGAAATCAGTAAATTGATGGGGTGTGATGTTTGTATTAATAAGGCTTAGGCTTTACATGATCAGGATTTTTGGCGCCCATCACCGATAAGCAAGTTTAAAAAAAAACAATAACCGATCACAAGATGGAGATGTGTCTATTCATATGACTTGTTCATTTATTCTACATACTTGTGTACTGTATACTGTATCCATCCATCCATTTTCTGTACAGCTTATCCTCACAAGGGTTGCGGGCGTGCTGGAGCCGCCCGTCCCAGCTCAAACTATTCTCCAGCATTTTAGACAAAAGTTAAAACACCAATGACCATTCAAGGATTGGTCACTGACATAAATTTAGGTCATTACAACTTACAGAAATAATGGGTGCTAATTTACTGTCATTAAATTACTTTACTGCAATTAAATTACTTTCATGAATACTGTCAATGACATGCTTACTCTAACGTTCTCACTGTCCCGGCTATATGGACGAGTGTAGTCCAGGGTTTGAGTCCGTTTGACACTTTTTATTCCCCCCCCCCCACGCTGCTTTGCTTGAACGCGGCCTGCTCCTCGTGTACATTCTTCAGGTGCTCGATCAAATTTGTATTGAAGCATTCAGATGATGACGTACCCCACGATGACGTACCCCACGATGTACTCCACAGACTGCAAATAACTTGTTGTTGTTGTGTTGTTTGTCTGAGACACCGCAAAATACTCCCACACTGACGACGTGTTTTTTCACCCACAAGATTGAAAAAACTTTATTGGCCGTCAGATAGTTACAGTACTGTGCAACAAGACACGTGACAAGGCTAAAAATAAACTAGCTTTTGGATTTATGTTATTTCAAGACTCATAATTGTTCATAGCTGTCAATGGGAGTGTGAATGGTTGTTTGTCTATGTGCCCTCCGATTAACTGGCGACCTGTCCAGGAAGTACCCCGCCTACCACCCAAAGTCAGCCAATACAGTGGATCGCCACTTTTTGAGTGGGATAGGGAACGAGCCCAACCGCATATAGTGTAGCAAAGATCTGTGAATAATTGACACGCTTGGGAAAAAAACAAAAACAAAATAAAATTCAAAATAAGTGGGGGATCACATAAATAAATAATAAACGGGGGATAGGCTCCAAACAAAATCTTCAAATGAATTTGCGAATGCCAAACCAAGAATTTCAGGGGGTCCACTGTACAAGTTCAGACCAACCTGCGACGCCATGAGGACAAGCACCATAAAAAATGGAGGCATGGATAATGCTGGTCTGATTGTTAAGGGGGAAAAAAGGCTACTGTATTCACGAGAAAATGTTGGTTTTGACCAATGAGAGTTGGGGATTTTGAAGAGATTGTTTTATGATTATCAACACACTTACGAATTCACGATGTACCGGTACTGTAAATCATGTATATTTAGGCACAAGCAAAGGTTTCTTTCACAAACGTATTTTTAACGACCTTAGTTGCATACTTGAATATACTGTATGATAGACGGATATATCGGCATAGGTTTATCTCGCTCATTATCTTGAAACTAAAACAAGCAGCACTCAAGAGGCACTTTCTGAGGGGCCTATGGAAAAAAAGCTGTCACTTTAGTTCCAGTCGAAAGAGCTTTGTGTTTGGTTGATATTTTGATGCAATATTGATGACTCTGGTTCCTCTGAGTGACAGTACACTCCACTTAATGATGTATCTCCTTATTTTTCATCCGTTATCATACGAAAGTGTTTTGGTGTAGTCACTGCGTTAGTTTGACTTGTTTCTTAATGAAACTACAAGCCAAATTGCAACATTGCAAATTTCATTTTAATTGTTGTCTTGTCTCCCACATAAATAACTAAAAAAAATAATGAACACACCATTGCCACCCACTGACATGGAAGATTATTTATAGTTGGGTCCAAAAGTAGCTAGACTACGCTAGTTTTTATTTTTATGGTTTGCCATTTGCCATTTTTTGGGGGGGTACCAAGGGGTTGTGTATAGATTTTGAATTAAAATGCACATATGGCTTCAAAGCCTGTAGGTGCAATTTAATTTTTAATGTGTTTACAATTTATTGTAGAGGCATGCAATGTGGATGCAGTTTCTGTTACGGAGGTTTGGGCTGGGACTGTTTAGAATCCCACGAGGCTTAAGTTACCATAACATTGTGTGTGTGTGTGTGTGTGCGCGCGCGCTATCATAGCATTGTCACATTCTTCCACCTAATTGATGCAGAGCTGCCATCTACATCTCTATTCATTACACACATTAATATTGAAATACCATACTGAATGAATATAATGTATGCATAGTTGCACAGGCAACATGTTTGCACACATACTCCACTTATACATCAGTTTGCTGTACCTTACCCATCTCCTTCTTGTCTTCTCATTCTAATTTCTTATTCTGCCATGCCTTTTACCTCGCATCCGAAGCTTCTTTGTACCCCACGTCACTGCCTGCTCCCTCTACCTTTCATCAATGCCCTGGCAGGTGAACTTTTGAAGGCACGCATGGCAAAGCGGGCTCAACCTGACACAATTCATCTCACAATCATTAAACAACCGGTAATGTCACGTTCCAATGAGAGACACACCTGTGCACTGTCAAAACACTACAAATAATCTTTGAAAGTGATGTACATATATTATAGTACGGTAGTACTGTAGTCTAGTGATGGAACCACATTAATTTCTACTGCTGGTCTCCCAATAAAGCCCAAGCAAGAATTGGTTATTTTCTGTACATTTTGCATTTTATGTTTTTGTCAAAAGTATATGAAGGATATTTAAACAATAATACTGTACCAATAATATCCCTTACCCCGAAAAACAACCTCGGTCCTGAGCTAGTGCTTGAGCTATCCCTGCGCTTGTTTTCCTATGAGCTACCAAGAAAAAGAGAATCTACATTTCAACTTAAAAGTTTAACAAACATGATGTCATTGTTTACCTTGTCTGTAAAGGTTGCAATACTTATACATACATACATAAATAGCAATACACCATATAAAAAAAAAAGAAGTTGATAAATGGGCCCAAGGTCTGAGCCAGTGCCCTCAACTGAGGCATTAGACAGTCTAATCGCTGTTGGGACAAAGGATCTCTCTTAAGCTCTCAGTCCGAGAGAATACAGAGATGAGCTGCCCGCTGCGACTGCTGCTCTGCCCCACTTGGGTGAGGTGAAAAGAGTGGTTGACATTGTCTATGATGGCCTGTAGGGGCATGGAACAGGGAGAAAAACGTGTCAACTGTCAAGGGGCCTTGACCATTTGGGGTGCCCCTGGCTGTCTGACGGAAAGAACTCCACTTCCATTTTAGCTGACATCAGGTAGAGTGCAAAGAGTGCTGAATCAACAACGCTTCTGCTGATTGCAGCAGAGTAGTGCACTCAATTTAGCCTGAAAACATTAAAAAACATGTTTTAATAAACAACCTCATACATTTGACCAAATTTGTAACAATTCACGACACTAAACCCTCGCAAATTTTTGCTGTTCACCTCAGGTTTGGCCTCAAACCAGCGGCGTGCGCGACGGTGAGACAGACACCGTGTGAGTGAAGATAGTGATTTCAAAATTTCCACGCCTGCATCTCCCCTTTGACGAATAATTTCTCATCGGGAAACTCCGTCATACACCCCGCCCCCACCTCACTGCACCCACAGGCTACTCTTCTAACATGGCGCCTCAGTCGGAGCTAGCCATTTGGGCGGGATCTTAGAGCCTTACAGAAAAAGGACAAAAATAAGTGAACAGGCGCAAACAGGTGTCTTTCAGCAAATAGTTGTTAGTTCAACATAAACATTTGTGAGTAGGTGAGTTTGTAACTGGCGAGTTCATGAATGATGCACCAGCCAGGGTTCACTGTCCAGTAATTGATTATTATGCCCATTCCTGGTGAAATGCAACTTGGGCTATCATAAAACCCAAAAATGTTGGAAGTATGTCAAAACAAGTGTAATTTCAATACACTCGGTAAAAATAATAATTTTGATGGAGTACTCTTGAGGTCTGGGTAAAAAAAAAAAGAATGTATTCCTCCCATCCATCTTTTTTAGAAAAAAATACTTTATGATCAAAATACAGGAAGGGTTGGAGGTGGGAGGGAGAAGCGTGAAAATACAATGCAACAATCTAAAAGAGTGATTTCAGTCCTGTCCTTTTAAAAAAAAAAAAAAAAAAAAAAAAAAACATCACCTAATAAATCTGCCTGAGACTAATAAAGCTGTCATCAGTTAGATTTTTCTGGAGAAGGCGGCAGCCAAGAAAAGGGCAGAACGAAATATGACCCCATTAACCTGATCTCTGGTGTATTTTGTTTCACATAAGGTCATGTTGAACCAAACTCATTTTTTTCACAAGAATCTTCCTTTTTTTATCATGATACTAATCTGACTGTGAATCAAAAACCATAGGGTGTCATCCTCTACTGTGCATGAAGTGATTTACAATAAGAATGCTGTTCTCATAAGAGTATCTACGATTGAGGCAGATGCTCAACAACTCTCCAGGTGCTGTATACGAAAATCCATTCATCCATCCATTTTTTCTGTACCATTTATCCTCACCAGGGTCGAGGGTGAGCTGGATCCAATCCCAGCGGAATTTGCGCGAGAGGCAGTGTAAACCCTGGACTGGTTTCCAGCCAATTACAGGGCTGTAAGTGAAAATACAGATGCAAAATTATATTCTAACTGGTTTGATGAAGCTTGATTATAAATATCATATTTTGTTACTTTTGTTCCCGATGTGTTCCGCCAATCATCAAGGATGCAGTTACATTATAAGCTGCAGAGTAAAGTGATTAATACAGATATTAATTATAATGTACAGTTGTGACGCTTTATATACAGTACAATCAGGTCAGTAGATACACGTGTGCAGTCAAATAATGTCCAATGCATTAAAGGTCCCATTCCATCAAAATCCACCCCCCGCCACCGTTTTATGCAGAACATAGGTCAAAATGAGTCTGTGACCTACTTGGAGTTTGCCATCGATGCGGTTTGTCGGCTGAATGCAATTGCCTTTGAATACCAAACCGCTTGCAAAACGGGTGGATTTGAATTCACCATTGTTGTGACCTAGAAACTACACTCATTCAAGTACCTGCCCACTTCGTGATTGGTACATGCCCACTCATCTCGGGAAAAATACCTCAGGAAAAACTCAGCTGTATCTTGTACAAAAGTTAAACTTTGCATCACCTGCAAACCTCAGCGATGAGGAATGTGGGTTTTAAGTGAATATGAAGGGAAATTATGTTTAATAAACATGAAAATCATCATAAGGTGGAGAACCAGACATCAGAACACAACAATATTTTTGTGTACAGAAAGTTATTGTGGCGGCACGGTGGACGACTGGTTGGAGCGTCAGCCTCACAGTTCTGAGGACCAGGGTTCAATCCCCGACCTCGCCTGTGTGGAGTTTGCATGTTCTCCCCGTGTCTGCGTGAGTTTTCTCCGGGCACTCCGGTTTCCTCCCACATCCCAAAAACATGCATGAATTGGAGACTCTAAACTGCCCGTAGGTGTGAACGTGAGTGCGAATGGTTGTTTGTTTGTATGTGCCCTGCGATTGGCTGGCAACCAGTTCAGGGTGTACCCCGCCTCCTGCCCGATGATAGCTGGGATAGGCTCCAGCACGCCCGCGACCCTAGTGAGGAGAAGCGGCTCAGAAAATGGATGGATGGAAAGTTATTGTAGAAGGGTTCAATTAACCTACCATGCATGTTTTGGGGATGTGGGAGGAAACCGGAGTGCCCGGAGAAAACCCAGGCAGCCACGGGGAGAATATGCAAACTCCACACAGGCGGGGCCGGGGATTGAACCCAAGTCCTCAGAACTGTGAGGCAGACACTCTAACCAGTCGTCCACAGTGCCGCCTTTAGAAGGGATAACCATGTAAAATACATCATAGAAATTATTTGACCAAATATGCAAGCTACCACCTAAAAATAAATATGTCGTGACCAAACAAACTGCTTTGACTAAAGAGAATTAATATAAATGTTCACCTTCTCACCTAACATCCTCCCTCTCATCTCGCTTTCTATTTTGCAGGGTGGGAACTTAGTATTCCACCACTGTTTGGCTTCCATCCCTCCTGCTGGGCTGGAAAGTGATGTTATTGTGTGCGTTTCGATCTATTTCTGCCAAATGTGTTTATGTGTGTGAAATGAGCCATTGGGTTTCTGTCGGCCATTTATGAATGTACCCAGGACACCTGGAGAAGAGAGAGGTTTAGCTCCATCCAAAAGCCAGAGACTGGAGACTTTCTTCGACAGGGTAAGCGCATACATTTGAATTGTGAAGTCAGGGAGATGGGTGTGTGTTCTCCCAACAGGTGGAGTGAGTCTTCAAAGCTGCAAGACTAATAGGGCTGTGTCGGTAACATGCAGTACCAGCAATTCAGTGGTGGTTTAAGTTTGCTAAACTCCCAAGTATGATGGGATGGAGAAGTGATACAAATGAATGTATGACAATGTTTGGAAAAATAATGTCACTTTTGGCTGAAACCTTTTCTGTTGTTCCAGACTTTTTTTTTTTTTTTCAAAAATAAACCCTTAGCTTATTTGAACCATACCAGATGTGGTAGCAGTCAAGTAGCGACTGCATGGGGTCATAGCGGTCAGTGTGCCACCAGATCAGACCAGCTCAACTTGGTTTGTCAGAGCCCGGGGCAAGTCAAATAATTTGTTGTTATTTGAGCCAACATAAAGTACTTAAAACACTGTTTACACCACTACCAATGTAATTTTAGTATTTGTCCAGTTCAGTGAGCCAAAACAAAAGTCAATGTTTAAGATACCAGTCATGTCAGGTTTAGTGGTCGCGCGTGCACACACACACACACACACACACACACACATACACAAAATGTAAGCGGTCTAATGGGGGGAGAAGAAATTAAGGTCTGGTAACTTGCTCACTCTTTAACAGGCAGAGGAGGGGAAGTGACGCACAATGCATCTTTGCAGCTTGGAATTGGTGGTCCTCCTATGTGGTTTATTTGATTGATTAAAAAAAAACTATTCTACCAAGAGAACACACACATTGTTTGAAAAGAAAAGAGCCAAAAAGTCTTCAGTAGGTAATGTAGATCGTGTGAAATTAATGAGAGAACGGATGATGTTGATTTTTGCTTTCCATAAGTCCATACCGCAAGATACAAGTAAAGGCTAGCTCACGCATGTTCCAATACAGAAGGTAAACTGCTAGAGATTATCCTTTCAGCATGCCACTGTGCCTGTGACCAGGATCTGAGGGCCGCTCTGCTGCCTTGCATCCTTACACAAAAGAGCACCTGGTCAGGCATATAATCATCACAAATCCCCTTTAGTGCTTGGAACTCAGCATCTTCCCCTGGAGGTCCAAACTATCGCCTAACAACTTCTAGCAGCTGGGCAGTCATCACTAAATGCTAACCAAAAACAAATTGAACGTATTATTTCAATGCCCAAAAAACCCCGTGGTCGAGACAAGGGAATATTTGTGAACTGCATGCAGTATTTTTCTAAACACGTAGGAAAAATTAGGCTGGACTAGGTTGATAACAAAAGGAATGAAAAGATACAAAGTATTGTATAACAGAACCTGTGACCCTTTTTAACACCCAAATCTGTCAGCTTGTCCACATTTAAACTCACAGCTTCTGTCTAGTTGAGAGTTTACTTGTTTTCACAGTTTTGTCCAATCTCCAGCACTACAGTATATCCTGAGGCACTCCACTTCTATTAGCTTCATACACATACATTAACTAATAGGCAACCCAAGGCACGATTGAGTTCCCAATAATAATGCAGTTCTCCTAAAAGTAATGAGCAATTTAATAAAGCAGTGTCTCAGCTGCAATTTAAATGTTGTTCTGCTTTGTCATGACAAATGTATTGATTAAATTTACATTATTGAGTATCTGCATCCATAGTTCTTGTCATATAATTCACAAAAACAATTTTGAATATTATAACTTTCCATGTCTGTGGGTGAGAAGCGCATTTGTGCTAATTAAACAACTTAAGGATTCATAAACCAAACATTTATAGAAAGCCAAGCTAGAAAATAAACAAACTGGACAACAATGCATCCCTGGAAAAAAATATGAAGTCTATGAACAGAGCTAAATAGAAATATGTAAATATCACTCCTTTTTTCACAAAGAGGGAAAGGAGAATCATCTATTCGGGGAGAAGCGCCAAAATGTTTCAAGAGGTGGAGTCGGTGATTAAATGAAACAGTGTCTATTAGAATGAAGCCCTCCATTTGAGGAAATATGTTTCGAAAACATGAGGAATAGTATTTTGCCTAAGATCCTCTGCAACACCTACAGCTGAATTGTAGAAAGTATCTTTACAATTGAACTTGAAACTTAAGAGTTGCTCTCTGTCTAAAATAGATGCCGAGATGGACGCATAGCTACACATTTAATATACAAAGGTGTAATAATCCTCTATAGGCCTGTGACTGTAAAAAAAATAAAAATAAAAAAAGAAAGTATTTTGGGGCAGTTATGATGATGATGGTGGTGTTGATAATGTTGATGAAGTAATATGAACCTTTGTTACTCTGATCACATATCACTGCCTATCTTTGTGATAGATACAAAAGAATGTGAATTCATTCAGTCTATTTTATCAAAGTCATCAAACATCGCTAATCTTTCAAAAAACAATGCGATTACAGACCGTCACTGCAAGCAAAGGGGTAGCCTCATGTGTAGCAGGTATCCTCTTTTGCAAATATATTTTCAGCTTTCGGGACCTACAATAAGCATCGAGCCGGGATTTTAAGTGTCCCAGATTTGATTACAAGTTTAACAAAATGAGACTATGCCTAGACAAAGAAATGTATTTGTCATGATCCACTCCACTCGTTGTTTTGGTTCTCTGTGAGTTCACTCTCTATGCCAAACAGAGTTCCCCAACAGAGCATACTGTATTTGGTAGAGGACAAATCGTGTAAGTGTTTCACGTTCTAGCCACCCGTCTACTCCGAAAACAAACAGTGCAGTAAAGCTATGGACTACGTCTGTTATGGCTAGGGATATGCTTTTGGAGCAATGTCAAACTCATTTGATCAGCGCCGGTACAGTGCATCCGGAAAGTATTCACAGCGCTCCACTTTTTTCACATTTTGTTCCGTTACAGCCTCATTCCCTTTTCCCTCAAATTTCTACACAAAACACCCCACAATGACGATGTGATTTTTTTGTGTGAAAATTTCAGCAAATCTATTAAAAATAAAAAAATAAGAAATCACTTCTTCACAAGTATTCACAGCCTTTGCCACAAAGCTCAAAATTGAATTCAGGTGCATCGGGTTTACCCTGATCATCCCGGAGAGGTTCCTACAGCTTAACTGGTAAATTCAGTTAATTGGACATGATTTGGAAAGGGACACACCTGTCTATATAGGGTCCCACAGGTGACCTGCATGTCAGAGCCCAAACCAAGCATGAAGTCAAAGGAATTGTCTGTAGACCTCTGAGACAGGATTCTCTCGAGGCACAAATCTGGGGAAGGGTATAGAAAGATTTCTGGTGCTTTGAATGTTCCAATGAGCACTGTGGCCTAAATCATCTGGAAATAGAAGAAATTCCGACCCACCAGGACTCTTCAGGAGTTGACTGTGGCCACGCGTCTAAATTGAGCAATCGGGGAGAAGGGCCTTAGTCAGGGAGCTGACCAAGAACCAGATGGTAACTCTGTCAGAGCTCCGGCGGTCCTCTGTGGAGAGAAGAGAACCTCCCAGAAGGACAATCATTTGTGCAATGCTCCACCAATAAGGCCTGTATGGTACAGTGGCCAGACGGAAGGCACTCCTGAGTAAAAGGCGCATGGCAGCCAGCCTGGAGCTTGCCAAAAGGCACCTGAAGCACTCTCAGACCATGAGAACGAAAATTCTCTGTTCTGAGGAGACAGAGATTAAACTCTTTGGCGTAAATGCCAGGCATAATTTTTTGGGGAAACCAGGCACCGCTCATCACCTGACCAACACCATCCCTACAGTGAAGCATGGTGGTGGCAGAATCATGCTGTGGCGATGTTTTTCAGCTGTGGGAAATGGGAGACGAGACAGGATTGAGAAAAAGATGAATGCAGCAATGTACAGAGACATCCTCGATGACAACATGCCACAGAGCGCTGAGGACCTCAGACTGGGGCGAAGGTTTACCTTCCAACAGGACAATGACCCGAAGCACACAGCCAAGACAATGAAGGAGTGGCTTCAGGACAACTCTGTGGATGTCTTTGAGTGGCGCAGCCAGACCCCAGACTTGAATCCAATCGAACATCTCTGGAGAGATCTGAAAATGACTGTGTACCGAAGCGCCCCATCCAACCTGATGGAGCTTGAGAGGTGGTGCAAAGAGGAATGGGGGAAAATGCCCAAAGATAGGTGTGCCAAGTTTGCGGCATCATATTAAAAAATACTTGAGGCTGTAATTACTGTCAAAGGTGCATCAACAAAGTACTGATCATGACTGTGAATACTTACGGTATGTGTCTTAGTTTTGTATTTTTAATACATTGACAAACATTTCCAAAAAACCTTTATCACATTGTCGTCATGGGGTGTTCTGTGTAGAATTTTGAGGAATAAAAATGAATGTATTCCATTTTGGGATGAGGACGTACCACAACAAAATGTGGAAAAGTGAAATACTTTCCGAAAGGCACTGCAGAAAGAAAACTAGCTCCGTGCAAACAACTCCCAACGGCATTTAGACAGTCTATCACATAAGAAATGTTTGTTTTTATAGTGTCATTATAGACTTGTAAAACTTATTGTGACACTTGTCTGCATCCTTCATTTCCCAAAAAGAAGACTATATACTGATGTTGCAGTTTTCTAAAAGGAAGAGATCATTGCCAAAATATTGGAAATATGTGGCTGTATTTTTTGCAATTGTTATAATTAATTTTACTGTATTAATTTCTGTATGTGCAATTTTGTCACGTTCGTCATTTTCATATTAAGGTGCTCTGAAAGGGACTTTCAACATGTATACTTAGTTTTAAAAATATGAGATGTTTTTAAAGGTTGTTTTTGAACCACATTTTCTTTATTATTATCCATCCATCCATTTTCTGAGCCGCTTCTCCTCACTAGGGTCGCGGGTGTGCTGGAGCCTATCCCCGGGCAGGAGGCGGGGTACACCCTGAACTGGTTGCCAGCCAATCGCAGGGCACATACAAACAAACAACCATTCACACTCACAGTCTCCAATTAATGCATGTTTTTGGGATGTGGGAAGAAACCGGAGTGCCCGGAGAAAACCCACACAGGCACGGGGAGAACACGCAAACTCCACACAGACGGGGCCAGGGATTGAACCTGGGTCCACAGAATTGTGAGGCTGACGCTCTAACCAGTCGGCCACCGTGCCGCCTGTACTTAAATGATTCATGTGAAATACAACAGAAATTCATTTCACGAATGTACTGGATTAAATAAATAAATAAGCAAGCCAAAGTTACATTACGGCGCTCAACTGGTGAGCCCATCTGCCTCAAAGTTCTAAGTACCCAGGTTCAAGTCCGGCCTTGCCTGTGTGAAGTTTTCATGTATGGGTTTTCACCGGGTACCTCGTACATTCAAAAAACATGCATGGTAGGTTAATTGAAGACTCTAAATTGCCCAGAGGTGTGAATGTGAGTGTGAATTGTTGTTTGTCTTTGTGTGCCCTGCGACTAGCTAGAGAGCATTTCAGGTACCCTGTACCATGCCTCTCGCCCAGAGTCAGCTGGGATAGGCTCCAGCACACCTGTGACCCGAGTGAGGATAAGCGGTATGGAAAATGGATGGATGGATAGTAACATTATGCAGAAAAAAAACCAGAATACAATGATTTGCAAATCGTGTTCAACCTATATTTAATTGAATATACTACAAAGACAAGATATTTAATGTTCAAACTGAAAAACTTTATTGTTTTTCACAAATAATCATTAACTGAGAATTCACGTTCCAAAAAAGCTGCGACAGGGTCATGTTTACCACTGTGTTACATCACCTTTTCTTTTGGCAACATTAAACAAACGTTTGGAAACTGAAGACACTAATTGTTTCAGCTTTGTAGGTGGAATTGTTTCCCATTGTTGCTTGATGTACAACTTCAGCTGTTCAACAGTCCGGGGTCTCCCTTGTGGTATTTTACGATTCATAATGCGCCACACATTTTCAATGGGAGACAGGTCTGGACTGCAGGCAGTCCAGTCTAGCACCCGCAATTTTTTACTACGAAGCCACGCTGTTGTAACACGTGGAGAATGTGGTTTGGCATTGTCTTGCTGAAAAAAGCAAGGGTGTCCATGAAAAAGACGTTGCTTGGATGGCAGCATATGTTTCTCCAAAACCTGTATGTACCTTTCAGCATTAATGGTGCCTTCACAGATGTGTAAGCTACCCATGCCATTGGCACTAACACAGCCACATACCATCACAGATGCTGGCTTTTGAACTTTGCGTCCATAACAGCCTGGGTGGTTTTTTTCCTCTTTGGCCAGAAGGACACGACGTCCACAATTTCCAAAAACAATTTGAAATGTGGACTCGTCGGACCACAGAACACTTTTCCACTTTGCATCAGTCCATCTTAGATGAACTCAGGCCCAGAGAAGCCGGTGGCGTTTCTGGGTGTTGTTGATAAATGGCTTTTGCTTTGCATAGTAGAGTTTCAAGTTGCACTTATGGATGTAGTGCTGAACTGTATTTACTGACATTAGTTTTCTGAAGTGTTCCTGAGCCCATGTGGTGATACACCACTTTACACATTGATGTCGGTTTTTGATGCAGTGCCGCCTGAGGGATCGAAGGTCACGGGTATTCAATGTTGGTTTTCGGCCTTGCCGCTTCCATGCAGTGATTTCTCCAGATTCTCTGAACCTTTTTATTATATTATGGACCGTAGATGATGAAATCCCTTAATTCCTTGCAATTGTACGTTGAGGAACATTGTCCTTTAACTGTTCGACTATTTTCTCATGCACTTGTTCACAAAGAGGTGAACCTCGCCCCATCTTTGCTTGTGAATGAATGAGCAATTCAGGGAAGCTTCTTTTGTACCCAATCATGACACTCACCTGTTCCTAATTAGCCTGTTCACCTGTGGGGTGTTCCAAACAGGTGTTTGAGCATTCCTCCTTTCTCTCTCTGCCACCTGTCCCAGAACATGTTGCAGCCATAAAATTCTAAGTTAATGATTATTTGCTAAAAACAATCACATTTATCAGTTTGAGCATTAGATATCTTGTCTTTGTAGTGTATTCAATTAAATATAGGTTGAACATGATTTGCAAATAATTGTATTCTGTTTTTATTCATGTTTAACGCAACGTCCCAACTTCATTGGAATTGGGGTTGTAGATGACAAAATTATGACTAAAACAAAATTATATCTTAGTCAAAAAAGGTAACTCCAAATATTCTGTAAAAAGTAACGCGTCCATTTTCTGCCAATGCACACACTATACCCCAGAGTTTTAAGATCAAGATGCCCATCAATGCAACAACAGTGTGTGTCTGTAACCATCACTCAAGCATCATATGCTCTGACAATATCAAACTAAGACGAGCCGCACTTTTCTCCTGGTTTTACTAATATCAGTGAGGATGGAGATGACAGGAAAACATTTTGCTTACACGGATGGATTGCAAACAGCGGGGTCAATCTAGCCTTAAATATAGACACACTGTATCCGATGTAATTTGAAGATAGAACATGAAGTTGATGCCATATGGTTTCAGTCTGGAAATGAAACAGTTTAAGTCTTTATTACAGGGTGAGCAAAAATAAACAAGCTGTGCACAAGTGAGTTTTTGTGTTAAGTGTGTAATTAAAATCGAGCATTCCGCTATAAACTCAAAAAGAATGTCTGTCGAACAGAAAAAGCTTCACAGTTACCTTGCCAAAACAACTAGCAGAATTAGAATAGTTTTTGCTCTTTACTTGAGGACAAAGATAATGGTGTGCTCAAAAACTTCATTAATTATGCATGCTTATATGCACATAAATCAAATACAAAAAATATTGTGTAGTCAATCATATACTGTGGGCGTTGATTTTCACTGGGGCATGAGGGTTAATGCTGCAGGCTTCTGATTATGAACAGAGTTCAAAGTTGTAGCCTGGCTCTCCGTTATCTTTGAACACATTTTGCATTATGCACTTCGCCGTTTTACAAAAACAGTTTTTTCTCACCCTAAAACTAACTCTCAGTACCCAGACATGACAAAGCCATCCTTAGTGAGGGGTTTCCCTGATTGACAGGCTAATTCTCCAATCATAACAGCGCCATTCCAAACGTGCGCTTGCATATCAGCATTAACAAATGTTATACATTCTTAAACCAAACAATAAATACATTTTCAAGTCGTTGTGTCTCAAGTCAAGTCCAGATTCTGGCACTCCAAAGTCCAAGTCAAGTGCTTTACCTTTTATAAAGTCATCAAAACAGTGACTCGCGTCCATAAAAGCTTGAATGCAGCCAACTTGAAATCATAACTAGGAGCCTTGTGAATATTGTTAGCACACATTCCTACATTTTCAGTTTGTTAAATAACCCCCCCCAACCCCCACCCCAAAAAAAATCCCGTCAAATTGTTGTATTTGATTAAAATCTGATTAGTTGAAATTCAAAGCCTCTAATGAATTATGATACCAATTATTCCAGCGAGTCCTACCACGGGCACCACCAAGTAGTTAGCGCGTCTGCCTCGCAGTTGTGTGGTTCAGGTTTCGGATCTCGGTTGGAGCCTTCTTGTGAGCAATTTGCCTGTTCTCCCAGGACTGGCATAGGTTTTTCTGTGGGTACTCCAGCTTGCTCTAAAATTTCAAAAACAGACGACAGATGAAGCGTATTTTCACACAAGCCCCATCACACTCTAGTTCGTTTAACCTCTTGATATGGTTCAGTTGGGCTCTTGTGAATGCAGCAAATAACGCTGATGCGGACTAAATTTATCAACTGCTCTGAGTGCTCCTGCTTAAGGTGGTTGATGTACAGCTTCAAAAGCACTCTGGAGCAGTTGGTATGTGATGTGAAAGTCATGTGACCTATTCTCTTTAACAATGGCTTAATCTCTTCATTGTATTCTGTGATGCAGCGTGTGCGCACTAGTAGTAGCGAAAAGCATCGGCAGCTAACAGGATGAAGCGAGGTGTCATTGATACGCTCCCAAAACCTGCAAAACTAATTATGGTGTTATAACTACAGGTGGCATGTAAACAGATTAGACAGTTGACTTCCCGGGCACGTCTTTGGCTTAACATGTTTGCAGTTAGCACGCACATAGATGTCTGATAGAACCATGTATTTTCGTCACACAAACAAGGATAATGTGCCCGCCATAGGCATGCTTTTAAAATGCACTCACCTATTTGATGGTGTATTGTATTCTGCTAGATTATCCATATAATTAAAGTTTTCCATACATCCCAGTATTTATTCCTTTTGTGTTTATTTGAACTGGTTTATTCACTCATCACTAGCTCCTAAACAGTCTTGTTTATATTCTTGTGACTAATAATAAAGGAAAGTGAATATTGCACCGTGGCGAGACTACTACAGGGAGTGCACGAGTAATGTATAATTGGCCCGACAGAAATGTGACAACAAACTCAAGACAAAAAATTGGCAGAATGTATTTAGGGAGTTCGTGGTTGAGCTTATCTTTGTTAAAGTCCCCAAGAATAATGAGGGGTGAGTCTATGCGTTGTTTTTTTCAATTTCGTTTTCTTGTTCAACGAGTGTTAGCAGTAGCTGTTGGTGTTGGTGAAAGAAAGTCCGGGGTGGACTCCCTTATGTTGAGTAAGTCTTCCCTTGTGTAAGTGAGTCGTGTAATGTCTCCAAAGACTATGGAAAAACAAAAACATAGACAATACTATATAGCACGTAACAGGGACGTCCACACAGATAAGCGCCATTTTGGAAACCATATCACACGCCCACTAGTGATACCAGGGCCTCAATCTGGAGCCAGGCCCAAGCGCTGGACACCATTCATAAGGGGGCTGTCAAGGTGCAGAATGGGAATTCAGAAGCAGCTGACAGGTCCTGACAAGTCTGCCACCTGTTTCATATTAAACAGTGTTGGCTTGCCATACAATATATATCCCCCCCTTCCTCAGATTACTCAAAATATTTTTTATTCTAGAAATAGATTACCAGGGTCAAGTATCAATCTGCCTGCCCACCACTACTTTCTGCATAGAATGATAGCCAGGAGAGTGAAAAGTAAAGCTTATCCAAGCCTTGGTGGTAATTGTCACGGTTTGGCAGGCCAATCAGTTCCAAGCCACTGAGTGCAATGTCTGAACGTGTGCTTTAGGTCCTTGTATGCACACACACGCACGTACACACACACACACGCACACTTAAAAATACAAAAATACTTCTAAAATATTGCATCATACACAAATATAGACTAAAAACTGGAAGGAAAACGTGCTTTTAATATGTAAATTTGATAGGAAAATGAATGAAAGAATAGATTTCTAAAGAAAGATGAGGTAAATCTGTTTTAGGCTAGATACACGCTGTCGGTCCAAGTTCCCCATGCCGATCTAATGTCTATATACGATTTTTTTGGAGTCAGGCAGGCCCCGTAAAAAGTTGTCGTCTGTGTAATATTTAGCTCATTCAAAAATGTTCCTATATTTTTTTACTTTATCTAAAATTGCCTGTTCTACAGAATCGTGCAAACAATCTGTAAAAAAGAGCATACAATTGTGTTACTTCTAAACTGACATTCCAAATCCCTGCTGAATGCCACCAATACGCGTATGTATGCATTCATTATTTAGCATTTTAAAGTTGTCAACAATCGCAACAAACCAACACGACATCCTGCACAAGATCCGTCATTCCATTCGTTGCATGAGCTGCTGACAGCAAATCAGCAGCTATTTGTCGGATATATGTTGACCTTTTGTGTGAACAGTCATCATTAAATGAATGACTCCAAACACAACAGATTTGCCACCACAATGCTGCCACAACAGCAAACATCATTGGGATGTGCTCACGAGAGCTGCCATTACAGGAACTGTGTGTGTTCAAGTCAGATGTTGACATGCAAACTTAATGGCCTTCAGAATCTGAATCATCTTTATTTGCCAAGTATGTCCAAAAAACACACAAGGAATTTGTCTCCGGTAATTGGAGCCGCTCTAGTACGACAACAGTCAATTAACAGAGAACACTTTTGAAACATAAAGACATTGACAAAAACAGTCACTGACCAATAAAGGGTTGCTAGTTAGCTGGTAATGCCGATACAATTTTAATTTTTTAATTTTTGGACAATTGTGCAAAAAGATGCAAAGTCCTCTAGCACTTAGAGCAGTTCGAATGACTAATATAGCAATAGTCCGGTACAATGACGATTGTGCAAAGGGTGCCGAGACTTCAAGCGAGTAGTGCGATAATATTGGACAATGTTGATTGTGCAAATGTTGCAGATACTCTTCAATCAGTATGCAAATGGTGCAGATGCTACTCTGGCATGAGTGGCCAGTATTGGTCAACAACAGATATGCAAATAGTGCAGCGTGGCGAGACTACTACAGTGAGTGCACGAGTAATATATAATTCGCCCGCCAGAAATGTGACAGCAAACTCAGACAAAAAAAAACAATGTATTCAATGTAAAAAAATGTATTGAAAATACCATATACCAAATACTGTATACCATGCTGTTGTATAAAAAAAAATTGCTAATATTCAAAAAGGGTTTCTATTCCGTAGAAAAAAAATATATATTTTTAGAATTTGAGCCAGTTTTTCCTAAAGAAATGACTATAACCCCAGTAAAACAGAATGCAGTTGCTGAGAAATTGGCTAAAATGATTGTGCAAGATTTTTATCCATTTTAAGTTGTGGGTGACAAAGGATTGAGAAGCTACACTAATGCCATCCATTCGTCCATCCATTTTCCGTGCCGCTTATCATCACTAGGGTTGCCGGCGTACTGGAGCCTATCCCAGCTATCTTTGGGCGAGAGCCGGGATACACCCTGAACAGGTCGCCACCCAATCGCAGGGCACATATAAAGAAACAACCATTCACACTCAAGCCCTTCGTCCAATGGATGCACTTCCAAGCAGGAAAACCCCCCCACCCCAAAAATTTAAAATAAAAATCACATATTCTGGTAATAAATTAATATAAGCAACAAAGAAATGTGAGGAGCTACTTGGGAACCATAAGATATGGCCCTTTTTAGCACACCGAACCAAAGAGAGCTGAAATTCCTATCAGTGCTGCACAGTAAGCCAGGCTAGTGAACCGTAATAACATCCGTGACAATTGCCAACAGTTTCTGTACTTTTGCAGTTGTGTGACAGACTAAGGTCATGAACTTTTAAAGGTCTGACATATCCTTGCAGTGCAGAAAGATCTCCAAAATTTCACCTCGCCAGGGGTAGAGCACCAATGCAATTGAGCTAATGGCTGTGTCACAATTTGAACTTATTATTTTATATTTATTCTACTCATATATGAGATGCAGTACATGTAAAACATTTTTGTGGTTTCTGTATAAAGCAAAATGTCATTTTCACCATTGCTGGAAGAATCGTTTGTTTTCTAAATTGGTGGCGCTTCTGACCTTTTGCGACCCGTGGAGTCCGTCTTTGTTCTCGAAGAAACCTAACTACAAATACATAATTGTCATCAGTAGTCTCCAAATACGTCATATATGTTTTTATTTAACACGTGGACAGTTTGAACCTGGAACAAATACACTTTACATTCTAAGTTACATTACCATAAAGTTCTTAACAATGGCTTAACAATGCAACTTAATTGCAAATGTCATGTTCTCGTCAATCCTTCGCTTATCTTTGACTCACCAAAATCATACTGTTACTGTTGATGCATTTTTCGATGAGTTCCACATTAAAGTCTTAACTGTTCATGTTTTCAAATCGAATCCACATTGAAGCATGGGGATCATCATGGTGAAAATGTGACATAAAGCCTAAGATGCAGCCTTGAAGTCAAGCTGTGGCTCAAATCAAGTTGGGGTGTTGTTACTTGTATTTGTTTCCTACAGTAACAGATTTTTTCCCCCCTCTCATATTTGTATGTTTTCAATTATTTTGCAGGTGCAGCTTCTATACCAGTGCCCCTTTTTACAATATATCTCACTATAGTTTTTCTCGGTTTTTCCCAAAGATGGCTACTTTGACATCTCTATTTCTGGCTTTGCTTTTCACTTTGCCTTAAGCCTATTTTACCTGAAAGAGGACAACCTAAAAAGCAATAATTATGGGACAGAAACGGACAACCGGCAGCTAAAAACACAAACAGTTAAACTAGGGAAACAGAGGGAGGCAATATGCACCCCAAATCTAAAAACAAGTCGGGAACAAGAAGAAAGGTCGCAAATATAACATAATCCCCTTGTGGCCAATAAAAAAAAGTAGTGACGTAACTCCTTCATCGGAGTGTGTAATACAAATCTCAGTCTATTTTCTGTTTTGGCTGCATAGATAGTTCGGACAGTAAGCTCGAGAATATTGTGGGTTGAAGAAAGGGTGGAGAGTCACGAGATGGTTCCAAATGAAAGGAGGCCAGTCTGTGGATGTCAGCGTTCCCATGCTGCTCAAAGGCAACGCCCAGCCCTGCATCTCCTCCTCCCCTTCCTCTGGGTGAGCTTCAGAGGCAGGGAGCACAGTGTATTGGTGAAGGGGGTCTCTGTGGCTGGGGGATCGAGGAGAGGAGAGATGGAAGGGTAGGAACAGAGGTCTAGTTGCACAAAACCTATAAGGGTTCTTCCCGGAGGGAGCTTCTCAAGCCAATTCAGAACACCATGCTGGCTCTATGGAGACAACCATGCTGTCTCCCCCTTGCTCACACGCATTCACACACAAGCACAGTTTGTCCAATTTATGCCTGGACCCAGCCTGTCAGGCATGGCTTGTTAGAATATATTTCAGCAGGAGAAACAGCTTGTCCTCGCTGTCACGTTTATCAGAGGGCGAAAGATCAGCATAGATAGACAGCACTATGTATTTGTGGAAATGCAACTTCTTGAATAGTTATGTCTAAGAATTGTTGAAGATTTTGAAATAATCTGAGGTTTACATACTGAATATAGCACAGGTAGATGAAACGTTTAATGTAAAAGGGCTTACTTGAAGTATCACATCAGGCTTCTATCCCCCCCCCCCCAAAAAAGAAATTCTCATAGTCGGTGTAAATTTGACAGATGCCAGCAAAGTAATTCCACTGTTGCACCTCATGGCTCAGATTGCCTTAGTAAAAAAATACATTCTTACTCTAGGGCATCATTTTACTGGTGCTTGTACAACGTAAAGCCCAGTCCACACATAACGAATTTTTAACTTCTTAAGGCTGGAGTCCAAGCAATATGACCGAACCCAACTGAACTCTCAAGCAGTGTGAGGGGTTCCAAACCAAATTTTCATGAGCGGCTACTAATTTTGAATTGCAACAATTCAACATTTTAACCGCCGGTGCACGGGGACAGAACAGCCGCCGTACCGCCCCCAAATCATTCAAATACAATATACAAAGTAACAATTAGATTTTTATAACAATAATTCGTAATGTTCCTGTGGATAAAATAGCGAAGCTTGTGACCAAAATGTATGCAAGCGGTACATACCGCACTGGGTACATTGAAGTGGGAGCAAGCCTCTTAAAATATCCACACACTCACTTTTATTCTTGTCCATGTCCTCTTTCTTTAGCAACTCGCTTCTTCAACTCTTCTTCAAATCTATTTTTTTTTTTTTTTATGTGATAAAGTACAAAATCCAGTATGTGCAGCATTAAAGGCCCATAGAAACTTGCTGGGTGTCCATATGTATACCCAGATGCTCACTGTGCGGTTGCCAACTGTCATTTTCAGTGATGGTCGGGTCCAATCAGGTACGACCGCATCACGCAGTGTGCGGCAAGCCTAACCCGATTTTTTAAATAAGTGGGATCCAAAACATAACGAGAGGGGGGGGAGAAAAATCAGTATGTGTGTTCTTACTGCTGTTACGGTGTGTGTGTGGTGTCCTCAAGATAACCAAAACAGTACACCAAACACATGACAATACCTCCACCGACAATTCCCCAGTCTCCTTACGCAAACCAGATGTCTGTCATGGCACCAAGACTGACCTGTGACAGGGAGAATGGTGCAACAAGGCATCAATCTATGCTGGTAAAATGAAGGAAAGAAGAAAGAGTGGTAGTAGAAAATGAACTAGACTAAGCTACGCTATGTGATAGCTTATCTGGTAATTTCATTGTGGTTGCAAACTGTGCTCCTTGTCATTTGTATTGTAGTGCCTGTCTTGGGAGACATTAAACAAACCCTCAACACAACCTCCTCTATTTGAGTCCCAGAACACAGCGAGCTTCAGGTCCCTTCCTAATTGGCTGACGGTGTCGGACCTCGCAAATGACTACAGATATATAATATGAGCTATGATATGACATGAGCTATATGCTTTTCGATTGTAAATATAACAAATCGTTTAATATTTACAATTGTTGGCCCCGACCTTTTTCACAGCAGAACGTGTAGAAATAATCACTTTTAACACACCCCACACCAGAAGATAATTGGTCAGGATAATCTTTCTGAGCCATAGTAATCAAGTATTTGCTGACGTAGCACATGCACAGACAAGGACACTCAAATTAGGCCTTATTATCGCTATGTGTGCACTCCACAAGTACCATGCATGGAGTGATTGTAGAGAAACATGAGAATAAAGTGTTGCATTTTGCGCCAGCATTCTACATTACAATGGTGCATCGATTTACTAGTTTAATTCATTCCGTGACCACACTCTAAACTAGGGTTGGGCATCGAGAACCGGTTCTCCCGGAATTGTTCAAATAAAAAATATTTGGTTCCCAGTTTCGATGCCTACAGTCCCAAATAAGAAAGTGGCGAAAACCAACAAAGAAGCGGCGAAAACCAACGAAGAAGAACACGCACCAAGCCGTGGTTGTGCCCAACAGCAGTGGTGAACAAAAGCGTTAACTATGTTAAAATAAATGACCAGTCACCTCAGTGCAACACTTGTTTTAAGATTATCCTGTGCAAAGGGGGCTTTCACGATGTGGAGAACGCTGACGCGCTCCCTGCCGCTCAAGGCTTCTTTATACTCGTGTGGACGACGACCGCCCTGACGTCACTGCGGCTGTCCCGCGCGTAGTTTGCGTTTATACTCGAGCGCAACCCACGCGTCCAGTTTTTACTTTCCTTTGAGTAACAAGGAACAAAGCAACAACAATGGCGATAAACAACAACAATGGCAATAAATTCACAAAAATGTTGTCTCACAGTATCACAAACACTAACCTTGTGCCTTATGAGTGGGTAGGTAAAGGAATCAACGTTTTATAGCATTTGGTTCCATTACTTTCATTTTCAAAATTCACCGGTGTCGTGTGAAGTTACTTTTCGTGCCAAAATGCTGAGTTCCGGTGCCTAATCTTCACAATAAAAGGCTACATACTTCAAAGCAGGAAGTCAAGTGAAAACTTGGCCATATGAACCATTTGATGTGATAAAACAGTCGCAAATAACTATTTTAAAAATGCTGTATCTAACTTTTAGCGGAAACAATAATTCATGAATATTAAGTCAATTGGTTTAGTTCCACACACATTGCCTTTTAGTTCATAGGTTTGATATTAATAGTGGTTATAAAGAACGCCGAGTCAAATATTAATTTTAGTTAATGCAGCAGGCTGCTAAGAAAATTGATCATTTGGATTGATAATATTTAAACAATGCTAACTTTTTTGACCGAGCCCCCTAAAAGAATGAGAATCGAGAATCGTTTGGAACCGGAATCGAAATGAAGAACCGTGAATCGGGAATGGAATTGCTCAAATACAAACGATGTCCAACCCTACTCTTAACTCAAAACAGTTGTATCAAATCATCTTTGAACAGAATCACTGAAATGAACAGAAAAGCCATTTATCTCTTCCGGTATCCCAAAACACACCAATAAAAATGTAATGTGTAAGAAAACTAGAACTTTATAGTCTTAAACTGTAAAATACAGTGATATTAGACATAATGTAAAGACTGAAACAATTTGTGTATCATTACAGCATAATTCAATGGGCATTGAGATTATGCTGTGAGTGCTCCTTGGCCACCAGGAGGCAGTAGAACACATACAAACATACTACACGGGAGTGGGGGTTTGGGTGTGTGTGTATGGGGGGTGAGATCCCCTCTATGGATTCTGGAACCATAGTCCTGAAAGTGGTTGGATTCTTCTTCGTGTTGGCGTTACTTCTGAGTTGTTCTTTTATTTATTTATCTTTTATGATTTTTGCCTTTATACACCACCACAATGGCTTGGACATGCTTTATTTAGCATTGGCAGAGTAGTGGCAAATGCTGCTGCCTTTCACGCAGACAGCGCAGATTCGATACCCAGTCGAGATCCAGCCACAGCAGGTTCCAACCACAGATTAAAAAACAAACAAACAAAAAAAACGGTGGGTTGTTTCAAGATGGGCAGCTGACAAACATTGTGCCAAACAAAATATGTGAGTGACTTGTTGTGGCGACCTCTGATGGGACAAGCTGAAAGTCGCAACAACAACGATGATCAGCCTTATTTGAGGTACCACAAAATATGCCACTTACTATTTATGAATTGCAGTCATTTCAAGCAGAGGAGAACCTCCATTTTCATTTGATACTTGTAAACATAATATATTTAACGCTCTCTGTAAATGTAATATATAAATTGTAAAAGGTGTACTGTTTCTCCATCACCAAATACAGTTTTGTGTCAGTCTGTGTCAATGGGGATGTGTTTGTAAAACTTTTTAAAACTTTTTTCCCCCCATATTTACCAGATTATTATTATTATTATTATACAATTTAAAATCAGTTCAACCAAAGCGTAGGCCTCTAGGTCTGAACTGTCTTTATATTTTAAAACCGTTCAACACATTACATCAGCAGCAAATTGGGGACAAACTGACTCATGTTTGTTGGAATTCCTACATTGCCAGACTAAGCAACATGCATATGCATGCCCAAATGTGAGCACATGCGCGCGCACACACACACACACACACACGCACAATCGTAATAATATTTGGCTATTTTGGTTGATTGTCTTTGATGTGAGCTTCCAGTCCCTGCATGGTGCCTCGTCTGCCTGCAGCTTGCCAGCTTCAAAAGCTGAGCTGACCTAATTTCCTCGTCCTCCTGCTGAGTCTTACATACTGCAGATGGTCGGACACAGGGAGCTGATCATCACGTTTGCAACAACACATTTTGTTCTAGTCACCTTCGCTCTCTGACCGCCTGTAAGGCAGCTGGTGTCAGTATGTGCGAGTTGTTCACACAGGTCATGATTTCATCTCTGGCAAGAGTTGTCCACATTTTCCCACTTTCTGGCCGTCACAGTATTCTAAAAGTCATCGTTAATTGACTGCTTGAAACTCTGCGGGATGTTGACGTTTCCTTCATATGGTTCATACAGGGTTTTCCCGACCAATGTTCGACTGACTGACTGTTTGAAAAAAAATAAAAATAAAAGGCAAGCTTGCAGGACTAAATGTTTTGGTACTACCTTGATATTTCACCTTTCTACATTCAAGTTATTTGATCTTTGTAGACTGACACATTCACTCATGTTGCATGATTCATCTCAGATTTTGGCCTCACTGCCCTGTCTGTCAGAAAACAATATTGCGTGGCTCACCATATAGTTTGCATGTCTACCCGGTTAAGCCATAATCTGTAGTACAGTCACACATGGCGGATGTCTACTTTGGACACATGAATTAAGTTCTGATTGCAGAGATGGAAATGAAGTTATGGAAACACAAATGCTTACACTTACATGTGGTTCGTATATGCATTGAATTCATACTTTAATAGAAAGTGTTTCATATCGATATTCATCTGTTTCCTACCCCATTAAATCATTGTTGATATTTTTGTGTGAAATCAAGTTGATCAGTGTCTTCACATCGATGAATATCATTAAGTATTCATTCTAACAAAGGTTATCTGCGTACATTTATTTCAGAAGTGTGTATAAAACTGGTGGCCCTTCCCATTCATCAGTACCCAAAAAGTAGCTCTAAGTTTCAAAAAGGTTGGTGAACCTTGCTTTAAATGTCATTTACAATTTACCTCCCACCATTCCCATGACAGATAACTCATTGCATTAGTGTTATTATTATCTTAGTGTGGTCAGTTGTTTTTAAACATTACTATTATTAGAATCAGAATCATCTTTATTGGCCAAGCATGTTAAAACACACTAGGTATTTTTCTTTTGTAGGTACTGCCACTGTGGACAGCAAAAAAAATTTAAAAAGCCACTATAACAATAACATGGGTTTGGTTAAGACAGCACAAGTTTTCCATTCCAAAGTGGCAGTCAGACTTGATGCTAATATGGCAACTTTATCCATCCATCCATCCATTTTCCATAAAGCTCATCCTCACTAGGGTTGCGGACGTGCTGCAGCCTATCCCAGCTGACTCTGGGCAAGAGGTGGGGTACACTCTAAATTGGTCGCCAGCCAATTGCAAGGCAATATTATCTAATTATATATTTTTTTAAAAATACAATGTATTTATGAGTTTACGGTGTCTCATAGTAAAATACATTATTCACTTGATTATACAAAATGGCCAGCTGCAGTATTCTATACACACACACAAATTTTATATATATATATATATATATATATATATATATATATATATATATATATATATGTATATAATTCTTCTGTTCATGAGATAAATTTATAATTGGTAGGTTTTACAATCTCAACAAAACAAACAGGACACTTCACTATTGCCTGTCAAAACTTGACACTACTGTAAGGCCAGTGGTTTGGAGGTCACAGCACTTACACACACAAGCCATTCAATTGTGTGCGCCCCAGCGGGTAAGCAGACAAGCATTGGCTGTGGGTGTGTGTATGCAAGTGAAACGGTTACATACGGACCATATCAACTCCATCCTTGGAGACATTATCGCCCTGCCTTTTCCACAAGCTGTGCAGCAAGCCTCGATGCACATGGTGAGAAAATGATTGAGAGGGATACTGAGAGACAGGCAACACATAGTTTTGCTAGTATTTCTTTGATCATCTCCAAAAATGTCAAGCAAGCCTGAACAGAATAAGCAGCATAGAAAATAGATGGATATATAATTTCTTGGAAATGACATCCATCCATTTTATAAACCCCTTATCCTCATTTGCAATCGTTACCCATTACAACCATTCACATTTAGACTCAAACTTGTGGGCAATTTAGTCTTCATTAACATGAATGTTACCCAGAGTACCCAGAGAAAACCAACACAAGCACAAACGGAATATGCAAACTCCACATAAGAAGCCCTGAGCAAAGATTCAAACCCACAATCTCAACTGTGGTTTGTGATGTTAACCACTACCCACAGTGCAGCCACTTTCAGATAAACAGTAAATTGTAACTCATATTACAGTACATTTTACATTTTATATGCAACTTGCCCAACAATGATGTATGATGATGATGACAATGTATCAATGTTAAGTTGTTCAACAGAACAAACAGTTTGTAACGAAATACTGCCACCCACTGCTCAACCATTTATTCTTTCACGTTAAATTCCGATATAAAACTGGGCCCAAGATTTGAGTACTGTTATAGACATACTGTAACGGTGAAGTAATAAAATGGACCTACTGTATGGTATTCAAAAGCAGACACTTTGTCTTGTTTTTGTTTTCCCTCCTGGTGGACTACAAATACATTTAACCCTCAAACGAACAACATCAATGAGACCCAACTTAAGAGAACAGTCGAACTGTCTGTTTTTTAATGTGTGTATGGTGTGTGCGTGTGCGTTTATGGCTCAGATCTATCTGACTCTGGCATAGCGTTATGAATGTTAAGCGGAACAGTGAGCAATGGCGGAATCCAGGGCTGGTGATTAATGTTGACACGGTAAGAAGAGGCCACCCTGTTGACATCCATTATTGCTCGCCGCTTAACAAGGCCAGCGCTGCAGATACACCCACATGACCGGGGCCAGGATTGTACACACACGCGCGCATTACAGCATTACTGTATGCTCCCAAGAGTAACTCAGAGTGAATGTCAGACTTGTGTGATTTACACTCTCACCTGAAATACTGAGGTACATGTGATGGCCCTAGGCTCTCGACTGTGCTGCTACTGTCTCCATAAAATAATTATGGGGTATGGTTTGGTTATCGCTTATATGATATCTTAACTACACCAGCATGGATAGCAAAATCATCCAGTTACATGCACGGAGATCCTCCGGCCAAAACAGTAAACTGAATATTTATTTTAGTCTTGCACTTTTATTGTTACCACAACAATATTGCTTAAATATGGGACTTCATTTCAATTTTTGTTTCACCGTCTTCGAGGGGCAGTCAAAAAGTAATGAGCCCAATTTTCCTCTAATTTGATTTGTTGCAATAAATAATAATAGATATTGTACGCATAGAAATAAAGCCTAAAAGGTGGAGATTTTATCACTAGTTTTCAATATAATCTCACTTTTTCTCAACACCTACTGTTCACCTATGTCAGCCTTGTAAAATTTAGTAGGTTGCACTTTTTTTTTTTTTTTTTTAAACAGCTTGCGGAACTTATTCAGCATCAGAAAGGTGCTGACCCCTAACTTCTTTTAAAAGGTCCAAAAAAGTTATAATTTGATAGTGCCAGATCAGGTGAGTATGGGGGATGGGTTCCGGTTGTCCAGCCAAAGGAACTGATGATTTCACGAGCTCCTTTGCAGATCATGGAGGTCACTCAAAGCAGGCTCTTGTTCTTCTTAGCCTTTGAGCCTGGACACCCACTTTTTGACTGTGCTGTAGCCTTTTGCAGCTTCCCCATACACATCTTGCAACCTTTTGAAAAAGTTTAGTGGTGGTTGCCCTTTCAAAGCAAGAAATTCAATTACAGCTCTCTGCTTCTGACGAGCATCCAACAATTATGTAATTTCCAAAATTGCTGACGGAGAGGACAGGCTTAAACCTTTTTTGTTTTTAATAAACTTCCAAACAAGTGTCTAAAAACTGAACATTTATCCAAATTTTACAATAATTAGTAGGTTAAATTAAATTAGTCATGACTTTTTGACTGCCCACATAATATTTTTAGTACACAGTCCTCTCAGTGATCGGTAAAAGGAGTAAGAAAATGTATTGAAGTTGCTCACACAAAACAAATTTAATGAGACAACCTTTAATCTCAACTACCTCAAGCAATTTAAATGAGCAGGGATATTAATGTTTATTTGTACGTTTACCCCTCGAAATTTAGTTAAAGCCAAGTTAAAGACTGCCAAGTCATATACTTGTATATATACTACTACAGCTATTCTGGGCTGAAATATTAATTGCAAATAAAGGAATCAGATAGAGCAATGACACAAAACACAAAGATGTAATAGTTTTAACCTAGAGAGGTCATTGCTTTAGAACTGAATGATTGACGACGCAGGGGATGCTTTGTTGCTTTTCCCTAATTGACAAGTAGTGTGACGTGTGTGTAGTGTGATGTATGCAATACGGTATTCATGCATACATTTACAATGTACCTTCACAATGCTGTCGTTAAAAGTCGAGTTGAGCCTTACAAGGTATACCAAATCTGAAATGCTGTACAGACACTTATGCAATTTTATATGACTGTGCGGTAAAATCTAACACGTTTTGGCCAGTCCGCTGGGTCTTTTATTGCCAACTATTGGTTGTCTGGTCTCTCTCCTTGTCTCTCCTTTTTGCCCCTCACTCTGTGTTCAGCCCCTTTGTATCACCTTAGACAGAGAGAATTGTTCGATTAATTACTGTCTGCTGGATGGTGTCACTGCAGAGTCCCGGAACCCCGGGAGGGAAGGCAGCTGCTCCTGTCACAATTACAATGCTCTGCAACAGCCCAAGCGCTCCTCTTTCCCCTACTCCTTCAAGCTACCCTCTCATTATCACAAAACCCTATCTTCTCTTTGAAGAGGGCCCAGTGATAAAGGCAGCTCCTGATGCAACTCCAGCCTCCACCTGCCAGTTTGACTCTGACACCGCCTGATTCTCAATCAGCGCAGGGATGCCAAGGGCTTTTATAACCAAACCGGTAGCCACTTCAAAGGACCATTCTCTCCATCCTCAGAATGGAGCTATGGAAGTGTTAAAAGTGAAGCAAATCTGACTGGAAGTCAATTACCTGCAGGAGAGATGATTGTGGAAACGTGAGCAGGTGGAGTCGTTTGGTGGGTTACTGTCATGAAAGATCACTCCTTGTTTGTGGACCTATATGAATTAGGAGAAGGACAGGGGTTTAACAAAGCACAATGTAAAAACTTGATGAAATTGAGATCATTCAGCATAGATAATATAAAATAACAATTTTGCGCTTTGTACTCAAATACAACTTAAAAAGCAAGCTTTCATTTAAAAACACAGTAAATGGGACACTAAACTTAAGTGATATGAGTGTGGCTTTTATTATCCTGACATCTGTCTTACGACTTGGGTGATGCAGTACAACTAAACCTAAATGACGACAAGTCCAGTCAATCCATAGCTAAGCGTCTTAGCCTTCGTTGTAGGATCTTGCAGTGTGGTTTTTGCAGATTTTACAATTAATGAGAATATTTGTCCCAAAAACTCATCTTCAATCAATCAGTCTGTGTTCTCAATGTAAAAAAAACAACAACCTTTTAAATTCATCTTGAGCTTTTTTGTCCGTGTTTTCAGTACATCTGAATAGACAACACAGAAGATAATCAAAAGGTTTTTTTTCCACTTAACTCAGAGACTAACCCAGTCACAACTAGCCAATATTTTCCGAAAAACCGGTCAGGTTTTCAAATGCTATAAACTTATAATTCAATCAATCAATAATTCAATCCTTTATTTATATAGCACCTTTTATACTTACAAAGCAAGGGAAGGCGAATTTATTTACATATTGCATTTCATACACAAGCTAACTCAATGTGCTTTACATGATTAAAAGTATTTTAAAACAAAGAGCAAAAGAAATTCAAGAAACAAAGTCCAGAAAAGTAAGACATTTAAAAAGAGACTTAAAAAGGAATTTAAAATAAAAAACATTCAGTGCAAGAAAGATCATTTAAAAACACAAATGTTCTAAAATGCTCACTCATAAGCATGAGAAAAAGAATAGTTTTTAATCTGGATTTAAAAACATTGAGATTTGGGGCTGACTTCATTTCTGTTGGCAATTTATTCCATTTGCAGCATAACAACTCAATGCTGCTTCATCATGTTTGCTTTGGATTCTGTGCACCACTATCTGACCCAGGTCTGTAGATATCAGTGGGTTTATATTGCATGAGCATTTCTTAGTGTATTTTGGGACCTAAACCATTTAGTGACTTATAGACTAGTAGCAGAACTTCAACTTTTATTCTATAGTTGACTGGGAGACACTATTGAGACTTGAGAACTGGAGTAATATGTTTTGATCTCTTTGTTCTGGTCAAAACCCAAGCTGCAGCTGTTTAATTCTCTTTTAGGGAAATGCAATCAGAAGACCACTACAAAGTCAAGTCTATTTGAGATAAAGGCGTGCATTAGCTTCTCCTGGTCTGCTTGGAACATGCAAGCCTTCACTCTGCATATGTTCTTCAGCTGGTAGAAGGCTGTGTTAGTGACTGATTTGCTATTACTGCTGGACGTCAGATCAGAATCTATCAGTACACCAAGCAAAAGCGACACAAACAGGTGATAAAAGACAAAACCAAATACCTCCCACCTGTCCTGTCCTTGCCTGAACAATACTATGATTTCAAAACGTTAACGCATAGTTATCGAACACAATGTCTCTACAGAAGTCAGTGTTAGTAAACGATAATACCACCATTTAGACCTGTGCGTAATTTTGATACCAGCGGTCTTTGCCAGTGCCCATGTCATGTTACAAGCACCAGTAATAATCCACAGTGCACCACACACATTGACATTTTTATGAACAAAGTGAATCAAAAGTTTTGATCAAAGATAGTTGAAAAAGTTTGACAGGAGGCCTTTATAATCAGAACCGAATCCAAGCTTAATAATAAGGATTAAAGTATGTGCGTAGTCATGACCACATCCTCAACACTGCTGTGACTCGTCAAAATTACCAGCGAGTCAGCAGTGCAGTCAGGAGACACAGAAAACAGCCTGTGCATTAGCGATAGAAAACGGTCGAAATTCACCAATCATTTCTCCTTCAACGAATCAAACAAGAAACCATCTAATTCTACACAAACTCGCTTTTCATCATTGCTAGTAACTTGACCGTTTGAGATCGAAGCTTGTAACATTTTCTTGAAAACACTTACCAGGTTCTACTGCTCCTTCCATGTTCCCATCAAGCTCAAATGCTGCCGTATGCTGGTCATATGTAAGCCGAACATGGTTTTGGGTGATCGATGTCGCAAAATAGTCGACCGTTTGTTATTTTGTCCAAGTTGCTCGAACGGAAATATGACCGACACTTAAAAATGTAAGTCAATATTGTCTCCTACTCCTTCTGAAGCAATTGATTGATCCTTCTATGATTATTTTTGGAGATTACTGCATCAATTGAAAATAGCCATCGTAAAATGGTCGTTGCTTGTTTACAGTTATGATATTGAGTGGCCGCTTGCTCGTAACGCGTTTTGACCGACAAAGTTACGAGCACGATGCCTATTTCTAATAGGTGCCTCGAACAAATCTTGTCGTGGAATGT
Source organism: Phycodurus eques (assembly GCF_024500275.1). Lineage (NCBI taxonomy): Eukaryota > Metazoa > Chordata > Actinopteri > Syngnathiformes > Syngnathidae > Phycodurus > Phycodurus eques. The sequence goes on along the minus strand of NC_084543.1, from coordinate 14,073,213 downwards.
CATTAACTTCTGTTGAGTGGTAGGTGCACCCTTTTAGCAGATATTGGCGAAGTGGTTGCATGATTTTGCCAATATTTTTCCACACTGTGCATATTTCCATTGGTGACTGCTAAGATGTCACACTTCTGCGCTGGTCAAAAACCACAAAAATGCGTTTGACATGGTTTATTGCAAAATAATTGGAGGTGGAAAATTCTTGATGCAATATTATTTCATATCTACATGTTGATACCTGATTACTGACAATACTGTTGTGTGTTAATATTTGATGCCTTTTAATGTGTTTTGCCATTAATAATTGCTCATAACATTTCACCACATAGGCGGCACGGTGGACGACTGGTTAGAGCGTCAGCCTCACAGTTCTGAGGTGCGGGGTTCAATCCCCGTCCCCGCCTGTGTGGAGTTTGCATGTTCTCCCCGTGCCTGCGTGGGTTTTCTCCCAGCACTCCGGTTTCCTCTCACATCCCAAAAACATGCATAAATTGGAGACATAGGAACTCAGCATTTTGGCACAAAAAATAACTTCACATGACACCAGTAACAAAACTAAAGTAAAACGAGAAGGCATGAAAAAGAGTAATGAATGAAACCAAATCCTCTGTAAAATGTTGATTCCTTTACCTACACACCAATGAGACACAAGGGTAGTGTTTGTGATACTGAGAGACGTTTTTGTGAATTTTGTCACAATTCACTGAGATGTAAAGTTGATAGTTTGACCTTTAGTGAAGTTTTAGCTCAATGTTATGCTTGTAATGCGACCGTTTCTTCTTTCTTTCTAGTATGGTCATTTATATTTTATTTTTGTCTGTCATCAGCTCTTACATTGGTTTGAAGACTAAATAAACTGGGAGCCGAATTTTTTTAATTTGAATGATTCCGGGAGAACTGGAATGTTAGTCCTGGTACCAATCGCTCGTGAAGCATCGCATTTAAAAACTGAATCTTAATAGTACCAATCGGTTCTCGATGCCCGACCCTAGTCAATGAAGACCGCAGCATGTTCCGAAAACTAATGTGGACGAGCATGAGCACAAGCCCTGTGACCCACTTCCATAATTGGGAAACCAGTATCAGGTTAGCTTCCTTTTTCCGTTCACTGGGAGGGAGAAAACGCTTCAACTGCCAGAAAATGGAGTACATTTATTGTAATACTTTTAAGTTCCAGAAAATGGCAGGTGGCTCAAATGAGTATTACATATCACTAGGAGGCCACATTGCAATTGATCCTCCTCCTCCCTTTTTCCACACACTACTTTGTCACTGTCACTGAGATAAATTGTGACTCAGTCATCACTGAACCTCTGTATGCACACATTCACTATTCACCATTGACCACCCAAGGCAAGTCAGACGGAAGAATGTGACCGCCACTGCTTGTGCAACGTTATATTGACCTCGACACTGTAATCATTTCCCACTGACTCTACACACTAGTGAAGCCTGATTGTGTCACACGAGTAGCAAACTGGTGGGGAAACACAGTATTCCAAACAAAAATAAGGGGACGAAGGAAAGGAAAGGCCCAGGACTAGAAATGATGACTTGACAGACTTGATTCTTCTTAATTTTATATGTCGGGTATAACGATTAACTATAAAGTTTATTAGTCTATAACGTCTGCCCTGTGACGCTACCTTGTCACGGTTGGCTTGCATGCTCCATGACCCTGAAAGCCAGTCAGTCGCTCTCTTCTGCCACATCCCAACCATCCCGCTGACTCCTCCTCTACTGAAGCCCACACCGCTTGCTGAATAAGTGACCTCTTGACCTTCCTCTGCACCATGTTGTAGCAAGATGTTGCACCACTACACAGGCCAGCTCTTCCTCCCACCAGTGCACTGTGCTGTAACTGTGACTCAGCCACATTCGCAGCCTCTGCTGTCCCCTAGCTTTCCCAATATTCCATCTACAACTCTGATAGACTCTATTCCTAAACTCAACCCATATTCCAACGTCAATGTCTCGAACTATATTTGGCAAATCTTGCATGCTGCATATGTGACTTGCCTACAACATACTCTTCCGCACTCCACATAGACACAGATGCAGACACCTGGTAGTCAGTTTTGAAATGGTTCCATTCACTTTCGGGCATTACGTCAGTTATAATAAGTCCCTTAACCAAACCTTTCACTGCCGTCTACTGTATATCAACTACCTTGTGGATTTTCTCACATGGAAGATATGGGCTGAAACATGTGCCAGCATGAACTGAATTTGAATCATTTATATTTGAATTTGAATTTCTACACTTGACTAATTGCATTTACAAACTGAATTTTAAAAAAAGAATTTGAATGTGTATTGTTTAATTTGAAACATTGCATTTAAAAAGTGAATCTGAATAGTATAATTTGAAATTGAATTTATTAGTTTGAAACTGAAGTCCAATAAACTTGAAAGTGAATGTCAGAATTTTTTATCCGCAATGAAAATTCAAATCATATATTTTCACGTTCAGTTTGATAATTTCAGATTCAGTTCGACAAATTTAATTTCAAATTAACTCTGTTATTTTGTGTAATTATCACCTTTCCCTAACCTTTGTGGAATGCATCATACGGTCAGAAAGAGATAAAATGGCGCTTCCTTTCGAACATAGGAAGGGACATATCACACCGACGTGACAAATTTGTCTTTCCGTTTTTTTCCCAACATAATGTCATAATGTGATCTCCATGCTTTACTGACACCTAGGAGAAAATCTATGATAAAGGTTAAAATACTGTAGCTGGTTAGAAGAGAGTCCCTATGTCACGTGATTAAAAAATGAACGCGCTGATTGGCCGAAGAGATCTGTGTATCGCCGACTGATTGCTTTTCCTGACAGTTCCCGGATTGCTGTCACAGCTCATTTGGAATTGAATTTGTCGATCTGAATCTGAAATGATCAAACTGAATGTGAAAATATATCATTTGAATTTTCATTGCTGATACAAATTCTTACATTCACTTTCAAGTTTATTGGACTTCAATTTCAAACGAATAAATTCTAATTATACTATTCAGATTCAGTTTTTAAATGCAATGCTTCAAATCAAGGCGGCACGGTGGACGACTGGTTAGAGTTTCTGCCTCACAGTTCTGATGACCGGGGTTCAATCCCCGGCCCCACCTGTGTGGAGTTTGCATGTTCTTCCCGTGCCTGCGTGGGTTTTTTCCGGGCACTCCGGTTTCCTCCCACATCCCAAAAACATGCATGGTAGGTTAATTGAAGACTCTAAACTGCCCGTAGGTGTGAATGTGAGTGTGACTGGTTGTTTGTTTGTATGTGCCCTGCGATTGGCTGGCAACCGGTTCAGGGTGTACCCCGCCTCCTGCCCGATGATAGCTGGGATAGGCTCCAGTACGCCCGCGACCCTAGTGGGGAGAAGCGGCTCAGAAAATGGATGGTTGGATGGATGCTTCAAATTAAACAATACAAATTCAAATTCGGTTTTTAAAATTCACTTTGTAAATGCAATTATTCAAATATTAATGATTCAAATTCAGTTCCTGCTGGCACATATTTCAGCCCATAGGAAGATTCCTTACGTGCCACCAGTCTGTGTCAGGATTTTAAATCCGCCACTACATTCTAGGTCTGAAAGACATTTTTTGGTTTGTATATCGAGCCTGTATGCTCTGTCCAAAACTACCAAGAAAAAAAACAATTTAACTTACTCTCACAATTGACCTAAAGCCACATAAGCAATACAGGATCATCTGCCGAACCAAAGTAAGCGTTCATATTGTATTTAAAGAGTGCTTCCTATCGCTGGTCAGAAGCCAATGACTTCTAAAGACTCAAAGTCCGGTCTGGGTCCTACATCTCTACCTTGTCTGTCATCTGATTGTATCGATTGACCATTTGGAGCCAGAAACTCCAAAGAGACAGGCATTATTACAAGAAGATAAGGCAACCTACTGCAATTAACCACTGCTCCCTTGGCAGCCTTGGCTAGGGACCAGCTCTCATCCTAAGCAAGAAATAAATTACCTCATTTTGCCTGCAGTCATTAAAATATAGGAACAATTAAATAAAGGCATTAATTCTAATTGCTGCAGCCACTATCTCTCAAGGGACATATTTTAACAGTGGTACAAAGTACTATATGACTATGACACAACATTCATTTTAAAAAATGCAGTTTCAGTGCTCCTCTTTTATAGACAGGCCGGAAAAAGATGTTTAACACTGTTGTCAGGACATTTTGTAAGGTTAGATAGAGGGTCATTCTCAAAGGTCCCCTGAGGAGACATTTTTCATTAGGATAAATAAATCTTGTCATGAGGTTTAGTGTGTGGCCTTCACGGAGAAGGACAGGAATTTCCTTTAAATGTCATTTTATGCAGGAATAATTTTATCAAGCAAACAGAGTATGTAATTTACACAGCTAACGTCTCTGAAAAAGTGTTTGTGAGAAAAGCCAAAATGTGTCTCGATAAAGGTCTGGAGACTACAGTGTGTTAGAATTACAATGCCCAGCTATGAAGGCAGGGTCTCATCTCTTGTCAAGCCGTAGGAATGAATGAGAAGGTTTATGGAATTACTGTATTCATTCGAGTTAAATACCTCATCATCACTAGACTTTACACCGATTTGATCGGGCTGATCGGTATCGGCCGATATTTACCATTTTATGCTGATCGGCTTTAATGTCATAATTCGCCGAGCCGATCAATGACGTCATTGAACGGCTCTCCACAAAAGACATTAACTCCGCGTCGCCGCGTCCACAGTATATTTGAATCCAAAAGCTGGTTTATTTTTGTCGCGTCTTTTGACGTAGTACTGTAAATATCTGACGGCCAAAGAAGTTATTAAAAAAATATAAATGAATAAATACAAATTTTAAAAAATAACGTGTGGAACAGACAACACCTCTGAGACAGACAACATGTAATGCCCGGATCAGACTACAAGACAAATTTGCTCTTTCACGATTGCACTGTCAGACTACTGCAATAAAATCTTGTATTCCGATACCACCGCATCCCGTTTTTTACAATCATTGGGCTTTATCTTGTCAACTCAAATGCGACCGGATACACTCGTTACCGTGGCGACGACAACTATATTGAGGGGCTTGCTTGAGGTATGTTCACATACTTTTAATACGATACGGTTTTAATGCGATACGGCTCACAACCAGGCAATAAAATGTTATGTAGCCTAGCAAGCTAGCGGTAGCACGAACGCTTGGACGTAAACATGCCGCAGTTCTGTCGAATCATGCTCTAAAGTTTCGGTGTGGGTGAAGTAATTTAATTAAAAATAAAGTAATTTAATTACAGTAAGTTAGCATCCATTATTTCTGTCATGTAATGTTGGTTTGACCTGACTGATTAGAATACATGGCCTGACTAGAACAAGCTGTTGATTTCCAACCTTTATGGAGCAAAGGAACATATTTTACAATTGAAAAATCTCGTGGCACACCAACAAACAAAGATGTCACAAAAAGTGGATACATTAATTACTGTATTTACTTCTTGCCATCTAATAGAAGACCATTCATTTGTTCTGTCTGTCACTATGCCTCACTGGCATAAATAGAGGAACAAAGATACATTAATGTTCATATAATTTTTTTAGCAATTAAGTACACAAGTATATACAGCAAATCTAATGGTCATTTAAATAGACATATTCCTCCATCTTGTGATTGGAGATCGGTTATCATTTTTTTTTAACTCGTTGATCGGCCCCAAAAATCCTGATCATGTAAAGCCTAATCATCACATCTAAGCCTTGCCTTGTTTATATGTGAATTTATCATTCCAGCTAATTCTACATCAGATTATCACATTGCCATGCTTTTGCATTAAACCCTGTGGAATATTACCATGGTTTTTACATCCAAAATGCAAAAGATTGGTGTTATTTTTAGCTGCTTTGAGCTCACTTGCTTTCTGATTGACTTCTAAAGGTTGGAATAAACTTTTTAAAGGGGAACGTTCATAAGCATACGGCCACTCTGCAGGTAATTAGCTTGGGGATGAAAAGAATGCCGCCGACTTGAATTTGGCTTCCATTTCAACTACTGTTGTGTTGTGCAGCTTGAGAGGGCCGTATTGAAAGTGAGGCCCCCTCGCCAGCCAGCAGGGAAACAAGTCCAGCACATTGAAATTCTCTCACTTTTCAAAAAGAGAGCCACTATAGCCCTTTTTTGTGGTTCCATGAAAATTAAGGCTATTCCCAAATTGTCTTGTATTTATATCTTCAACTGGTGCTTGACAGTATGCTTGTTGACTCATGATTGGGACACAAACATATGTATAACAAAAAAAGCTAAATCCTAAGAGCTTGTTTTGAGAAGATTAAAATGTGCAACAGATATTCTTAGTGTTTTCTAAAATGGTAGAGGTTTATTTGAGACGAGCAGGAAGGAATTTTCTCTGTGTGATTTTTTTACTCAGAACTGCGACTCTTCAGGGACCAAATGTGCTGAAAACAACACAAACCTGTTTTCATCCATCCATCCATTTTCTGAGCCGCTTATCCTCACTAGGGTCGCGGGCGTGCTGGAGCCCATCCCAGCTGTCATCGGGCAGGAGGCGGGGTACACCCTGAACTGGTTGCCAGCCAATCGCAGGGCACATACAAACAGACAACCATTTCCACTCACAGTCACACCTACGGGCAATTTAGAGTCTCCAATTTATGCATGTTTTTTGGGATGTGGGAGGAAACCGGAGTGCCCGGAGAAAACCCACGCAGGCACGGGGAGAACATGCAAACTCCACACAGGCGGGGCTGGGGATTGAACCCGGGTCCTCAGAACTGTGAGGCTGACGCTCTAACCAGTCGGCCACCGTGCCGCCCCTGTTTTCATTATATAGTCAAACCAATCTTCAAAGACATTTTAGCTTTTAAAATTTGGAGTCCGACCAAAATTTTCAGGAAATGTCACAACCTTTATATATTAACCCTGGTGATTAACTTTGAGTGTATTTTGACTTTTCTTTGTTTGACAAGAAGGAGTGAGTGAGTGATAAGGTAGACTACTAAATTAGCTAATGGCGCTGTTATATACTTAACCACAGAATAGTTAGCCTTTCTGTAATTTGTCAATTGGTATCAAAAGGTAGAGTTTTTTTTATGTGCATATATGTTGCACATACAGCTACAGAATATGTAACAATCTGCATTCAATTAGCGGCCGTTCTCCTCTTACCCTTGTGCTACTGTTAAGAATGTTAAAATGTAACCACTGCTTGTACAGATAAAAGGTTTTATGATGGCAACTGTTTTAACTTTGGAACAGGTCATTCTGAATATAATTAATCCAAACTGAAAATATGTGAACAAATTGTCCACACCTATTCGGTGTCACAGAATTTATTGGCAGCCGTTGAGATTCCACTCCATGTACAGTATGAAAAAAAGCGATTTACTTGCACAGATGTTTATGAAACTACGATAAAGAAATGTCAGAATAATGTATAAGCCGCTCAAGGCTTTAAAGCACTTTTAAATCTCAAGGTGAATAATTGTAGTGCTAATAACCGTAATATTGCACAAAACTAGAGCATGGGGTGCATGGACAGAGCAAGACACGCTTTTCTAAAATAAAAGATGACATTTACTGGTGACAAAATCCATATGATTAATAAAGGACTGTTAAAACTGTCAAATCCACTAAAATAAAAATAAGGAAGCAAAAGAACTCACTCGCTCAGCACCAAGACAACAAATATGCCTTTTTTTTTTTTTTTTAAATGTAAGATTACACCAACTCAGGTTGTCTCTGAATTAGATGCTATCCAACTATTGTTCCGGGATCATTTACTGCTGACAGAATCAACCAGACACTGGCATCGGTAGCACATCTGGCGCCATCCACCTCCTGTATCTGCTGACCTACCTTGAACATAGCGGCAATTTACTAAATAATGTTTTCCATGTGGGCACATGGACATACAGGATGATCTCCTGAGTTTGAAATTGGCACTTGGCTAATAATACTGCCAAAAAAAGAAGATGCTGTCTTGATTTCAGGTGAATTACACTCCTTGCCGAATAGATGCCTTAATTCTGTATTATACACTACAGTGAACACCCCTTGAAGGGAAGGTGCTGGGCAGATTTTGTTGCCTACCATATCTTGAGTGGTTCAGTTTAGTGTCTATATTATAGTCTAAATTGTGGGCCGGTCTCTTTGAGAGAGAGAAAAAAAAAATGAAGAAGGGTGGGGCGGGGGAATCAACAGCATCATCGCATTTTTTTTTTTTTTTAAACATTTCCAGGCAGTGTAATGCATTTTTAATATTTACAAGGAGCGGAACCCGAGTGTACTTTAGTTTCTTAGTTTCAGAGCTATAGTTTCCTTTTTCTAAAATCAGTTCATACAATCTTGATACTGTTTCTCTCCACTTGACAATTGGGATTTTTTTCTTTTTAAAAAGTGAGCACAACTGCAACACCTTTTGTCATGATCCGTGTTTTTGTTGACCTGGTTTTGATTAGATTTAGTTTGTTTCATGTTTTGTCAAGTTTTGTCCCATGTTCATGTCTTGTCTGCTCGTTTGGTTTCCATCTCCAACTGTTCTTGTCCATTGTCTACCTTGTGTCAACCAATAGCACCCTCCAGTCACTTGTGTCTTGTGTAAATGTGCCTCGTCGATTCATTTGTATTTAATTCCCTGGGTTTGTTCGGTCTTTGTCGGATCATTGTTGCGCTCTTATCATATATCCCTATTTTTTTCATGTACTCTGTAGTGGCAAGTGTTTTGTTTCTTAGTATTTCTTTGTCAGATGGATTCTTGAATTTAATATTTACATTTTTACATGGTTCTTGTTAGCGATTTTTTTTTTGTCTTTAAAAAAAAAAAAACATTTTTGAGACTCCTGCACTCCTGCGTTGCCCCCCTGCTCCCCTGCACTGTGGTCCCTCACTTTTTTTCTTCCAACATTGCCACAAAACCATAACACTTTATGAATGTTAAAAATGGTATTTAAAATGCCTGAATAGCAAATAAGTTTCATGTTGACAACAAATTGACCTTGGATCAAATTATTTTTCATTTATCATATTTCCTTTGTTGAAAAATTGTTTGGAAAACCAAACATCGGTCCACCACTGTCCTCAAACGTTTGACTGTGGAAGAGCTGAGAATTACCCTTCTAAACCCTTCTAGGATTAACAAATAGCTGTAGGAGAAATAGCTGGAAAACAGTATTGCTTCCATTTACTATGACATTTTCAACAAATGCATCTCTGATTGAAAATTGAAAAGAATGAAGCTCCCTAACTCTAAAATTCAGAGTTGGGAAGTAGGCAGTAAATAGCATTGACTTATGTCCAAATGTAACATTAACTAACAAAGAAAATGATCGCACACAAATACAGGTGCATTTGTTACAGCCCGAAAAATAAAAATAATAATAAATAATGGTAGTACATGTCCTCGTCGGTGGGTTTGCAACTGGGATGTGACAGGGGTAGATGGCAAGTGAGAGTAGAGGAGTGCAGGATGAACTAGAGGAGGAGGAGTAGCTGTCAGATGGTTATGCATGGCTGCACTTAAGTCGCATTGACGCAAGGCCAAGCTGAGCTGTTCCCAGACACTAACCTCGACACACACACACACACACACACACACACACACACACACACACACACACACACACACACACAGCCCAGTCAGACTCTGACTGCAGATGATTTTTTTCCCCCCTCAGTCACAATGGCCACTTATTCATCTCCAGTGGTGAGTGACAGAAGAAGTGGTCAACTGCAACTCGTGAAATGATACACAGACTGACCTCTGACCTAACCAACGCCCTCAGGATGCCGGAACATATGTAAACACACACACACACACATTCGCACACTTCTGACCCACTTGACACGTGAAGCTGAACTTTAACATTAACGCTCACTGTGCAACTGCTGTCAGTTTGTGCGCATGTGTGAAGATGGGTATCAGAAGTGGAGAGCTGGATTTGAAGCAGAAAGAAGCTTAGAGTGGAGTGTATATAATGCGAGGAGCAGAGAGGGGAAATTTGGAGAGAGGGGATGAAGAAGGGATTGCAGTGCATGTAAGAGGCAAGCAAAGAGTCGAGGGCGGATTGAGGAAGAGGATGCTAAAGGAGTAGTGCTGGGTGCCATCTCTCCATTCACCAGCACAGAGTAATGGAAGCAGGGTCCCTATGGAGACATTGATAACCCAGAGGTCACAACAAATCTAGACTCATTTTGTTGACCTGTTGAGAGGTGTCCTACATGGGGGTTGATCAATTCTTCTATCTGTAGGAGCAAAGCACAAGTAGACACTCTCACACAATCAAAAATAGAGAGAGTAGAATTCCGTTTTTGGCTCAGAGGGCTACTGGATTTTACAGTGCAGGAAGCTTTCTCAATTTTCTCTTGCCAACAGAATTTCAGGAACATAGACGAGGGGGGATCGGAAGGTTTTTCTAATTCATTTATAGAATTGTTCAATTAAGTGTGGGTGTATTTTTGTTGCAGTGAGTGTATCAAAATGATCTGTATAGTTTGGTAAAGTTACTCAACATTAACAACTAAGAATGAAATCACGAGTGAGAAAAATTTGTATCGCTTGAATTGATGCTCGGAGGAAATTTGAGGATGTAGACATTGTAATTACAAATCAACCAGAAAGATTAGTAGTTACAATTATTCCTCGAGACTGTAGAGATGATAGTGGACTTCAGGACGCATCCTTCGCCACAGCTGCCCCTCACGTTGTCCAGCTGCCTTGTGTCAACCGTCGAGACCTTCAAGTTCCTGGGAATTACAATCTCTCAGGACCTGAAGTGGGCGACGAACATCCACTCCGTCCTCAAAAAGGCCCAGCAGAGGATGTACTTCCTGCGGCTTCTGAGAAAGCACGGCCTGCCACCGGAGCTGCTGAGACAGTTCTACACAGCGGTCATCGAATCAGTCCTGTGTTCTTCCATCACAGTCTGGTTTGGTGTTGCCACAAAAAAGGACAAACTCCGACTGCAACGGACAATCAAAACTGCTGAAAGGATTGTCGGTACCCCCCTACCCACCATTGAGGACTTGCACGCTGCCAGAACTAAGACAAGGGCGTGCAAAATCCTCTCGGACCCTCCGCACCCCGGTCACCAGCTCTTCCAGCTCCTTCCCTCAGGTAGGCACTACCGATCAATGCAAACTAGAACTAGTGGACATTCCAACAGCTTCTTCCCTCTTGCGATCAACTTCTTAAACACCTAACCTATAATTCCATTACAATAAGCTGACAATTTTTTGACTTGAGTTCGTTGTCACATTTCTGTGGGGCCAATTATGTATTACTCGTGCACTCACTGTAGTTGTCTCGCCATGCTGCACTATTTGCATATACTGGCCACTCATGCCAGAGTAGAATCTGGTCCATTTGCACACTGATTGAGGAGTATCTGTAACATTTGCACAACCGACATTGTCCCAGATGATCGCACTACTCGTCACTTTAAACCGCATACACTCCTTGAAGTCTCAGCGCCCTTTGCACAATGGTCATTGCACCAGACAATTGCAATATTAGTCAATCGAACTGCTCTAAGTGCTAGAGGACTCTGCATCTTTTTGCACAATTGTTTTTTGTCAATGTCTTTATGTCTCCAAAGTGTTCTGTAAATTGACTGTCTGTTGTACTAGAGCGGCTCCAACTACCGGAGACAAATTCCTTGTGTGTTTTGGACATACTTGGCAAATAAAGGTGATTCTGATTCTGATTCTGATAAAACAATTTATGGTACAGAACTACTCTTAAAAATTAGAAAATGTAATTTGAGGGGTTTTTGTTTAAATATATTTTCATAACATTTCAACCATCTTTACTATCATACAAGTTTAAAAAAAAAAAAAAAAAAAAAAAAAAAAAAAAAAGTTAAGCACTGTTGTAGTAAAATGTAAGACCAGTAAAATGTGTTCAAGCTCAACCTTCATGATAAGGATTATTGCTTGAAAAAGGTCACCTTGCACAAAGAGTTCCAGCTTTCCAATTTTAAGCATTTTTAAATGCTATATTGTGTAAAAAGTCTTACATATTGTATTGAATATTATAAACAGCATAGATAATGGATGGCATATATGATGTTTTGAGGGCTAACATACAGAATTTTGCACGACTTGTTTGGAGGAAAAAAAATCATTTAATTTGTAATTGGATCATAACTGAAATCAAAGTTTTTGCACTCTTGTTTTTAAGAGTGTTTAATCCAAAACTTGAATAGTGCAAGTTTATGTGTTCTAAGTGTATCCAAGTGTTTTGTTTGCAGTCTGACTCCAGGCTCCATGTTTCAAAGTGGTAAAACATTCCCGTGCTGAAAACAAATGCTTCCTTTCAAACTAAATGTAGAAAAAAAACTATATAATTTATATGACATTGCTCGGTATAAAAAAAAAAAAGTTTATCATCAGCAATGTTACAACAACCCACGTTTTATTGTAACATTTACAAAAAAACCTGTTCCTATTTCTGTAAATGAAGAACCTTTCTGCAAATGTGTGGAGTTAATCGCACAGTGAGTGTGTCAAGGACAATGTGAGCACTTTCCTTACACTGGAATGTCCTATCATCAAACAATGCATGCATGACTAATCAATATACAACTACAGAAACTAAAAGCAGAACTATTTCTTCTCAAAATGCAAATGCTATCAATCACTTTTCACCTTCCAACCATCCAAAATGGATAGTTTTAATTTTTGGGTGGACGAGCCTGAACGTCACAAGCGGCTACCATGCCGTTTTGTTGCTGCAGAGGATGCTTTTTAAGGAGGGGTTTAATTTCACACTACATTAAGTCTTTTACAAAACAGACATGTTGGCAAATTGTTTTCGGAATGCCTCCCCCCTTCCCCTCTCTTATTTACCATGAGACAAAGATAACAAAGCCAACATGAAATGAAACAATTTCCCCATGTGTATGCAAATTTCTCTTTGTTGTATTTTTTTTATTATTATTCTCATTTGAGACTAAATTTGAGGTTAAATTTCTGAACCAGCAGCAATTTTGCCTGTTGAATAAACGTTTTCAGTTTACTGTTGGCATCTTGACTCATCCTCCTCTTAATTTCACCCCCCATGGCCCATTTATTCAAAATGTGTGATGGCTACAGTATGCATGTCCTACAACACATTTAAACAACCACTTATCAGTTGGACTATTTATTATTACCTTGTATAAACCTGCTCCGCTGCCAAGGTGTTTCATTTGTAAAAAATAGTTAATGCCATTCAGGTCTGTTCTACGTTTTATTAAGCACTAACTTTTCAAGAGTTGTATTTTTTGCCGATGGCCATTCATCAGCACCATGGCTGATGGGTATTTCCTATCTGCATGGATGGCATCGGTTTGATTATTAAGTGAAACGTCTGGGAGGCGCATGAACACCTCAAAATCTGAGGTCATGGTATTTAAGCCCAACAAGGTTGAGGGCTTTGGGGTAAACCTGGGACACCCTGGAGGGAAGATGTCTCAGATTAAGGTTAGAAACACCTGTCGTCCCCCAATGGAATTGGAAGTGGTGGATTTACATCATTCAAGATTCTGACCTTATTGTTTCGGCTGGAGGTACAGTATGTGCTATTGAATGTCAGTGCATTTGGCAGTAAGGTTTGTACTGTATAAAGGGCTTGACATGAACGCCTGCAAACTGCGGGTTAACTTCAGCAGTGGCAGCTAACGCAGCCACTCCCACTATCCACTTTGGTGGATTGAAATTTATATACATATTTAATAGTAGTGCAAAAAAGGGCCACAAAGTCAACTATTGTTTGGGGAAATATGTTAAGCTTTAGGCGGCACAGTAGACGACGGGTTAGCACAAGTGCCTCACAGTTCTGAGGACCCGGGTTCAAATCCAGCTTCGCCTGTGTGGAGTTTGCATGTTCTCCCCGTTCCTGCGTGGGTTTTCTCTGGGTACTCCAGTTTCCTCCCACACTCCAAAAACATGCATGGTAGGCTAATTGAAGACTCTAAATTGCCCTTAAGTGTGAATGTGAGTGCAAATGTTTTTTTGTTTATATGTGCCCTGCGATTGGGTGGCGACCAGTTCAAGGTGTACCCTGTTTCTCGCCCCAAGATAGCTGGGATAGGCTCCAGCACGCCCGCAACCCTAGTGAGGATAAGCGGTTCGAAAAATGGATGGATAGATGTTAATCTTTATAATTACAAAGCCTTAACTGTATTAATTGTTATGCATTTCAATAATGTTGTTTGAGAAGTTTAATTCACATGATTTGGGCATGTACAGAGGCATGCGTGGCTCAAGAAGCAAAGTATTTGACGCAGTCAGACGTCAGTGTACATCCGTGACCCTTAAGAAGCATCATTCAAATACATGTGCATGCAAACTTATTGTTATTATGAGCCAGTCAGTCCGCTAAGTAGTGCACGGTAAGTGGTGCGAGTCTGAGCTTCTAAATCCATCCATCCATCCATCCATTTTCTACCGCTTATCAGAGGTCAGGTCGCGGGGGCATAGCTTTAGCGGGGATACCCAGACTTCCCTCTCCCCAGCCACTTCATCCTGCTCTTCCGAGATCCCGAATCAGATGCCCCAGCCACCTCATCTGGCTCCTCTCGATGTGGAGGAGCAGCGGATCTACTCTGAGATCCTCCTGAATGACCGAGCTTCTCACCCTCTCTCTAAGGGAGAGCCTGCGGAAGAAACTCATTTTGGACGCTTCGATCCGGGATCCTGTTCTTTCGGTCACGACCCACAGCACGTGACCATAGGTGAGGGTAGGAACGTAGATTGACCGGTAAATCGAGAGCTTCGCCTTTCGGCTTAGCTCCTTCTACACCACAACGGCCGATACAAAGTCCGCATCACTGCAGAAGCTACACCAATCCGCCTGTCGACGAAACCAGACCCCCTGTGCGCCTCGGCTGCGCCTTGAAATTCTGTCCATAAAAGTTATGAACAGAATCGGTGACAAAGGGCAGCCTCGGAGGAGTCCAACCCTCACCGGAAACGAGTCCGATTTACGATATGCGGACCAAACTCTGACTCCGGTCGTACAAGGACCCAACATACCGATCCGCCTGATACGGGCTCCCATACTCCCGAAGCACCCCCCACAAGACCCCCCAAGGGGCACGGTCAAACGCCTTCTCCAAGTCCACAAAACACATGTAGACTGGTTGGGTGAACTCCCATGCACCCTCGAGGATCCTGCCAAGGGTGAAGCGCTGGTCCACTGTTCCACGGCCAGGACGAAAAAAACCACACTGCTCATCCTGAATCTGAGATTCGACTTCTAAATATTTTTGATAAATCCGCTTTGTAAAGTGTATATTTTTATCCAATAGTGTGCACTTGCCAATTGGTCCTTTTTTTGGTCCTCTTTGAGAAAACCACAAATACACCCAGTCACCCACACAACTACAAAAATGCACAAAGAGAGAAGTTTATTGAAGGGAAAAATTGGAGGAGGAAAAGCCACACATTTGTCAAAGTGCATCGATTGAGTTGGCCTTAAGTGGTGTTTGGCCACACACTCAGTCTATGTGAAGACAGCCCACTTATCTGACTGGAAACAATGAGAAAGGAGAATAACTTTACTCGTTTTCTCAAGCGATTCGAGCAGTTTAAGGGAATGTGGAAGTTGGTTGCGCATAACCCCTTGAGTGGCTCGTAACTCTGGGAAACTGCAAGCCATAGTGGCTGGTGAGCAAAAAACGTTTATGTCAAGACGTGTTAGTATGAGTACAAAAATATAATTTCTAAAAGACCATTTCAATTACATTGATTTGAGTTCAATCAATAATGGATCAGATAAACAGGCAAGTGCTATGCAGCTCATAAAGTCTCACGAGGCAGCAGCTATATTTATGCCTAAAACAAGTGTCAGATCTGCTGCCTCTCCTCCTTGAGCCCCACCTCTTCCTTCTGTATGCGTGTCTGTGTGCCGGTTTGGAGATAGGCGTGTTGGAGCCGAGACCCAGCTGAAACAGTCATTGTCATGTTTGACTGCAGTTTTTAAGTAAGTCCAAAACTCCACCACGCTGCAGACTTAAATTGTCATATTCGGTCGCATCCAGCTCATACTAGAGCACTCTTGCCTTGATCTGAACTTGTATTCCTCGCAGAGTTCCTGCACCCTTGCCTGTACTCATGCCTTGTTCACCTCACCTCTCGGCTGCCAGAACCTCACACCTATGTACCTGATCTCGTAACCCTGTCCGGATACAACTCTACCATTCCTCATGGGATAAGTAAATATTCCTTAACAACCTCTGCATCAGTCCTTGCCGCAACGAACCGTAACTACGACTTTGTATTTCACTTCCCTCAGCTCAGCACAATATACACAGAAACAGTGCCACTAACAATTAGGCTGACATATACGGGGCTGATCTAGTCCATCGCATCAACTTTGTGTTAATTAGATTTAATGCTGACTTAGTCTGAAACTTGTCACTTAATGACATTAATTCATGCTTTAGGAAAAGCTCTGACCTGACCCAGGAAATACCATCTGAACCCAGAGGCCAATGACAAAAGTGTTATCCTTCATGATGCACTGGAAATATCTTGCCATTCATGGCCACCGCTTATTCAGACTATTTTTCAAGAAACACCCCTTTCAGATTTCTTTCAGCTGTTAGCACCATCTGGTGCATAATACTTTTCACTGACATACAGAAGGGGTTATGTTTTAGTTTGTTTGTCTCTACATTACAAAGAAATAACTGAACAAAAGCTATCAATTCGTAGGAACAAGTAAAAGAGCCCAAATAAAAATGTATTGCAAAAGTGCAAATGAAAGGAAAAACATATTTCTCATACAATAGTAGCTATGTAAATGAACAGCAATGAAATTCCTTGAATATTTAAATACTGTACAATGTATTTAAAATTATCAAATAAAAAAAGCTTACATGGGTCATTTTCATATAATTTTATCATGGCCCACTGAATTTCTGATTGAATATCAATTAATTTTACAGATATAACTATTTTAATTATTGGCAGTTGATATCCTTCAAAAGGTCCTAATTTCTCAGAAAACAAATTATAAAGTAATATTTTTTAAACTTTTAATGCCAATATGTTTACTGTTAGGTGTCCGAAATGAAGATAATTTGAAGATGATGATGATTTTCAACGTTCTCTGCAGATGGTAATTACATTATTGGATACAATATATAGAAATTTTCTCCTATTGCTTAATATGCATTTTCCATGAAAACTATCAAATGCATCTTAGTGTTTTCAGAGTTCCTTCTTTGGGTTTTTTTCAAACAGTCCTTTGTCACTCAAGCTGTCTTTACGGTTAATGCCACCGGCGAGAACCTCAGTATGTTGTTGCGGTACGCCAGAGGGATCTGTGAGCTGAAGTGCTAGGATGAAGCAGCTATTTTGCATTCAAATAATAGCAGACAGCAAAATGATTATTTCTGCGATATGATGTATGAATTTGTGAAAGTGTCAGAACTACTGCATGTCTTTACCGTTATTACAATTGTATAAAGACAAGAGTGTAAGGATTTTTTAATGAGTAGTTAGGATCATTTGTGCACTTGCAAGCACCCCACAGAGCTTGAAGGGTGACACGCAAATTTTGCAACTCACACGATGTACGTGACCCTTCAGCATGAAGCCGACCAGGAGTCACATGGCAGTGTTTTGACCTATATACATTTTCCGAAAAGAGGCATTAAAAATGCTTTCCAATGATGCATAGAGAGAGAACCCCAAGCTTTCTGTTGATACCAGACATGATGTAGTTTTCCTTGTTTTGCACACGGCAGCGGCCGATTAGCGTCGTTGATTTCTCATCGCTGTCGGACTTTTCTTATGGAGATTTCACTGTACCCTCTCAATAAAATTTTTTTAGGTATTAAGGTAAGAAATTCCCATCAATGACAACTGGGAAGTAATCTTATTTTTCTGGTGTTTGAATCACCTCTGAAAATCGATCTTTTTCTACATAGTCAATGCTTTACGGGCTCTGGCTAAAAACACGGCCCTGCAACTTCCAATGGGTTTCGTCCTTAGGGGGTCACAATTATGAAGCTGTTTATGTATTTACCTTTATGCACTTTTGTCTTTACTGTTACGCAAGAAATGCATTTCAGTGGGCCACCACCATTTACTTTGGCAGTAAGTATTGCCTTTACTATGAATGCCTAAAATGTTTAATTGTCAATAACTTTATTTTTTTTTTTTTAATAAGTTGATTGTCTTTACTATTATTATCAAATGATATGAATATGACTCATATTCCTGATCGGTTAGTGAAGTAGTACACAATGCCGCCTTTCATGCAGCCAGTGTGGGTTCGATTCTTGGCCAGTGCCAGTCCCAAGCAAACCGTGCGAGTGAAACAGGCATCTTCCAAATGTGAATACAAAGCCAATATGTATTGGATATGTACCAATGCAAGTGCCTCGGAAACGTACAGATCAGATAGACGGTACCCAATCAATGCAAACTTGACATAGAAATATACTGAACAGTGTTTAAAACACCTGCGTCTGCTCATAAAAAAAAAAAAAAAAACATTAAAAATACCAGCAGTAAAATAGGTACTGTAAATCAGGTCAGCCTTGGTGCACTAAGCAGGATATTGTATTTAATATTGGTATTTTTTTAAATGTCTGATTGTTTACTACCATGTTGTCAGTGCCCAGTGTTAACATTTGTGGTGTTATTTTGGGCATCATTCCATGAATGTGAACACGGCTACATCAACAGTATAAAATAGATAAATATTTTTGTTTTTAAATCAACTACAGGCATGAAATCAGAATTGTACACTTGGATCTGCCATTTAAATTGAGTTTAAGTACGTTAACCTTTTTTTAATTATTATTATCAAGAGTGATTTAGTGGTTAGTATGTCTACCTCAAAATCAATAGGTAGCTTTACTAAGACTAGGAGCCGAAAGTAGCCAAATATTGTACTCATGTAAGAGTACTGTTACTTTCGAATAATATGACCCAAGTAAAAGTAAAAAGTAGTCATCCAAATATTTACTTAAGAGTAACAAAGTACACAATGAAAAAACTACAAGAGGAATTTGTGATTTATTTATTTTTTTAATCAAAGCATGCACATCAAATTAAAAAAATAATAATATGTGGGAGTCGACGCAA
This sequence comes from Phycodurus eques, assembly GCF_024500275.1. Taxonomy (NCBI): domain Eukaryota; kingdom Metazoa; phylum Chordata; class Actinopteri; order Syngnathiformes; family Syngnathidae; genus Phycodurus; species Phycodurus eques. Next base: position 14,054,131 of record NC_084543.1, on the reverse strand, counting down.
ACCTGCCACCATTTCAATTTTTAACTGCCCAAAAACCAGCAATACGTGCAATGGGCCCTAGAGAAACATTATTTGCTTTATTCACTAAAATGAAGAAGCTGTTTGCTGAACAGTGTGTGCGTGTGTGCGTGTGTGTGGGTGCGCGCGTGCGCGTGTGTTCTAATTTTGTCACATCCACTGCCAAAACAACAATAGAAACATCTACAACTTACCGCAAGGTGTTTTCTCAAGTTAGAAGGCTGAAATATCCAAGTTTGGGCAGTCACAATTTAAGAGCTGCCTGACAAAGCTGTTGTGTTTGGTGCGCAAACACACTCGCGCGGTTGTTTTCGTTTCCCAAACTTTTTCATTTTGATTGGCTCGCGAAGGTTAAGTGCGCGGTCATGTGACTGCCTTGTGTCGTCTGATTGGTGAATTGGAGTCAAATGACATTAGTGTTCACGTTTGATTGGTGCAACGGCACCTTATGCGGAAGTCCAAGCTGGAGTCTAAATATAGACGCGCACACGCATGAATGGAGAAATAAAAGTAGCGAACGGCATGTCGATCATTGTAACGGAGTAAAAACATCGATCCTTCGTCACATAAACACTCAAGTAAAATTAAAAACTACAGTGCATGTAAAGTACTCTGACAAGGACAGTTTATCAAAAATATTACTTGAGTAAATGTAACGGAGTAAATGTAGCGCGTTACTACCCACCTCTGCCTAAATGTGAATCTGAGTGGGAATGATTATTGGTTCAAATGTGCCCTGCGATTGACAGGCCAGTCCAGGGTGCAGTAAAGACATGCAGCATCGAAAATGGAGGGCTGCTATAACGTTTTCAAAACAAACAAACAACAAAAAAAACCTCTGTTTTAGTGACCTTGGCTTATTTGCAGAAAATGCCATACAATAGCGTCATCGTATGTAGGTGTCCTCAGTCTGAGAGCAAGGAAGGAACAATAGCTACCTTCTGACTGAAACAAGCCACATGCACACACGCCTAATAGGGCTTGGCCTAATCCTGCTCTTGTAAAAGGATATTTAATCAGGCTCTGATTAACAGGAGCGCGACAGGGCAGTGTCAGGACTATTGCTTGCGGGTACACACACACACACACACACACACACACACACACACACACAGCTTTCTGTCAGTATTACTCCAAAGAGGCACCCAGCAGACACCTCCATAATCACCACGTTCCACTCGTTTTTCTACCACGACGTATGGTGTTTCTCTATGTATTTGTATCCTCTTTGTTTTCCCTTTCCTCCTACACTAGCATTTTATCTACTCTTGGCTCAAAACAAAGCCACAAAAAAAAAATCAAAAAATAAAAATGGTAATCTCTCCTCCCCCTTCTTCTCCTTTTCTTTGTTTCTTGTTGTCCTCGCCACACCAATGAATTAAACATTAGAATGGCGGTCGCCTCTATTACCTCTCCTGCTGATGGTACAGCGGTCTGACTTTGGATATGCAGACAGATTTCATGCAAGGAGAAGTGGCAATGATGGGAGGAGGAGGTGAGGAGATTAGAAGCAAAAGAGGGGGAAATGAAAGTGAAAGCAAGAGTCTTCGACCTCTATTTGCTGTCCTCTGCGTGCCCCTCTGAGTCCTCTTCCTCTCCCATCCCATCTTTCTTTCCATCTGATATGTCCCGTCTGCCACTCTTCCACCTCCACATCCAACTTTGTTCTCCTTCACCTTTTCCCCTCCACGTCTTCAAAACCCTGCGGATTGGTTTTCTAGGGTGCCTCGGCGGCTGCCTCATGTTGTTACACTTTTCTGATGCATACACTTTGCTTCGCTGGCTTTCCTTCTCTTTCTTGCTCTTCAAATCGTTCTCTGCTTTTTAAGTACAAAGCCTTAATTTTGGCACACACTGGTCGCTGTGTCGCCAAGAGAGAATAGCAAAACATCTAACATTTTTCTTTCCCAAAATGTCCTCCCGACTACATGTTTTGCTTGTATTTTATCCCCCAAAACAATCTTTTGCACATTCTCACACAGTGTTTGCCCCTTTTGCTTCATTACCACTAATGCAAATTTCTAACCTAAGGCATTGTTTTACACTTTATCCCTCTTCAAATTTATTGAAGGCTGAATATTAAATATGTTCCAAAGTGCCTCTAAAAATGGAGTGACACACTTGCATACCTAAGCATATTATGAAGAGACAGATATTGGACTGAAGCTTACATTGCTGCTCTCTGAAGAGCTACAGTCTCATGGAATATCAAATTCTTTTTCAGTGAAAGTGTCAAAAATGTCCCATTATTATATCACGGTTGTTCTTCCACTAAGTATGTCCAAATGTTCCTTGGGACATTGTTGTACAGGTTACGATGGCTGAAGTTGGAGCCTGGAACTAATGAATCCACTTTTTGTCCACTATTATTCTGAAAGGAACTTGATATGCTGAGGTATTTATGACTTTATGCGCAACACTGGTTTGAAGTCTGATTTCAGTGTGTATTTGTTTTTTTGTTTTGTTTTTTTTGTCAAACAGTTTTTTTCTACTGATGCAAATTGAGAAACAAATTCCATCTTTACTGTTTGAAAGGCTCGGTCTTAAGAAATACACGGCAATGTCAATAAAAGTTTTCCTTTTTTTCATGCGGTTTCACATTTCATTATAGCAGTCATTTGTGGATTCCACCTCCACTGTAATCTGCTGTATTAGAAACAACGAATTCAGTAATGACTAACAAAACCAATTTGAGTGAGGAATATCAAGAGCCATGAACAAATGCCGAAATATTGAAGCTTTATTCTGTAAGGAAATCAATATGACTATCCAAGTGTATGCTTGTGGCTGTAATAAGTAAAAGCGATCATAAATGTGTATCCTCTGATGTCAGATGTTTGGCTTTAGCTCCTTGCCTCAAGTCTCTACAACACACAGATAAAGCAACACCATCCACCTATCAGCAGTGGCCTGCAGGCGAGTCCTGAGATAATTGAAGTTATTAGCTTGCTGCATCTTAGCTGGCACTGAGCTCAAGGGTGCTCAGTCAGGTTTAACCTTGCTACAAACAACACACATACGCACAAGGTAAGCTTTTCATCTTGAAGGCGTGTACGCAACATGGGCGCGAAGAAACAACGGCATGTGTGCTAAATATTTTAGGGGCTGTGTTCTGCTGCTACTCAATGTCAACAAATTTGTCAAAACTATTTTAGTAAACACTTTGGGATAATAACAGTAAGACAGGCATGTCATAACTTTATATTTTCTTTCAACTTTAACAGAACTAAGGGTTCTCATGATGCGCTGTCAGGACAGAAACCTAAGAACCTAAATGAACGGGTGTGCCGCAGTGTGTTGCGTTCATACCAGATACTTTGAAGTATTCCTCCATTTATGTAATATGATTTTCCAGAAACATCACTCATTTACCGCAATAAGCACCAGATTACTTAGCACTGACACCCAGTTAAGTGGTGCACTACACCGAGAGAATTCAGATGGCTTTGTTTTCATATTTCCATTATTGAGTGCGAAACGCACTCATGAAAGTCCCCTGTTCAGTCGCCGAGCTGCATGGGGAGATGCTAAACTAGTTCAAAGTGACAATGCAAGAATCCAGACAGCGTCTCAGCTCTGTCTCGAACAGTATTATTTTCTCTTTCTCACTTGCAATGCTTTTTGGGGGAAGAGAGGCCAACTACAGCCTTCAAAACACTGCTGCAAACACATACACTACTTTATGTGATATATATATATGTATATATATATACTGTTCACATAAGCAGTCACTTTAAGTACAGTACTTATATAATGGCAAAACTGAACACGTTTTACCAAACAATTGTGTCTTCTGCATACAAGTCTGGAGTCTCTGGACAGCATACGATGGAATTGAAATCTGTTCAGTGGAGTGTATGGCATCGGGCAACCACGAATGGCCTTTTCCTGTTTTATTGGACTCTAATGTTCTGTAGATTGACCTCAATACTGTATATACTTCAACATTTTCTGGATATACTTTGTACATTAGTCCATTGTTGTAGCCTTTCCATCCCAACTAATAATACCAACAATATCCACATTTGGCATTCAATCAGAATCAATGTCAACGCGCTCGCATAGACATAAAAAGTTAGTTTGACGTACTTTTAAACGACTTCAGTTTTTGTCTTCCACGCGTCCTCTCTGCAGCGTTTAGGTGCGTGTATATGCATGTGATTGGTTGTTCGATTGTGTTGTGTCATGTGCTTGCATGCACAAGTTTCTCAAACTCAAAATACTTCTTAATAATCAAAAACACAGGCGACAAAGCTTCCCGTTCAAACATTGGCTTCCAACAAGCGCACCTGTTCACATCAACTATCGCGTGCCGGCATGTTATAGCGTGAAAAAAAGTCCAGAAAAGTCCTAAAAATATGGATTCTTAACCGTTAAACAAACGGAATCTGTGTGTGTCTGAGAGGCAAAGGCTACTGGTTTTGCTTTTCAAGCTGTGTTTCTGCTACCTGTAGATGGGTGGAGAGGAATGTTTGATTTTTGAAGAGCTGGTAGGTTTACTCAGAGTCCAGGATGTACTCTCGCTCAAACTCAGCTGAGATAGGCTCCAGCTTGCCTGCGACCCTAATGTGGACAAACGGTACAGAAAATGGATGGATGGGCAACAGAGCTCTGTTGCAAAGTGGTTCTTCCCTGTTGTTTCATAGGTTTCAACATCAGTAATTAATGTAGTTATTTGAAATTTCTTCTTTACTTGAATCAGCCATTTAAACAATTGTCACAAATAACCCATTACAAACTGGTATCAAATCAAATGTATGTACAGTATGTATTGTACTGTATCACAGGCTGCTCTAATGGCCTGCAGCGGTCATTAGCATGTGGCCAGATGGTAACTGGGTTTGTTATTGCATTAGAACAAGCTGAGCTACTCGCAAGTGGGGCATGAAAAAAAAAGTTGTGATAATGTGTTTACCGCATTTCATGTAAGAAACGCAGCTGGTTATCATACTTATAGTCAAATCAGAATGTGCAGGAGAGGGAGACCATTTTATGTTCAAACCTGTATGAGGTGAGTACTTTGCTAAGGCTGGAACACTTATTAGCAGGACAGCTGCACAAAAAAAGACATTTAATAAAATATTTTTCTTTGACAGTCATGAAAATACATCAATATCTATTCATGTTCTATAGCGCTTGTCTTCACTGGGTGAGCTGGCGCAATCCCAGCTGATGTTGGGCGAAAGGCGCAATACATCCTGGACTGGTTGCTAGTCAATCGCAGGGCACATAAACAGGAGATACACAACCATTCACATACATTCACACATGGGCAATTTAAAGTAGAGTCACAAACTTCAAAAGGTATACAGTATGTACTATTTCTCAGTTATCTGGAGTCCAGCATAGTTTAGAGCTGGTTTTTCAAGTTGGACCTCAATAATTGAGGAATTACAGTGCTTTTCAGTCGTGTGAACACAATAGCAGAGTAGCTCAATAAAATATGTAAAGTGAGGAATACTTAGCACTAAACAAGCAAACTATTAATTTGGTGGCCTTCCCCTGCAGATTTACTCCATATTTCTGCTTCTTCTTCCCCAATGACACCAAAGGAAGATGAGAACGTTGGGAAGACGTAACTTTAGCATAGCTTTCTGTATAAAACCACTCCTCCTGGTAAAGTCTTTACTTGCTAAACTGATAAAAGTGTCAAAAGAATAAGTATCATAATCTCAGTGTTGACTGGGGATCCCTCATTTCATTTATCTGGAGATAAGCTTGATTTGCTTGATTTGCAGCATCTCTGTTACAGAGATTAAAATCCCAAACAAAGCTTTGTCGGCTCTCCTCCCATGAGCACACTGCCAGGCATTACCTTGGAAAAGATTATGCTGTCTTCTGGCAGCTTGGACACAAACAATGCTGTCGTGTATCGCTAAAAACATTACCAAAGACAGCTCATATAATGGTTTCCACCTGTTTGACCTGTTGCTCTCTGGCCAGCACTACAGATCCTTCAGGACCAGAACAAACCAGTATTGGAAACCAATACATTTTCTTTTGAATAGCCATAACAAATATTAATATGCACTAACTATCAAACACCTTTTTGTTGTTGTTGCGATAATCCAAGCACTACTTGGATATTAACAGGAAATGTGACTCTTTGTTTTGCCACGCAAACTCATTGCCCTGATCTTAAGATAGGCTTTCGTCAATGTTGTTGCACACTGTGTAATGACAGTCAAGGTTTTTCTCTTGTATTCTGTCAGCTCAAGACCTATTTTGTCAATCTATCTGTAGGCAAAACTCACAAGCCTTAGGAGAGTGAAGACCTGAAAGTGTCAGGTCTGAAACATTTGTTGCCAAGACCCCAGGGCCATACAAGAAGGGCTTGACATTAACACCCGCCAACTCACCAAATTTCATCAGTGGTGGGTGGCACCGCCACTCCAACTATCCACATTTGCGGGTTACCTTTTGATCGGGTAAAAGTTTTATGAGCACCCTTCTCCCCATTGAAGAACATATTTCAGTTGGGAAAAATATTAAAACGATAAAAAATTCTGGCTGATTAAAATGCTGAGTGGCTAGCATATCTTGGAAACAAGTAGCCACAGTGGCTGGTGACCAAAAGAGTTACTCTCAAGCCCTACATACAAAGTTGCATTATTAATAGCTAAAAATTTAAAATTTCAGATACAGATTTTGTTCTGGATTAAAGTAAATAAATACAGATCCTACCTCAAGAGCGGCGGGGAGCTGCTACGGCTGTTTTCCCCAGAGTGGTCTTCACTCAACCTGAATGGTCCCTGGGGTTCAATCCCCACTTACCCCATCGAAGGATTCTTAAGCAAGCTTCGTTATCCGTGTTGAGATAAATTGTTAAACTTTCCATAGTAATTTAAGACAATGTATTGTGATAATATATTTTCATAAACATACAATGTAAAGTGAGTTAACACCAGAAAGCCTATCTAAAAGAAAGGCAAGATGATTAACATGAGAGTGGAATTAGCCTGAAGTTACCAAACAATGTCAGGGTAAAAGGTATTTTAAATAACAAGCTAATATAACTGGCCTGGACAAAAATAAATAAATAAATAAATGTAATATTTTGTTGCACAAGCTTTTGGAGGAAATCACTGGAACAAAACACACGTGAGGCTGACATGCTAACCATTCCTACGCCATGCCACTGGCTGCATTTGCCATGTGAACTACGTAATTCTTTGTGTCATATATGCAAGCCCAAAAAATAGCAAAGTGCAATGTTATGTCCAAAGTCCAAAATGTCCAGCAAGTACAATTAAGTAATCAATAATAATAATAATTCATTTACATGGTTTAATAGGGACAGGGTTTGTAAATATTTTATCATATGAATATCTGGATTCCTACAAAAATATAAGGGTAACATCCTTGCAAACTACTCATGGGAAAATTCTCTCAAAAAGCAGTGAAAAGTTGCAATACTCCAGAGAGTCTCTAACCCAAAGGGGTAGTGAGACTGAAGATAAAGCATCAGGAGAGACGGTAAAATTGTTAACGTAGTTGAACAAGGTGTGGAAGCAAACCAGTAGGGGGATGTTTCCCCCCCCCCCCCCCAAAAAAAAAAAAATTAATTAGAAACACATTTGCCCAACAACAAAACACAATGTTGAAACAAGGCTTTTTTTTTCATCCCGAATGTTGTTGGCAGGGATTTTACTTCAACTTTGTTCTTCATTTCATGGTGGAACTAACAGGTACCAAAGGCACTTTGTCATGTAGAATACCCAAATGCCAAATCTCCACTGTGTGGCTATTAATACGGTTGTGTGTGCCCCGAGGCTTCAGGCAGCGTGTCGGGGACCTGTAGCTGCTCTAAACGCTCTAAATAGATTTCACAGCTCCACATGGAGATATGAAGGATTCCTGGGTAGGCGTCATGGGGGGGGGGGGGGCACAGCCAGAAAATCACAACTTTGATTGCTAAAAATCCAAGCGGCAAACATATGTAGGCTCTGAGCACAGGGGATGAGACTTGAATACGTCACAAGGCTCAGCTTCTTTAATAACTTGAAAGTTTTTCTTTTTTCTAAATAGTTAAACTCTGCAGATAGTACCAGTTACCAAATAGCCTCGCAGTTTCCCTGAATTCTATTGATTTCAAAGTTTACAATCTGAAGATAAAACTATTATGATTATGTTTTATGAATTAGTTCTGGCACATGAGGTCCATCCATCCTTTTTCTGAGCCGCTTCTCCTCACTAGGGTCGCGGGCGTGCTGGAGCCTATCCCAGCTGTCATCGGGCAGGAGGCGGGGTACACCCTGAACTGGTTGCCAGCCAATCGCAGGGCACATACAAACAAACAACCATTCGCACTCACAGTCACACCTACGGGCAATTTAGAGTCTCCAATGAACACATGTTTTTGGGATGTGGGAGGAAACCGGAATGCCCGGAGAAAACCCACGCAGTCACGGGGAGAACATGCAAACTCCACACGGGCGGGACCGGGGATTGAACCCGGGTCCTCAGAACTGTGAGGCTGACGCTCTAACCAGTCGTCCACCGTGCCGCCGGCACATGAGGTATTGTATTGATAATCTACACAACCTGTTTCCAGAAAGCTTAAACTCCATTGATTACTAATATAGTACTAATTCATTATTTCACAGAATGTAGCCTACTAATAAACATAGTGTGCAAAACAAACTACCGGTAAACAAATGTATTTTCCTTTTTTGTTGTTTGACTCACAACGGAAGCATCCACCTGCCCTAATAAATGCCACAGTCCTCGTCATTTGACATCACCCTCCACATACCACTGGATATATGTTACCAATGCTCGTTGTTCATGTTGATTTTATGAACTGAAAATGAACATGTTTTATATTTTACCTCACGCTGTTGATTGCATAAATGGCTGCTCACACTTTGGTTTTCTTTGCGTAACAGCACAGTACAACCATGGCAGTGGTCTGCACTCTACTGAATACAGTAATATTTTAATTGTTATGAACATACGACTGCATGGAGAACTTTTTTGTGCATCCCACCTTTTCGCTGTTAAAGAGCTATTTGATTTCCTTAAGGATCTGATTTTCTCAATTCAGTGTTAATTCAACCAGATCCTGTCAACTGCCTGGAATTGATTGGGTCCTTATATCTCATCTCACACAGCTGACCCTAGTTCAGCTTTAATTTCATGTCATGCTCTCTTGCCAGCCAGGATATTAAAAGCTAGTGCTCGTCCTGTGGCAGCATGTAATGGAGGACATTAAAACACCTGCAATTACCGTCAACTGTCACTGAGATTACTTTCTCACTTCGCAAGTGCCATGCAAATACCAAAAGGGATACAAAGTAGGGTGAACCGGAAGTCTTGGGGGTTAATGAGAGATGAACACTTGGCCCCTTTATTGTTATTATGAGCTAATACATTGGACCATTGGAAGGAACAAAGGAAAACTTGACACTCGAGAGTGCAAAACGGCCAAAGTCGAACAACCCTATACAGTAGATGTCTGTCTGGCTAATTCTACTGCAATCCTAAAGTATGAATATGTATGAAAATTGCTATATATTGAAAATTAAATTTGATTGATATTATAAAGTGCCACTGACCATTGATAGTTCTACTAATTCTAGAGGTTGAATGCAATAATAATCCCCAAAGGAAGCATATCGCTGGCGTCATGTCCAAATTTGGTCAATTTCATATTTTTTCACAAATCCATACTGTTGGTCAGTCACCACGTGGCTCTGTTATTTTGACAAATTATTGACCAATCTGAAGTGTTGAAAATGGCTTGCTCTCTATGACGATGCAACGTTAATGGCTCAACAAACATTTTTTTGGTTTGTTTTCTGAAAAGTGATGCTTTTGGAGATGTGAGAATTCTGCCTGACGCCAGCAATATGCGACCAACCATCAGGCAGCAATCAAAACCTCACCTCTGACCGGTTTCCTGTCACAATAATCCAGGTGAAGTCAGGTGAGCATGTGAAGGGGACCCTAAAATTGGGTGCTGGGTGTTGAGTTGGGTCGGGCGAGTTGTCTGAGGCCGCTGAGGTCCAAGTGCCATTCAAGGCCACATGGAGGAAAGCTGGGGAGCCAATGAAGGTCAAGGGCTCCCAGATGGGTACTTCTGCATAATGCACACAGCTGCATATTTTATGCATATTTGCTAGACTACAGAATAATATATTTTTTTAGTATTCTCCCCATATCACTTTATTGCATGCACTTTGTTAGTGCTTTCTTGTAGTGATGGGAATTTGGGCTCTTTTTCGAGAGTCAGTTCTTCAGACTCTGCTTCGTAAAAACAGGTGGCAGTTTTAGCTCCCGAGTGTTTCCTCCATTTTTTTTTTGTTGCCAAACTGTTTGAAATGAAAACCTAATTTCAAAATTACATTACATTGAAAATGCATTATTTATATGGCTTTATTAATTCACATGCTGAAAAAAAACATCAAAGTACAAGCAAAAATGTTTACTAGTTTTTTGTGTACCATATCTGAACTAAAATCAGCTTACCCCAATATTAATGCAACATGTACATTGTCATATCAATAGATGACGCCCTTTTCTTTTCAGTCTGCCATGTCGTGGGTCCACGGTGCAAAATATGATCCTACACAATTATCTAAAACAGACTGTACGGCACTAAATTTGATCATGAAGCCAACACTCCATGAAACATAAGTACTACGCCATGACATTTTCCTCCCACCTCAGTAGCTGAAGGATAATGTGCTCAACGATGGGAATAAAGCCTGTTTTTAATACCACTGGCTCCTCACGTGTCCAGTGGAAAGCAAGCCCAACACAAGTTACCATTTATCGATTGCCTCATTGCAAGGCAATACAAATTACTTTCCATTCTCTCTCTCTCTCTCTCGCTCTCTCTCTACAAACACAGCAAATGATGTGTGATTGGTGGAAAACACGGAAGTGAAGGAATGTATTTCTCTCCATATCCTGCCTTGCCAGAAAGAAGAAAGTAAGTAGCACAATGTAGGCAAATGACAGAGACTACGTTAATTTCAATTTTAGTACATACCCTGCTAAAAACAGATGCTGGGCAACAAATGGCACCCAGGCAGTAATATGGACATCCCTGCTTGAAATTCAATTTCGTAGGTCGACCTAAAAATTGTCAATGTTAAAATATGAGAAAGGGGAATAGTGCCACCTATTGTATTAGAGGTCCACAAACTTATACTCGCCCCCCTGTGCATGCAAACGTTCTCCACCAACGTATCGTAAACATAGCTTTTAGTGATTGGTTGATGCATTTACTGAGTTTCTGAGGTGAAAGCCAAAAGCTCATCTGGGTAAAAAAAGTGATTTTCCTTTCAGTGAAGTAGTCAATATTTCGTGTGAAAGGTGCTCATTACAAAATAACCGTTGAAAAAAATGTTTGCCTCTGTGATAGAGTTTGACCCTATCAGGTCAAGGTTGCTTTTAACAACTCTTTTCACTAAAAGATGGACCAGTGGCAATCCAGTCTCTGTTAGCCAGCAGACTTAATTTAAAGATTTAAAAATAAATAAAAACTATATATATATATATATATATATATATATATATATATATATATATATATATACACACACACACACACATATGATTTAGTCCTTTAACCACACACAAATCCTGCCAGCAACATGATTATTTCAGCAATCTCTAGGTTCACTTGAAGGTCAGAGGCATGTTGCTTGGCTACGCAAGAAATGGAAAATGCTAAACTTAGATGGGTATTTAAGAATTAGCTCTGACATCCACCAGTAACGTCTAATACCTGCTGTCTAAATTTTTGTGGGGACTATTACATTTAATCTTGCTTTGGAATCTGCTGAAGAAGGCATGAATGAATCACTCAACTGCTTTCATTTGGAGTGAACAGAGAGCACACTTTAATTACTGCTTTGTGCAACCGTGTTCATTTTTTTCAATAATATTTTTTATAAACTGAGATAGATTAAGTTCTAGAATTTTTAAATGTCCTACGCTAGCAAAATCTATATTTTTCCACTGTTTTACATATGGCGGCACAGTGGACTACTGGTTAGAGCATCAGCCTCACAGTTCTGAGGACCCGGGTTCAATCCCCGGCCCCGCCTGTATGGAGTTTGCATGTTCTCCCCGTGCCTGCGTGGGTTTTCTCCGGGCGCTCCGGTTTCCTCCCACATCCCAAAAACATGCATGAATTGGACACTCTAAATTGCCCGTGTGACTATGAATGTGAATGGTTGTTTGTTTCTATGTGCCCTGCGATTGGCTGGCAACCAGTTCAGGGTGTACCCCGCCTCCTGCCCGATGACAGCTGGGATAGGTTCCAGCACGACCGCGAACCTAGTGAGGAGAAACGGCTCAGGAAATGGATGGATGGATGGATGTTTTATGTATAACAAAGGTCATGAGTCTGAGACCTGGTATTAAGTTTGACATCTATGTGGTTTGTAGATTGTATGCAATAACCAATGAAACGCAAAAGGCAGAAAATGAGCCAATCTGTTTCAGTTCTACATTGTCACGGTACTTATTACTCAAGTACCTGCTCACTTGTTTGTGTTTAGTACCCACCGACCCCTTCAACTCAAGTTTTGAAAATGGCTGAATGAAAGCGCACCTGCGTCTTATCCAATACTAAAACTTGTAGCTACTGTGCATCACCTGCAAAACTCAGGTGAATAAATGGCTTCTATTTATTTTGGGAGAAATTCCTCAACATTTTGGGATTAGAATTGTGCTGTGTCTGGCACATTTCGTGGAGGATGACTTTGTATATTTTGGGGAGGACAGCAGGGGGTTTATATTGAAGTTCTCTTTAAAACTTGGAGAGTTGTGTCATCATATATATATAATATATATAAATATATAAATATATATATATATATATATATATATATATATATATATATATATATATATATATCCATTCATCCATTTTCGTCACCGCTGATCCTCACTAGGGTCGCGGGCTGCTGGCGCCTATCCCAGCTATCTTCGGGCGTGAGGCGAGGTACACCCTGAAGCAGTTGCCAGCCAATCGCTGGGCACATAGAAACAAACTATCATTAGCGCTCACATTAATACCTACGGGCAATTTAGAGTTTCCAATTAACCTACCGTGCATGTTCTTGGGATGTGGGAGGAAACCGGCGTGCCCGGAGAAAACCCACCCAGGCATGGGGAGAACATGCAAACTCCACCTAGGCCGGGCCGGGATTTGAACCCCGGTCCCCAGAACTGCTAACCAGTCGGCCACCGTGTAGCTTAATTGTTTGTCTTCTGTAAGGTTTACCAATTACAGCAAATCTGTTTTCCGTATTCAAATAAGAGATCCAATAACAAATATTAATGAATAATTCTGTCATCTCAAAAGGGCATCCTGGGCATTTCCAACCCAATTGATCATCCAAACCTGATAAAGGGAAATAAAAGATTTTTCGGTCTGACATAAGTATTTATTATCCACAACTTAATTTCTGATCTTATTTGTTCTACTTTCTTTGTATGTATGTAACCATTTTTTTCATTAAATATATTTTCAAAGGTGTTATTGACATGAAAATTTCACCAGATGTTGGGAACAACTCATGTAATCCATAAATACAAAGAAAGTAGAACAAATAAGATCAGAAATTAAGTTGTGTGTAATAATGTGAAATGACACAGGGAAAAAGTATTGAACAAGGCAACTGGTATTTATTTAATACTTTGTAGAAAAGCCTTTGTTTGCAACGACAGCTTCAGGACGCTTTCTGTATGGAAAAACTAGTCACATGCATTGCTCTGGTGTGATTTTGGCCCATTCCTCCACACAAGCAGTTTTCAAATCTTGAAGGTTACATGGGCTTCTTTAATGGACCTTGAGTTTAAATTCTTTTCATAGATTTTCGATTGGATTCAAGTCAGGTGATTGGCTGGGCCATTCTAACAGTTGTATTTGTTTTCTTTGAAACCAATTGAGAATTTCCTTGGCAGTATGTTTTGGATCATTATCCTGCTGAAATGTCCACCCTTGTTTCATTTTCATCATCCTCGTAGATGGCAGTAGACTTTTGTCAAGAATGTCTCGGTACATTCAGCCTTCCTTCAATAATGTGAAGTTTACCAGGAGCATTTGCTGAAAAGCAGCCCCACAAAATCATGTTCACACCTCCGAACTTCACTGTTGGTATTGTGTTTTTAGGGTGATGTGCAGTGCCATTTCTCCTCCAAACGTGGTGTGCATTATGGCATCGAAAGTGTTCAATTTTGCTCTCATCAGACCAGGCTATGTTCTTCCAGTATTTAACTGTTCAGCAATTTTTAAACGAGCTTTGACATGCTTTTTTTCCAGTAATGGGGTATTGCGTATTGAGCGTGCATACAGGCCATGGCGGCGGAGTACATTACTCACTGTTTTTTTTCTGCTAATTCCAGGTCTTCTTGAAGGCCTACATAGGTAGTCCTTGGTTCTTGGGCAACTCTTCTGATTATTCTTTGTACTCCTCTGTCATATTTCTTGCGAGGAGCACCTGATTGGTGGTATGATTTCCTTTCCACTTACATATTATGGCCCCAACCGTGCTCACTGGAACGTTCAGAAGCTTAGATATGCGCCTGTAACCATTTGCCATTGCTATGTTTTGCAACAATTATTTTCAGATTGTCTTGTGACAGCTCTCTGCTCTTACCCATCATGAGATGTGGCTTGACTCACAACTTGGCAATGAAACCTTTTTGTAGGCCTTCAATTAGGACTGAACCAGCTGATATTCATTTGCATGGACAAGGGGCTGGATTGCTGTTTGATTATTGATAGATTTTAGGTGTCGTGTTGGCTTTTTGCACCTTCCTTTCTTCGTGTGTTCAATACTTTTTCCCTGTGTCATTTCACATTATTATCCAACTTAATTTCTGATCTTATCTGTTCTACTTTCTTTGTATGTATGGATTACATGGGTTGTTCTCAACATCTGGTGACAATTTCATGTCAATAGCACCTTTGGAAATATATTTAGTGAGAAATATGGTGACGTGTTAAATACTTATTTCAGCCGCTGTGTGTGTGTGTTTGTGTGTGTATATACAATATATGTAATTTAATTTAAGATAATAATCTTAGATACTGTATACATATACACAATCAATCATTCATTTTTGAAAAGTGAAATTCTAAGGAAATTATAAAGTTTTTGCTTGGTGTTTTTTCTTTTTCCTACTTATCTTTTATTATCCATCCATCCATCCGTTTTCTGAGCCGCTTCGCCTCACAAGGGTCGCCGGCGTGCTGGAGCCTATCCCAGCTGTGGCAGGAGGCGGGGTACACCCTAAACTGGTTGCCAGCCAATTGCAGGGCACATAGGAACAAACAACCATTAGCACTCACAATCACGCCTACGGGCAATTTAGAGTCTCCAATGAATGCATGTTTTTGGGAAGTGGGAGGAAACCGGAGTGCCCGGAGAAAACCCACGCAGGCACGGGGAGAACATACAAACGCCACACAGGCGGGGCCGGGGATTGAACCCGGGTCCTCAGAACTGTGAGGCTGACGCTCTAACCAGTCGGCCACCGTGTCTATTCTATTATATTATATTACAATAGATCTCAGTGGGTTAGGGGGCAAAGTGGAGAAAAAGTAGAAGACAATTCTCAGGGGAAAATCTCTCCACATTAGTTTACATTTAACTATGAATTTGGGGGGAAATTTGGAATACATGCGCCATCACTATGGCAAAATTTCGATTGTGATCCAGAGTCACAAAGTCCCTCTTAAAACTTTCCAACATGAAATCTTGTAATGGGTTATTCATACTGGGTCAATTCGTACAGTGTATTATGTCTCCTGCTGTCCCACACGCACATTGTGTTGCATTCATTCATGGTTCTATTTCTACAACTTTCATGAATTTGTGTCTTATTTTCAGTTGTTCTGTGTATTAGCGTTATTCAAGGAAGCAGTTATCATTAATAACTGTGGGATCTGCGATGATTTATTACACGTCTATAATATTCACGTACATGCTCTAGTTTGACAAAGCCTGTAATGGGCATGTGGATTATTTTGACACTTTATTTATTTCTATTCTTGAAATTGACGGTCATTACATTGAGGTAGGAACAACTGCATTGACTCACTTTGATTTTGGGCCCCTGTGAATCTGCTTATGTGCAATCGTGCCTGGCCTATGTTAGTGTGATATCGACTCAGGGTTATTTTACCCTTTTAAGTTGGTAAATCACCACAATTTGGATGGCCATAATTTTTGCATTCAAGAGAAACTCCTGACAAATCTCTGTGTTTTGATGAGGTTTTGAATGATCATCCTCGCCCT
This sequence comes from Phycodurus eques, assembly GCF_024500275.1. Taxonomy (NCBI): domain Eukaryota; kingdom Metazoa; phylum Chordata; class Actinopteri; order Syngnathiformes; family Syngnathidae; genus Phycodurus; species Phycodurus eques. The sequence goes on along the minus strand of NC_084543.1, from coordinate 14,037,848 downwards.
AATGATCAATGTTTTTTTTCTGTCTTCATTTCATATTCTTGTCTCCTGCGCCATTAGCTCCCGAAGCACAGAAGATCAATCATAGCAGCACTGTTAATTCTATTAATCTACCACTTATTATGCAAATTAAATTCAAGCACCTGCTCAGCCAATGTTAGTACAGTATAATGTTTCTTGTTCATTTTTGTCTCCTTGGAGAAAAGTCGATCAGCAATAATTAACAATCATAAAAAAAATAATATTTTCAACTTTAATTTCAAATCTTCCTCATTTTGTTGTTACATAAAATAATTTCTGGTCATTTTACATCCCATATTCAGCTAAAAGGGACTGCGATGATCTTATATTTTATACAAGCTATGCACACATTTGTTTTTCATGACTTAAATCCTGTTAGATTACTTTTGGGGATTAAGAGACCAAAGATGCCTTAAAGCAAATGGTAAGGCAATATGGCTTGTCTTCTTCTAATCCACACTCATACACACGTCCTGCGTATGCGTTTATCAGTGTGACTTTTGACACAATATATTCTTCTTCTTCTTTTTCTTCTTCCTATTATTATTATTATTATTATTAATACGGCCTGAGCAGGTAGACCTGTGAGGTCCCTATTGTTTCTTTGCGAACCTGTCCTACAGATTTCATTCGATTAACTTCAAACTGGGTCAGTACCATCTCTACACCTGGGACATTAAAAGTTATCAAGAGCTTTTTTTCCCCCGATTTACTGTATGCCGGTGGCGGCTCTTCAACCGTAGATTTTCTGAGGTTGCCGAAAACAGAACATGGTGACAGTTCATCAAAGACCTCTTGCACTACGTTGGACCTACTACGCCTGCGGAAATTCCTACACGCGTGTAGCACCCCCATCCATCCATCCATTTTCTGAGCCGCTTCTCCTCACTAGGGTCGCGGGCGTGCTGGAGCCTATCCCAGCTGTCATCGGGCAGGAGGCGGGGTACACCCTGAACTGGTTGCCAGCCAATCGCAGGGCACATACAAACAAACAACCATTCGCACTCACAGTCACACCTACGGGCAATTTAGAGTCTCCAATTAATGCATGTTTTTGGGATGTGGGAGGAAACCGGAGTGCCCGGAGAAAACCCCCGCAGGCACGGGGAGAACATGCAAACTCCACACAGTCGGGGCCGGGGATTGAACCCGAGTCCTCAGAACTGTGAGGCTGACGCTCTAACCAGTCGTCCACCGTGCCGCCTGTAGCACCCCCACACGAACAAAATTGTAATTACAATCTATGTCCTAAACTCAACAGAAAATGATCTACGGCCTTTTAAATGTAACATTCTCAGTAGTCAAAAGATTGACCATCATTACTGACAATACATACAATAGTGTAGTAGGCCTAAGAGTTCATTACCTTCTTTCAACACCCGCATTTACTCAATATAACATTTGAAAAGGCTTTGCACTTGTCCAACAGCAGTAGTGTCCTACCTATGGCCTGGGGGCCATTTGGGGTCCATCCCCCATTTTTGTATGGCCTGCATTTTCTCAATATAACTTGTTACACGGCTTTGCGCTTCTGACAGCAGTGGTGTTCAACCTATGGCCCAGGGGTCATTTGCAGCCTGTCCTCCCATTTTGTGCAGCCGGACCTTTATGCAACATTTGCATTGGTCACACTTTTGCACTTGTCCTGCAGCAGCGGTGTCAACCTATGGCCTGGGGGCCATTTGCGGGTCATACGCTATTTTTGTGTGGCCCACATTTACTCAATATGGGCCATAACTTTCTATATGTCCTACAGCGTGGTGTCCAACCTACCGCCCGGGGGTAATTTGCGGCCCTTCATTGTGCCAATATCCCAACCTGCCAGGACCTCAAACTGCCAGTACGTGGCTGGGGTGCAAGGGCCCGATTATAGCTGTAGTATTATAAAACCTTTCGTATGCCAAATTCCAATGTGAAGGGAGCTCTTCTTGTAGATTTGATTCGAAAAAAATATGTTATTTAAGTATTTATTCATTTATAAATAAACTATATCTTTAGCGATCTATAGTGAACTATAGGTCTGCCCCTGTACTCAAGAGAAGCGGGTAGGACATCAGGACCTCAGAAGAACTTGCAAAACCTCAATTCAGAGAGGATCAAAGGAGGAAGTCACCCTATGCTTTGTGGGCATTCAGTGGTCTTTTTGCAGCTCTACACTGGACCACAATGGAAGTTACGTACTCTGATTCAAAGCAAGAAGACTCTTGCATGTATGGTTACACTGGAGCACTGGTCCCTAACTGGCGGACCACGGTCCGTGTCCAGACCCAGAAGCAACCCCATATGGACCTGCACCGTAGCCATGAAAAGAAAGGTTATAATTCAAGACATATAGGGCGCTTTTATTTTAAGCGGCACAGCATTCCAGGCTTTGCGGTAGTGGCAAACCGTACTGACCAATCACATGCGAGTTTAGCCACTCCCTTCAGCCAATCAAATCCGATCTCAGGTGGTAATCACTGACTGTGTCCAGCCCAGACAGAGATGAGGAGAAATGTAGCAGGGGTGTGGAAAGAGACTTGGCGTGGAAGTTGGGTTAAAGACGGAGAAAAAACATTATTTACATAAGGGTTTTGAACAAACATAACCTCGAAAAAAAATTCAATATGTACTGTCAAATTGTTTGACTTCACTGTTGTGTCTGTTATGATGCCAAACAGAAAAGGAGAAACTCAAACTTTATATTTCTGAAGTTAGGCGCGTTAAAGTTTATGAACACGTACAGTATATACATTCATTCATCTTCCGTACCGCTTATCCTCACTAGGGTTGCAGGGGTGTTCGAGACAATGACACTGGGCGAGAGGCGGGGTACACTCTGAAATGGTCGCCAGCCAATCGCAGGGCACATATAAATAAACAACCATTCACACCTGTTTTTGGGATGTGGGAGGAAACCGTAGCACCCGGAGAAAACCCCCAGAGGCACGGGGAGAACATGCAAATACCACACAAGCGAGGCCGGATTTGAACCCGGGTCCTCAGAACGGTGAGGCAAACGTCACTGTGCTAGTGAACATGTATAACTTTCTCTTTTTATTTACTTACTTTATTTTTAAATGCAATGCCCTACTTTAGAAAATAAGAGCACACAGTTGTGCTCATATGTTTGATTACCCGGGCGGAATATGTAAGATGTGGATAATTCTTAAAAAAAAAACATGAAGGACCAGACGAAACACATTTACCGTATTTTCCCGACCATAAGGCGCACTTAAAAGTCTTACATTTTCTCCAAAATTGACGGGGCGCCTTATGTGTGCACCGAGTTCCAAAATCTGTAAATGTTTTGTGACTTTGATGAGCGCTCTGTTTGACTGACTGGGAGCATTTACTGCCGACACGCTGCTTATATAGAGGAAAGGCAGACGTGACTGAGGACAGCATGCGGACGTTAAAGGGGGAAGGTTGCAAGTTAAAGAGGATGCTAAAGGCACGCCCCCAGTGGGTATATAGCGCCGGTATGTGCATTGTGCAAAACAACATCGGTTTGGCTAAGGACCCCCGAAAATGTCACCTACGAAGAGACACGCTTACGAAGCACAGTTTAAACCGCAAGCTATCAGTTACGCTGAGGAACATGGGAATTGAGCAGCCGCGAGAGAATTCAAGATCAACGAATCCATGGTTCGCAAGTGGAGGAAGCAGGAAAATGCCGGCATCATTGCTGAACAGATTTCTCGATTTGGACCTTTTTAAGTTTTGTTGATTACCCCTGCGCTTAGAGTCTAGCCACGAGACTCTAGCGGGAGTTACTCCCTTATACATTGTAGCACTTTGTTAGCACTATGATAGCCTTACTGTTCAGATGTTAGTGAGGTACAAACTTTGCTGAACAAGAAAATGATACATTTGAATTTTTATACATCCTTGTCCGAGGGTTAGGGGTCATCCAATACAGCCGATTTCCCGTTACATTGAAGCACTTTTTTTTAGCACCTATGCACCCATACACCTGTACATTGTACACTACAAAATTATTGTTTTAAAGTTATTGTAAATAAATATTTTTAAAAACTTGAAAATATTTGCAATTTTCGTTTGACATTTTATCCAAAGTTGGTGTGCCGTTGTACTTGGTCATGGTGACATTGTTGACGTATAGTACTCATCATAGACGAGTCGTTTTCATGAACCACGAGGAATTATTGTGTGCTTCCTAGTTCCAAATACATTGCTATAGGTGAGCAGCTTGACAAAATAACTTGCATCAAAATTAACATGTTCCATACTCCAAAGACGTTTTGTATTATTTACAGTTAAAACTGCAGCCATGCCGCTCTCGCTCTCTGCGCCGCGCTCTTTGCACAATAGAGAATAGATATAACTATCACCACCATAGTGCAAATGATGCAGAGCAGCAATTTAGAGCAGTTTGAAATTACTAACAGAGCAATAGTCTCGTACAGTGACCATTGTGCAAATGATCCAGAGACTTCAAGAAATGTAAGCAGTTTAAAGTCACTTGCAGTCCAATAATCTGGAACAATGTCAATTGTGAAAATGGTGCAGATACTTCTCAAGCACATGAGTGGCCAGCATTAGTCAACAACAGATGTGCAAATAGTGCAGAGTGGCGAGACTACTACAGTGAGTGCACAAATTATATAGAATTGGTCAGACAGAGATGTCAGAGCAATCTCAAGACAAAATTGCCAGCATGTTACAATGGAATTGTAAGTTAACTGTCTAAGAAGTTGATGGCAAGAGGGAAGAAGCTGTTGGAATGTCTGATAGTTTTCATTTGTTAGTTTGTGCCTACAAGAGGGAAGGAGCTCGAAGAGGTGTTGACCAGGATGTGGAGGGTCCAAGATTTTGCATGCTCTTGAAGATTTTAAACCGGAATGTTTCATTCATTGATTAATAGGAGGATATGTTATTTTGGTGTTCTGTTTATTTTATTTTTTTCGAGCAGTGGGGAGTCGCTCAGCACAACCCATAAACAAATTTGTATAGTCTGGCAAAGTGACTGCAAAATCACAAACCACCCCAGATGGGATTTGAACCCACAATCCCTGGCTTAGGAGGCCAGTGCCTTATCCATTAGGCTACTGGGGCTGAGTAGTTACTTTTTTACCTTAATAAATAAATTTAGCATTTTAAAGCTGCATGAACGTAAGTAGACTAAAAATCTAAGAATTTGAGAGGGAGGCATTTTTTCACGGGATTTTATTTATAACTGAAAGTAAAGGGAAACTTTAAAAGGAAAGAAAATAACATCACTACATGTCATTGTGCAACACAGTTTACATGTTTAAAAGGAGTAGGAAGAACTAAAAAAAAAAAATCTGGTTTTACCCCTTTTTCTCGATATATTTTAACTTCGGTCATGTTAATACAATAGCAGGTTATTCATATAATTTATCCCAAAAGAAAAAAGGGGGAAAAAAGGGCTTATTCTTTTTTTATTGATAGTATGACCACATTAGCATTTAGATAAAGTATGGGACATTTCCCATGGGTTTCTTTCTGCAGACCTTTGGCGGATTGAGGGGAAGATATTAATTAGTCTTATTTGAAAAACAGGGTTCTGGAGCTCAAAAACAACATACTACAAATCCTTTGCCTTGAGTGCTTGTGACAGGAGCTCAGTAATGGAACAGCAAATGCTGTCTGTTTGAATGTACTGCAAAGAGAAACATTCCAAATTAATTCCTTTAAAAATCCTTTGGAGCCGTGCTGCTATCCTGTAACCCTGTTAAGATGACTTTTTTTTTGTTTTGGAATTGCCGTTGTTACCGTAAGCTGCGCATCACTTTTCTCACAAAGAATCAATTTGAAATAAACTTGTGATGGCAAAGAAATGTCCAAGTCAGCCACTTGACCTCAATCCAATAAATCAGTGACCTGATTTGGATCTGCGATGGACAAAAACAAACAAGCAGCAAATGATGACTGCAGTGAAGGCCTGGCTAAGCATATCCAGTGTGGAAACTCTTAATTTTGTGAAATATCAACAATTACGTTTATATTTACAGTCATGTCATTTTGTCCAAATACTTGGGACCTCCCGAAAATTTCCCATCTGTAATTCTTAAATGTTAGCTACATGTTTTGATGTATCTCAAGATTCAAATTAACTTTGCTGGTTGCATTCCTTACTGCACCTACGAAGAGACACGCTTACAAAGCACAGTTTAAACTGCAAGCTATCAGTTACATGGAGGAACATGGGAATCGAGCAGCCGCGAGATAATTCAAGATCAACAAATCCATGGTTCGCAAGTGGAGGAAGCAGGAAAACGAGCTTCGCCAAGTCAAGAAGATGAAACTGAGTTTCCGCGGAAACAAGACGAGGTGGCCCGAGTTGGAAGACCAACTTGAGCAATAGATTAATGAACTCCAACCGCTGGACATCAGTGTAAACAGGGTGTTCAAAGTGAAGTTGCGAGCGGCGTGGGAGCGATGGATGACAGATGGCGATCACAGCTTTACGAAGACTAGGAGGCAGCGCTGGGCGAGTTACGCCACAATTTGTGAATGGCTTGTGGACGCTTGGGCTAACGTGTCTGCTTGCACTGTTGTTCGAGCTTTCGTAAAAGAGCATCATTTCCGAGGAGCCGCACGGCAACGAGACTGACTCTGACAATGACGAGAGGGAAACTGGCGTGTTTGAAGGATGTATGTATTCAATTAAATATAGGTTGAACATGATTTGCAAATCATTGTGTTCTGTTTTATTTATGTTTAACACAACATCCCAAGCGGCACGGTGGGCGACTGGTTAGAGCGTCAGCCTCGCAGTTCTGAGTACCTGGGTTCAATCCCTGGCCCCGCCTGTGTGGAGTTTGCATGTTCTCCCCGTGCCTGCGTGGGTTTTCTCCGGGCACTCCGGTTTCCTCCCACATCCCAAAAACATGCATTAATTGGAGACTCTAAATTGCCCGTAGGCATGATTGTGAGTGCGAATGGTTGTTTGTTTCTATGTGCCCTGCGATTGGCTGGCAACCAGTTCAGGGTGTACCCCGCCTCCTGCCTGATGATAGCTGGGATAGGCTCCAGCACGTCCGTGACCCTAGTGAGGAGAAGCGGCTCAGAAAATGGATGGATGGACAACGTCCCAACTTCATTGGAATTGGGGTTGTACAATGTAGAATTTGGAGCTTATCCAAAACAATATTGTTTAGCCCTGATCTTCTGGTTCTGAACATCGGATTTTAAAGACTCAACAAAGCAAATTGTCACATATCTTCTTCTTCTTATACTTCTTTTCCTTCCGGCTTGTCCCATTAGGGGTCGCCACAGCGTGTCATCCTTTTCCATGTAAGCCTATCTCCTGCATCCTCCTCTCTAACACCAACTGCCCTCTTGTCTTCCCTCACGACATCCATCAACCTTCTCTTTGGTCTTCCTCTAGCTCGCTTGTCTGGCAGCTTCATCCTCATCACCCTTCTACCAATATGCTCCCTATCTCTCCTCTGGACGTGTCCAAACCATCCAAGTCTGCTCTTTCTAACTTTGTCTCCAAAACATCGAACATCTAGGTTGGCTGTCCCGCTCATCAGCGGGACAGCCAACCTAGTCACTCCTAGGGCAAACCTCAACATCTTCATTTCCGCCACCCTCCAGCTCTGCTTCCTGTTGTCTCTTCAGTGCCACTCTCTCTAATCCGTACATCATGGCTGGCCTCACCACTGTTTTATAAACTTTGCCCTTCATCCTAGCAGAGACTCTTCTGTCACATAACACACCTGACACCTTCCTCAACCCGTTCCAACCTGCTTGGACACATTTCTTCACTTCCTTACCACACTCACCATTGCTCTGGACTGTTGACCCCAAGTATTTAAAGTCCTCCACCCTTGCTATCTCTTTTCCCTGTAGCCTCAGTCATCCCCCTCCACCGCTCTCATTCATGCACATATATTCTGTTTTACTTCGGCTAATCTTCATTCTCTCCTTTCCAGTGCATGCCTCCATCTTTCTAACTGTTCCTCTAACTGCTCCCTGCTTTCACTGCAGATCACAATGTCATCTGCAAACATCATGGTCCACGGGGATTCCAGTCTAACCTCATCTGTCAGCCTATCCATCACCACTGCAAACAGGAAGGGGCTCAGGGCTGATCCCTGATGCAGTCCCACCTCCACCTTAAATTCGTTTGTCACACCTACAGCACACCTCACCGCTGTTCTTCTGCCCTCGTACATGTCCTGTATTATTCTAACATACTTCTCTGCCACTCCAGACTTCTGCATGCAGTGCCACAGTTACTCTCTGGGTACTTTGTCATAGGCTTTCTCTAGAACCACAGAGACACAATGTAGCTCCTTCTGACCTTCTCTGTACTTTTCCATCAACATCCTCAAGGCAAATAATGCATCTGTGGTAGTCTTTCTTGGCATGAAACCATACTGTTGCTCGCAAATACTCACTTCTGTCCTGAGTCTAGCCTCCACTACACTTTCCGACAACTTCATTGTGTGGCTCATCAACTTTATTCCTCTACAGTTCCCACGGCTCTGCACATCAACCTTGTTCTTAAAAATGGGCACCAGAACATGTTTCCTCCATTCCTCAGGCATCTTCTCTCACGCTAGAATTCTGTTGAACAAGCTGGTCAAAAACTCCACAGCCACCTCTCCAAGATGCTTCCATACCTCCACAGGAATGTCATCAGAACCAACTGCCTTTCCATTTTTCATCCTTTCTCACTTCCCCCTAACTAAGCATTGCCACTTCCTGGTCCACCACACTTACCTCTTCTCCTCTTCCTTCGCTCTCATTTTTCTCATTCATCAACTCTTCAACGTATTCTTACCATCTGTCCAGCACACGACTGGCACCAGTTAACACAGTTCCATCTCTATCCTTAATCACCCTAACCTGCTTCACATCCTTCCCATCTGTATCCCGCTGGCCAACCTGTATAGATAATTTTCTCCTTATTTAGTGTCCAACCTGGCATCCATGTCAACATATGCCTCTTGTTTGGCCTTTGCCACTTTTACCTTTGCCCTACGTCGTATATCAATGTATTCCTTTCGCCTCTCCTCGGTCCTCTCAGTGTCCCACTTCTTCTTAACTAACCTTTTTCCTTGTATGATTTCCTGTACTGTGAGGTTCCACCACCAAGTCTTCTTCTCTCCTATCCTGCTAGAAGATACTACAAGTACTCTCCTGCCTGTCACTCTGATCACCTTGTCTGTAGTGGTCAAGCCTTCTGTAAGCGCCTCCTGTCCACCGAGAGCCCATTTCACCTCTTCCAGTAAATCCGCACAACACTCTTCCTTTCTCAGCTTCCACCACATGGTTCACTGCTCTGCCTTTGTCTTCTTAATATTCCTCCCCACCACCAGAGTCATCTTACACACCACCATCCTATGCTGGCTAGCCACACTCTCAACTACCTTACAGTCAGTAACCTCCTTCAGATTACATAATCTGCAGAAAATGTAATCTACCTGCATGGTTCTACCGCCGCTCTTGTAGGTCAGGATAGGTTCCTGCCTCTTCTGGAAGAAAGTGTTTACTACAGCCATTTGCATCCTTTTTGAAAAGTCTACGACCATCTGTTCCTCCAAGTTCCTTTCCTGGATGCCTGATCACTTCTTCACCACCCCTGTTTCCTTCACCAACAATGGACACATTACAATCTGGGCCAATCACGACTCTCTCTCTGTCTAGGATGCTCAGAATTACTTCGTCTAGCTCCTTCCAGAATTTCTCTTTCACCTCTCGGTCAAATCCTACCTGTGGGGCATAGCCAGTAATCACATTAAACATAGCACCCTCAATTTCAAGTTTCAGCCTCATCACTCGATCTGATACTCTTTTCACCTCCAAGACATTTTTAGCTAACTCTTCCTTTAAAATAAACCCTACTCCATTTCTCTTCCGATCTATCCATCCATCCATTTTCTGAGCCACTTCTCCTCACTAGGGTCACGGGCGTGCTGGAGCCTATCCCAGCTGTCATCGGGCAGGAGGCGGGGTACACCCTGAACTGGTTGCCAGCCAATCGCAGGGCACATCGAAACAGACAACCATTCACACTCACAGTCATGCCTACAGGCAATTTAGAGTCTCCAATTAATGCATGTTTTTGGGATGTGGGAGGAAACCGGAGTGCCCGGAGAAAACCCACGCAGGCACGGGGGGAACATGCAAACTCCACACAGGCGGGGCCAGGGATTGAACCCGGGTCCTCAGACCTGTGAGGCTGACACTCTAACCAGTCGGCCACCGTGCCGCTCTTCCGATCTACACCAAGGTAAAATAATTTAAAGCCTGCCCCTTAACTTCCAGCCTTACTTCCTTTCCACCTGGTCTCCTGGACACACAATATATCAACCTTTCTCCTTATCATCATGTCAACCAACTCCCGAGATTTTCCTGTCATAATCCCCACATTAAATTCTAGGCTCTGTGCTTTCCTCTTCTCTTTCTGCCTCAGAACCCGCTTTCCACCTCTCCTTTGTCTTCGACCCGCAGTAGCTAAATTTCCACCGGTGCCCTCCAGGTTAACGGTGCCGGGGGCGGACGTTGTTAACCCGGGCCACGACCGATCCGATATGGAATTATTTTGATGAACTAAATTGTCACATATCTACAAAGTTAAATTTCTCTAGGGTACGGGAGGAATTATATCATATAATAGCACACGCACAGCTGGTGTTACTGTTTTTTTGCTGTTTTGTTGTTGTTTTCTGTTTTCTAAAATGCTACAACGCAGACTACAGTAATTTTTTTTCCTAGAAAGCTTTGATGACTTTGGGAAAGTGACTATTCATACAGTCGTAAATATAAGAGGTCTGCTCATCTTCATCTCTATTCAATTTCTTAAATACTGTATTTGAATAAAATACTGCATTAAAAATGGTACCAATTTATTTATTTTTTTTAAAACAATGGCCTCTCCTCTGCGGCAGCCCTAGTGAGGATAAACTGTTCAGAGAATGGATGGATGGATGGAATCTCATCTGTAACAATTTGGGAGTCTTTACCTTAGTGTCAGCTCAAACATCTGAAACATGGAAAATTTAGCTGGACACGTGGATTGAAATTGTAAAATTGAATGGACTTTTTAATAGCACTCAGTTGTATCTCATACACTCCCTATTCCTTCTCTAGTCTTTCTTCCCTCTAGCCCTGTCAACTCTTCCCCTCCCTCTGTCTCACAATGAGAAGGATCAGCTGTCCTTTCCCATAGCTGTCAACGTCCAGGCCCTTTACAAGAATATGAAGACCCTTCCCCTTCACACACACACGCACGCACACACATATCCGTCCGCATGACTTTCTCTCTCCCCTGCTTGGCTGTCAGGTGCACCAGGGATGATTGGAAATAAGCTGATGGATGGGAGGAGGAAAAATAAAAGGAGAATAAGGTAAGGAGGCATAAAGGATGACAGTGACAGTCAAGAAATAAATAAAACCATACAATGTAAAACATTTACACGTATGGAAGAACTACACAGAAGGACAATGGGGAGAAAGAAGAAATGGCAATGTGATGGGTTAAAGTCTTTCTTGTAGTTTATTTCCGGCCGGCGTGTGCAATGGTTCGGTGAGTTTCTTCATCTCTACGGATTTAAGAAGTGAAATGTCCTTGTTCCAACCTGTCACCAAAGCATACTACCAGCAGGACCAATGTGCCGTGATTGACAGTCCACTCATTTCAAAACTACAAGAGAAGTGACACATCCCACTGGCAAAGAGAGAAGAGTTAAAAGTAAAATGTAAAATGAGAAGAGTTAAAAGTAAAATGTATCCAAAAAAAAGTTGAATGTTAATTCTTCAGACTAGAATGTTAATTCTTCAGACTAGCCCTCCTGTTGTTTTCAGGTCAAAATTTGTTTTTATGAGCAGACAAAATAATTGAACAAGAATGACACCTTAATTATTTTATTTCGAACCATTGTGCTATAGTAAAAAGGGAAAAGCATTAAAACTCTGTAATTGTCCAAATACCTTTGGACTGTACACTATATTAAATACTAAAAAAAAAAAAAAAAAAAAGGGGCACAGAAAAATGTATCTCTGGATGTTTCTTGCAATCTTATGCAACACTTCATCACAAATAATGACTTCAATGATAATCATTACAAAAAACAATCTCGAGATTCTTTATGATTGCCCTTGATCTTTTGGAACTGACAAGCTGTATTAACCTTTTCAACTCACACTTTCTTCCTCTCACAGTCTGCCTGGCTCACCCTAAGCTCCAAGCCTGGATCTCCCTTTCCTAAAAATCCCACCCACACCATCTTCTCTCTGGTTCATGGTGCCAACCCCCTTTTCACCAGCTAATACCACTTCACCCCTTTTTTTCTTTTTTTTTACACTCGTCCTCCCACCCTGGGGACTTGCATTCAATCGTGCTATCTTCCTGCAGCAGGCCTGTCAAATGCCTCGTCATCGAGCGAGGCAAATCAGTCTGGAACTGTGGGCGAGGGGTAGCGGGGGGCCGGTGGGAAGGGAGAGGGTTGGGGGGTTGGTGGTGGTATTAAGTTTTGCGGATGTGGATGATGGAGTGAGAGGACATAAAAGAAGAGTTATGCAAAATTTAGTGATGGAAGGAGAAGGACATAGATGAAGACATGCTGGAGTATTCAACAGAAAATGAAATAAGCCAAGATGTTGAAAGAATGACTGATTAATAGACTAAGTATATAAATAAAATACAGACAAATAAATGTATTTTGTCACTGTTGGGCGAATGTCCAAATTTTTTCATAAATCTATACTAATTGGTCAGTCCCCACGTGGGTCTGTTATCTTTACAAATTATTGACCAGTCTAAGGTTTTCAAAATGCCTGGGAATGCCTTGCTCTCTCTGATGATTCAATGTTAATGGTTCACCTTATTTTTGGTTTGCTGAAAAGTCTCGTTTTGGGAGAGGCAAAATTTCCACCCCATGCCAATGATATCAAAAACGCAAAATCTCTTTTTTCCCTCCGCTGTCTTGCAATCCTGACAATTTGAAGCAAGACATATTGCCTGCTACGACAAAAGTAGTGCCTATAAATTGATAGCTTTACTAAAAAATGTTTTATCCTGATGATAAATGTGGGTTAGCTTTAAGTTTCAAGAATTATATAATTTGTTTGCGTATGTTTGTATATACGGTATATGCCTTGTGATTGGCTGGCAACCAGTCCAGGGTGGACCCCGCCTCTCGCCCGAAATCCGAAATCATCTGGAATAGGCTCTGGCACACCCAGGACCCTAACGAAGATAAGTGTTACAGAACATGGATGGATGGATGGATAGATTGATAGTAGTGTCAAAAATAAAAATAAAAACTAATAAAGAAAAAAATACAATGTCAAATGTAGACTTGCAAATACTTCCTCATCCTCATCCCCCCCCCTCTCCTGCTCGCTTCACACACTGCTCCCCTACTGTATAAATGATGTAGTGAAATGAAGTCATTGTTGTTTTTAAAACGCATTTTGAGTAATGAAGCCAGATAGGGTCCAGCACAGTGCACATATTCATCCAAGGCCTTGAATATTTCCTCTCACAAGACACAGAAAAAGATCTTTTGTTAGCACTTCTTTTTCATCTGCTAGGAGTGGCCAGAGACTGTGCCATCCAATCTTTGACCCAGAGGTGACGAGACAGGAAATATTTTTGTATTTTTATTATTTCGCCTGACTTGTGAATGTAAGCACCTGTAAAGAGAAGAAAACAATGGAGTGGCAGTAGTTCATCTGTAAGGACTTGACCTTTGGAGCCAAAGGGGCACAGGTTCGAGTACAGTGTTGACATAAAATGTAAAAATGGTAACCAGATGCCCTTGAGCAAGGCAACGTCCCTATCACAGCTGTGGATCTGTGCATGTGGACACATGGCCAAATGCAAATGCTCACCCTCCACAAACAAACACACACTCAAACTCACGCGCACGCGTGCTACGACACATTTTCAAAAATAGCCAGATAACAACATACTAGGTTGACACACTTGATGGGTGAGCAGACACTCCAGAGACCCAGTTAATAGTATTTAAAGTCAATTTTCTATAATATGTTGTCTTTAAGCATTATCATTCTAAATTGACAAATGGTCAAAACTTTAAATGTTACCTGGTTGGACACAGTTTAAAATTATGATTACCACTGTACTGTATGCAGGGCTAAAAATGTTTCCTGCTCTTCTCCTACTTTCCGTCATGATTCAGACTGCTTGATTTCCCAAAGCCACACTGTTCCACAGCCCCCTTTCTTGGTGAGGAGTGGTGGAGAAGAGCCTTTCACACATCCAAGGCAAAATATTTTACAGTTGAGTACTACATTTCTGTCAAGCAGCTGCATCTACAGAAGAAAACATTTCAGCTAAGTGTATGTGTACAATACATGAGTGAGAGTAAAAAAAGGGGATGGGGGGGGATTTGTTGCTTAGATGGGCCAAAAGTAGTTAGTGTGTACATCGCTCTGTAGGGCGCCTGAGAACAGTCTGAAAATTCAATAAATACACAGGGCTAACTTAAAATGGATGGTGATAGGAAAGGCTTAAATGTGGATGTGAGAGGTGTGGGGGCATTGATGTGTGTGGTCTGCAGTAGAAACAGATTTATAGGAGTGTGTCCTGGCTGCAGTCTGCTGACATAAATAAGGCTGAGAGGAAAAAGCCAGCCATTGAAAATGAACATAATTTAGGTCTCTTTGTCAATCCAAGCTGGGAGTTTGGTGGTGAAGAGCAGACTGCGGATGGAGGAGAGTTCATGAATTTCTTTGACTTTGGTAAATTATTTTTTTTTTGGTAATTACTGTATGTGGGGTTGTCGTTAGTCAATTTGCCTCCTACGGGCTGCTATATAATATGAAATGAAAAATTCATTCAGCTACAATAAAATACAGGCTGGTGAAAAGTTAATGGGGTGAGGTTTTCCATGTTAGTGAAGTTAATAACTTGTACGATAAATGTAAACAGTGAAATTGAAGAGTAGCTGATGAAGCATGGTGTTTTTCATAATGATCTGTGTCATTTTGTCACTCAGCATGCCTCTTAAAAGCCAACCTGTATGGTTGTAGATTATTTTTTTGTGTGTGTGTGTGTGGAAATATGACATGTTGATGGTGATGTTGGCAACAGGGGGGTCAAAAAGGGGTGGGTGTATACCCCCCCCCCACCCCCCAGATTGACAAATAATTAATAATTTCTGGAAGTAAACAACAACCCGTTCACGAAGTATTTTTGACGGGGGCACTCATTAAAGGTGATGTATGGGGGCTCATAATATGGTGCCACGCCACTTGTTGGTAACATACCATTATTATTTTGAATAGTGCAAATACATTGATCACCTTCTGTTCCTTCAGACAACTTATGTTGGGATTTGGCGCGATGTAAATAAAAATGCATTGCATAGATATGAAACCTTGGACCATTTAATTTCGCAGATGTATCACTAAATTCAGCGGTGCACCACCAGGAAAGTGCTTGACCTCTGTCCTGTGCTGAGTTGTGATTGGCCAGTCTGCATTTCAGTGGTGTTCTGTGAAAAGTCAATTTAAGACAAGGCTAATCAGAGATTAGTTTATTTTAGCACCTATTAACATTGTTAAAACGGAGTATTGGTAGTATTTGGAAGGGGCAAACTGACGCTACATCACTAGATCACCATACGTACCATGTACAGTATGTGTATAGGTTGATGGACTTCACCAACAGTAAATCAGAGCAGTATCTGCTTTGGGGCCACTGCATTATGCCACCATGCTTCCCAAAAAATCTAAGTTGTATAAATCTATAAATCATGTCCACTGAGTAAATGGACTTAATAATGGACTGAAATGTTATCTGACATTTCACCACCATGTTCTTGCTGTTCTCTTTATCAGGGGAACAGCTCGTACACTTGGCCACTCTGTACTTTAGTAAAACCACTTTGGCAAAAAACCCCAAACACACAAGGACATTGAACTATCTGCAGTTTCTTCTTGCCATCTCCCAGTCCTGAGCGACTGCTCAATGAAAAAAAATAGTGCAAGAGCTGTTAAGAAAAATGTGTTTGCTATGATTTGGAGAACACCTGTTTCTGAAAGCTTCAAACGTTTGCCACTAAATCTCTCTGAAGGCATATTAGCAGCTTGCATATCCCATAAAGCCCTTGTTCACATGCAAATCCTGTTCTTGGTTCTTCCTGAGAGAGTACATTAGTGCATCTTTGTCCATAAATCGCACAATGGCATATGGTGTCACAGGGAATTGTCACTTTTCCATACATGTTGATATCTCTTCGCTCTCAAATAGTTCTCCATCCATCTTGCATTGTTGTGTAGAGAAGGGATTAAGCTTCAGGTGAGAACAAAAGCATATCTATTCTGTCACTGCAGCATGTAACACAATCCCCACAAGTTTACACACAACCCTCACTATGACACTGTACATTTACTTTCATACAGAGGTTTACTACAACCATCTATTTAAAGAGTATAAAATGCTATGTTACTTGATTCTTCACTAAGGGAAATTACTGTTAGTTAAAGGTCCCTTTCCACCATTTTCAAAACAAGAATCTTTGATGTCCTTTTTATCAGGTTTGCAAAATATTTGGAGTGAAAATGCCCAAATGATCCTTTTTCAAGCTTTTTTAGTTGGTCTTTTTGCCTGGCATTTGAGGCGGCCAGATTTCTCATTAATATAAAGTACAACATGTAAATAAGCTTTGCTCTCATTGGATTGCTCATCTTCTCAATGTAAATATGGACAGCAGCTACGCTCTAATTGGACGATTGGCCGTTGGCAATATCTCAGCGGTTCGCTCATTCGATGATGTCTTACTATCGTAGTGAAGCAGAATTCAATAGATACTGTATATATACAGTGAGGCGAAAAAGTATTTAGTCATCCACCAATTGTGCAAGTTCTCCCACTGACCAAATGAGAGAAATTTATTAGCAAATTATAGTGGAAAACAAGTATTTTGGTCACCTACAAACATGTTGTACACCTGTAACTTCTTCTTTAAGAGACTCCTCTGTCCTCCACTTATTACCTGTATTAATGGCACCTGTTGGAACTTGTTATCAGTATACAAGACACCTGTCCGCAACCTCAGTCACACTCCAAACTCCACTATGGCCAAGACCAAAGAGCTGTCAAATGACACCAGAAACAAAATTGTAGACCTGCACCAGGCTGGGAAGACTGAATCTGCAATAGGTAAGCAGCTTGGTGTGAAGAAATCAATTGTGGGAGCAATTATTATAATTAGTATCAGAATCAGAATCATCTTTATTTCGCCATATTCGAAAATGGAAGACATACAAGACCACTGATAATCTACCTCGATCTGGGGCTCCACACAAGATCTCACACTGTGGGGTCATAATGATCACAAAAACGGTGAGCAAAAATCCCAGAGCTGGGACCAAAGTAACAAAGGCTACCATCAGTAACACACTACGCCGCCAGGGACTCAAATCCTGCAGTGGCAGACGTGTCCCACTGCTTAAGCCAGTACATGTCCAGGTCCATCTGAAGTTTGCTAAAGAGCCTTAGGATGATCTCGAAGAGGATTGGGAGAATGTCATATGATCAGATGAAACCAAAATACAACATTTTGGTAAAAACTCAACTTGTCGTGTTTGGAGGAGAAAGAAGGCTGAGTTGCAGCCAAAGAACACCATACCTACTGTGAAGCATAGGGGTGGAAACATCATGCTTTGGGGCTGTTTTTCTGTAAAGGGACCAGGATAACTAATAAGTGGAAAGGAAAGAATGACTGGGGCCATGTATTGTGAGATTTTGAGTGAAAAACTCCTTCCATCAGCAAGGTCAATGAAGATGAAATGTGGCTGGGTCTTTCAGCATAACAATGATCCCAAACACATCAACGAAGGAGTGGCCTCGTAAGAAGCATTTCAATGTCCTGGAGTGGCCTAGCCAGTCTCCAGATCTCAACCCCATAGAACATCTTTGGATGGAATTGAAAGTCTGTGTTGCCCAGCAACAGCCCCAAAAGATCGCTGCTCTAGAGGAAATCTGCATGGAGGAATGGACCAAAATAGCAGCAACAGTGTGTGATAACCTAGTGCAGACTTACAGAAAACGTTTGACCTCTGTCATTGCCAACAAAGGGTATATAACAAAGTATTGAGATTAACTTTTGTTGTTATTGACCAAATAAAATTCTTTAAAAATCAGATGTGATTTTCTGGATTTTTTTTTTCTCATTTTGTCTCTCATAGGTGAGGTATACATACCTATTATGAAAATTACAGGCCTCTCATCTTTTTAAGTGGAAGAACTTGCACAATTGGTGGCTGACTAAATACGTTTTTGCCCCACTGTGTTTTGTGTGTGTATGTGTTTGTGTATATATATATGTGTGTGTGTACACACACACACACACACACATATATATATAGAAACACACTGATTCAACATCACATATATATATATAGACACACACACACACACACACACACAAGTACTCTAAACCCGGAAATGCGGCGTATGAAAACTTATTTTACAAAGTAAGCCTTCACGAAATGGGCCCAAACACAGCACCATTCTGGTTCCACAATGTTTAGGAATTTCTTCCAAAATAAATTGAAGCCATTTATTCCTCAAATCCTTTGAGTTTGGCAGGTGATGCAAGACTTTGCACATGACACAGCTGGATTGTCAAACAGTTTTTCCAGTATGAGTGGGACTGTAGCAACCACAAAGTGGGCAGGTACTTGGATAATGACTCAGTAAAATGTTTCTGTCACACGCGGAAATCTTTTGCAAGCTTGGTGCCCTTTTTCATCTTTTGCATTCAATCGACAAACTGAATAGATATCAAACATAAACCATGTCACTGACTCTTTTTGACCAAATAGGATTTTGATAAAAGGGGACATTTAAAGAGTTGGTGTTTGATTTATAGGGACACTCTTGCGATGCTTTGTGACATTAACTTTTAAAGTGAAATCTACATTTGAAACCAAGAATGAGAGGTTCGTCTTAAAAAATCATCAGTTTTCTGTAAATAGTGACAGTTAAGTTATGGGTTTGTAATTGTTCAGACAAGGGTGAGGAATACTGTGGTTGGGGGCTCAAGCTATACCTGACAGACAAGGGCTCTTAGATAGGTAGGACTGGGATAGTGACCCAAGCTGCAGAATCTTGGTGCCATTTAAAACACTGGAATTCAGTCTGTTAAAGTGGTAATGTTTCAGCTTTTTTGTGGGTTGCTGTTTCATATAGACAACACTAAAACAAAAGGGGTAGTGGGGACAAAACCCTCTGGCAATATTCTGCCCTTGGAGAAGTTTTCTGAACTGTGACAGAGGTGGTAAGGCAGCTGTGTAAAAGTAATTCAGGAATGCAAGGGTGTGTATTTTCACACGTCACACTCACTTCCCCTGGTTGTAATGAGGAAAGCAATGACGCCGTCCAACACGTATTTTATGTCACACCAGATGGTGGCACTGACGTTGTCATGCATCGAGGCCCTGCCGCACATTGCGAGATGCTGTCAAACGGACCATTGTGAAAAAATGACAGTTGGCGATTCACACCCGCACATTGAGTGATTGGATATACTGAACAGCGAGCCTGTTATACAGGCTTTTAATGATGCGCATTTATTAAACCATAAAAAGATAGAGGAATAGATAGAGCATTTTGATTGGATGTAATCTGGAACATTGCGACCCCAACACCAGCAATTCATATTTTGAAAAAAAAAATAGCAAATAGTTGCGGAACCCCGCACGCTGCGCAAGAGTTCATTCGGGTTCAGCCGCATCGCTTAGCCGCATCGCTCAGCCTTAAGTGTCTCACTCTGGCGTGTGCAGCAATGTGAAAGTACACACCATTGCATCAATATTCCACATTCGATGGGTTCTGTGTAAAAGGCAAAGGCGCATTAATGGAGGATCTTTTGTTAGCTCTAATGTCGCTATTTTGCATTATCTCTGGGTAATAGAATACATCGTTAGACAAGAATGAGAACGATGGGGCAGGCCTCTTCCAAGGCAGGGCTCCAGCGCGAGTAAATAATTCATCCTCTCGCGCATGTGCGACCAATAAAGTTGCATATTTTTTGTTTTATTATTATAAAATGTTGCTGACAAATATCTACTCCACACTTCATATCAGTTGTTGGAAAGAATGCACAAATAAAGATGAATGCTTTTAGAGGATAATCAGTTCTTATTTTCTCCCCAATGAACTTAGTGTGCCAGGGGAGACAAATCCTGATGAGTTGGACTTGTTTGGTGAGGAAACGGTCGTGGCAAAAAAAGGCAAGAAATTCTGTTTTTGTGACAAGTTGGGAGTTCACTTTGTCTTGTCGATACCCACAATATGCGGGGAACATGAAATTTGCTAATAATACTGCCAATAGTTTCACATTTCACACAGTATCTAGATTTGTTGTTATGGTATTTATCATTTATATAGTCAAAATGAGTGGCAATGTGGCTATTTACTTAGAAAGTCGATTTATTGTGTGCAAACCTAAATTTTCTATTTGTCCCCCTAAAAATTTAAGTTATGGGCCACGCTGCTCCTTGTAAAAAAAAAAAAAAAAAAAAAAAAAAAAAAGTTAGTCTGGCGCTAACAAGACCATCCATCGAGTCACCTTTAATGCCCGTCTCACAATGCCAAACCATATTAATTAGCTTCAACACCAAATTCTCCCAGATCCACCATCCACCTGAATTTAGTCATTCAAATTACGAAAATAAAGTCTCACATGGTTAACAACACGAAAGGTTCTGTGTCAGCACTACTATTCAGGCATCATCAAAATTAAAAATAGGTCCAAGGAATGCACAAAAATGCTAATACACTTAACATGAAGTGGCAAAATATTTTCTCGTATTTTCTATTTATTTGCCAGTACCTAGCAGTGATTCAACACACCAGACCTGATTTTGCCTCCACCCTGAAAAAGTTACATTGCCTCTTAAATCAAAAGGGTAAGTATCTCCCAGCATGTGGCCCCACGAAACACTTCTGCCACTTGCTCCAGCCTCCATGCCGAGAAGCCTGTTTTGAAGTCGGCACAGCGAGTGTCTTCCACTACATCTTTGGTGTGAGAGGAAATCCCAACAAAGGAGCCCAGTGCCGCCAAAATAAAATTTCTGTGATCCCTCAGGGAAGCCCTTTCCTTGACACATTCACACATACATTTGTGGAACTAACACACTTTTAGTTGTGCAGGTGTCGGTGTATTGTCTCTGTTTAATGTTTTGAAAACATCTGCATTTAGATAACATTTCAAGCAGGAGCTTTTCTACTTGATTTGCGAAGCGGCATAATATGCTTAAGCGCTGCAATTTGTTATCTCTAGAGAATGGAACAATTCAGTGTAAAAGGAAATGGAAAAAAGGAAAAAGAAAGAGAAAAAGCAAAATTCAGTTCAGTTCTCACCGTTCACATGAATTACACTCCGTGGAAAAGTGGAAACACTAGAATACACGTATCTTGTACGTAAAAGATGAGTTCAGCATTGATTCAGTTTTTGTTTCATATGAACCAAGGTAAAGTACTTTACTAAAGTATTAAAGAAATTTATAAAAGTAAAATGAACACTAACCCCTGGACACGAGTACAAAAAACAAAAGTACAGTGACCAGATGCAAAACAAGTAACCTTGAATAAATTACACATAACCCACTTAAAAGCAAACCCCACACAAGAGAACTAAAGAACAACCAATGATTTCCAACGGAGCAACCCGAAGTAACTCCAGCCAACAAGTTGAAAGTGATGCTGCGTGCTTCCTATGCACTTCTACTGTTCTCAAGTCACTATGGTATGGAGCTCATTTAGTTGGTAAACAGCTCCCTCAATAGTGAGTAAATGGAGAATAATGCATGGACACACAGTAGAGTACTTACACTGATCAGGAGTGTTGCTTTCTTTCAGTCCGCTCAGTCCTGCCTCTACAAATATCTCTTTCGCTTCTGTTCACGCTCCCTTTCTATCAGACTATCTGTCCCTTTCTGTGAGTTAACTACAATCGCCGCTGTGGACACATACACGCCACGGCAAATGCACACTGTGCAATGTAATGCCGCTCTGCCGAGCAACTGCTCTGAGCAACACTGAGATGGAGACAGAGAGAGAGAGTGAGAGAGCGGGACATACAGTAGAGGAGGAGGAGGAGGAGAAGGAGGAGGGGATATTAGAGGGAGGAGAAGGATGCTGAGCAATGTGTGGAGGCAGGAGTGTGAGGATGCGTTCAGTGTGGGCTGAGTGAGCAAACTACAGTAGGGATGCTCTCATTCACGGTGGGAGGAGGAGGTTTACCCAATACAGTTCATACAGTGTCAGAAATAGGGAACAGTGTGTGTCAATTTCTAGACCTCAAGATAAGCTTACAAGGCCAAATAATAGATTCCACTGGGCCAATTAGAGGAATAAATAAAAGGAACTGACACGGTACTGTGTATTACCGTGCTGTAAAGTGTCTTTTGGATTTTCTTAAGCTTCATGAAAGCCGTGCAATACTTTTCAGCCATGCCTGTAAAATACCACTAGCTGACAGCAACGTTTGATTGTGTCAGACTTGGTTTGTAAACAGTCACACTGTCACGATTGAGCTTTTCGTGGCATTGGAGGCAAGAGGTGGTGAACCCAAATGTAGGGAAGCAGTGAGGCATGTGGTAGTGCAACAAAGAATACATTTTCAAAAACACTAAGGCACATGGAATAATAACAAAATATTAATAACAAGATTCAAGTAACAAACAAACAAACAAAAAATCACCACAAAAGGAAACAATACATGACCAGGCAACCGTGACTGACAATGACAATGATCCAACACAGACTGACAGAAAACATGGAACTAAACACAAGCAAACTGACAAGACAACGAGGCACACCTGGACAAGACACGAGTAGCCGGAGGGAGCGGATTGGTAGACACAAGGAATAAGGTTAATAAGAACAGGTGGAAACGAACACCAAGAAAGCAAGACAAAACATGAGCATGGGTCACTTGGGAAAACAAGACATAACACATAACATAAACCAGTGGCGGTAATTGGCATGTGCGAAGTGTGCGATCGCACAGGGCGGCACGGCTGTGTGTGTGCGCGGGGGGGTTCTGCCCCGTCAACGATTGTATTGGCAGTGTAATGATGTACAATGACCGTGACCGTTGACGATCGACCATCTAGGGCCATCGCACAGGTCGCCATTCAATCCAGAACTGCTACTGCATATGAGTATAATAATGTTAATATGCTGTCCTAATTTACTGTACATATGTATGAATATTTATGATTATTCTGTATGGGACTATTCTAAAGTCAGACTGCAAAGGTGATTATAGGGCAGGGGGCAGTGCTATAAAGAGGCATATGTATCTAATCAATATGACTGTAATATTTATAGAGTGAAATGACGATGTGCGGCAAAGGGCTACTCCCTGACCTAATCGGTGTACGTCGGTAATACGTGACCAATGTGTCCTTTACTACAATGTTAACACACTGATTAAAAAGTGCCTTCTGAACCAGGGTTTGATTTCAAATTTTTAGAATGTATTTGTAAAATTGTATAATGAAGGCTAGTGGGATTGCACCAGTGCCAGGTAATTATGACATGTTCATGGACTTTATTTATTTATTTTTGAACGGTGAACAAAAGACAAATAGATCATACTAATGAAATATTACTGACATATGTTAGTCTGTGTTTCTTGCTCACTCATCCAGCTCATTCAGCCCCCACAGTAAAGGGTCTTGGGATTTTGTGGGTGGCTGTAAATAGATAAACATCTCCCTTGGCAAAGTAGGCATACAAACACACGCATTCAATACATTTGAACACACACACACAAACACACACACACACACACACACACACACACACGCACACACACTAGGCAAGATATGTACATACCCCCACACAAACAAGTACACATTCTTCAAACAGGTTCTCTCTCTTTCCTGGATGAGCAAATAGGAGAATAGCATCTTGATAAGTAGGTACGGGGGTTGCGGTGGAACTTGCACCATACACAACTCAATAATGAAGCCCCATTTATTATTAGTGAAAATGGGAAAAGCTGAGAGCTGTTTAAAGTGCTTTGGTGATACCTTCATCCCTCTTTCTGTCACAGTCTCGCTTTAATTCTGTCTGCCTTATTTATTACTTCTTCTTAGTCCTTTCTTTCTCTTATTCCTCCATCTTTTTGCCTGATGGAGGCTAACCATATTCTTTAAGAAAAAAATAAGTATGTCTAAGCACTAATGATTTAAAATGGCAAGTCATGTTAGAAAATTAGGACAGTGCAAAACTGAAATAGTAATAATTATAATCTGAGACATCAAACATCCGAACCAGAAGCACAGGGAATTGAAATGTGCAGTTCTGTCTGTAAATGCAATACCAGTGCTGTGTTAGTAATAAAAGAAAAACATGTTGCACGCAGAGACCGTGCCAAAATAAAACAGATCATAACAATCACTTTCAAACTTGGCCAATGAAAATCAACACATAGAAATTGACATTAAGACACTATGGGCCTGATTTAGTAAGAGCCCAAAGAGCAGGCACTAAATTGTGTGTTGTGCACTCACTCCAACAGATTGTGCACGCTGTTGACAACACGTGTTAAAGTGGTCGACACAGCCGTATTCAAAAAAGGGTTTTGGGCTTTCAGTAGCTCTGATAGTTTTCACTAAAGACATTATGGAGAGCACCGCAACTGCAAAATGAAGTTTGTTGGGATGGAATCGGAAGTGTTAGTGGAAATGGCAAACTAACATTACTGAGCAGCGCAGTCACTAGGTTTTTATGGATGGGGGTGCTACTTTACAATGTTTTGGATAGTTATAGGCCAATGTTAGATTTGTAGTGTTATTTCAGGATGTTTTAAATACTACCCAAAAAATTTTTCTCATTGTCTTCATGTCTCAAAAGTGTTCTCTGTCAATTGACTGTCTGTTGTCGTACTAGAGCAGCTCCAACTACTGGAAACAAATTCTGATTCTGATTCTGACAATCTTTTAGCTGTATGTACCGATAGTTTAAAAATGTTTCTTCACTTCTTATGACGTATAATTGTGTGACATTTGACCAAGACTTGAAAGAGCCATGCCCCAATTTGAGTGCTGGGAAAACTGAGCGGTCGAATCCATCATGAATAGACTTTGGAAACAACTGATTGGTGCGTGTGTATTAAGACACGGTACCTAATATCCATTTCACATGAAATTAAATATTTTTTTCACAATTTTAATGACTTGGCGGGACAGTGAATGACTGGTTAGCACATCCGCCTCACAGTTCTGAGGACCGGGGTTCAAATCCCAGCCCCGCCTGTGTGGAGTTTGCACGTTCTCCCCGTGCCTGCTTCGGTTTTCTGTGGGCTCTCATCTCATCTCTACATAAAGAAATAACTTTACTATGGTCTAAATATTCATGTTGTGTATGTTGATAGCAGGCCGCTTTTGTCACTGGTTGGCAACAAGTTAGTCAGTTTGTTTTGAGGGTAACATGTTAATTCAATTGTTAAAATATATAAGTTGTAACACATGAAGGCCCAATAAGGTGAATTCAGAGATTTGTTTCTAAATATATAATAAATGTTTGAAGGTATTTGCTGAAAACGTGCAGACTGAGAACTTTTAATTTCTCACTGAAGTTGGAATATTAAACTATTTTTCGCCATTTCAGTTTTCCTGAGTTTCTGGGCATAGCTAAAACGGTGCGCTGTGACACACTTTGGAGTCTGGCAAGAGTACCTCCTCCCCATCTATATGAGAACTAGACCGCCTTCATTCGTATCTGTGGTTATCGGGCGCAATTGCGACTTGCAGTCGGATAGCTACTGTAGTTATGCTGACACTCTGACAATGCATCTTCCCTTCGGATAATCCGGTGACATGGCCGTTTTAGAGTGCCTCGCTGTCGGCCGTGTGTGCTCACGTCACGCAGAGAAAGGCGGAATAGTGATGAGGGGAAAAGAATGGGGGATGTAGTCGGACTTGACAGTCAGCGCGTGGACCATGGCTCCGCGCTGGCGTGGCCGCTTTAAAGCGCCTTGTTGTCTGCTCTGAGTGTGCCCACATCACGGTGAGAAGGGTGAAGATGCTAGAAGGGGAAAAGAAGGAGAAAAAATTATTGATTGACTGATTAGGAGAAAAGAATGGGGAAATGGAGCCTGACTGGCCACTTTAGAGTACCTCACACCGCATCGACACTTTGGGATATATTGCAGCCACCTGAGGCTTTATGTAGTTATCGTATGTGTCGGCATTTGAAAAATGTTGGATGAAGTAGCATCCATTTTCAGGACATATTAGTGCTATTTGATTGACATTTGTGCGAGCGCATTCAGTGAATACGCCCACAGCATCTGAGAGCAGAGATTTTGAAGCCTTATTTTGTATACAAATTTAGCAGGATTGTCAACAACACTCTTCTTTGTGATGTGTCAAGTTTACAAGACACTTATTTTTTATTTTTCAAGAGCAAAGACAAAGTCAAATGAAATATTAATAGTCCCTGTTTCCTTCACAGTTTCACGCAGACTGGCCCTCAAAGTTAGGCCAGCTGCCACTGTCTGTCTGGTTCCTCTGCCACTTCGTCCCACTGGTATAAAACAATGAGCTCTCTTGTTGTTTTCAGAACAGTTAACAGCACACAGAGCGGCCAAGATGAGGAAATCTGCTCCCAAGAGCGTCATATTGTAATATTTTTTTAGGAACTGTGAAGCTGAATTATATTCATTAGGATCAATTATGACTAGGAAATTGTATGTTAGGCTCGAATAGCACTGTATGAGTGAAGCAATTCCAATTTTTGTCTCTCAGGTGGCACAGCTTGGATATGTGTCATGGCAGTGTAACAATTAAAAAAACACATCAAAGTTCCATCCATCCATCCATCCATCCATTTTCTGAGCCGCTTCTCCTCACTAGGGTTGCGGGCGTGCTAGAGACTATCCCAGCTGTCATCGGGCAGGAGGCGGGGTACACCCTGCACTGGTTGCCAGCCAATCGCAGGGCACATACAATCAAACAACCATTCACACTCACATTCACACCTACGGGTTGTCAATTAACCTACCATGCATGTTTTTGGAATGTGGGAGGAAACCGGAGTGCCCGGAGAAAACCCACGCAGGCATGGGGAGAACATGCAAACTCCAAACAGGCGGGGCCGGGGATTGAACCCAGGTCCTCAGAACTGTGAAGCAGACACTCTAACCAGTAGATCAGAATCTGGCCCCTTTCAATAAGTGGATAAAAATCCCCTAAGGCTTTTTTTTTTTCCGATTTCGACTACGGCGGTCAATGCAAGCTTGATATCTACACGCCTGCATGTTGTCAAACAACACAAATTAAGACATCAAAACACACCTGCTGTGAAGGAAGTGTGTTGATATGTATGTAGTTACAGTATTTATTTGCAATTTGGGCATCTCTGCATGTGATTTATTCCATGAATTAAACACAGATATGTGTAACTTGAAATGTACATGTAAATCAATAGTAAAAAAAATAAAATAAATAAATAATGGATATAGACATTATCTCGGAATTCACCTTAAAAAAATAATGTGGCAGCTGTGAGAGTACAAGTCTGTAGTTAGGAAATTCATCTTGCCAAATTTCAAAAAGAGACCTGGCTGATCCAAAAAAAAAAAAAAATGACAGAACCAATCAGCTTTGTGGAGACAGCAGCGAGAGCGTTGGTTTTGACAGAAAATTGCATCCATTTTTTAATACTTGTCTGAGACTGTTTGGGATCAAAGGGCACCTGGAACCATATTTATATTTACACCCATCGCCAATTTAGAGGCCTCAGTTAATGTAACTTTTTTTTGTGTGTGGTGTTGAAGGAAACCTTGAATAAAAACAGCAAAAGGTTTATTGTTTTGGTTGAAATCAATGTCATTGTACAAGAACAATTTTATAGAGGCGCTGATTTCTTTCACTCATCTGATTGTCGGACTCTGCAAGACTGTTGCTTGGTAAAGGTACACACGTAGTAGTACACAAGTACACACATATTCTGACTTTGCTGTGTTCTTCTACAAAATGTTATTTTGCATGATCTATCTTTAAAGACTTTTGGTTAGTCTGCAAATAATTTGTTACATACATCGCCAATTCTGTACAAATAACAGCATCGGTATATTTGTTTACCGTAGTACATAGTTTCATAGCGCAGAAGGGTTGGAAAGTATGTGAACCATCACGTTATTACTGTTCCTCTTTCTGTCATTTTCTTCTTCCCTCATCATTTTTCTTTGCCTTCCCCTCAGTTTATCTCACCTTAAGATCAACGTTAATCATCAGCTGCAATATTCATTTATCCCTCTTCTTCCACTTATCCAAGGTCCATTGGTGGGGGCAGCAGCCTAAGCAGGGAAGCCATGACTTCCCTCTCCTCAGCAACTTCATCCAGTTCTTCCTGGGAATCACAAGACGTTCCCCGGCCAGCCAAGAGACATACTTTCTCCATCGTGTCATGGATCTTCAGCACGATCTCGCCCCGGTGGAACATCTAAACAGGGAGGCATCCAACACAAATCCTCACCAGATGTCCAAACCACTTCATCTGGCTCCTCTTGATGTGGAGGAGCAGCAGCTCTACTCTGATCTCCTCCCTTATCACGAAGTCTTTCACCCTATCTTTAAGGGAGAGCCCTGACGCCCTACAGAGGAAACTCATTTCAGCAGCTTTTTTCCACGATCTTGTTTTTTTCATCACTAGCCACAGCTCGTGACCATAGGTGAGAGTGGGAACTTAGATCGACTGATAAATTGAGCGCTTTGCCTTTCAGTTCAGCTCCCTCTTAACTACAACAGACCGATGCAAAGTCCAAAACACTGCAGACGCTGCACAGATTCTCCTGTATATATCCCTCTTCATTCTTGGCTCATTCAGACCCCAAGATACTTGAACTACTCATCTTGGGGAATAATTTTATTCTTGACCCAGAAAGGGCACTCCACCCTTTTCCAACTGAGGACCGTAGTCTCAGATTTGGAGGTGCTGATTTTCATCCCAACCGCTTTCCACGTAGCTCCGAACCTCTCAGCAAGAATTGAAGACTGCAGCTTAATGAAGCCAACAGAATCACACCATATGCAAAAAGCCGGGATGTAAAACTAAGGCTGCTAAACTTGACCCCATCAATGCCTCAGCTGCGCCCAGAAATTCAGTCCATAAAGGCATTAACAGAGTCGTTGACAAAGGAAAGCATTGGTGAGTCCAACCCTCACTGGAAACTATCAACTAACTACGATTAGTACTAAGCGTACTGTTTTACTGCCAGAACGAAAACCACTCTGCATCCACTGCAATATAATATTCTTATCATGACTGCACTCTTTTCTGTTTCTACTTATCTCAAGTTTGAAAGAGCATCCATCTAGCCAAGAGATGACTGTGATTCTCCAGTCTCTCCACCCTAAGCACTCACACTTTGTTGCTTACCAAAGTTCTATTTACTTCCCAGAGAGAAAGCTAATAAAAGTACCTCATTTTGGGGCAAGCCCCGTGGCTACTGAAACTAATTTGTTCTACTGGAAACAAGATGACCCCTTATAATGAAGACAAACAATGAACACGGTTTTCCCTTGCCCGGACGCGGTTCACTGGGGCCCCCCTCTGGAGCCAGGCCTGGAGGTAGGGCTTGAAGGTGAGCGCCTGGTGGCCGGGCCTGCACCCATGGGGCCTGGCCGGGCACAGCCCAAAAGGGTTACGTGGGTCCCCCTTCCCATGGGCTCACCACCTGTGGGATGGGCTGGCTACAGGGACGTGGAATGTCACCTCTCTGGCAGGGAAGGAGCCCGAGCTGGTGTCTGAGGTCGAGAAGTTCAGACTAGATATAGTATAGCTTGGGTTCTGGTACCAGTCCTCTTGAGAAGGGTTGAACTCTCTTCCACTCTGGAGTTACCCATGGTGTAAGGCGCCGAGTAGGTGTGGGTATAATTATTTCCCCCCGGCTCGGCGTCTGTACGACGAGAGGGTAGCCTCCCTCCACCTTCGGGTGGGGGGACGGGTCCTGACTGTTGTTTGTGCTTATGCATCAAAAACAGCAGTTCAGAGTACCCACCCTTTGTGGAGTCCTTGGAGGGGGTGCTGGAGAGCGCTCCCGCTGGGGACTCCATCGTTCTGCTGGGGGACTTCAATGCTCACGTGGGCAATGACAGTGAGACCTGGAAGGGCGTGATTGGGAGGAACGGCCCACCCAATCAGAACCCGAGTGGTGTTCTGTTATTGGACTTCTGTGCTCATCATGTCAACTGATCACCACCTGGTGGTGAGTTGGCTCCGATGGTGGGGGAAGACGCTGGTCCTACGTGGCAGGCCCAAACGTATTGTGAGGGTCTGCTGGGAACATCTTGCAGAATCCTCTGTCAGAAGGAGCTGTGGCCGTAAGGTGGTCGGTGCCTGTCATGGTGGCAGTCCCTGAACCCGCTGGTGGACACCAACGGTGAGGGATGTTGTCCCTCACCGTTGTGCGCCACCAACACTATGTATAGTGGGGATGGGGCGCTGCTGACTTTGACTCGGGACGTTGTGAGTCGGTGGGGAGAATACTTGGAAGACCTCCTCAATTCCACCGACACGCCTTCCCCTGAGGAAGCAGAGTCCGGGTTCTGTGAGGCGGGCTCTCCTATCTCTGGGGTTAAGGTCACCAAGGTGGTTAAAAAGCTTATCGTGGCAAGGCCCCCGGGGGTGGATGAGATTCCCCCTGAGTTCCTAAAGGCTCTGAATGTTGTGGGGCTGTCCTGGTTGACATGCCTCTGCAACATCACGTGGACATCGGGGACAGTGCCTCTGGATTGGAGTGGTGGTACCCCTTTTTAAGAAGGCGGACCGGAGGGTGTGTTCCAACTACAGGGGGATCACACTCCTCAGCCTCCCTGGTAAGGTCTATTCAGGGGTGCTGGAGAGGAGGGTCCATCGGGAAGTTGAATCTCAGATCCAGGAGGAGCAGTGGGGTTTTTGTCCTGTCCGTGGAACAGTGGACCAGCTCTACACTCTCGGCAGGGTCCACGAGGGTTCATGGGACTTCGCCCAACCAGTCTACATGTGTTTTGTGGACTTGGAGAAGGCGTTCGACCGTGTCCCTCGGGGAGTCCTGTGGGGGATGCTTCGGGAGTATGTCGGACCCACTATACACAGTGTTGGTGGTGCACTGCTTCCCCCTCCTGAGACGCCGGATGGTGGACCAGAATTTCCTCGAAGCCATCCGGAAGTCTTTTCCATGACTGCATTCTGCTTGGCCAGCCGGTACCCATGAGCTGCCTCAGGATTCCCACAGGCCAAAAAGGCCCGGTAGGACTCCTTCAGCGACACTCTTATGCTTGAACATGGTGTTCGTTATGGGCAATCTGCCAGGAGCACAAAAGTCCAATAACAGAACACCGCTCGGGTTCTGAACGGGGGGGGGGGGGGGCGTTCCTCCCACTCACGCCCTTCCAGGTCTCACTGTCATTACCCACGTGAGCATTGAAGTCCCCCAGCAGAACGATGGAGTCTCCAGTGGGAATGCTCTCCATCACCCCCTCCAAGGACCCCCAAAAAGGGTGGGTACTCTGAACTGCTGTTTAGTGCATAGGCACAAACAACAGCCAGGACCCATCCCCCCACCTGAAGACAGAGGGAGGCTACCCTCTTGTCCACCGGGGTGAACCCCAACGTACAGGCCTTGAGCTTGGGGGCAATAAGTATACCCACACCTGCTCGGCACCTCTCACCGTGGGCAACTCCTGATTGGAAGAAAGTCCAAACCCTCTTGAGAGGACTGGTACCAGAGCCCAAGCTGTGTGTGGAGGCGAGTCCAACTATATCTCGTCGGAACTTCTCGACCTCACACACCAGCTCGGACTCCTTCCCTGCCACAGAGGTGACATTCCACGTCCCTAGAGCCAGCTTCTGTAACTGGGGATCGGCTCGCCAAGGTCGCTGCTCTCGGCTACCGCCCAGCTCGCACTGCACCCGACCCCTATGGCTCCTCCCACCTGTGGCGAGCCCATGGGAAGGGGGACCCACATTACCCTTTCAGGCTGTGCCCCATGGGTGAAGGCCCGGCCACTAGGCGCTCGCCTTCAAGCTGCACCTCCAGGCCAGTGCTCCAGAGGGGGGCCCCGGTGACCTGCGTCTGGGCAAGGGAAAACTGAGGCCATAGTTTGTCGTCATCATAGGGGGTCTTTGAGCCATGCTTTGTCTGCTCCCTCACCGAGGACATGTTTGTCATGGGTGACCCTGCTCGTAGGAGTTTGTCCTTTTTTGTAGCAGCACCAAACCAGACTGTGATGGATGAACACAGGACTGATTCAGTGACTGTGTAGAACTGCCTCAACAGCTCCTGTGGCAGGCTGTGCTTCCTCACAAGCCGCAGGAAGTACATCCTCTGCTGGGCCTTTTTTGAGGATACATTTAATGTTGGTCTCCCACTTCAGGTTCTGAGAGACTGTAATTCCCAGGAAATTGAAGGTCTCGACGGTTCACACAGGACAGTTGGACAGCGTGAGGAGCAGCTGTGGTGAAAGATGCCTCCTGAAGTCCACAATCATATCTACAGTCTTGAGTGTGGTCAGCTCCAGGTTTTGTTGGCCGCATCAAAGCACTTTCTGTCGATATGCAGACTCGTAACCGACTTTGATGAGGCCGATGACTGTGGTGTTGTCTGCAAACTTCAGGAGTTTGACAGCAGGATGCGTTGAGGTGCAGTCGTTCGTGTAGAGTGAGAAGAACAGCGGCGAGAGGACACATGATTGGGGCTCCCCAGTGCTGGTAGTGCGTGTGGAGCTGGAGAAGCTTGGAGGAGAACAGTTTGGATGATGGTGTTGAATGCATAGCTGAAGTCCACAAACAGGATGCTCGTGTAGGTTCCCACGTCGTTGATGTGTTCTAGGATGAAGTGAAGTCCCATGTTGACTGTGTCATCCACAGACCTGTTTGCTCGGGAGGCAAACTGTAGGTGGTCCAACAGGGGACCTGCGACGCTCTTGAGGGGGTCCAGCACGAGGCGTTTATAGGACTTCATGACCACAAATTTTAGATGTAGTCATTCAGACCCGAGATTTAAATAGAAATAGGCAGATACCAAAAGATTTACTTGATTGTTTAATTTCACACTTGATGGGTGGGCAGGCACTTCACAGACCCAAATATTTGTATACAAGCAATTAAAAAGTCAACTTACCATTATATGTCCCGTTAAAAGTAATCATTTGTATAAAGTCTTATGCTGGTTCACGCCCTCGTTTTGTGCTCTCTCAGTCATGTGATTCAGTTTTAAAGTCAATTATGCATGAATGTTTTATGAAGAGAATAGCTTTATAAATCTTCACTAATTGTCCACCATGAGTGGGGATTTGTTCAGACAGAAACTCCTTCTCGTATTTCCCAAGTTGCTTTCTGTCAGATCTCTTTGTGTTCGCCTATTACAATCTCATATTTACCTGAGAAGTCAGATGGAGGAGGTGGAGAAATCCCCAAACCTTCTCACGATTATTCTACTAAAGAAACACATTTTAATTAAACATTTATAACTGCTAATTAGCCCATCATCATCATCATCATCATCTCCCAGCTCTGAGTTTGAACAGGTACTGGAAGTGACAAGGATGGAATACCTGTAGCACAATCTAATTACATTGTTGATCCCCTTAGGACTTTTTACGTGCTGAGATTCTTTTTTTTTTTAGGATTCCAAATGTTACCTTCACAATGCATACCCGCAAACTGACACGGCATCAATAGCTCCCAAATGAAAACACAGTGAATGTGTGCGTTTTATCAAATAAATGCAATTTTTTTCTTTGCTGCTGGGAGAAATGTGTTATTTAAAAGTTGGAAAAAGGTCACATGAAATTTGTAATCCTGAACATGAGTAAAAGGTCATTCACGTCACTCAGTTTTATTGAATTGATACATTTATAGGTAATTTGAGAGACTTCAATTTGTGGTGCTTGAAAAGAGTTTCAGACAGCCGTGTTATCGTGGTGGAGGGGTTTGTGTGTCCCTGTGATCCTAGGCGCTAAATTGTTGGGGGCTTTTTGGCCCAGGTAGGGTCACCCAAATACAAATTCGTTCTAGGTAAGGAACAAGAAAAAGCATGGTTCCAGTGACCTCCTAAGATGTGGAAGAACATTTTGGCAACAAAAAATATTTGGTTACATATTAAAATATTTTAAAAATCTGAATTAAAGAAAAAATATGTTTTGCAAAAAAAAAAAAAAAAAATTGTGACTGTTGATTAGAAACCTATGTCCAGTTTTGTCAATTTCATATTTTTCACAAATTTATACTATCGGTCAGTACCCATGTTTGAAAAAATGCCCTGTTTTTTGGTTTCCTGAAAAGTGATGGTTTTGGAGATGTGAAGAATATGACCGACGCCACTGAAATGTCTCTTTTTACTGTATTAATAGCTGACATGTTTTAAACATATTGTAAACTCCTAGAAGCCGCATGTCTCATTGCAATCCCCAAGCTCCACCACCGTTGTTATGGCATGACTGCAGAACTGCCAACCTATAGAAATTCACCTCTAGTACAATTTGTCTGAATTTCCATATTTTTAAAAGTATCTCAAGAACATTATCACTGGACAGTTATTGCAGTATATTATGTAAAAGGTTAAAAACATTTCTGCATAGTGTTCAATTACACAACATAATCATTCCTCTATAATAAGTTAATGAATTATGGCTTCAATATTTCTTATTTTAATATATTTATTGCATCAACTTCGTAATGGTGGAACATCTTCTCTACATGCTATTTTTGTATTTCCTCTATCCTGCATTATTGTTGCTGAAACAATGTGTCTGTTTTTGAGTTTCAAGATTTGCAGGTATGCCACCCTAACACATCCCTGGTTTAAATAAAGAAGCTAAGCAGTTAGTTGTGGATTAAATCACTGGTGTCAAACTCGCACCCAGGGGACCAAATCATTATTATTATTTTTTTTTAAAACCTGCCCTGTTCAGCTGCATGGCCTTGTAGAATGGTGGATCTGTATACCTTTGTGCTGGAAAAAGTTTGCTGTGCAACAGAGGAGTTTGAAATACTCCCTCTGCTTATTTTGTAATTTTTTTTATTATTCTGATGTTTATTGGTATACTGAAATACTCCCTCTTTTCAATTATTTATTATTATTATTATTTTTTAATTAATGTCCGAGTCAGCGAGCCCGTCCAGCATCATTTTGGGTTTAATGTTTTATTTTTATTTTTTATTTAAGTTGAGGATATATGTATGCATGAGTCTTTCTGGATTTAATTTAACATAAGTAGACTCTTTTTTCTTAAAAATAAAATAAAGACTCTTTCTAGACTTCACTTAACATAAATATATTTTTAAATAAAATATAAAGCAGCTCTCTGCTTTGCACAACCAGGTGGGACAACAGATATAAAGAGAAGACTAAATACGTCAGCGCGCTGTAGCAGCCTGGCTGAGCGGCATGCTTATGTTCGCTACCAAGTTGGTCATTTTTCAACCAATTTTCATGAGGCTTACTTTTTGCTGTCAACGTCCAAGTGTGTGCTATCAATACAGAACATTTGAAAAAGAGGCAAAAAAAGGTTAAAAAAAAATCATCTTTCCTTCAAAAGGTTACTCCCAAGTTCCTCGTTGTGATCATTGTACAGTAAGCAATGTGCATGCATCCTTGTTATTTTGGTTTTTGTGGCGTCCACAAACATGGAATGTGCTGACACTTTGCCCCCACGAGCTTTGCATCGTTGTAACGACGTAGCTCAAATGGATATGTTTAATCTACTGTACCTATTATTATTCATATTATGGGGTGGGGAGGGGTTGTGTATGCTTGCATGTACCGTGCGACTTCAAATGTTTCTTCAAAATTGAAGTTGTAGTTTTGAAGCTATATAACACTTTGTCTACAGCACAGAGTGTACAATGAAACGCAATATTTTCTGTAACTGACACAAATTCAAAATAGTGACTGTAGTTCCAACTTGAAAACCTCCTTTGTTCCCCTTTATTCCATAATGTATCGTTGTTTTTTTTTCTGTCCCTTTTGGTTACGTATGGTTAAGAATAGTGTTTCATCCAACTCCATTTTGTATTATTTGTTAGTAAAACAAAGGCTGAAAGTTGGTCTAAACTTACAACACGTACCGTCAGTAAATGATGTGTCCTTTTTATTGACTTGCTTCATGATACTCTTTACTGCAGGCTATTGGCAATTGTTTGCAATTCCCTAAGTTGAAGTAAATTATTTCTTTTGCTGAGCTAAAGTCCATCCTTTACACAATGATATTAAAAAAGTAGCTTTAACCTGATTACAATCTAGAGATAGTAATGTGTTAGATTGCTTGTTACCCCAAAAAGCCATGATTTTAGAGTAATGCGTTACTGTCATCAGCGGTTATTTGAATGTAACTTTTTTTAAAAAGTCAAACATCTGACGTCAAAGGATTGTATTGAACTTTCGAGGTTCCACGTTTGTTCCAGCAACTGTGCCCATCGAGAAGCTTGGCAGTCTGCCAGCCCTCTTAATTTACTACTTACTTACTTAGTTATAATTGATTTTGGTGACTAATTTGCTTTGGATTACTGTACATCATTGTAGCACAAAAACACTATCAGTTTGCACCAATGTCAGATGGGCAAATGCATAACTCTGTGTAGAAAAGATGAATGCGAGCAGAATTTATTGAGTCATAGCAGAAAGCTAAAAAAAAAAATACTCTGCCTCCTGTGTTTTGGTTTAAAAAGAAAGTAGTAAGGGAAGGAGAGAACAGTGCTTTAAGAGGGAATAACTTCACAAACTTGTATTGATCTGTGGTACTACTCAGTGTTTGGAGAGAAAAGATAGAGTAGAGAGTTAATGAGTCTGAAAGGATGGTGGCGAGGCAAAAGAGCAGAGAGGGAGGGAGCGAGAGAGAGAGAGAGAGAGAGAGAGAGAGAGAGAGAGAGAGAGAGCCTGCCAGCATGTGAGAAGAGTGAGTGAGATGATGAACAAAGAGGATTCAACTGAATTTCAGTTGAGCAAAGTGAATTCCAACTGAATAAGTTGATTCGATCTGCTCATATTTGCTGTCGGGGAATGGAAAGCATTATATGAAGCAATTCATAGCGTTAACGCATATTAAAGAGCTGTTTGATTGCTGATGAAAAAAAAACTATTACTTTTATTATCTTTTGTTTTACATACAGCTATTACTATATACACTCATTACCCCACTCTATGTGGGTTAATTTCTATCAAGGATCAACAGTGATTACAAGCCCAGTCGTGCAAAGGCCTTGCAGTAAGATGTCCAACGAAAAGATCGATTTCTATTTTAACCAACTTAATTTAATGCGGGCTATTTAAACTGGCAGGGCAGGGAGAAACTAGATTGTATTTGCTGGGTATGGATTTTTGCCTTGCGAGAGACACAAGAGCAAAAGGGAGGGGATGGGGGGTTACAAGGCCTTACACCCATTTAGACTCTCAACACACGTACCCGAATAATCAGAAAGCATTATCTTTTATTGATTATTCAATATTTTCCCAGATCATGTTGTTTTCATCTCTACTAAAAGTCTTAACTGGTTATTGATACTCACTAACTGAAGTAAAGGGTGATAATGGAGAAGCATGGTTGGGCAATGTCACCTTTCCTGCTCTCCACATACACACGCCATCCATGCATACCAATGTCAGGTGATGGTGATAATCTCCGTTAGCTGAGCACAGGGTGCAAGTGTTCCAGTAGAAAGCAGGAAGAACAATACATAGTTTTAGCCTACATGTCAATCTATGTTGTTGAATAAGTGAGGAATCATGTTTTATTATCTGAAATGTACAGTTAAAGTAGGGCCCCCACCAATTAATCGGCTGACCGATTTAATCGGCTGATATTAGCCCTTTTTAAAAAAAAAATCCTTTGTTTTTCTGTTTTTATTTTGTTTTATTTCATTACTTTTTTTATATATTAACACATTACAACCTGATAAAAGATAATGACATTCAAACAAATACTTTTTTATTAAATCGGCAAGAAATCAGTCGATTTTTAACGATTTTTCTTTCTGTTGTAAAGTTAAACAAATAATAAAGCACAAAGTGTTGTAAAACAGTCAAATGTTCTGCCTGTAATTCAAATCTATTTGGTGTAAGCATTAATAGACCAAAACCCAAGTCATGACATTAATTTTATATTTTTTAAATTAATCAGCCGATTAATCGGTTATCGTAATTTTATTCTACTAAAATCGGAATCGGTCTCCGCCTAAAAGAAATCCAGAACAGTCGGAGCCTGCTTGTTTTTCTGGTCCACTCATGTTGCCATGATCACAATAAATAATGCAATGTTGTCCTGTTTTGTAGAAACAAAGAAATGCAGGATACTATTATGTTCTACGCACTGATGTAGAATCACTATTGGGAATCCTAAAAAGTCTGCAAAAAGAGTCACTTTCTGTAAATGGGCCCCTTAAAATGTGACCAAGGTGTAAGATATTAAAATGTCATTCACATTGAAATATTTGTTCAGGTTTTCAGATTAATATTTAAATAATGCTGCTCATTGTAAATGAGG
The DNA here is from genome assembly GCF_024500275.1 of Phycodurus eques. Lineage (NCBI taxonomy): Eukaryota > Metazoa > Chordata > Actinopteri > Syngnathiformes > Syngnathidae > Phycodurus > Phycodurus eques. The sequence goes on along the minus strand of NC_084543.1, from coordinate 13,999,385 downwards.
CTATTGTAATTGCAAAAATGTCTGGCAATCCACCCACTCAGGTATTTAATAGATTTCATTAGTATTGGTGATCTGGACTTCCAGTGTTTCAAATCAGGCAGACAGTTCTGGTCTGGATCCTTCAATCCTGCTCCAACAACTTTCTCTCTTTTGGGAGGAGAATTAAAAGCACAGTTGAGAGCAACCCTTCAGTTGTGCCGCAGCTCTCTTCCTCACACTAGGGCTCTGTTGCAGGTCAGAGGAAAGAGAGAGTAAGATTGAATTCATCCCAGGTGGTCTGGTCACTACTTCTATTTGGCTGTTTATCTCAACAGGATGGCATGGTTCTTCCTGTCACCATTACAGTCTGTAGATAAACCCTCACCCCCTGGATCCCCACAAAAAAGGTATCAATATCAATAGCAGAAGGATAAAATAGTCATGTGGAGCGGCACCATGCAGAGCTGATACCATCTGGTGGAAAATAATTTCATTGTCATAAATATTTTCAGCACGGTTGTCGACCGGTTAGCACACCTGCCTCACAGTTCTGAGGACCCTGGTTCAAATACGGCCTCCCCTGTGTGGATTTTGGATGTTCTCCCCGTGCCTGCCTGTGTTTTCCTCCTACATCCCAAAAACATACATGGTAGGTTAATTGAAGACTCTGAATTGCCTGTAGGTGTGAATGTGAGTGCGGATGTTTTTTTGTTTATATGTGCCCTGCTATTGGCTGGCGACCACTTCAGGGTGTACCCCGCTTCTCCCCCAAAGATAGCTGGGATAGGCTCCAGCACACCCGCGACCCTAGTGAGGATAAGCGGTACAGAAAATGAATGAATGAATGAATAAATATTTTCATGGAACAAACACATAACAGTGGCGGCACGGTGGCCGACTGGTTAGAGCGTCAGCCTCACAGTTCTGAGGACCCGGGTTTAATCCCCGGCCCCGACTGTGTGGAGTTTGCATGTTCTCCCCGTGCCTGCGTGGGTTTTCTCCGGGCACTCCGGTTTCCTCCCACATCCCAAAAACAGTAGGTTAATTGACAACTCTAAATTGCCCGTAGGCATGACTGTGAGTGTGAATGGTTGTCTGTTTCTATGTGCCCTGCGATTGGCTGGCAACCAGTTCAGGGTGTACCCCGCCTCCTGCCCGATGACAGCTGGGATAGGCTCCAGCACGCCCGCGACCCTAGTGAGGATAAGCGGCCCAGAAAATGGATGGATGGATGAAACACATAACAGTGTCAATATGGTTATTAAGGGACCAATATTCAGCATGTTCTCGCTCGGTCGATCGGTCGGTCAGTCTGCTCAACGATACTAATTGAACCAACGTTCAGCGGTTGTGTTTTTTATCTAAGCTTTGGACAAGCTGACTTGAAGTCGGCAAAAGTTTTTGTCAAGATTTTTTGAACACCCACAGCCTCTGCCATCAATCAGGGGAACAGCAAGTGTGGGACAAGGAGAGAGATCTATGGCAGCAGATGCTTGAAGTGCTCTATGCTAATCTCTCTTTCCTTCCCAAAATGCCAACAACCGTTCAAGGTGAATCATATTTCAGCTATACACTACCTTCATAATTTAACAAGAGCCCTGATCCCTCACCTATCCTGTAAACACTCTAGTGTCCATTACGAAGATGAGGTGGTAAGGTGTCTGACCCCTGTTATCTAATGAGCTGTGTCACCATTAAATATGTCCCTTATGCCCTGCTCTGGGCCATGTATTGGCCTGAAAAAAGTATCCTGGCTAATATGATTCACAGAGTGTGTAAGTAACGGTGGGTTCCAGATACAATAAATACAAGGAACAGTTACTGCTGGTTGACGTACAAGATAAAGGTTGTTGTTGCATTTTTATTCTTTATCTATTCACTAGATGTCATTTCAGAGACAAACTGTTCTTTCGTACTCTCTTTGTGTCTGGTACAGAACTGGAGAATTGAAAATAAAATGTCTTCAAAATTGAAACAGACGAGTTTTTTTGTTGAAGAAAAACCTCACTCATGATAGTTTGTCCAAACAACAACAACATCAACAACAACTCTGTATAACTTAATAAGTGGAGCTGCAGAACTTCTGCCGATTGGGTAGACATGCGCACCGGATGGTGACTGTCATGGTGAACATGTACACACACTGATCATGACTAATCAGTGGTGCTGCCGGAATGATAAAAATATTTCATAATTAATAACCAGGGATCACAAGAACACTGTCTGAAAAAAACAACTCATGACTGTATAGTCATGTGGAGCAGAAAAACACTTGACTGATTAAGGTAATTAATTCCCATTTTCAAAGAACTCCATCCATCCATCCATTGCTGGAGCATATCCCAGCTGACGGGTTACACCCTGCACTTCACACCAGCTGATCGCAGGGCACATATAGACAAACATTCAGACCCAAGGACAATTGACATGCTTCAAATAACCTAGCATGCATGTTTTTATAATGTAGGAGGAAACCAGAGTACCCACAAAAAAAATCCACCCAAGCATGGGTAGAACATGCAAAAAGGAAAGCCAGATTCTGTATTCAAACTCACAACCTTGGAATACTGAAATCACATAAAAACCCAGAGCTGCATTGACTTGTTGGACGCACAGACTGACCGCATCTACTGTAATGGATTGTCCAGTGAACTTGTTTGTGCGGTGGGGTTGTTTTCTTTTTTTGTGTGTGTGTGTTTGGCGATGCATGGACGGATCTGCACACTAATTGACAAGTGCATGCAATAAAGTGCTGCCGCGGTGCTGAAAATGCGTTAATTTTCTTTACAGGTGCCTACTATTTACACAATATGGGCTCAGCTTCCACAAGTATAAGCCACTTGCCTCATTCAATCGCTGTCACAGTAACGAAAGCTTTACTCGCCATTGTTTAAGTGCTGGCGGCACGGTGGGCGACTGGTTAGAGCGTCTGCCTCACAGTTCTGAGGACCGGGTTTCAATCCCCGGCCCCGCCTGTGTGGAGTTTGCATGTTCTCCCCGTGCCTGCGTGGGTTTTCTCCGGGCACTCCGATTTCCTCCCACATCCCAAAAACACATGCATGGTAGGTTAATTGAAGACTCTAGATTGCCCATAGGTGTGAATGTTAGCGCGAATGGTTGTTTGTTTATGTGTGCTCTGCGATTGGCTGGCAACCAGTTCAGGGTGTACACCGATGATGGCTGAGATAGGCTCCAGCACTCCCGCGACACTTGGGAGGATAAGCGGCTCAGAAAATGGATGGATGAATGGATGGATGTATGCATGGATGTTTAAGTGCTTTTTCACCTAAATTGTATGTAAGCTTTTGACAGTTACTTACGATTTCAGCAAAGTCAAAACATAGGTATTTAATGCGGTGTCTTCACATCACAGGTTCTGCACAAATTTAACCAGATCACTTTTTTACGGCATCTCAAAATTACGTGAGCCCCCATAAATAGTCTGTGTCCCACCTTTCATCAGTACACCACTACCACCCACCTCATTTATACCACTGCAAGCTGAAGCACTGAGTCAGAAAATTAGGTCTGTGCTCAAATATGACCCTTTTCACAATGGTAGATTGAGATTCTAGCCATGCTTGTGGTTCACAGCGTGAAACGTACAGCCTCAATGGGATCCGATGCAGAAATTAGACAGAAAAATGAATCTCCTTTCATTCAGAACTAATTGCACTGTTTGCTAATGCTGATTAATGGAATGGCAAGAGAAGTAAAATGGGGGGTGGTGTGGAAATCGCTATCACCCAAAGCACACGTGGAGTTTAAAAACGTTTTCAAAATAGATTTCTGTGAGGCGCTGCTTGCTGCTGGAACGGTGGTCCAAGACAATTTCACACATCTTGTGAGCTGTCGTCAAGAAGAATTATGTCACCATAAAGTTCTACATTTCTATGTCCACAGTCGAGCGCCAAGAAAGAGAAATGAGTTGATACCTCCGCAGGTGGTTTGAACTCCCCAGAAGCCTTAAGCAGCATAACGCTCTACGGACGGAATAACAAAGATCAGCACTTCCCATTCAGCAGTGTGATGGAGGAGCTCATGGTCACCCGTGCTTGAGAGGAACTGTCCACAGATTCCAAGGTGCCAGGAGTTGGAATTGAGGTGAGGACAGGGAGGAAGCGGAATGTCTAAAGTGCCGTAGATAAAGCAGAAGCCTCGGCTCATAAAAGGCAGACCTATAGTATTCCACCTACCCTTCCAACTATGAACAGCAGCAGGGGAAGGGCAAGGCATTAGGTGGCCCAAGAGGAAGTGAGAGCAAGCGAGGAGGCTGAACGCCACACCATCCTCGTAAAAATGAGACGAATAGCATTGACATGTCGAGTTCAGGCACTGGACCGCAGGATATCTTGGTCTGATTTGTGGTGTGCTGAACCCCAGCGGATCAAGTTTCTTGTGCAGCCTGTGTATGATCTGCTCCTGACTCCATCAAACCTCCACTGCTGGAGCATAGCTGAGACTCATACATGCTACCTGTGTCGTAGGAGGTGCACACGGAGCCAGGTCGGGTAGGTAAGGAGGTTGCTTCAGTACGGTGATGTTCTTCTCGGCCAGAAAATGTCAAATGCTTAGGACATTGTGAGCTGGCCTGTGGTGACGTGTGTGCATGCGCGTACGCACTTGCATGCATGCGTGTGTTTGTGTGTGTTTGTGCATGTGCGTGCACTTCAGTATTGCAGTATATACTGCTGTCATATTTCAACTTGTAATTTATTTCCTTTTTTTATTTTTTTTTATTTTGGTCTTATGATTACTGCAGTTGATTATGTGTATATATTTGGAATTAATAAAATATATGAATATTTACTGAAATGTACGTTGTGTGTGGTCATTGTTTCAGTAAATCGTAACTGCTGAAACATCAGACTGATGACCTAAAATACAAACTCTATTTCTGCATGATAGTGTTGGTCTGATTAAATTATCATCAGTTTCCAAGAGCGTCCTATATTACCATGAAGCGTGAGGTCCAAAATAAAAATGTCTGACACAATTTCCGTCAAATTCTACCCCAATCAATTAAGATTTAGGTCAAGATTAATTTTCAACCCGAGCCTTCCATGATAAATTGCGGAAGGTAGGATGACTGTGTATCACAGCCAAGTGGTACTGTCTGTCAATCATATGCTAAAATATGTGCTGAGGTAGAGAACTCATATTTTTTAGCTGGGTCATGTCCTGGGGGAGAGATCAGAGGCAGAGAGAATTACACATGTCAGCACCCTATCAACTGCCAGGAAGAGATGAACCTGATTATGTCTTATAGGGCACTCTAGGTCAATATTGAGTTCACCATTGTAACTAGACCTCATGCTGTACTTTTTGGCCTAGCAAAACAGAGTGCTGGCATGCATATACTCTTAAATGGAAGAGTAAAAATTTAATTTTTACCTGAATGAAAAAGTGGCAACATCTGTATTACTAACAATGACCTCTCTGCGCTGCAAATGACTGAGAAAAACTGCAATGCAGAGGTATTCGGTACAGGTGTACACTACCACCACCATGTTTGACTGATATTCTTTATCTGAAATACTGTGCTACATTTATGCCAGAATGTAACGAGATACACACCTTCCTAAAAGCTCAAATTTCATCTCATCAGTCCATATATTATGCTCCCCAAAAGTCATGGGAATCATTTAGATGTTTTTTTGCAAAAATAGAAGAGCCTTTATGTTCTTTCTGGTCAGTAGTGGTCTTCGCCTTGGAACTCTGCCATGGATGCATTTTTCCCAGTCTCTTCCTTATTGATGTGTCATGAACACTGACCTTAACTGAGCCAAGGGAGGCCTGCAGTTCTTTAGTTGTCCTGAGTTTCTTTGTGGTCTCCTGGATGAGTCATAGCTTTTCTTTTGCGGTAATCTTTGTAGGCCGGCCACTTCTGGGAAAGTTTCCATATTTGTTCCATGTGAGGATAATGGTTCTCCCTAAGGTTCGCTGGAATCCTAAGTTTTAGAAATGTCTTTTGCAGCCCTTTCTAGACTGATAGATGTCTATTACTTTTTCTTCTCAACTGTTCTGGAATTTCTTTGGATCGTGTAATTTTGTTGGAGCTTTTTTAGAGCTTGATTTTGTTGGGACAGATTCTGCTTAAGAGATTTCTTAATTGAACAGATCTGGAGGTAAGCAGGGTTGGGTGTGACCAGTGAAAATTAAGAAAATATTGTGACTAGCCACAATTAATTCGATTTAACAAGGGGTGGGTAAATATTTTTTTCACACAGGGACAGGCAATGTTGAATAGTTTCCTTTTCCTTAATAAATGAACTATTTAAACACAGCATTTCAAGTTCACTTGGGTTAGATTTGTTTGATGTTTACATTTGTTTGATGGTCTTGTTCATCAAAGTGGGGAAACAATGAAAAAATATAAGAATTTGAAAAGGGGGCCAATATTTTTTCAGGGCACTATAGTATATATACTGTATATATGTGTGTATATCATCATCATCATCATCATCATCATCAGCCATTATCTATCCAAGGCAGGATGAAGGCCTCTTCTTTACGTTTCCAACTACTACGACATTAAGTGAGACTGCACCTCAGCGCACCCAGCTGTCATACTCCTGAAGTTTTGCAGATGACACCACTGTCATCAGCCTCATCAAGGACAGTGACGAGTCTGCATATCGACAGGAAGTGGAGCGGCCGGAGCTGTGGTGCTGCCGACACAACTTGGAGCTGAACACGCTCAAGACTGTAGAGATGATTGTGGACTTCAGGAGGCATCCTTCGCCACAGCTGCCCCTCACGTTGTCCAGCTGCCCTGTGTCAACCGTCGAGACCTACAAGTTCCTGGGAATTTCAGTCTCTCAGGACCTCAAGTGGGCGACCAACATTAACTGTATCCTCATAAAAGGCCCAGCAGAGGATGTACTTCCTGCGGCTTCTGAGAAAGCACGGCCTGCCACAGGAGCTGCTGTCATCATACACAGCGGTCATCATACACAGCGGTCATCAATCTTCCATCACAGTCTGGTTTGGTGCTGCTTCAAAAAAGGACAAACTCCGACTGCAACGGACAATCAAAACTGCTGAAAGGATTGTCGGTACCCCCTACCCACCATTGAGGACTTGCACGCTGCCAGAACTAAGACAAGAGCGTGCAAAATCCTCTCGGACCCTCTACATCCCAGTCATCGGCTCTTCCAGCTCCTTCCCTCAGGTAGGCGCTACCGATCAATGCAAACTAGAAGTAGCAGACAATCCAACAACTTCTTCCCTCTTGCAATAAACTTCTTAAACACCTAACCTACAATTCCATTACAACATGCTGGCAATTTTTTGACTTGATTTTGTTGTCACATTTTTGTGGGGCCATTATACATTACTAGTGCACTCACTGTAGTAGTCTCGCCACGCTGCACTATTTTCATATCTGTTGTTGACCAATACTGGCCACTCGTGCCAGAGTAGCATCTGCTCCATTTGCACACTGATTGAGGAGTATCTGCAATATTTTGCCAATCAACATTGTCCCAGATTATTGCACTACTCACTTGAAGTCTCGGCACCCTTTGCACAATGGTCATTGCACCGTACTATTGCAATATTAGTCTTTCGAACTGCTCTCAGTGCTAGAGGACGTTTTTTGGGACAATTTTGCAAAATTGTCCCAAAAAAAAAAAATATAATAATAATGTACCGGCATTACCAGATAACTAGCAACCCTTTATTGCTCAGTGACTGTTTTTTGTCAATGTCTTTATGTTCCAAAAGTGTTCTCTGTCAATTGACTGTCTGTTGTCATCCTAGAGCGACTCCAACTACCAGAGACAAATTCCTTGTGTGTTTTTGGACATACTTGGCAAATAAAGATGATTCTGATTCTGACATTTTGTAATTTGTTGCCAGTGTATTTAATGATTTCAATATAAGGGTGTGTATATATATATATATATATATATATATATATATATATATATATATATATATATATATATATGATGGTTGGGGCGGCACGGTGGCCGACTGGTTAGAGCGTCAGCCTCACAGTTTCTTGCGGTATGACAGTAACTTTCCCACGAACTGCTATTCTACTTACCCGATTGTGTTCTTTCCTGTCTCCAGCGTTCCTCCCGTGCCTGCCTCGCCTCTCTACCTGCTCCAGCCTCGCCGCCAAGCCACTCCACCTGCTCCCGTTCCCGGTCCATGCTCGCTCCTTGACCTGCCGGTCTACATTCTCTCTTGTCACACAACAAGTATCCCTCCTGTCTTCCCAGACCCACTCCAGCAATCCACCTGTGAATATTCTTCCCGTGCCCGCAGCCTCCGATCAACCCCGCCTCCCTTACAAAGAGCCTCACGTTCCCCCTCCCGAACCTTACTCAGGGAACATTGGGTCATGTAGCCAATTTCTGTTAAACTGCACGTGAGACTTACAACCGCTGAGCTATCCGACTGACAGATCCAGAATTGCATACATAATCAACCTCCTGCGCGGAAGAGCTGCCAAATGGGCCATAGCGCTTTGGCATAATTCCTCCCCGGTACTCACCTCATTAGATTAATTTATGTCTGAACTCAAGAAGGTTTTCAATCACCCCATTCAGGGTAAGGAAGCCACTCGGCGTCTCCTCGCTCTCACCCAAGGTTCAAGTTCCGTGGCATCTTACGCTATCGATTTCCGGATACTCGCGTGTGAATGTGGGTGGGACGACGCAGTGCTAAGAGGAATTTTTTTCAAGGGGTTATCAAAACAACTTAAAGATGAGCTCGCGACCAGGGATGACCACCTCCCTCGAGAATTTAGTTTCATAAGCGATAAAACTTGACAACCGCGAGAGCTCGTGAGCGGGGAACTACGACCCGTATTTCCACTTCTCCCATGGGGGCTGCGCCTCGCATGACTCCGCTGCACACGGAACCTCCGGCCGCCTCCTCTTCACCCCCCACTGGACCAGAGGTGCCAATGCAATTAGGTAGGACCCGGTTAGACCCCCAGGAACAACAACGCCGTGTAACTCAGAAATTGTGCATCTATTGTGGGCAGCCTGGACACTTTATTGTCACCTGCGTTCTCAAGTCAAAAGACTGGGCTCACCGTGACCTGAGAGCGTCGTGGTGAGCCAAATCAACACTTCCCAAAGCTCGCCCTCCCATGTGACCCTTCCTACATGCATTCTTGGTCCAGTTCACAATACAGCAGTCTCTGCCCTCATTGACTCCAGCGCCGATGACAACTTCATCCATGTGGGCTTGCCATGTCAGATCCAGCTTCCACTTGAGCCCCTCCCGTCTCCTAAGAAGGTCACGCTCTGGACGGGCGACTCATCTCCCCTGTAACCCACCAAACTGTACCAATCAACCTGCTCATTTCTGGAAATTACCGTGAAACACTTTACAATTATTTGTCATTGCTTCCCCGGAGACACCACTTGTCCTTGGCATCCCGTGGCTCAAACAACACAACCCTGCCATAGATTTGACCCACCTGTCTATCACTGGTTGGAGTCATTTGTCATTCCCACTGTCTCCTTTTGGCCACCCCGTCCTCCACCACACCTTAGCCACCAGTAACATCCACCGATCTCTCCCGAGTCCCTGAAGATTACCATGACCTATCCCCCATGTTCAGCAAGGACCTCGACACCCCCCCCCCTTCCTTCCAGCTGCCTCTTTAATCTCTCCAGTCCTGAAAAAAGAGCAATGTAGAATTATATCCGTGACTCCCTAGCTTCGGGACTCATCTTCTTCCCCAGTGGGGGCGGGTTATTTTTTCTTTGAAAATACAGATACAGCTCTCCGCCCCTGCATGTATTTTCGAGGTCTCAATGACATCGGTTACAAACAAAGCACCACTGCCCCTTATTGACCCCTGTTTTGAACCCCTCTGTGAAGCCCAGATTTTCACAAAATTGGAATTACGTAATGCATACCATCTCATCCACATCAGGGAAGGAGACGAATGGACAACGGCTTACAATACCACCCTTGTACACGTCAAGTACCTGGTCATGCCGTTCGGATTAACCAACATACCTGCTATTTTTCAAACCTTCATCAATGACATTCTCCGTGACATTCTGAACCGGTTCATTTTCGTCGAGCTTGACGATATACTCATCTTCTCCCGCTCCCTCGAAGAACACTGCCAGCATGTCCGTCAAGTGCTCCAGCGCCTTGGGATACAACATCGCCAAGAGACAGTTGCAACCCGACCCAGCAAAGATTCAACCTGTCATCGACTGGCCCTCCACCCGCAAGGAGCTTCAATGCTTTCTTGGTTTCGCCAATTTCTATCGAGGTTTTATCCGTGACTAAAGCAAGGTTGCCGTACCTCTCATCTCTATCAGCTTACCTTTCCACTAGACCCCCGCTGCATCACAAGCATTCAAACTCCTCAAGGTACTGTTCACCAGTGCTCCCATCCTGCGACACCCTGACCCCTCCCTCCAGTTCGTGGTGGAGGTCGATGCCTCTGACATTGGAGCAGCAGCCGTCCTCTCCCAGTGGGACGCTGGCTCCCAAAATCTTCATCCTTATGCCTTTTTCTCCCATCACCTGTCCACATCTGAGCAAAACTATAATGTCGGGAACCGTGACCTGCTTGCCATCATTTGGGCCCTAGAGGGGTGTAGGCGTGGTTGGAGGGAACCGTTACACCCTTCATATGGACTGACCACAAGAACCTGGCTTATCTACGTTCAGCCAAGCGTATTAATCCCCAGCAAGCCCGTTGGTCTTTATTTCCTAGCCAGTTCAATTTCTGCCTCTCCTTCTTCCCCGGTTCATGCAATGGCAAGCCTGATGCCCTCTCCCGGATGTATGGACCTTCCTCCAGCCCAACTGAACCAGAACCCATCCTCCCCTCCACGTGCTTGGAGTAGCCACATAGAAAATTTAACAGGTGGTTTAAGAGGCTCAGAGGATTCACCCGGAACCCAAAACCAGTCCTCCTAACCGAGTTTTCGTAGCCGATTCCGCACACTCTGACGTCCTTCAGTGGGCCCACAACTCCAAGCTCACCTGGCATCACCCGCACCATGCACTTCATCCAGCAACACTTCTGGTGGCCCAGCCAAGTCAAAGACACCTTAGTTTATCTTAGCCTGCTCTGTCTGTGTCCGAGGTAAGGCTTCACATCAACCCCCGAGGCGCCCTTGGTCCCACATCTCCCTGGATTTTGTCACCAGCCTACCCCCATCTGAAGGTAACACAGTCATCCTCACCATTATTGACCGGTTCTCTAAGTGTGGTCCCTATGTACCTCTTCCCAAAATGCCTTTAGCCTTTGAGACTGTTAACCTTCTTATCCTCCATGTATTCAGACTTAATGGAATCCTTATTGGCATAGTATCCGACCAGGTTCCTCAGTTCTCATCCCAGGTCTGGAAGGAATTCTGCAAGGCAGTGGACGCAATGCCCAGTCTGTCTCTTCCGGCTACCATCCCCAAACCAATGGCCAGACGGAGCGCGCAAATCAAAACCTGGAATCCGTTCTTCGTTGCGTTTCTGTTTGGCACCCTGCCTCCTGGTGCACCTTCCTCCCATGAGTGGAATATGCTCGCAACTCCCTCACCAGCTCCACCACAGGTATGACTCCTTTTATGGCATGTTATGGTTCCCAACCGCCATTGTTCAAAGTTCAAGAGCACACAGTGGCGGTTCCCGCGTTGAGGGAGCATCTTCGACGGGTCCAGTCTGTATGGAAGGACGTCAGGGATGTGTTAACTCGGCCGGCGGATCTTCATCGATCTCCTACTCCGGAATACAATGTGGGTCAGATGGTCTGGCTCTCCTCCCATGGCCTTCCACTCCAAATGGAATCCCGTAAACTCACTGCTCGTTACATTGGTCCATTCACTGTTTTTTATTGGTGATGTGAGTGTGGGATAGAAGAGCCCCAGAATGTATAAACTGCTGGCATCTGTATGTACTGTACCTGTACATTGATTCAGCTTCTTTATCATCTACTGAACCATAAGCATGTATTTGCCAGTTCCATATCCATTGGCTTCAACCTACAATGGGTTTAAATATAAATTATACTTTGCAAACTGAAAATAAAATGTCTGCGTTCTAGTGCTTTAAACATTTCAAGGAGAATATGTTTAGCAAAGTATCTGTACAAGAGATGGGATCAAAAAGAGTGAAGAGAATACAATGTGTGAAACCTCACCAGCGGTTTTAATATTCCCACAGAGAGACAAACAGACATAAAATCGATCACTTTATTTATGTTCCTTGTATGAAAATTAGAAATAAGGTTATACTTCAAGTCTCAGGTTTCATTTCTCCTTCAGCCACCTTGAAAATAATCTCATCTCTCATCTGTTAGTCATAGATACAGCGATGGTACGGTACATCTGGGAGGGACCAGTAAAAAAGTGTCCTTTCTGTGCGGCACATCTTTTCTTCATTCATCCATCCATCCATTTTCTGAGCTGCTTCTCCTCACTAGGGTCGTGGGCGTGCTGGAGCCCATCCCAGCTATCATCGGGCAGGAGGCGGGGTACACCCTGCACTGGTTGCCAGCCAATCGCAGGGCACATACAAACAAACAACATTCACACTTACATTCACACCTACGGGCAATTTAGAGTTGTCAGCGAACCTACCATGCATGTTTTTGGGATGTGGGAGCGCCCGGAGAAAACCCACACAGGCACGGGGAGAACATGCAAACTCCAGACAGGCGGGGCCGTGGATTGAATCCCGGACCTCAGAACTGTGAGGCAGAAGCTCTAACCAGTCTTCACTGTGCCGCCGTGTTAACAGAAATAAATAACAAATCTGTACAAAAAAGTTTTTTTTTTTTTTTTACTTTTTACTTAATTGTACAAATAATTTTGACGATGGGTGCCCTTTTTTGGCTTGCGCAAATGCCCCCCAAAATGTCTGTGCATTTGCCTGGTAGAGTTAATAAATAGTTTGGTAGTAAATTAAGCCCCGCTTGCTAGGTGTAATTGGTGTGTGTGTGTGTGCGGGGGAGGGGGGTATTTGTTTTTGCCAGTGTGTCTTCTGCATGTGCCACATACAAGGTTCTGCACACAAACTGACGTGTAATTCAGCTTGGTCAGGAAGTGCTGACTTTACAAGGGAAAACCAAACCCATGCTTTTTGGGGGCTCACGTGTGTCACAGTTCAGTCTTTTTTTTTTAGATACATGTTTCAACATGCAGCAGACATCCCTAGCTCTGCCCCTGGTTGTCTTGGTAACAAAATCCACATCGCCGTTGGCCTAGCAGTATATGGGGTGGTTCACTTGCATGAGACAGAAGCAGGCTTATTTCAGCTTTACAAAAAAAATTAGTGTGAGATATATTTCTTGATCCGTGTGGTATTTCACCAAAATCATGTCACAGACATTAAAATGTTATTTCTTTGAATTCAGATTAGATTCAGAAATATCTATAAAACAGGTGACAGTATCGCTTTGGAAACAACTTCCCATCAAGATACTTTTACGGTACTTTATTTTAGTTTCATTTAGTTCTACTTTTAACTTTTTTTTTTTCAACATACATGTCGATGACATTTAGAAATGGAATGAATCAACAAATTTACCTTTTTTCCATGAAAAAAAGAAAGAAAAGGAAATTAGAATAACTTGGCAACATCACTGAACAGATTCCACTCTTTGATCATTGGTAAAATATAGCATATTGGCTAAGTATCTAAGACAATTGCCAAAACACTCCTCAGTGTATGTGTCGGTCTCTGTTGTCTGGACGTGAACATACTGACAAAACCAAGCCTTCTAGTTCTTACCAGTCTTGGATTTTCCCACAGCCTTCTGGATAACTGTGTTCAGAGGGAGGTTGTAAAGCCCTTCTGATCAAGCTTGCCAATAGATTGTAATCAATCCATGTCAAGCAGCCTATTATTCGTTCAAGCACTGTCGCCGGGAGGATTTCACTGTACTGTTCTCTCAGACTTTGCCAGTCATGGGAGAGTTGCACTTGCGCTCGCAGCATCTCGCGCTCATTATTTGATACACATAGGCTCACCGATGTCAGCACGGATATCAACATGTCACACACCTACCCTCCCCATTGTGTGTGCACGTGTGTGTGCCAGCCATTGTTTATAAATGAACTGAGACCATATATGGACCCTTATTAATCTGGTTTGGCTGGCCAACTTTGACAGAAGTCAAGGTTCTCCAATAGCCAGTGGCGTGCCGAGGAGTGTGTGTGTGTGTGTTGGGGGGGTGCATGAGAAAGCTCCAATTGCGTAAACACGCACAATTATATATTCAAATCAGCACACATGAATCCATCCATCCATCCATTTTCTGAGCCGCTTCTCCTCACTAGGGTCGCGGGCGTGCTGGAGCCTATCCCAGCTGTCATCGGGCAGGAGGCGGGGTACACCCTGCACTGGTTGCCAGCCAATCGCAGGGCACACACAAACAAACAAACATTCGCACTCACATTCATACCTACGGGCAATTTAGAGTGTTCAATTAACGTGCATGTTTTTGGGATGTGGGAGGAAACCGGAGTGGCCGGAGAAAACCCACGCAGGCACGGGGAGAACATGCAAACTCCACACAGGCGGGGCCGGGGATTGAACCCGCGTCCTCAGAACTGTGAGGCTGACGCTCTAACCAGTCGTCCACCGTGCCGCCCGCACACATTAATAATAAAGGAAAATTACATTGACAATAATTAAAGTCATGACTGACTATATGCCATTAAAACTTGACTTGCTCTATGTAAACACATGGATTTTCCTAACATTAGGAATATTCAGTATTTTCTTTTTTTTTTAATTGTGGGGATATTTTGAGACTATCGTGTCTCTAATGCAACTACATGTTCGCAAAGATTCAGAATGTGTCAGAATAGATCTCTTAACGAGCTGCATGTCTTTTCTGTGGCATGTCCTTCCTTGCAGCATACCCAGTGTATCCAACCACCACTCATTAATTTGGTGATATATTAAAGATAATGGTTGAGTTTCTATACCACCCTGTCTCCACTAATAGATATTGGTGTTTTCAGTTCTAGCTTTTTGTGTTTGGTTTGAGGCCATATGACAGCTCATTTTATTTAAACTAGTAAATATGCAGTTTTTATTCACCCTAATGAGCAGCAGCTCATCAGGTGATGATCTTGGCCACATTCTGTCATTATATTTCAGGTAATTAGCCTTCTCTTTCCAGTAACTATGAGCGAAAGAGTTGTTAACAGTAGACCATAGGATGTTGTCCTGACTCATTTCTTTACACGCTATGAAAAAAATATGGTACATAACAATTTAATAATTCCAGCAATTAATTACAGTGCATTTCACCGGAGTGTCCTTCACCATTTATAGAGCGTCAGATTTGTTTGTAAAAGTCAATGAATGATTTTGGGAAGTGTTTTGTTTCCATACATAAATAACTGTAATTTCAAGGCAAAATTCTAAACATACAAAATACTCTACACACATTACAGGCAGTATCGGGAATTACTGATCGTCTGGAGCCTTCTAGAAAATGTGTCCTAAAGATCAATGACTGTAATTTTGCAAAGATGCAAAATATTTACAACCAATTTGGAGAATGTAAAGCTACCCATGATCCTAATCAATTGTTTTGGGTCCATCTTTTTCTAATGTAAAGTCGAATCAATACAATGAAAGGAAATAAATATGAAATATGCATATTTAAGGAAGAATGTGGTCTGTAATAATTTGATGTACAGCATTAGGAATGTGTGGGTGTGTGTGTGCGTGCGGGAGTGCGTGTGTGTGCATGCTTGCACATGCATGCATGTGCAAGCGTTCTGGTGCTAGATGTAGATGAGTTTTCTCAGTGCTGAAGGGGGAATGGGCTGCGGTTGGCTGACCTGCCTGCAGACCAGTCTGCGGAAAAGAACAACTTTTTAAATTACCAATACATCACTGTCACGGCCTCACAGACGAGGGTGACAGTGCTGTGATCACAAGCACACTCACACATAGCTCTCTCCTCACTTAAAAAACTCAATCGCATGTTTGAAGACGTGTGTACGCGGCTCTTTGTGTGACACAAACACAAACAATTAAATTTTGAAGACTCTTTTGAAGCTGCAGTGTGACTGCGGAATCAACAGCAGCTGGCATGACTTTTTCCTCACGCTCTTTTCCTGTCATTTTCTTCCTCATCTCCTCCCTCTCACTCTCACTGTGTCTCCTCATCTAACAAGATGCTTCTTAATTGCTGGTAATGAAACTGCTCATGGATTACAAAGTGGGAGAAGTACCAGTAGCATATGTTTCAGTTTGCTTCAACAAAAAAAAAAACCTGAGCCATTCCAGGGCTAAAGGCCATCAAGAATGACAGATGCTCGGCACATGTCACTTCATTACTTCTCCGGTTTGCCTTCTCACTCAAATAGCAATCTGTGGATTTGGGGAATGCATGTCAAACACACATTGTTGCACATACATTACAAACTCTCCGTAATGAGCAGCAATGCAGCTTATAGGAGAAGATTGTCTGCTTGGATGTTTGATTGGTTGTTACAATAGATGTGCAGCAGAGGAAGCGTGACGTAGTGAGGCACACACCCACGTTCAGATGGGATAGGCTCCCAACCAAGCCCTGATGAGGACAAGAGCTATAGAAAGTGGATGGATGGAAGGATGCGCAAGCTAATGAAATCCAATACAAGAGTTTTATATATAATTATACCTCTATTATTTACAGTGCTGGGGAGTAACTAATTACATGTGTGTAATTAGATTGTGGCGTTTAATTACAAAATGTATGTAATTGCAATCCATTACATTACTGGGAGAAAATGTGTAATTTAATTACAGTTGCTTTTAGAATTTTCTATGATTACAATTTTAGTTATATTTGAAAAATAGTAGCAAAAGCTCAGATTTTTTGCTCCTATCTCTTTGTCCTTCTTAAGCCGATGCTTGTGATTGGCTCTCTCTGGTCATGTGCCATTCTGCTGCAGTATCAAACATGAGATATTTTTACAAATATCTTTGTTATCTTTCTTCTCAGCGTTGGCCGACTGGTTAGCACATCTGCCTCACAGTTCTGAGGAGCGGGGTTCAAATCCCGGCCCCGCCTGGGTGGTATTTGCATGTTCTCCCCGTGCCTGG
Source organism: Phycodurus eques (assembly GCF_024500275.1). NCBI lineage: Eukaryota > Metazoa > Chordata > Actinopteri > Syngnathiformes > Syngnathidae > Phycodurus > Phycodurus eques. The sequence goes on along the minus strand of NC_084543.1, from coordinate 13,982,363 downwards.
GTGGGTTTTCTCCGGGCACTCTGGTTTCCTCCCACATCCCAAAAACATGCAGGGTAGATTAATCGAATACTCTAAATTGCCCGTAGGTGTGAATGTGAGTGCGAATGGTTGTTTGTTTGTATGTGCCCTGCGATTGGCTGGTGACCAGTTCAGGGTGTACCCCGCCTCCTGCCCGATGATAGCTGGGATAGGCTCCGGCACCCCCGCGACCCTCGTGAGGAGAAGCGGGACGGAAGATGAATGAATGAATGAATCTTTGTTCTCATATAAAGCAATATTGTCTAAATTGTGCACATTTGTCATCAGGTCAACATGCTATTGTATGATGGTTTTTCACATGCTGTACACATTTAATGCAACAAACATTTTTATGATGTACAGTATTTACATTTCATCATGTTTTCAAGCAGTTTATTATTTTCTAAAGAACAATATATAGTTAATTTCAAAATAATGATCCATGGTTATAATCCACTTTTTGGGAGGAAACATCTGAGGGTCATGTTGCGCCATTCATTTTAAAAGAAAAAAAGGCAGCAAAATGTAATAATATATACATATTATTTTGAAAAACATAATTGAAATAGTTACACCACTATTACATTTTCAACAGGTTAATTGTAACCAATGACAAAGGAATCTTGCAAACATTGATTATTTATACCTTTTAAAAAGATGCATCATAATGAGCTTTCTTAATATTTTGATGCGCTCATGTAGCTAAATTAACCAAAGTATCAGAACAGCTCTCAGTATAAGTCACTGCAACAACTAGCCATCCACCCGTCCATTTTTATACCACTTATCCCGTGTTCACCGGTGGTGGTTCAAATCATATACCATTAATCCTCACTAGGGTCACACGGGAGATCTGGAGTTTATCCTTGATGACTTTGGGCATGCGAGTACACCCTGGACTTGTCGTTTTACCCAGACTTGCAAAATGTATAATTTCATCAGGGGGAAGAAGTGGGAGGTTTTTGACTAAGAAAGTCAATCTCCAGACTTAAACCTTATAGAGCAATGATTCTCAAAGAGTGTACCACGAGTGGTACATGGGCTTCCTGTAGTGGTACATGAAAAAAAAAAATCACTGCTAAAGTACAGTTCTGTTGTGATTAATTGTTAAGTTAATTTAACTTAAAGTTAAGTTTGATACATTAGCATTTAATCTTTTGGAACTCTTTATAATATAAATTGAAAATGCATTCATAGTTCTTCTATTGTTTCTGAAGTTTAACATGGCTTTTTTGCATGTTTTTTTTAAGCATATTACTCTAAATTGACAGTCACGTGTCATCTAATAATGATCTTATTCTCAACATCAAAATAAATCCATAACACTGAGGCATCCCGAGCGATAGCTTCAATGGAATGATAGTGCTACCTGCTGGTAATTTATGGTACTGTCATTCTAATTTGCCTCAATTCTTTCATTTCGGCTCGCCTTTTTGTTGTTCTGTTTACTGATTTGGCTTAAGGTTCAATATCTTTATATGGTGTTTTCAATGGGAATTTGGATTTGGATGGAGTCAATTGTGTGGTCACACACGAGTCAGTCTCATTGTGAAACAATGGCAGTCAGATCAGTCTATGATCCATAAAAAAATCAAAAATAAACTGCAGGCAAATTTGATTTGGCTTGGGATATTTATTTTTATTTTTTTAACTGCCTTACAGTTTTTTCTCTCTCATTCCCTTTAAATGCGGCCCAATAGTCTCCTTTGGAGACATCTCTATATGCAGAAGAGGACACAGCGATCCGTGCGTGACTGGAGCATTGATCGTTTGCGGGTACCCTTACTAAATACAGCGTGAGCAAGTGAAAACCGCTGGCAACTTTAAATATGTCCACGAACCTCATCCATCTACTGTATATCCCCTCCAAGTGCTTTACATTGTTAAAATACACAAACATTATTATTTTATTATTTATTTATTTTATTATGTATTATTTTTTATTACCTTTCCATTATTATTATTATTATTACTATGATTGCTATGATTATTATTATTAAATACTGTACATGTTAGATTTCCTACAGTTGGAAGTAACACCTCATAAGTGTCCTCAAATTTTAGTTATTTTAAAATTTCATCATCATATTAGGCCCGAGCGTCAGCCTCACAGTTCTGAGGACACGGGTTCAATCCCCGGCCCCGCCTGTGTGGAGTTTGCATGTTCTTCCCGTGCCTGCGTGGGTTTTCTCCGGGCACTCCGGTTTCCTCCCACATCCCAAAAACTTGAATTAATTGGAAACTCTAAATTGCCCGTAGGTGTGACTGTGAGTGCGAATGGTTGTCTGTTTGTATGTGCCCTGCGATTGGCTGGCAACAAGTTCAGGGTGTACTCCGCCTCCTGCCCGATGACAGCTGGGATAGGCTCCAGCACGCCCGCGACCCTAGTGAGGAGAAGCGGCTCAGAAAATGGATGGATGGATGGATGGATGGATATTAGTCCCGCCCGGATGGATGACTTACTATTGTATTACTGTGCAACAGTGAAGTCTTTCACAAATTAATCAAACAAATTTGAGAGGAATTAAATACAAATCCCGAACCAATTTTGTGCTACAGTTAGCATATTTGCAGTAAATAAAAGATTGAACTGCTCCACAGTACAAAACTTGAAGAACATATAATAACAACAGTGTAGTAGTCTCTCCATGTTGTTCTATTGTTCACATTGAAGATGTTGCTTTAGGCCAAGAGAGAATTTGATTGTCCCAGTGATAACCCTTGATTCATTGCTTTACTTCTCTGCCATATACTGAAATACTGGACCTTCAAAACACAGGGTTATATAGGGATAACTCTCTTTATGAGTTGATAAAATAAGATGACGTGCATCTTCTACGGATTGTAAATGCAGGTTAGTCTGATGTTATCTGCCTCTTCTTTTGCCAATTTTTGTGAGGTTGAATTATATGCACTAATCATGTAAAAGGTGTCATATATTTAATGTCTACAATAAAAGCAGGGGATGGATCAATGATCCGCCACTCTGAGATGTTCACTTTTCAGGTTTCATCATAGAATGTGCAGGCCTAAAATCATTATGCATTTGCTCTGCATGGTTGTCTTTGGACTGATTGTCAGCACTCCTTCTGCCGCATCCCCGTTAGGAGGTTTTGTTTCTGGGCTGCAGTCTGTCCTCGGTGGATCAAGTAGGAACAAGCTGCTACTCATCTCTTTCGATGGTTTCCGCTGGGATTATGACCGAGATGTGGACACCCCTAATCTGGATAAAATGGCCAAAGATGGCGTGAAAGCAGAGTATGTCACACCACCCTTCCTCACCATCACCAGCCCCACACACTTCACCCTGCTTACAGGTATGTATGAAATATATTTTCATTTGCATGACCGTATTGATTTTCAATACACGACAGTCAAAGTACAAAATAAAACATTGCAGAATTTCCTCACAAACGTGGTGCACCAAGAATGTATACACCCTCTTTAAATAGCTATAAAGGCACTGTTTAATACTGTAGAATAAATTTCTGTTTCAAAATGTAGCAGGACACATTTTTGGTACATCGTGTAAGTATGCACATACTTATACAGGACAGGGCAGGGTTTCCAAAAGCTTTTCAGATTTTGAAGAACCAAATCCAAAATTGTGTTCCTCACTATATAAAGTAATGCCATAACATTGACTTGCAGTAAAAATGTAAATCAATGTTGGCAAACACAACAGATAAAAATGTATTACAACACACATGAATCAAAAACACCTTTGCCAAGAAAGGTTTGCCCACTGGACAATAAAAAATAAAAGCAATAACATTAACAATAATAATAAGCAAATGGCTGACCCATTAAAAACAGGAAGCAGTCAGTACAATATGTTAAATGTTGTATATTGGTTTTCAATCAAATAAAATATCCATTTTGAAACACATTTGTAGTTTGTAGTGCGTATAACAGTACATGAAAAGTCAAGTGTAGTGTAGTACAGGGTAAGCATAAAAAGTATTAAATGAATAATGTTCTGTAACGTACCACAGGGGCAAATTAGGAGCAGTGGCACAGTGCGCAGGACCAAATTGTTCATGACCAAATTGTTCATGTTAAAATGTATGCCCACACCACTTTGTTCCCCCCCCCCCCCCTCCCCACTGACAAAAGATAGGGAGGCTGCATTTGTATACAAGTACAATCTTAGTTGGCATCTTTCTTTTTCTCGACAGGGCGTTATATCGAGAATCATGGCGTAATCCACAACATGTGGTTCAACACAACGACTCAGGAGAAGAAGCAGTACTACATGACACAGTTCGTTGATTCCTACTGGGACAATGGCAGCCTTCCCATCTGGATAACAGCACAGAGACAGGTGCATTGACACTCAGTTAAGCAAAATGTTTTAATGTGGTGTTGGACTTCTACACAGAGAGAGTGGTGGCTTTGCGGAGGGGTTAACATTTCATTCTCTGACTACAGCTGGGAGGGAGTCTCAGAGACTCCATTGTTACCAGTAACAATGATTTGTCAGTAGTCACTTCTTTGAAAAACAGTCCTAAGATCGGTCTTAAAAGTCGCTACGTACTGTACGCAACACTGAACACGTCATGAAGAACTGTAGAACCTAAGATATGACGTGTACGTGTTTCATTTTTTTGTCACGCACAACTGAGTGCAACTTAGTTGCACACATTCCTACACATTCCTGAGGAATAAAACAAAAATTGCTACTTTGTCGACAACATTGGTTTCGTATTCTTCCTTCTGAACTCAAAAGTGACAATTATTCGGTCATGTGCGAGAGGTGTAATGTCTGTGATAAAACTAAATGTTTCAACAATTTCAAAGAAAACATAAAAACTGTTATATCTATCTATAAAACTGTTATATCTGATATGTAAGTTGGTCATCATAAGAGAGGAACAAGATTTTAAAAAAGTAATTTTAGAAATCATTTTTATTTTTATTCTGGTGGTGGGGCTCGAAGGCGAGCGCCTGGTGGCCGGGCCTGCACCTATGGGGCCCGGCCGGGCACAGCCCGAAAGGGTAACGTGGGTCCCCCTTCCCATGGGCTCACCACCTGTGGGAGGGGCCATAGAGGTCGGGTGCAGTGTGACCTGGGCGGTGGCTGAAGGCGGGGACCTTGGCAATCCTATCCCCGGCTACAGAAGCTGGCTCTAGGGACGTGGAATGTCACCTCTCTGGCAGGGAAGTAGCCCGAACTGGTGTGTGAGGTCGAGAAGTTCCGACTAGATATAGTCGGACTCGCCTCCGCACACAGCTTGGGCTCTGGTACTAGTCCTCTTGCAAGGGGTTGGACTCTCTTCCACTCTGGAGTTGCCCGCGGTGAGAGGCGCCGAGCAGGTGTGGGTATACTTATTGCCTCCCCGCTTGCCGCCTGCACATTGGGGTTCACCCCGGTGGACAAGAGGGTAGCCTCCCTCCGCCTTCGGGTGGGGGGATGGGTCCTGACTGTTGTTTGTGCATATGCACCAAACAGCAGTTCAGAGTACCCACCCTTTTTGGAGTCTTTGGAGGGGGTGCTGGAGAGCGCTCCCGCTGGGGACTCCATCGTTCTGCTGGGGGACTTCAATGCTCATGTGGGCAATGACAGTGAGACCTGGAAGGGCGTGATTGGGACGAACAGCCCCCCCGATCAGAACCCGAGCGGTGTTCTGTTATTGGACTTCTGTGCTCATCACGGATTGTCCATAACGAACACCATGTTCAAGCATAAGGGTGTCCACATATGCACTTGACACCAGGACACCCTAGGTCGCAGTTCGATGATCGACTTTGTGGTCGTGTCATCGGACTTGCGGCCGCATGTCTTGGACACTCTGGTGAAGAGAGGGGCGGAGCTGTCAAATGATCACCACCTGGTGGTGAGTTGGCTCCAATGGTGGCGGAAGATGCCGGTCCGACGTGGCAGGCCCAAACGTATTGTGAGGATCTGCTGGGAATGTCGGGCAGAATCCACTGTCAGAAGGAGTTTCAACTCCCACCTCTGACAGAACTGCTCATGTTCCGGGGGAGGCAGGGGACATCGAGTCCGAGGGGACCATGTTCCGCGCCTCCATTGCTGAGGCGGCCGACCGGAGCTGTGGCCGTAAGGTGGTCGGTGCCTGTCGTGGCGGCAATCCCCGATGCCGTCAAGCTGAAGAAGGAGTCCTATCGGGCCTTTTTGGCCTCTGGGACTCCTGAGGCAGCTGATGGGTACTGGCTGGCCAAGCGGAATGCAGCTTCAGTGGTCGCTGAAGCAAAAACTCGGGTATGGGAGGAGTTCGGTGAGGCCATGGAGAAAGACTTCCGGATGGCTTCGAAGAAATTCTGGTCCACTATCCGGCGTCTCAGGAGAGGAAAGCAGTGCACCACCAACACTGTGTATAGTGGGGATGGGGCGCTGCTGACCTCGACTCGGGACGTTGTGAGTCGGTAGGGAGAATACTTCGAAGACCTCCTCAATTCCACTGACACGCCTTCCCTGGAGGAAGCAGAGTGTGGGTTCTCTGACGTGGGCTCTCTCATCTCTGGGTTTGAGGTCAGGTTTAAAGATCCACGGTGGCAAGGGGGTGTCTCATCCACCGGGGGTGGATGAGATTCGCCCGGAGTTCCGAAAGGCTCTGGATGTTGTGGGGCTGTCCTGGTTGATACGCCTCTGCAACATTGCGTGGACATTGGGGACAGTGCCTTTGTATTGGCAGACTGGGGTGGTGGTCCCCCTTTTTAAGAAGGGGGACCGCAGGGTGTGTTCCAACTACAGGGGGATCACAATCCTCAGCCTCCCTGGTAAGGTCTATTCAGGGGTGCTGGAGAGGAGGGTCCGTCGGGAAGTCGAATCTCAGATTCAGGAGGAGCAGTGTGGTTTTCGTCCTGGCCGTGGAACAGTGGACCAGCTCTACACCCTCGTTAGGGTCCTTTAGGGTGCATGGGAGTTTGCCCAACCAGTCTACATGTGTTTTGTTTTTGTGTTTTTTTCGACCGTGTCCCTTGGGGAGTCCTGTCGAGGGTGCTTCGGGAGTATGGGGTACCGAACACCCTGATACGGGCTGTTCGGTCCCTGTACGACCGGAGTCAGAGTTTGGTCCGCATATCCGGCAGTAAGTCAGACTCGTTCCCCGTGAGGGTTGGACTCCGCCAAGGCTGCCCTTTGTCGCCGATTCTGTTCATAACTTTTATGGACAGAATTTCAAGGCACAGCCGAGGCGTAGAGGGGGTCTGGTTTGGTGGCCTCAGTATTGCATCTCTGCTTTTTGCAGATGATGTGGTTCTGTTGGCTTCAAGAAGCCGTGACCTTCAACTCTCACTGGAGCAGTTTGCAGCCGAGTGTGAAGCGGCTGGTATGAGAATCAGCACCTCCAAATCTGAGACCATGGTCCTCAGTCGGAAAAGGGTGGAGTGCCCTCTCCGGGTCGGGGATGAGATCCTGCCCCAAGTGGAGGAGTTCAAGTATCTTGGGGTCTTGTTCACGAGTGAGGGACGAATGGAACAGGAGATCGACAGACGGATCGGTGCAGCGTCTGCAGTGATACGGACTTTGTATCGGTCCGTTGTGGTAAAGAAGGAGCTAAGCCGAAAGGCGAAGCTCTAAATTTACCGGTCGATCTACGTTCCTACCCTCACCTATGGTCACGAGCTGTGGGTCGTAACCGAAAGAACAAGATCCCGGATACAAGCGGCCGAAATGAGTTTCCTCCGCAGGGTGTCCGGGCTCTCCCTTAGAGATAGGGTGAGAAGCTCGGTCATCCGGGAGGATGTCACAGTAGAGCCCCTGCTCCTCCGCATCAAGAGGAGCCAGATGAGGTGGCTGGGACATCTGATTCGGATGCCCCCTGGACGCCTCCCTGGTGAGGTGTTCCGGTCACGTCCCACCGGGAGGAGACCCCGGGGACGACCCAGGACACGCTGGAGAGACTACGTCCTTCGGCTGGCCTGGGAATGCCGCGGGATCCACCCGGAAGAGCTGGATGAAGTGGATAGGGAGATAGAAGTCTGGGCGTCCCTGCTAAAGCTACTGCCCCCACGACCTGACCTGGATAAGCGGTAGAAAACAGATGGATGGATGGATTTTTATTTTTATGTTGTCTAAGGACAACTCCTGTCTAATTTACGCAACAAATTCACATTTCTGTATTTTGTGTATGGATTATTTGAAGTGAGAATGTCCTCTAATTCTTGAATAACCCATATAAAATGTATTCATGTATTTCTAACTTTTATGTCGCAAATCTATGAAATGTTTTACTCTATTTTTCATGACCATAATCTTTTTTCTTTTATTGTCCTCTAGGGACTAAAAGCAGGTTCGCTACATTTTCCTGGCACCGCTGCCACCTACAAAGGAGAAACTGTGAAGGTGAAACAGGTGGAACCTCGTTTCTATGACTATTCAAACGAGACAGAGTGGAGGCATGACATCGACAAGGTGATTGGAGAGTGGTTCCACCAACAGGACTTGGACTTTGTATCCTTGTACTTTGGGGAACCAGACAAGGTCGGACATAAATATGGTCCAGATTCTCCAGAGCGCCGAGAGATGGTCCAGCAAGTGGATCGAACTGTAGGCTACATCCGGGACGAGATCCATTACCACGGTTTGACGGACCGACTCAACATCATCATCACTGCTGACCACGGGATGACGACAGTCTTTAGGGGTGAACAAGTTCAGGAGATCATCCTGTCACAGATCCCAGGCTTCAGTTTCAGGGATGTCAAATTCCATCTTGTGGATTATGGCCCTGCTGGAATGCTGCTTCCTAAAGAAGGGAAGCTGGAGAAGGTCTACCAAGCTCTGAAGGGCGGCCACCCTCGTCTTCATGTGTATAAGAAGGAGGAAATGCCCGAAAGGCTGCACTACAGTAACCACGCTCGACTTCTTCCCATCATCCTCTTTGCTGACCCCGGATATGTAATCAATGGGGTGAGAGTCATTTTCTTTTGAGTGCCATCTGAATTTGTATTCAAAATAATATCTTTTGAATACAAATTGCTATGCACCATATCAGAAGAACAAACAATGACTCTTGAATAGCAAATATTGTACTAAGACATTAAAGTGCCATACATAATTAGTCCTGATTATACCTCTGCAATAATACGACTACATTGTGAATGTTCCATGTTTTTTGGGGGGATGCTGCTTCGAAATACCGTGTACATATCAATGTTAGAGTATTCATTTGTTTTTATTCATTTGTATTTATTGATTGTAATTCCACCTCCCTCCCCCAAATTCTAGCTGTTTCCTGTACAGTGGCACAAAGGAGAACATGGCTTTGACAATCAAGTGTTGGACATGAAGCCTTTCCTTAGGGCAGTTGGGCCTGACTTCAAGCAAAACCTGGTGGTTGGACCCTTTGAAACAGTCAATGTGTACCCACTGATGTGTCATCTGCTGGAGATAGCTCCAGAGGTCAATGATGGACACCTCGACAATACCAAGCATATGCTGAAAAACACAGGAGGAGACAAAAACAGTAAGTTATCCGACATACACTCAGTATTCAGTGGAAGGTGTCCCTCCCATGGTGTACAGTGAGGCTCAGCATTGTGCAAAAAAAAAAAAGAAATTAAATTAAATATTTTTTTAACTTGCAATGCTTACTTCAATTGCATGTTCAAGGCAACAATGATCAAGTTTTAGTTCCTACTAAAATTCGAAGTAAAAAGAGAAAATGTGGATTTGTCATTGTGACACTTCTGGAGTCTACTGCTTTGAAGGTGATGACTTCACATACTTTAACTTCCAGTGTAGGAGCAAGTGTTGCAAAAAAACACAAAAATGCCAAAGAAATAGCAGATGTGCTATAGCTCACATTATTTTGTGGATGACGCTGGTCAGTTGAATGGATTTGAAGCTGTTTAGTAATTGTGCTCGAACGACACACGGTTAAAATAAGTGGAAGAAAAATACAACGGAAAATATTTGTGAATGCTCGTATCTCCACATTGACAAAATTATAGCGGCACTGAGGTTGAAATGTTGTCAGCTCAACTCTTATCAAAAAGCCTGTGTCTTTAGATAGGAGTGTTACTGTGTGCTAATCTGGAACTTTGAAAATGATTCATAAACTCCTTAAAGTTGTTTTTGTCTGCCTGCAGGTCAAAAACAGACCACTTGGTCGCAAATTGTTATTGGCTTATCAGCAGTAGCTGGGTTTCTGGCATTGGTGTTCGTCGCCGTTACTTCCCACACCTTGTATAAAAGGAACTCAGCAAAAAAAGAGGTGAGTGATATACACTGTAATCATCTGAAATCCAATATTTGTTTTTGATTTTGTGCCCTCTTGGAATTATTCTTCTTCTGAGGAATGCATCGTCTTTTTGGAGGCCTCAAAAGCCCCCAGAACTCATAAATCTTTGCAAGTATGTGTTTCCTGGTAACTATTTATGTACTCTAGGGGGCCCGAGCATGACGTCCTAAAACTAGCTCAGTACAGCCTCGCAGAAAGTTTGAAAAATTTCGGCCCCGACACCAGTTTCACCTCAGTTTCATGACAGGAAGCACAAAAACAGTCAATGTCTGAATTGAACATGAATTCAGCCATCTGGGTTTGAAGCAGTCACTGATGGTGTAGTGGTGCACTCGCCTGACCAGTTCAGGGTGTAGTCCGCCTTTTCGCCCGAAGTCAGCTGGGATAGGCTCCAGCGTTATCCAGCGTCCCAGGATAAGCGGTGTTGAAAATGGATGGATGGATGAATGGATGGGTTTGAAGCAGCCATTTTGGGAGAATTCTAAGTACATAGTAAACTCCTACTAGGAGATTTGCCCAAGAGCCCCAACTGGAACTTGTTATCCTAAATAAATGGGTGACACTGTATTGCAAAATCAATCTCAATCGCGCCACTCTTATCCACTTTAACTATTTTACCTGTGCCGTGTGTACAACGAAAGAACATAGTCCCTACTGTGAAACAAACAGCGGGTTCAGTTATGTTCGAACAGTCAAATGTGCTGCTGTGTTGCATTTTCAGTTCTTCCAAAAGGACAAAAACACAAACACACAGCTACTAAAAAAAAAAAAAAAAAAAAAATAAACAAGAATGGCAAAGAACAAAACATCAAACTACTTTGAAGAGTCCTGATACTGAATAGGCATATACACTGTTGTACACCATGAGACGGTTGGAGCACTTTGCTCATGAGTAGTAAATGGAGTGCACTTGCAGTATGTAGCACTTTTTGTCTACATCATTAAGGTGCCCAAAACGCTTTACAGAGGCTCACATTCACCCATTCACGCACAGCAATGGGCGAGCCATGCAAGGCATTGCCAGGCCCACCGGGAGCAATTTAGGGTTCATTGTCTTGCCCAAGAAATCTTCGACAGTGGTCAGTCGGAGCTGGGATTCAAACCGCCGATCCTTCTTTTACTGGACGAGCTGCTGCACCAACTAATCCACAGCCGCCTTTACAGTGGCATAAAAATACCTGATGATACAGTATGTATAATTCAGTTGCAGAAATCGTTTGATTGCAGTGATTCACTCAAAAGGTTGTCCAATAACATATTAAGTTAAAGGTGCCGCCATTTCTGTCCAGGGCATTTTCATTACTTTGTTTTTTTTAAGATAATTCTGTTGGATCACAAAAATAAAACAAACCGCAGTTTTCATTGTTTAATTTTCAGAACATTTTATTTTTTAATTTTGTCAGTTTCCAGTTATTTTGGTGCTCATTGTGGGATTTTCTTTCATTAAGATTGGGGCACAAATGTTGTTCATGTCTCTTCAGTATATATGGAATGTAATTCAAACAAAATATGGCGACAAATGACTTGACATTTAACAACCAGAATACAGCATCCCCACAGTCACTCTCTCAACTGTGTTTTCACTTCTTTCACAGACGTACACTGCTGATGAAGATGAACACAACACGCAAACCAGTTTTTGAGGGATCATATAGATATCAGTGTCCTCCTTGACTGTACCGTTGTATCTTCATATCTAACATATCTTAGTAGCAAAATCGCTTTCTAACCATATAAACAGTTCCGTGTATTTTCCGGAGCAATGTCTCAATGAAAAGCGGAGAGTTAAGTACTTGATTTCCCCTTTTTTTTTTTTTTTTTTTTATGTCTCCAACTTAGACTTGTTCGCGAGAGTTGCATACCACTTATATTCTAATGTCCTACCTCAATAAACCTTATCAAGCACACAAAAACAGCCCTCCTATACCTTCATTAAGATTACAAAGTCCAGTCTTTATTGAATCCACGTGTGAAACATCGTTGATTTATTTTAATGACCATTGTGCCATTTTTATAACACCGTGCTGTCACCGCAATCCCCAACGCATGCACTCAATGACATCTCTCCCTTGACCGCATGCCCGATGAATCCAGTGAGCATGTGTGTAGATTGGAAGACAATGTTTCTGCAGACCTCCTCCAAGGCCAAACATCTATGCCCTGCCTGTATATAGCTAGCCAGACAGAGAGACAGATCGATCAATCGATAGCTGTGGTTTACGAACAATTACACACAAAATTCTCAAAAATAATTACCTCAGTTAATACACTTTTTTTTCAGTTTGCAAATAATCTTGGCACCAATGAATGATTTATTTATTTTTTTCACAGCGGTTACATTCAAAAGCACAAATAAACCTATTCAAACACCATTTTTAATCACACACCGATTAAAACTAAAGTCAATATAACTTCGTTCTGAGGCTGGAACAAAACATTCCAAATTAAAGATGGAACTACAAATATTCTCCATGAGTAGGTTAGTAGTATGTGGGTTTTGAATGGATTGTTTTGAATTTCATCCACATAAAATTTTCAATAAATACTAAAACGCTACGAGTGAGCGGCACGGTGGCCGACTGGTTAGAGCGTCTACCTCACAGTTCTGAGGAGCGGGTTTCAATCCCCGGCCCCGCCTGTGTGGAGTTTGCATGTTCTCCCCGTGCCTGCGTGGGTTTTCCCAAAAACATGCATGGTAGGTTAACTGACGACTCTAAATTGCCCGTAGGTGTGACTGTGAGTGCAAATGGTTGTTTGTTTCTATGTGCCCTGCGATTGGCTGGCAACCAGTTCAGGGTGTACCCCGCCTCCTGCCCGATGATAGCTGGGATAGGCTCCGGCACACCTGCGACCCTAGTGAGGAGAAGCGGCTCAGAAAATGGATGGAAGCTATGAGTGACTTTTGAAACAACCTAGAGTGAGAGTAAGCGAGAGAGAGAGAGAGATAATATCTGGTAAGCGATCGCTAATGTTACAAACACAGGTTAAAGGTCTTTCATTATCTCCAATTATCAGTTACATAGTAAAGTGATTTAAATATGTTTGATCTTTGTGCTGACAAATATTCTCAAAAGAAATACATGGAGTTAAGAGGGGTGTGCCCTTGATGTAGCACACTAGCGAGAGATTTCATATTTGCACAACCAGACAATTTCCGGCATAAAAATGTCAAACCGATTAGTAACACTGTCGCTTTGCTTAGTTTATTGCTGCATTTTTTTATCCACCCTGCACTCCTGCTCCAACATGGGATTCTGTTTCTGGGCAGCAGTCTGTCTTGAGTGGGTCTCCCAGGAGGAACAAACTGCTGCTCATCTCCTTCGATGGCTTCCGCTGGGATTATGACCGGGATATTGAAACCCCCAACCTGGATAAAATGGCTGAAGATGGTGTTAAGGCACTTTATGTCACACCGCCTTTTCTCACTATCACTAGCCCTGCTCACTTCTTACAGGTATTTCTTTTTTAACAATAGATACAGTTTTATGTATACAGTATGACTTTAGATTAACTCATAACATTGTACTTCAGCAGTTTTTCATTTCTTTAGGCTAAAAAGAATGCAAATTTGTCACAAGGAAGTCCATATTTCCCACATATCACTCTAAATACACAGTTCACTTCATTTACTGGTAAGGGTTATAGAAAGAATAAGCAACAATGAAACATTACAATTAAGCTAATTGGTTTTACCTAATGATTCATTCTTGTAGTATTTCTATTCTAACATCTGACTTTTTTGGTATTATTCATAGTAATCCATAAAACCATATTATAGTATGCTCTGGAAAACTCTCTAAATTACAATTAGATTACAGAAAGATTACATTTCTTCCAACATATGGCCAATTACAATAGAATTGACTGAATTATGATATTTAGAGCTATTTAAACTCATTTTGTTTTGTTAGTTCCTTGCAAACTATACATCCATCCATCCATTTTCTTTACCGCTTATCCTCAGTAGGGTCACGGGCTGCTGGAGCCTATCTCAGCTATCATCGGGCGGGAGGTGGGGTACACCCTGAACCGGTCGCCAGCCAATCGCAGGGCACATAGAAACAAACAACCATTTGCACTCACTTTCACACTTACGGGCAACTTCGAGTCTTCAATCAACCTACCACACATGTTTTTGGGATGTGGGAGGAATACGGAGTGCCCGGAGAAAACCCACCCAGGCACGGGGAAAACATGCAAACTCCACACAGGCGGGGCCGGGATTTGAACCCCGGTCCCCAGAACTGTGAGGAAGATATGCTAACCAGTCGGCCATCCTTGCAAACTACTAGTTTGCAAATGTTGCAGATCGTTTACAGTGGTGGTTGAACATATTTTAGTGCATGGTTTTTTTTGTTTGCTTTGGCTGTGACCTTGCACATAAAAAGTGGTCAAATTTCATTGATGGCTCAAGGGATTAACATTCATTATGGTGCTTCGTGTGTATCTTTCCCATTCCCTACCCAGGAAATTACATAGAGAATCATGGGGTAATCGGCGGCACGGTGGCCGACTAGTTAGAGCGTCAGCCTCACGGTTCTGAGGACCCGTGTTCAATCCCCGGCCCCGACTGTGTGGAGTTTGCATGTTCTCCCTGTGCCTGCGTGGGTTTTCTCCGGGCACTCCGGTTTCCTCCCACATCCCAAAAACATGCATTAATTGGAGACTCTAAATTGCCCGTAGGTGTGACTGTGAGTGCAAATGGTTGTTTGTTTGTATGTGCTCTGCGATTGGCTGGCAACCAGTTCAGGGTGTACCCCGCCTCCTGCCCAATGACAGCTGGCATAGGCTCCAGCACGCCCGCGACCCTAGTGAGGAGAAGCGGCTCAGAAAATGGATGGATGGATGGATCATGGGGTAATCCACAACATTTGGTTCAACACGACTACTCAGGAGAAGAAGCAGTACCATGCAGCTCAGTTTGTTGATTCCTACTGGGACAATGGCAGCTTACCTATCTGGATAACAACACAGAGACAGATTTATTCAGATATCGTTTTGTTTGTTCACAATCCTGAAGATTTGCTTGTTTTTCTTCTTACTCCCACTAGGTGGAAGTACTTTTGGGAAAATTCCAGCCTGGCCTGCCTTCCTATTGCTCTTTCTGATCAGCCTCTTTACATTTTTTCATTAAGTCTTCTGCAAACAGTCTTCTTCACTCCTGCCCTTTCAAGGTTGCATCTTATGTCGCGAACAGCTGGTTTAGACTCTTTTTTTTTTTGACAGCTCTCAAAATGTTTTCGTAATCAGATGTTTCTGTTCTCTTAGATCTACCTCTTCAACGTCTGTCGCGCAGTAAAAAAAAAAGTGCTTTTCTTCTTCCTCTCTTCAAGCAGTGGTGTGATTGATATTCCCTCTTTTTAGCTGAACAATTGCTTGATTTCCACAAACAACTCCATGGTTTTCATGTTTTTTTACACCTCTAACCATAAAATGTAGCCTGTGAGCAAACCCAAATCTGAAATAGAGCATAGACATTCAAAACTATTCCTGTTGTTTAAAAAAATCAATATAGTGTAAACTTGCACAACAAAACATACCTGTGAGTGAGATGTCTCAGTACTTTTACTGACATGAAAAATGTGCTCCTCCATCCATCCATCCATTTTCTGAGCCGCTTATCCTCACTAGGGTCGCGGGTGTGCTGGAGCCTATCCCAGCTGTCATCGGGCAGGAGGCGGGGTACACCCTGAACTGGCTGCCAGGGCACATACAAACAGACAACCATTCGCACTCACAGTCACACCTATGGGCAATTTAGAGTCTCCAATTTATGCAAGTTTTTGGGATGTTGGAGGAAACCGGAGTGTCCAGAGAAAACCCACGCAGGCACGGGGAGAACATGCAAACTCCACACAGTATGGGCCGGGGATTGAACCCGGGTCCTCAGAACTGTGAGGCTGACGCTCTAACCAGTCGGCCACCGTGCCGCTTGAAAAATGTCTGTCAGAGCAAATAAACCTTCATTTTCTCTTATTGTCATATTAATTTATAATTTAATACATCAATTCATCCATTTTCCATACCGCTTATCCTAATTCATCTACAATATATATATATATATACACAACCCCAATTCCAATGAAGTTGGATATGTGTTAAACATAAATAGAATACATTGATTTGCAAATCATGTTCAACCTATATTTAATTTGAATACACTACAAAGACAAGATATTTAATGTTCAAACTGATAAACTTGATTGTTTTAGCAAATAATCATTAACTTAGAATTTTATGGCTGCAACACGTTCCAAAAAAGCTGGGACAGGTGGCAAAAAAGACTGAGAAAGTTGAGGAATCCTCATCAAACACCTGTTTGGAACATCCCACAGGTGAACAGGCTAATTGGGAACAGGTGGGTGCCATGATTGGGTATAAAAGGACCTTCCCTGAATCGCTCAATTCACAAGCAAAGATGGGGCGAGGTTCACCTCGTTGTGAACAAGTGCGTGAGAAAATAGTCGAACATTTTAAGGACAATGTTACTCAACGTACAATTGGAAGGAATTTAGGGATTTCATCATTTTCGGTCCATAAATTCATCAAAAGGTTCAGAGAATCTGGAGAAATCACTGCATGTAAGCGGCAAGGCCGAAAACCAATATTGAATGACCGTGACCTTCGATCCCTCAGGCGGCACTGCATCAAAACCCGACATCAATGTGTGAAGGATATCACCACATGGGCTCAGAAACACTTGAGAAAACCAATTTCAGTAAATACAGTTCGGCGCTACAGCCATAAGTGCAACTTGAAACTCTACTATACAAAGCAAAAGCCATTTATCAACAACACCCAGAAATGCCGCCGGCTTCTCTTGGCCCGAGCTCATCTCAGATGGACTGATGCAAAGTGGAAAAGTGTTCTGTGGTCCGACGAGTTCACATTTCAAATTGTTTTTGGAAATTGTGGACGTCGTGTCCTCCGGGCCAAAGACGAAAAGAACCATCCCCACTGTAATGGACGCAAAGTTCAAAAGGCAGCATCTATGATGGTATGGGGCTGTGTTAGTGCCAATGGCATGCGTAACTTGCACATCTGTGAAGGCACCTTTCATGCTGAAAGGTACATAGAGGTTTTGGAGAAACATATGCTGCCATCCAAGCAACGTCTTTTTCATGGACGCCCCTGCTTATTTCAGCAGGACAATGCCAAACCACATTCTGCACGTGATACAACGGCGTGGCTTTGTAGTAAAAGAGTGTGGGTACAAGACTGGCCTGCCTGCAGTCCAGACCTGTCTCCCATTGAAAATGTGTGGCGCATTATGAAGTGTAAAATACGACAATGGAGACCCCGGACTATTGAACAACTGAAGCTGTACATCAAGCAAGAATGGGAAAGAATTCCACCTACAAAGTTTCAACAATTTTGTCCTCAGTTCCCAAACGTTTATTGAATGTTGTTAAAAGAAAAGATGATGTGATGTAACACAGTGGTAAACATGACCCTGTCCCAGCTTTTTTTGAACATGTTGCAGCCAAAAAAAAATTAAGTTAATGATCATTTGCTAAAAACAATCAAGTTTATCAGTTTGTATTCTGTTTTTATTTATGTTTAACACAACATCCCAACTTCATTGGAATTGGGGTTATATATATATATATATATATATATATATAGATGGGTGTGTAAGATACCTGAACGACTGGGTTGTTCCTATTGTATCCGACAGCCAAGCATGTAAGATCCCACACATTTGACATCACCAATTTAGAATCAATATTTCCTTCTTATCATAATTAATAACTGTTAATGAATAAATATTTAAATGTAACCATGTTTTTTTTTGTGTCCTTAAGTTTCATTTTCTTTTAGGGACTAAAAGCAGGCTCTCTGCATTTCCCTGGCACAGCTGCAACATACAAAGGAGAAACTGTAAATGTGAGGCAGGCGGAGCCTCCTATCTATGACCACAGAATGGAGGATGAACATCGACAAGGTGATTGGTGGGTGGTTCCACAAACAGGATCTGGACTTTGTCTCCTTGTATTTTGGGGAACCTATTTTAGGTTGGACACAAATTTGGACCAGATTCCCCAGAACTCCGGGTGATGGCGGAGCAAGTGGATCGTACTGTCGGCTACATCCGGGACAAGATACATGACCACGGTCTCACTGACCAACTCAACATTATTATCACCGCAGACCACGGGATGGCTAAAATACTACCAGATAAACACATTCAGAGGATCACCTTGTCTAAAATCCCAGGTTTTAGCTTCAGGGATATCCAGTTCCAACTTTTGGACTATGGCCCTGCTGGAATGTTGCTTCCCAAATAAGGTAAATTGGAGACAGTCTACCAGGCTCTAAAGGGAGGCCACCCTCACCTTCATGTGTATAAAAAGGAGGACGTGCCGGCTAGACTGCATTATAGCTCACATCCACGACTTCTTCCCATCATCCTCTTGTCTGACCCTGGATATGTAATATGTGGGGTAAGAAACAGCACTGTGTACGTGCATTTGAATTTATAAGCATCTTTTATTTGTGAATCTTCACTTACCAACTCTCAACGTGTTGGATGTGAGGATCCTCTACTCTGAGCCAATCATACATCGCAAATTTGTATCACAAGCTAGAAATCACACTCTGACGCAAGTGGCTGCCAGTCGATTAGTTCCGTCCTAGTCGGCTGTCTTTTATTTTTTTATATTTCTGCTCCTGCTTTCTACTCTTCACACATCTACACTGGACTGACTTGTAGTACTTTTATCCCAGAATGTAATTATTAATGACTATGAAACTGGTTGAGTCAACAGAACACATAATAAATATACTACAATACAAATATTTCCCATTCGGGCTGGGAGCAGATACTGAATTGTTTATTTTCTGTCCATGATTTCAGGATCAGTTACTGTTTCGTTAATAAGTTTAACAAAAACAAACGCAAGAATATTAGTACGAGGAAAATTTTTTATGTTTGACAGACAATTGCGTCAGTGGTAATGCTTGACTGTGGGTGCACAATTCTTTCTTTCAATTCTTGCATTCCCACTACCGGTGACTGATGCCAATCCTGTCATAATTTGCAGTGGGAATGGTTGCGTCAGGTGGACACAAAGGGCCACGACAATAAGGGCCTATGTGTGACTGACAGGAGATTTAGGAAATATAAAATTATAATTCATTTGCAGCATTAACAGGAAGGGGCCCAAAGTGAGTTTTTTTTAAGTGGCCTTAAAATTTAGGGCCACTTAAAAAAAATGATGCAGTCGATTTAGGGCCTAAATCGACTGCATCATTTTTTTTTTTTAACTGCTGCCATTAACAATTTGTAAGATGCCCGACAAGTCGTCCAAAACCATTGTTGTTCCCCGACGACGGATTTTATCTTGACGAAGCTTTACTGGCTCAAGTAAAGGTGCACATGATTCTATTTCTAATTAAACTTTGCATTTCTGTGTCCCTCCAGTTTTTACCTTTGCAATTCAACAAAGGAGATCATGGCTTTGATAATGAAGCCATGGATATGAAGGCATTCTTTCGTGCCGTGGGGCCTGATTTCCATAAAAACCTGATTGTCGATCCCTTTGATCTGGTTAACGTGTACCCACTAATGTGCCATCTGCTCGGAATTAAACCAGAGCGCAACGATGGACACTTGGACAAAACCAAACACATGTTGCTCCACGAAGAGAATGCAGGTAGTGACCTTGAGGGCAAGTTATGAGTAATACCGCATTTGGAACACCACTTGAAAGTTAAGTTGCTACTTGAAACAAATTAATGTATGAGAACGCCACCGAGATCTGCTATTCTGATGCCACACAACAATGGGGACAAACCTAAAGACGATACTGTATTTATTATACAGTATTTCTTAGTTATACTAGATATTGCCATTCAAGACGTTCAGTTGTGCATGGACATTTGTATTTACATACATCATTTTATCATCTCTGAAATGTATTTTTGAAATGAAGACTGTCGAAAAAATATCACCTTTTATTGTCACCTGAAGGTCGGAGAACAAACAGCTTCGCACACCATTTCCAGCCAACACTGTGATGTTATGCTCAATAAAAACATGGAAACGTATTTCTTTGGGTGGTATTAGTTTAAGAAAACAGTCTATTGCTGTGGCTTGAAGGTCAGATCACATTTTATTACCAGTTTATGTTGAAATGTATTTCTTGCAAATGTATAGGTATCCATTTACAGATGACTTTACCTTTTAAGTTTAAATGTAATATGAAGGGTATCATTATGCACAATAAATCTAGTATGATTTGACATCAGTGTACTTGGAACATGAAATCTTCGACTAGATTTGAAATCACGTGGTGCTTCTTAACAGAACAGCGAAGATAAGCAATCACAATCCACTGGAGCGCCGCACTCGTCATCAGCTCAGTGCGTATTACTTGAAATAGCAGCCGTAAAGCCATATCTTATCACCATGGCGAAAGGTTGTGTTCTCTATTCTCTCTACATAAATGTCTTTCTGCTGTTGTACTTACATTATGCTTTCCTGTCCTTTTAGCTGCTGAGAGCAACACTCAAATGGAGACGCTGATAGGCTTGGCTTCTGTGATTGGGCTCCTCGTCCTTGTGTTTATCGTCACCATTTCCTACAACACGTGCAGAAGGACATAAGCCTGAAGTGTTGGGGGACTTCCATGCAACTTTGGGACATATTAACAAATGCGATTGCCCCAGCACTCACTCAGAAAAATTAACATAATAATAATCATCATAAAACATGTTTTTGCACTCGAGTTCATGTAGCTTGATTTTGTCTACCTGCCAATATAGAGTCCCTATACTGTACCTTGGCAATGCATTAAGAGGAAAAAGAGCCCATCCAAATTGTCTCTATTCTCTTGTTTTTTCAATTTGAATAAAAGGATCCCTACATTTTCATATGGGATTTTCTATGGCTAAAAGTCGAGAGCAGCAGTGGTTCAAACTAAGTAAACAAATAAAATATTTTTTAGAGCATATTGGTGGTGCATCATTAAAACATGCAAACATTACATTTAAATATGCTGTATCAATACTAAAATCTAAAAAAATTTAGATCATAAATTCTTAAATGGTCAATAAATAAAATGGTCAATAAATAAATCAGTGTCATGGAGTGGGACCTTGTAGAAGTAAAACTAGAGTGCAGAAATCCACTTTTATTTAGATTTATTCTTGACCAAAAAGTAATTGTCCAGGGGGGGGGTTTCAGGTGGCCTGGAGATCGGATTTAGGGGGTTCTGCCTAAAATAGACCTAGCGACGCCACTGGACTACAGTACGCTTTAGCGGGTTTATGTACACTATATTGCCAAAAGTATTCACTGTGCAGAGTGAGTGAGTGCAAGGTTGCAGTTTAAAATATTCTGGAAAGGCTTTCCATAATGTTTAGGAGTGTGTATACGGGAATTTATTACCATTTTTCCAGATGTGCATTTGTGAGGTTACACACTGATGTTGGATGAGAAGGCCTGGCTCTCAGTCTCAGCTCTAATTCATCCAAAAGTGTTCTATAGGGTTGAGGCCAGTTAAATTCATCCACATCAAACTCTCCCATTCATGTCTGTATGAACCTTGATTTGTGTACTGATGCACAATCTGTTACAGCTGCAAAGGGTAGACCAACATCATATAAAACCATATTGCTTTAGAATGGAATATCACTTAAAATCATATGTGAGTCAAGGCAGTTGAGAAAATACGTTTGGCAATTTAGAGTGCAATTTAGACTATAGCGTGCATGTTTTTTGGAATGTGTGGAGGAGGCAGCAGTACCTACAGAAAACCTGGGGGAAACCTGCAAACTTCACACAGGAAGGCCAGAGTTTCTGTTGTGTTATGTATTCTATCGTTAACCATTGGTTGATATTGATAGCTTTCCAGTTTAACAATATTGTTTTTGTTTGTTTGTTTGTTTGTGAAATAGCTAGAGTTATAAGTATTGGTTGAGAATGCTTATTTGGGAGGTCTATTACTTTTTCGATCACCAAGTAGATAACGTTTTGGAGAATCCTGCAGTTCAAAACAGAAGGGGCTTTCTGCATAACTCATGACCACAAGTGCTAAACAGGTGAACATATAGCCAAACAGCATGAAAATAAGTGTCTGGAGTCAACTTAAAATCTTTTGATCCATAGTCAGAAGCTTATTACACAAATAGCACCTCGTAAAATATACTGTATGAATATAAATCTGGCAGTGTTCTTACAGGTTGACTGTTTTTTTGTTTTTGTTTTTGTTTTTTTGTTGCTGCAGCCCACGATGCCTTCAGGTGCTTCTCGCAAAACCCAAATGACTTCAAACCATTTCCCAAAGTTTAGACTACATACCAAGCATGCTAGATTTTATACATTTGGATGAAAACAGTTATGTTTTTACAGAAACAATATGATCTTTTAATGAATAATGTTGTGCAAAACTCAAATTTCTAGTCAAACCTTAATTTGACCAGTCTCATTAATGAATTTGCAGAATTAATTATATTCATTATTTAAGGCCAGTCTAAAATTAGATCATCAATCATAGATCACATAAATCATCATCACTAATCATATTAGATCATATTAATTAGAAAATAATATTGTTTCATGATAACAATATTTTAAAATTTGTATTATATATACACTATGTGATTACGATATTTGTTTTATTTCAAAACACAATTTTATTTTCCAGCACCATCTAAATTTGGGTCATATAGTTCAGCGTTTCACCTTTATTTCAATAAAGTATATACTAAAGCGGGGTACGCGCTTATCGTGTGTGTGCTGACTGTTCTTTTAGTGTACCCGAGATGATCACACGTCCCCTTCCCAAAACCGAAAGTCTATCGTAGTACCAATACTGACCTGTAAGTGGCAGCATGGCACCACAGGACGTTAGTAGTACTACAGTAGTAGTAAATATTGCAACAGTTTTTACATTTATGATCTCGACTGCTTTTTGAGCACTCAGGTCAGGATCAGGCCTTCGCTGACTTTGATCAGAAAAGAGTATGTAAGTATCAGTATGTGTGTACGCCTTTTCAATTTGGGTGATATTATTCCTGTGTTTTCATCTGACTTTTGAATGTAGTTATCTGATTATTACTGAGTTTTGCTTTCTTAATGTTTTGTTTTGTATGTTTTGTCTAGCTGTAGTTTTACACTAGTGTGCTATTCATTGTCCAAATACATGTTCTAACATATCCTGAGAAAATTGAACAATTTAACCTTAACC
The DNA here is from genome assembly GCF_024500275.1 of Phycodurus eques. Taxonomy (NCBI): domain Eukaryota; kingdom Metazoa; phylum Chordata; class Actinopteri; order Syngnathiformes; family Syngnathidae; genus Phycodurus; species Phycodurus eques. The sequence goes on along the minus strand of NC_084543.1, from coordinate 13,958,944 downwards.
TCAAAGAGCATTGCTTTATCTCCTGTGTGTATCGACTTCAATATGCTATGGCAATAATACATTAATTAAATTATATATATAGTATATTAAGTGCAATGCATAAGTTGGTATGTAACTGACCCTTTTTTTGTGTGCCATTTTAACTTGAACTGATTGGTGGGTCACCTAAGAGGTATGATGAGATCACAAATTGATCAGGAGGGAAAATAGAGATTTTGAACAAAATGTCTCTCTGGAGGGGTTGCAGGGATATGTTAAGACCACAAAACCTCAAGACACTGAATAAAAATGCGATATGAATCGTGTCAACTGTAGTATTTACTTTTACTATAATTGGAATGCACACAGAAAATGATTTGCAGATGTTGGCAGATGACAATGTTGGCAACTGTGTCTTCTTTTGACCTACTGGGGAGAAAGGCTCCAGCTAGGCCATGTGATTCAAAACAGACGTATCATTTTGACCACTAGGCAGCACGCATCGGTTACCGTTAGGAAAATGTACTCAACGCTGCATATAGTATTTGATCCCTCTGTTGCTCTTCTGTACTACTGAATTGAAACAGTTATATGCATTAGCTGACAGATCAGCCATCCTGCTAGTGCACAACAATGTGTCCTTTTTACATCTTTTGTAGAAAGTCTGGAACCCATCCGTCCATCCATTTTCTGAGCCGCTTCTCCTCACTAGGGTCGCGGGCGTGCTGGAGTCTATCCCAGTTGTCATCGGGCAGGAGGCGGGGTACACCCTGAACTGGTTGCCAGCCAATCGCAGGGCAACAAACAAACAAACAACCATTCGCACTCACAGTCATGCCTACAGGCAATTTAGAGTCAGTCTGGAACCCTTTTTTTTTTTTTTTTTAAAGATAATAAAAAGTCTTCTGCTGGAAAGGACACAAGTACTTTCCCAATGTTTTACTATATAGTATGGCTTGAAGTTTTATTCCACAAATTCCCACGTGATATGAATGCAGGGCTGATTGCAGGGTTGTTGGGAAATTGTGAGGTTCTTGGACAAAAACAGTACACAAAGACTCAATATAACACTGGAGAAAACACGGGTTTTCACCACCACATTTGTGCTCCTGCAAACTAGAGGAAAGGTAATCACATACTTGCATTAGGGGAAATTGCATCGATATTACTACGATTGGCTGGGGACCAGTCTAGGGTGTTCACCCACTACCCTAATGAGGATAAGCACCACAGAAAATGGACAGATAGGTGGGATTCATATAAGATACAAGCACTTGTTTGGGTGGACAAAACAAAAAAACAAGAAAATCACTCATTTAATTGCTTCTAAAATGGCTAAAACAAAACTTACTCTGTTTGATCTCACCATACCTCAGGTGTCTGAACAGTCATTAGAATTTGTGTTGAGGTTTTGTGTTGTACAAATTTAAAAAAAAAAGCCATGAGAGATGTACCAAATGGTGTTTTTACTTTGAGCATCCATTGTGATATCAGTGCAAAGGTTCTTTAACATATAAACTAACCCCTGGAATATTGATATTGGTTGAATTTGGCAAACTGAAAAGTGCTTCTGCAGTAATTGAAGCCAGTGTAGTACGGCTAAATTAGCCAGTAGTTGTGTCGCGCTAGTCCCCTTCATTTGCAGTCTGGACACAGAGTGGTGAAACACTACATCAAAGCCTAAAGGTAAGCAGAACTGCACTGGGATTAACATTTGATAAAAGCATTAACAGATTAACATTAGCTAAAAGCATTAACTTCTGAGAAGCGGCACGACTTGATCGCTTTGTGAGTTTGTCCACGAGTTGGGGTGGGTGTCATATTTGTGTTTGGGGATGTGTCCACTGCCGCAGGTCCACACAGGAATTAGCAAAGTGTAATTTGGTGGCTTGATGGTAGCTCCACAAAGGATAATAGAATCTATGTTGTTGCTCGTGTGTGCATCGTATTTTGCAATTGCTTGTTCAGGTTCGGGGCGCTAAGTGCCGCCACCCCTAGCTCCGCCCCTAGTTGTCATGGTAACAGAATCTGTACTGGACATTGACCCAACAGTATGTGGGATAGGATGACGGCTTGCTAGTTTGCTTTGCTAGACGAAGATGGCATATTTTTGCTCTGACCAACCAATCAGAGAAGGGAAAAATGCTGATGTCATTAAGGTTCCAGTTGGCTGGCCCCATAAACGTCAGACTTGTCAAAGGACACATTTGATTGGCTAAAGATACAGTCCAGTTGCTAATAGAGTTTAAATAACATTGGCCAGTACTCCAGATTCTGAAGGGCCTGGGCAGATTAGATTTACATGGCAGCACATAGAGGCTGGAATTGAGGGTAGGGGGGAGTTGAACATTCACATACAGGAACAGTAATGGAAGCAGTGTCGCCAAGAGATACACTGTGAAATGAAGAGAATAGACTGTTGGAAATAAAATAATACAATTGCATGGAAAAAATATTCAAATGTAGTGTCAAAATGTATAACCTTAAAATCTACTCCGAGAACGCCCGGAATGACTGAGCTTCTCACGCTCTCGCTAAGGGACAGCCCAAAGAAACTCATTTTGGCAGCTTGTATTCCTGATCTTGTTCTTTTAGTCACGACTACAGCTATTGACCATACGTGAGGGTGGTAGACTGGGAAGAGATAGAATATAGACTTTTAGTCAAAATTTGATTGATTGCCTATGCCGTCACCTCCCGACATGCTGCCATCACACGTGCCCAATGATGTCACATCATATCATCAGTCAAAACGAGATTTCAATTTAAATTCCAGTACTATGAATGCAATGGTTGGATTCGATTGCTACTGGTACAATTTAGAGTTCCATTAAAATCTTCAGCAATCATATGCCTCTGAAAGTTATACGATAAAACCGAAACATCATCATCATGTGGTGACATCAACAAATCTCACAAGAATTTGACGAAGAAGGGATGAAACTGATGACAAAGTGGAAAAGTGTGATTATAGCCATGGAAGCAGGAATGGAACTTAGGAAAGCATAAGAAGCTGGTACTGCCCGTCCTGCCTGCTCAGTACAATATGGTGGGAGTTGAAACTCCTTCTGACAGGGGATTCTGCCATACATTCCCAGCAGACCCTCACAATACGTTTGGGCCTGCCACGTCGGACTGGCATCTTCCCCCACCGATGACACGACCACAAAGTCGATCATCGAACGGCGACCTAGGGTGTCCTGGTGCCAAGTGCACGTGTGGCACCCTTATGCTTGAACATGGTGTTCGTTATGGAAAATCCGTGGTGAGCACAGAAGTCCAATAACAGAACACCACTCCCAATCACGCCCTTTCATTGCCCACGTGAGCATTGAAGTCCCCCTGCAGAACGATGGAGTCCCCAGCGGGAGCGCTCTCCAGCACCTCCTCCAAGGACTCCAAAAAGGGTGGGTACTCTGAACTGCTGTTTGGTGCACAGACACAAACAACAGTCAGGACCTATCCCCCCACCCGAAGGGGGAGGGATGCTACCCTGTCATCCACCGGGGTGAACCCTAACGTACAGGCGCCGAGCCGGGGGGCAATAAGTTTACCCATACCGCCTCTCACCGTGGGCAATTCCAGAGTGGAAAAGAGTCCAACCCCTCTCGAGAGGACTGGTACCAGAGCCCAAGCCGTGTGTGGAGTCAAGCCCGACTATATCTAGTCGTAGCTTCTCAACCTCACACACAGGCTCGGGCTCCTTCCCAGCCAGAGAGGTGACATTCCACGTCCCCAGAGCCAGCTTCTGTAGCTGGGGATCGGAACGCCAAGGTCCGCGCCTTCGGCCACCGCCCAGCTCACACTGCACCCGACCCCTATGGCCCCTCCCACAGGTGGTGAGCCCATGGGAAGGGGGACCCACCCTACCCTTTCCGGCCACCAGGCACGCGCCTTCGAGCCCCACCTCCAGGCCTGGCTCCAGAGGGGGGCCCCGGTGACTCGTGTCTGGGCAAGGGAGAACTAGATCCCTATATTTTGTTCTTCATAGGGGTTTTTGGAGCCGTGCTTTGTCTGGTCCCTCACCTAGGACCTGTTTTCCATGGGTGACCCTACCAGGGGCGTGAAGCCCCAGACAACTTAGCTCCTATGATCATTGGGACACACAAACCCCTCCACCACGATAAGGTGTCGGCTCAAGGAGAGGAAATTGTGTTCTGAAAAAATAAAATGATGGCATGTAAATATAGTACAGCTATAGAGTCAAAGTGAAGAACCTCATAATCAAATGTTACTGATGTCAAAATATGACTCGAGCAAAAGTACTGTAGTACTTACTTTTAAAGATTACTCAACTATTCCGAGTATTTTTTTTTTAAATTGCAACATAACTCATACTGTGACAGTAGTTCAGAGAAGCTGACTGTGCAATGCAGCAAATGTATTGATTGGAAACAAAAACGATTGACTATGAAGTAAATTGTGGAGAAATAAAATGAAACTAACAAAAGCATCAACACTCATTTGGTGGTGAAAATAAATATGATTGAATATTGTAATATCCTACTGGTGGTCAGGGGCCTTCGGGAAGTTTACGTATGATGGCTCGGAGTTTATTGTCATGTGGGAACCCCTTCAGCATTTCATCTCTTCATGCAGTAATAGTTTTAAGATACTTAAACGTTCATAGATCCACATCACCTCCCTCCCTCCCACCTGTTCCTGCTCCCTAGATTTTTCTCCTCACTCTCGACGTAAACACACATGTGCACTCTCTCTCACCTTTTCCTCCTCACTCTTGCTTGCACATATTTCCACAACTGTTGCTTATCCAAAATAGCAGACTAACAAAATTAATTTTCCTATTACATAGGACAGGCGGCACGGTGGCAGACTGGTTAGAGCGTCAGCCTCACAGTTCTGAGGAACCGGGTTCAATCCCCGGCCCTGCCTGTGTGGAGTTTGCATGTTCTCCCCGTGCCTGCGTGGGTTTTCTCCGGGCACTCCGGTTTCCTCCCACATCCCAAAAACATGCATTAATTGGAGACTCTAAATTGCTCGTAGGCATGACTGTGAGTGTGAATGGTTGTTGGTTTATATGTGCCCTGCGACTGGCTGGCAACCAGTTCAGGGTGTACCCCGCCTCCTGCCCGATGACAGCTGGGATAGGCTCCAGCACGCCCGCGACCATAGTGAGGAGAAGCGGCTCAGTAAATGGATGGATGGATGGATATTACATAGGACACTTCAACAAAGGATCAGAGCAACAAATATTTTGCATGGTCAAGCTCTCACATTAAGTGTTTTGGAGACAAAGTTAGAGAGAGCAGACTTTGATGGTTTGGATACATCCAGAGGAGAGAGCATGAGTATATTGGTAGAAGGGTGATGAGGATGGAGCTGCCAGGCAAGAGAAGTAGAGGAAGACCAAAGAGAAGGTTGATAGTTGTACTCATAGGGGAGACATTAGGACAGTTGGTGATAGAGAGGAGGATGCAGTTGGTAGACTTACATGGAAAAATGATGACGCGCTTTGGCGACCCCTAACGGGACAAGTACTCACATTAGGTGTGTACATGTTAGCATCGCTAATAGTTTTCTGATGAACTGTTTTTTTTTTATTATATTTCTATCGGTTTCCTCTTTTTTTAAAAGGTAAAACTTTGTGAATGGGCTTATGGGAATATAAAATGTGTGGAAAATCAGTATTGAGTAGGTATATGGCTTGCTTAGACATTGCAGGCTGAAATATGGCCTTCATGAAAACAGGTTGAGACGTCTCTGCCCGTGTTCTAAATTGTTGATGCACTACGGAATAGTCTTTTAAATCATATTATATCATAATCACAAAACTCAACAAACAAAGAGCTGAATCATCTGACTTATCTAGAGTTTCAGCGCCTTGGGTCACAGGTGTCCTCTCAGATGATGTCATGCAATATAAATGCTTGGAACATGATGTAATGATCATGATCATGATGACCAATCTATGTTGATCTCCTGCTTCATTCTTCATTCATGAACAGGACACCAAGATACTTCTACTTGAAGCAAGATCTCATTCCCGCACGAAGGTGGCACTTCACCCTTTTCCGACTGAGGACCGTGGCCTCAGATTTGGAGGTGCTGATTCTCATCCCAACCGCTTCACACTTGGCTGCGAACCACTTCAGGAAGCCTCGAAAATCGCGGCTTGATGAGGATCAACTCACCGAGGTCCCCATCTACGACTGCCGCACCTCTCTTCTGGCGGTGCCCTGCCAGTCCCCATGGGTGCAGGGGTGGCCACCAGACACTCGCCATAGAGCCCCACCTCCATCCCTGCCTCAAGAACGGGCTACAGTGAACTGTGTCCGGGTGAGAGAATGTGTTCCAAATGTTTTATTTATCATAGGGGGTTTAGGGGCGTTCTTTGTCTGGTCTCTCCTGTTTGCCCTGTGTTATCCTTGCAGGGGCATAAATCCCCCGACAACTTATTTCATTGGATCACTGGGACACACGGACTCTACGACCATGGTAAGGTTTAAGGAAATTAGTAAACACTTGTCTTACAAGAAGGCCTGTTTTGCATCACCCCTCACAGAACACAGGTCAGCCATTTCTTTTCATCTGTGTGGGCTATTCGGTGCCGAACGCCGGCGGACATCAACCCCAGCAAAGGCTCCGTGATGTGGAAATGATTCGCATGCGGAGTTACGCTGACGTGTTGGTGCATCTTTCGTCGATCCAACTTATTATGGTAATGTGAATTCCAGTCGATAAAAAGTGTCCACGGAGTTTCGTCGTCTTCTCTCTGCTTCTGCAGCAAGCGCCAGCTCGGTGTGTGTGTGCGTGCCCCGCTCCATCTTGAATTTGCCTCGAGAGTGGTGTCCATTGTCAAGCATTACTGAAAAACGACCCTTCTAGTACTAACATACAATACATGACTGTAAACTAGCGTTGGCAACAACGCCATATACATGTTACATTTGTGAAAAAGAAACTAAGGAAAACATAGTCTTGTGAATGATGCTACACTGGATTAGCTCCAGGCAGAGTTACATCAATCGGTTAAATTTGTTGTCCAACCTTTAAAACATACATATCCACGTATCATAAAACACACCTTATATATTATCAACATTTAAAACCTTAAATTCTTACCTTGTTTGAGTTTTCCTGAAAGCCAAGAACATCCGGCATCCTTACTTTCCAATATGGCGGACAGAAAAAAATTATCGGTAAAGTGAAAGGAGGCAAAAGCCCAACAGGGAGCGTGATGTGATGACATGTGGTCAGATGGGATGAAAAGTTATGGTATAAAGTCAAAATATTAATCCATAATGGGTAAAACATTTCCAGACCAAGCGGTTGAGCAGATAAAACAACCCATCTTGGATTGAGAGATTTGACCCAGCACAATCCATCCATCCATCCATTTTCTGAGCCGCTTCTCCTCACTAGGGTTGCGGGAGTGCTGGAGCCTATCCCAGCTGTCATCGGACAGGAGGCAGGGTACACCCTGAACTGGTGGCCAGCCAATAGCAGGGCACATAGAAACAAACAACCATTCACACTCACAATCACAATCATGCCTACGGGCAATTTAGAGTCTCCAATTAATGCATGTTTTTGGGATGTGGGAGGAAACCGGAGTGCCCGGAGAAAACCCACGCAGGCACGGGGAGAACATGCAAACTCCACACAGGCGGGGCCGGGGATTGAACCCGGGCCCTCAGAACTGTGAGGCTGACGCTCTAACCAGTCGACTACCGTGCCGCCATGAATGGATCATTGTTTCTTTTCTTTTTTTTAAACCAACTCTCATGAATATGAGAATAAATGAGAAAAACTCTCAGTCTGAAAATGTTAAATAAATACAGGTATCAGCTGTCAAGACACCAGATGGACATAAACACATATAGTATACTACCCAATGCTCGTTTTGGAAGGAGCCTCGCCTCCACAGCGACTGAAGACAAAAATAAGAGGCCCTGACACAGCTGGTCTCTGGGAACCAAGAGGGAGGGGTGAAAAAAACAGCGAATAAGCACTCAGATGTACACATAGCACAGACGCTGAGTGGGAGTGAGAGCAGCAGTGAAAGAGTCATTTTGAGAAGAAGTGGAGGAGGTAAAAGGGGGTGAGGCTTGAGAGAAAGAAGGAGGAGAGAAGAGGCACAAAAAGTGCGAGAAAGTAAACACACAGCACTGGACGAACAGATCATGCAATCATACAGGGAAAAAAGGCTGCTGACCTTCTCAAAAGACTCAAATAAATAACTGCAGAAATCCAGCAGAAATCTTCAACTAAATTCAAGCAAGCTAATTTGATAAGCAAATGGAAAGAGAAAGAAGGGGGGGGGGGGGGTGAAGTGCTGAAGAGGAGGTCTGCAAAACTGAGGGTTAAATTTATGCGCCACATTTAGGAGTACTGGAACCAGTTTACTGCAGAGGTACCGGTAAGCATGCGCTTCCTAACCTGCCGCTTATCAACATAAATGTATTACATCCATGCATTTGCATTCATAAGTATTATATAGTGAAAGTGGGCTTTGTTTACATGTCAATATGCATGTAAAAAGCTAATGTTTTCCCCCCTTAATTAACAATAAGTGGCACATTTATCTCCTATTCAGCCTCTTAAGAAATGTGTCCATAGTGTGCAGAGCTCATGTATTCTTCTCACGACATTTAGCAGGTGGTTCACATTTTCCCCGACTAGCTGGACAGATTGCCACGAAGAATCCATTATCTATAAATACTGCCAAAACAGGTGATAATAATAATACTCTGTATTGTTTGGCACTCTAGGCCAGTAAGAAGGAGTATTGGGGCCATACTGAAAAGATTAAAAGTTGTTTATTTTTGCCTTAATATTAAGGATGTATAGTTTCGTGTAAGAAGTTGGATGTCTTCAAATTAAAAGATGTATACTTTCGAGATTTAGGAAGAAAAAAAAGCCATTTAGCAAAGTAAACTTTTCTTTTTCTTTTTAAAGAAAAAGTAGGCTACTATATTTTGAAGATTAAAGGAAATTGTATATTTTGAACATCAAAGGTTGTCGAGATTGTAGTCGGAATATTACAAGCCTGAAGTCGTATTATTACAACAATAAGGTTGCATTTTGCGGCACGGTGGCCGACTGGTGAGAGCGTCAGCCTCACAGTTCTGATGACCGGGGTTCAATCCCCGGCCCCGCCTGTGTGGAGTTTGCATGTTCTCCCCGTGCCTTGAAACTCCTCAGGGTGTACCCCGCCTCCTGCCCGATGACAGCTGGGCTAGGCTCCAGCACGCCCGCGGCCCTAGTGAGGAGAACTAAATGGTCGTGGTGGTGTTTGTGCTGGGAGCACTATCTCTGGTTGTCTTTGCTAATTAAAACAAAGTATGGATTCCCATTTGAGTTCTATATCTAACTTTCTCTGAAATTCACTAATGTATTACAGAATACACACATAATTTAATTCACCTTCACAATCTATTCATTTTCGGCACCACTTGTCCTCATTAGGGTGAGCCGGAGCCTATCCCAGCTGACTGGTTGCCAGTCAATCGCAGCACACTTATTCACACTCACATCTACACCTTTGGACATTTTATGTATAAGTTGTCTTCAATTACCCTAACATGCATGTTTTAGAATGTGGAGAACATGCAAATTCCACACAGGAAGGCCGGAGCCGAGATCGAAACCCTTAAGCTCACAATAGTGAGGCAGTTAGTAACCACTCCACTATGGACATCTAATAAAGTGCAGTGTCAGAACAGTATAAAAAATTCTGTTAGCATTCCATCAATTCTCATCCATCCATCCATTTTCTGAGCCGCTTCTCCTCACTAGGGTCGCGGGCGTGCTGGAGCCTATCCCAGCTGTCATCGGGCAGGAGGCGGGGTACACCCTGAACTGGCTGCCAGCCAATCGCAGAGCACATAGGAACAAACAACCATTCGCACTCACAGTCATGCCTACGGGCAATTTAGAGTCTCCAAATTGGAGACTCCATTAATTCTCATTTAAAATGAAAAATATCACTTGAATACAGGGCAACTTGTGTCAATTGGCCCTGGCACTTTCTCTACTCAGGTTGCTATCTTAGGTTAGCATACAAACTGTTAATCATAATAGTAGCACTATATGAATTGTCATTCGAAATGCACCTGAATGCAGGGAAATGTAATTTCCTTATGGATATGCCTTGGGGCTAGTTTGGTACTACATTGCGGCTCCAATGATAATGACAGGCATCCATCTTGAAATACCAGGCTTGAAATAGACTGTCCTGTTAATAGTTACACACCAAACACCTAGGCTGAGGACGCTGTGTGTCTAAAATGCAGGAAAAAAATTATATATATCGTCTGAGCTATGCGATGTAACCATACAGCAGGAGCAGCAAAACATGTTTCTATACCAAAAGGGTAAAAGGGTGAAAAAAATTTTTTTTCCCCAGCCTGTGAGGATAATTGCAGGGATGGGGAACAAAATTATTGTGTAGACTTAGTAGTTAAGGGTGGAGTTGTCGATGAAAATAACTTTTTACATTCAGAGCCAATAACTATCAAAGTCTCTTCTATATTTACCTTTTGCCAGCAAAGTGAGCTCTACCCCATTTCCAACGGACCTTTTGAGTGTTTCGCCTTTGTGGAGCCAAGGATCAGCATGGACGTGAATAAGGAGCTTGAGAAGTTTGGTTTAATGAATGTGTGGAGCAAGCTGGAAGGGCTGCCACAAGCCGGTCCACTGGAACTGGGAGCCTTTTGTGTGATCATCCTTTTTGTCGGTAAGTCAAGTTTAACAAAAAAAAAATAAAAAGTGTGACTGAATTCTGTTACCTTTGCACTGAAAAATCTGGCCTTTCTCTTTTTTCAGCCACGTTCCTTGCCATGTTCACAATTTCTTGCCTCCAATGCTGCTGCTGTGTGGAGGGAAAATATCAGGCCTCCAGAGTGGAACCACTACAGCCCATTTGAAGATTAAAAAAGAACAGAAGAACAATAAATGAGTGAAGCATTAACGACATGGGAAAATAATACTGAAGGCCTTTGTTTTCAGAGTTTCGGTGGGATTACCAGCAGATATGCATCACGGCAAAGAAAATCGACACAAATCCAGCATTTGAATACAGGACTGTGTTCACAGACAGCAGACAGGACACTTGGAGAGTGAATACATATGAATCCGACCAAAACAATGAAACATTTGTGTGTCATAATTCATTGGTGAAAAGAGGAAGCAGGAGTACCCGAGTCATTCCAAAATGGTTACTATTTTTCTTCAAGAAAGGAGACCATAACATAGAAATGTTGCATTGAATACTGAGCACTCCCTCTGCACGGTTATCACATTGCCCATTAATGGCCACTAAACCAATTCATAACACTAAATACTGTATGTGTTAAACAAAAAACATACTTCATTAAATAATCCCTTCATGATAATATTACAGTTTCTTTCCATAGAAGCTGTTTGAGGGAATTATTTGAAGTTTTGAGTGTGTTTGTACAATTGACTGAAATGGGGAGATGTGTAAGTTGTAGTATCCATACAAATATTTTAATGCTCCCATAATAAACCTTTTTTATTATTTAATTATTATATAGGTAAACAGTAACAGTACTAATAGCTGAAGTGGTGATGCACCTTTGATTTAACAGTCCCTGCTGTGTTATACATGTGCATTGTTTCTAGTAACACATTATGTGTGATGATCAGGAGAGAATGTGGGAAATGTCACAAATTCAAAATCTATTACAGTATTTTATAGACTCATATCAGTATTTAAGGCTGTATGAGTGCTTTCCCTTTATTTTTTAACGAATAAACTATGATGAAAATCACAATTTGATTGTACTATTGCATGCGTCACACAATTCAGACATACAATGACACACAAAAAGACTGTAAAGAGTACATTGGAAGTGATAAGCACAAGAAAAATGACACATTGCTAATATTTTTAGTATTTGCATGTATTCGGTATGGGATCAAACTAGTGGACTAGCTGCAGATTACTGTATATAAACCTGCATGGAGAAGATTACAATTCAAGCCTGCTCCACTCAACACCACTTGTCCTTGTTAGGCTCAGTGCTTCTGAGTTTTGGAAAATCTATTGCATCAAAAAAAAAAGCTGCAAGTCCTATATCTTAAAATAGCAAGTAATGTAGCGGAAGCTCGATAGTCGATTGGATCATGGCTTGTTCTCGACCTTGCTTGTTCTGATTGGTCAAAAGAAGAAGAACAACAAATTTTTCCTAAATAAATTTGAGACCTCTGGAGCGTTCAACTGAACCAACTTTAGAGGTTCCACTGTAATTCTTTTTTGTTTTCAGTTTTGAGAGTTCTGAATTATAATTTACTTTTAAGCCATTGCATAAGGTTATATAAAAACCACAGTGATCATACAGTAAATTTACTCATTAATAAAGCCATTATTCAAACCAAAAGAAGCCACGTGAATAAATTTACATTTAACCGGACTTTTTTTGCATTCAATTCTGTATTTTAATACATTTTGTCAGTTTGCCCAACTGCTGGTCAAATTAAGTTTTACTGTAAGGTGTTACTTGTAACAAAATGATGTATTAAACATTTTTATTTATTTATTTTAAAGGATAAATCGCAGTAATGTGGCGCATAGTAAAGCGCCAGTGCCCTCTCCTGGTCTAGTACTGAGACTAAGAGAAGTCTCTAGATTTCTCATTGTACATGCAGGATTTAGGGTTTACAAAATGTGATTTTAAAAAGCACCTGGACAATTTAAACATCCAAAATGTTCAATGTATTATCCATTCATCCATCCATCCATCCACCCATCTTTTACTTGTCCTCATATGTCATAGTGGAGGTGGAGCCTCGCTGACTGGGCAAAAGGCAGGGTATACCAAGGCCGGGTCATCAGCCAATCCCGGGGAACATATTGACAAACAACCATTCACACTCACATTCTATAGACAATTTAAAGCCTTCAATTATTAACCTAACTTTTTTTTAATGTGGGAGCAAGCCAGAATACCTGTAGAAACCCATTAGGAGAACATGCAGACTCCACACAGGAAGGCCAAAGCCAAGATTCAAACCCTGAAACTCAGAACTGTGAGGCTGACTTGCTAACCACTAGGCCAACTGTGCATTCCAAATATTCTAATGACTGGTTAAAATCAACATAGATTCAGTAAAACACTGCACGGTCATTGGTGGTGTTAATTATCAGCTTCCTCCTTTGACTTTACCAGTCAATATTTTGAGTAAACATTAACCTTTGTTGCTTTTGCGTCGCCATGTTCACACAACAGCGTGTGTTGGAAACGCTGGAGGCCTCGACTTGTTCTCTAGTCACACGCTGATTCAGGAAAGTGTAACATTTTGTCGATAGTCGAATAGTTTTAGGGGAGCTGCTGCTGGATGAAGAGGGTCGCGCTCTAAACTCCCCATTGACATAAGCTATGGTCGCACTTTGTCCAAACTCACTGAGCTGTGAGAGAACCATTTAGTGGGACATGGCTGTGGAGAGGTGAGTTTTTGAACTGGAATGTGTTGGGTGACAATAGTTTTCGGCATCAGCAGCTTTATAAACATGACGGTTTTCAAATGTTTAATTGTTACGGCCAACATTTTATCATCAGTGGGAACTAACGCTCTCCGACTACAGTATGTGCTAATCTCAACAGATCCAGATTCTTTCCCAACTAAAGCTTTATCACTTTGTGCAGTGTGCAAGAGCAGCTGCAACCCGACGACTGGATAGAGTGGTTCCTGGTACGTCTGCATCAAGAGCCATGGGCGCTGGGGGGTTTCGTGGTCGTGGTGGTGTTTGTGCTGGGAGCACTATCTCTGGTTGTCTTTGCTCTGCTGTACGGATGTTGCTGTAGCCCAGCCCCACAAGAGGACACACTGAAGAAGAGGATGAAGGAGGTGCAGCAGCAGAGAAAGCTGAAAGATGGAGTCATCTAGACATGAGTGACATATTACATTTGTGGTGGAATCTGGACCAAGGATTTTTTTTCATGGAAGTCCTGCAAAACAGATGTAATTTAAAAAATGTATACAGAATAAATTTGACTTCTGTTGATCAATATCTTAATTTTACAGTCCATGTGTATCATATGGTCCAACATTACATTGAAGTTGCCAAACTGCAATTCATTTGAATAAAACATGGTCACCACATCATAGTTCTGAGGTTCAGGATTGGAATCCTGGATTTGGCTTTCCTGTGTTGGGTTTGCAGTTTGTTCTCCCCGTGACTTTTTCCAGTTTTCTCCAGGTACCCAGGCAGGTGGCTTCCTCCCTCATCTCAAAAACATACATGTTAATTTACTAATTGAAGACCTCTAAATTGTCCATATATAGGTGTGAACTGTTGTTTGTCTCTTTGTGTCCTGCTGTTGGTTGGCGAGTAGTCCAGGATGTACCCTGCCTCTTTCCCGTCAACTGAGATACATAGGCTCCATCCCACCTGTAATAATGAGGACAAGCAGCCTATAAAATGGATGTATAGTTGTTCATCCGATTTGTTTAATTGAACAATTAGAACTTGCCATCAATATTGTTCCACTCCAGTCCTGTAAATGGCATTAATGTGCAAATACCACACACAGTAAGCATTTTTCAATTGAAACTGCTGGATCGGATTGGTCACTGGCCAACTTGACCCTGTTGGAAGCGGACTATAACAATTCATTGATCAACCCCTTTATTCGGATCAGCACCCAAATGGGTAAGATTTGTAGGATAACTGACTATCTGCTACTGATTAAAACAATATCAATTGGTGTTTTTTTTTTCTTTCTGTTTATTGCTTGGCAAAATGCACATACACTATGTAACTTGCAGTAAAGTGTCTATCTCCAATCGTGATAACACCATTACTGTACAATAGCAGTGAAATCAGTGCAAAATAATGAACATAAAAACATACATAAAAATAAACCCATACATAAATTCAGAATGATAAAATAAGCGTTGAAATGGAGTTGAGTCACTCTAGAATTACATTTTCGGATGAGATGGCTCCGACTGCATATGTTAGGAAAAGTATATGAGGACAGTAATTATTAGGATATGGGTGTTTATTTGATTTCGTGCACTTTTAATTTTCGTTTCTGTCATCACCACCACACTGCAATATGTGATGACATGTGATGGTAATAACATTTCAAAGTTTTTAGCCAACTGTGCTATGCTGGTAGAGTTAGCTAAATTTTTTCTTTTAGCTAGCTAGTCCTGTACAACATTTTTATATGATTATCAAGTTTTTAAAGGAAAATCTTTAAACATTATTACTACAAGTCGTTTGGTAATGACAAATGGTAAAAATATTATGTGACTTAAGGGTACAAATGAGGAAAAAACTTACTCTTCCAAATATCAAACTATCTGACTTCTCTCTGCCCTAGCATGTTCTTGAGTGACAAGACAAACTTTAATAAACTTTATTGATCTGAAAATAGTCAATGTGGCGGTAATGACAGCAACTTTAAGGGACAGACATATTTTAGTAAAAATAAGACAAAAAAGTTTTGTATAGATGATGAGAAATCATTAATTATATTATATTTTAAAGAGTTGGCATGGTGAACAACTGGTTAGCACATCCGCCTCACAGTTCTGGGGACCAGGGTTCAAATCCCGGCCCCCGCCTGTGTGGAGTTTGCATGTTCTCCCCGTGCCTGGGTGGGTTTTCTCCAGGCACTCCGGTTTCCTCCCACATCCCAAAAACATGCATGGTAGGTTAATTGACAACTCTAAATTGCCCGTAGGTGTGAATGTGAGTGCGAATGGTTGTTTGTTTCGTGTGCCCTGCGATTGGCTGGCAACCTGTTCAGGGTGTACCCCGCCTCCCGCCCGAAGATAGCTGGGATAGGCTCCAGCACCCCCGCGACCCTAGTGAGAATAAGTGGTAAAGGAAATGGATGGATTGATATTTTAAAGAATTTATGGTCAAAGTTACACAATTTTAGCTTTTTTTTTTTTTTAGTAGAAAGATAAAGCTTCATATAGCCAAACCCTGTGCTAGGAACAGGGTGAAAACTGTAAAATACCACCATAAATCCGCTCAAAAAATTTCTAAATATACTAATATTAACATGAAATTTTAGACAACACTTATAATTAGGCACACCCACTGCTGGTTATTGAAAAGCATTTATTGAAATATATTTTTTCTTTAAATTTTACATCAAAGACACAAAAAGTCCCGTAATCAAATAAACAGCCATATACAGAATCATAATCATCTTTATTACAGCATAGATAGTTATATTTTATATATACTTTAATTGTGGTAATGGGCATACCTGAAATACACTCCAAAACAGTAGATGGCGGTAATGTCTCGAAACATTTGTTGCCAACCACCATAAACAATACAGATGGAGACAAAGAAGAACTCCCGTCATATCATACAATGACGTTTTATGTCTGCGCCGGGCTGAGAAGCGACATTCACAGAGTACATTGACGAAGCAATGGCCAGTGGTAAAAAAAGTGCACTTCTTTCATCTTTGGCGGATTATGGAGACGATTCAGAGCCTGATTACTCTGACCCCGAACCAGAAGAGACAGGTAGATAAGTGTTATTTTAAGACAAAAGGCTAAGACAGTGCATCTAGCGCTCGTGTGGTCGCTAAAATTAGCATGCACTAGCTAGCCGCCAATGAAGTTCAAAAGGTGTTGTGGTGTATGGCTGTGTTCGGAATCATTACTCACTCATTTTCTACTGCATTGTCACATCACAGATGTTTTTATTATGTGGACTATATAGTTCACTCATTAGTCCAATAATAGTTAGAAAATAATATAAAATAGTTAACGAAGATCACTCGGGCTTGCTGTTGAATTCGTCATTGCTGCTGGCGTTGTTTCGTTCGCGAACGTTTCGTTCAGAAGAACGAATATTTTTAGTGAACGAACTGAACCGAATCAGTTTATGAACTGATTCGTTCTTTTATCTTGGCCGCTACCCGCCGCCAGGGTAGCGAGTCGGCTGGGAGCGGAAACCGAACTGCTGAAGCGTTCTGTTAGTCACGTCTTAATCTTCGGCGAATGACCAATGAGCATGCCAGCGTGAAGGCGGGGGCGGGACTTCATTAAAGTACTGCCATGTGATTTGCGATTCGCCAGGGTTTTTACTCACTTTGGCGAATGACCAATGAGCAGCCAGCGTCAGGCAGCGCCGTGGAAACTGGGCCTTAAGTGAACTGAGTGATTCGTTCAGTGAATTGGTGTACTGAAGAACTGAGGAGAGATTCGTTCAGGAGAGGGTTTTAAGTGAACTGAGTGATTCGTTCAGTGAACTGGTGTACTGAGGAACTGAAGAGTGATTCGTTCAGGAAAAGAACTTATGTGAGCTGAGTGATTCGTTCAGTGAGTTGGTGTACTGAGGAACTGAAGAGTGATTCGTTCCTGGAACTTAAAGTTCGCGATCCGTTAGACACGACTGATTCGTTCGTGGAACTTCATTTGTGATCCGCTAAGGAGCGATGTACTAGTATGCTGAGTGATTCGTTTCCGCAAGGAATGACGTACTACGCAGTGAACGTGTTCTCATGAGTGATTTTAACCAAGTCCTGACGTCCTCGCGGGGATAGCTTTCACTAGCAGCCGTTTCTTCAAACTAAGGGCTAATGTTGAGTCAGTAAAGCACATGATTACAAGCACACGTATTTAAAATAAATGTAAATTAATAATAAATGTTTTTACGTACACACATATAATTCCCTCTGTGTCTCTAATGCGATTATTACATAATATTAATAACAACAACACATTAAACTTCTATAGCGCTTCTCAAGACACTCAAAGCTGCTTTCCACTTATCAGATGACAATAACAGTAAGGTGAGTGAGCAGGAAGACCGGCTGGCGGGAGCTGGTGTCAGCGACGCTGTCCGCGGCGGTGGAATGCAGTAAAGTCACGCCGGCTGGCGAGAGCCGAGCTGGACATCAGGGGCCGCGGAAGGATTGTCGCCAGCTGAGTCCGCTGCATGCATGTTCACGAGTCACAATCGAAGCCGGGTGTTCAAGAGCTTGCTGAGAGAGAGAGGGAGGTGATCATTTAGGCAAAGTTTTTCTGTTTTTTTTTTGTTTGTTTTTTTTTGTATATAAATAATCGCCCCACCTTTCCTAGTTTAGAATACATGACAACAACAACACGTAGTCCTTCGGTGAATGTGTTGAGTGACCGTGAACCTCAGGGATGGATCATTAAATGAATGAGGGAAACACTTGAATGATTTTGTGAAAAATAACTGAATGATTCGGTGAACGAAATCTTTTCAATGAACTGATTCGAATGATTCAATACACTCAAAAGAACTGCCGTGCCCATCACTAATTGCTGTTGCGTACATTCAACGTACCGGATCAACGTCAGTTGTGGACCTGTATTAAATATTGAACAAACAAATACATAAATTATAATAACATTGTATTGTTTTCAACTTAGTCTTTTGAAAAGGTGGACACAAAAAGCACTATGAATATTTGTATAATTGATCTGCGTTTTTCTTTTTTCCTGTATCAGTACAATGCATCATGGGATATATGGCTTTTTAAGTGACCAAAGGTTGTTCACTACAGTATTTTTCAAGATGCATTGTGGGATACATTAATTGAAGGCACTACATATGGATAACCTGTAACAGTCGTTCTCAAACGTTTCACACGAAGTACCACCTAAAAAAAAAAATTAAATCTTAGCTCTCTAGGTACAGTACTGAACCACCATAATGACTGTCATTGATTGATTGAAATTTTCATTTTGAGCATTTGTGAAGGTGATATAAAAAGAACAACAAAACAGAAGTGATCAAACAAAATAAGATAAAGTTAAATGACCCATATTCAAAAAGGAGAATGAAGAAGTAAAACATGAAAAAAATAGTGGCGTCTTAGGTAGGCACAAGTGTTCAAAAAAATGAGACGTTTTACTCCTAAAAAGTATATAATATTATTGTAAGCCGCCTTAACATTTTGCAGTTTTAACATTAACAATCCGTTTAAATATCTATCCATGCATTTTTTTGGTACCGCTTATCCTCACTAGGGTCACTGGTGCGCAGGAGCCAAAAAAAAAAACTGAATTTAAATAATGATTCAGTAAAAATTTATTGCATACAAAGGTTAAATACAATTTGTACCTAAATCAATGTTTTAAGACAAACAGTTCTTAAAGATTAAATGCAAATGTTTTTTTTTTTTTAAATTTAAAAGTTTTTTTTTTTTTTTTTTTTAGTTTAAAATACAACTGAACTGTACTTACATACTTCTGTACTCCTGCAGTGATTATTTCACGTACCACTATACTACCCGGATACTACCAGTGGTACTTGTACCACACTTTGACAATCACTGACCTATACTCATTCCACATTCCAACAGCATCACAGCCATTTCTATTTTTTTCTGTAACAACCATTTATTATGATTTTTTTTGTTTTAACTATATATTTATATTTTTGTGTAGTTTTTCATCTTGTTGTCTTTCAGCCAGTGTTTGTGGGTCTGGTGGATCCATTACATTGTGGGATTTTTAATGCTTTGCAAAGTTCACAGAATCAAATACCTTTGTTAAAATACTCAACAAATGTGGATGTCATCGCAATTAAAAGCAGTATAAACAGTATATATGGTTAATGGTTTCCCTTATCCTTTGTTAGATCATATTTATAACTTATTTGTTCAAATGTAAAAAAAAAATAGTAATTAAAATCAAGATACTAGGAATACAAATTTACAAATAAAGTGAGGTTTTTCATAACTAATGACTTATTTCTTTGAACTTGGTTTTTCGTAACTAGTAGGGTTGGGTATTGAGAATCGAGAACCGATTGGAAACCAGGACTAACGTTCCGGTTCTCCTGGAACCGTTGAAATTTAGAAATTTCGGTTCCCAGTTTCGACACCTCGTCCTCCAGCTGCGAAGAAATGGCAAAAAGCAACGAAGAAGTAGCATAAACCAATGAAGAACAACGGCACGATGACATGCTTGTGCCCAATGGAAGCGGCAGCAAACAAAAGTGTGTCTTAACTTTGTTAAAATTAATCACCAGGCACCTCAGTGCAACACTTTAAATAAGATTATATTGTGCAAAGAAGTTTTTCCCGCTGTGTAGCGTCTGACGAGCTCCGAGCCTCACCTTACACCGCACGGAGCTTCAGTGATGTCAACTCTCAGTCAGGTGGGTGAGTGAAACAATAAAATACATCTACGCCAACATTGAGACAGCTAACAAGGTAAACGGTTGCTTTCACTTTTGCACTGATGGTTTTTAGCGTTTATTTTAGTCTTCAAAGCAACGTAAGCCCCGATGATTGGGCTAAAACTTCACAGCAGCAACTTTACATCACAATGAATTGGGACAAAATTCACATAAACCTTGTCTCAAAGTATCAAAAACACTAACCTTGTGCCTCATCGCTGGGTAGGGAAAGAAATCAGCATTATATAGCATTTGGTTCCATCCATTAAAAAAAAAAAAAACAAAACATATCACCGGTGCTGTGTGAAGTTAATTTTCGTGCCATGCTGAGTTCTGGTGCGTACCCTTCAAAATAAAAGGCTACAAGCTTAAAACAAGTTAAAACTTGCACATATAAACCATTTGACGTGATGAAACAGAATACAGGGGCAGATCGCATTGTAAAAATAACCATTTTAACAAGGCGTCAGTGAAGTCAACTCTGTCAACTGGGTGAGTGAAACGATACAATAAAATAGTTAAAACAGTTAAAATAACTATTTTAACTGCTGTATTTATTTCGCTGAAACATTAATGAATATTAAGTCAATTGTGTTCCACACACATTGCCTTTGAGTTCATAGGTTTGATATTGATACTGGTTATACAGAACCTCGAGTCAAATGTTCATTTTAGTCTATGCAGCGGGATGCTCAGAAAATGGATGTTCATAATTTGGACAACCTTTATTTAAACCATGCAAACTTTTTTGACCCAGCCCCCTAAAAAAATCGGAATCGAGAATCGTTTGGAACCGGAATCAAACTAAGGAGTCTGAACTGGAATCGCTCAAATTAAAACGATGCCAAACCCTAGTAACTACTGACTAATCTCTTTGAACTTCGTAGAAATATGCACAACACAAGCTGAACACATACAGTAAGAATATTAGTCTAGGCAACACATCAGCCCCATTGCTCACATGGCCTTTCGCCGCTAATTTATGCAAGACATGATGGGAAGAGTTTTACTGTGTGTGTGTTTGTGTGTGTGTTACATTTATAATTCATGCACTTGATGCATGAATACTGTCTTTTTCGATCCATTTTGGGTCCGGATACTTACCAGACATATACTGCAACAGCATCACACATTTACTTCAGACTCTGCAGATGGTGGTTCTGTAGGTTGAGTGGGTAGGGCGCCAGCATCTGTAGGTTGAGTGGGTAGGGCACCAGCATTTGCCCTCCTCCTCACAATGGCTGCAGAGGCAGAGGTTCTGGGAACATGTCTTATCTCGGTTTGAGGTCTCACGAATTCCTTTCCCAGTTGCTCGAGAAAGAGGCGTCTGTTCTGGATCTTAACTCTGTTCCACTCTGTTCTGGGTTTGAGGCCATCCAAATGACAAAGGGGTTGTATGTTGAGGTGTCCAATATGTCAAAGAATGTCACCAGTGGCCAACATAGGATCCACCGTTTGCAGCTGTAGACAGTCACCAGTTTGTCCGTGTTATCTACCCCTCCTTTTGTGGCATTATAATCCATGATAATTTCTGGTTTGGGATTTTCCTGGGCACAGATTGTCCCATCCCTTTGCAGTGTACTCATGACTACCATATTCTTTGCCTTTCACATAGGATACCAGGGACGTGTCAGCCGTGTACGAAAACTTGGAAGACTTGACAGGCCTGTTCTTTGTAGTCAACAGTTGAGGTGGGAGCTCTCACCATGGTCAGCTTCCTCTTTAGGAGCTCCTGTCTCATCTTGTATGAGGTAAAAAAAAAAATTGTCGTATGTGATGTTGTGTTCACTGAGTTCCTGGGACATGTCCTGGACAACTGTCATTCCTTGATTTTCCTCAGGGGCTCCTCCATCAGGTTTCCCTGTGTCAACTTGTAAGTTGAAGGATATGAGGAAGGGGCATCACAGGCACCCCAGATCTTTATACCGTACTTTGCAGATTTAGAGGATC
The DNA here is from genome assembly GCF_024500275.1 of Phycodurus eques. Classification (NCBI taxonomy): domain Eukaryota; kingdom Metazoa; phylum Chordata; class Actinopteri; order Syngnathiformes; family Syngnathidae; genus Phycodurus; species Phycodurus eques. The sequence goes on along the minus strand of NC_084543.1, from coordinate 13,936,893 downwards.
TATACAGCCTAAAGGGACAGCGGCACCTAAAAGGCATCACCTGCTCATCAATGGTGATTTTTGGCCCAGGGTTGTACAGCAGGGGGAGGCGGTGCACCCACTTGTCCCACACTGTCCTGGTGGCAGCTAGTTTGTCTCTCTGCCGTCGAGCACGTCTGTCATCTCTGAGGAGTCTCAAAGAGGATAATCACTTGCGTGCACACAGGCCTAGACAGGAGGAGGACCGAGCACAGGTACACAGAACATCTGTTTCCAAATTTGTATTATCCCCAGGTTCATTCGAGGTGAACATCTTACTACTGTATGTAATAGAAATGTGTAGAGGGAGTACAGCGAGTGGTCATAAAATTGCAGTCTGATATGTGTTCTTTACAGAAAATGAGCCAAGGCCAGTGAGTCTGACTTAAAAATGTATTGTATCATTTTTATTGAGATGAAAATGGGTCCTACAGACCGAATGCCACACAAGGTTTAAGGTGAATCAGTTGACGTTGTTCCGGTCGGTACAATGTGCGACAATCATGACATAATTAATTTCGCATCTGGGTAGTGTTCGAAAGCTATTATTAATTTGACTGAAGAGTGAATTATCCATCGATCCATCCATCCATTTTCTACCGCTTTTCCGAGGTCGGGTCACGGGGGCAGTAGCTTTGGCAGGGATGCCCAGACTTCCCTCTCCCCAGCCACTTCATCCAGCTCTTCCGGGGGGGATCCCGAGGCGTTCCCAGGCCAGCCGAAGGGCGTAGTCTCTCCAGTGTGTCCTGGGTCGTCCCCGGGGTCTCCTCCCAGTGGGACGTGCCCGGAACACCCCATCGGGGAGGCGTCTGGGAGGCATTTGAATCAGATGCCCCAGCCACCTCATCTGGCTCCTCTCGATGTGGAGGAGCAGCGGCTCTACTCTGAGATCTTCGTGGATGACCGAGCTTCTCACCCTCTTTCTAAAGGAGAGCCCGGACACCCTGCGGAGGTGTTCGGCCGCTTGTATCCGGGATCTTGTTCTTTCGGTCACGACCCACAGCTCGTGACCATAGGTGATGGTAGGAACATAGATCGACCGGTAAAGTATCTTGGGGTCTTGTTCACGAGTGAGGGAAGAATCAGTGAATTATATAGTCCACTACATATTTAAAAAAAAATAATAATAATAACTATAGGTAGTATGGTTTAGTGAATGATTCTGAACACAGACAGTGTTTTTATAGATACAGTATTTGCCATTGATCGTCGCCATTTTAAAGGCTAAATACAGGTTTCTTCTGGTCACTTTGGCAAAAGAAGGCAAACATAACGTAAGAGCTACTCTTCCAATGTTGTTGATGTTCTTATGGTGTCTCTTCTTGTCCATTAGAGGAGGAACATGGAGGCACAGGAGGGCTTGTGTTCAGCTACGACGAGGATGACCTCAATCGAACTGAGGGCGTCGTTGACAAGGAATCTGAAAATGAAGACAGCAGAGAAAGTAACTTGGTCAGTATTTGAATTCTAAATTCACTGTCTTGCTTGCAAAATAGACCCAGCTGATGATTCCTTTGGGCAAATTGATGCAGCCAATTGAATAAGTCTGTGTGATGTCACAAAAAAAGGGGCATACGAGCTGCCATATTGGTTTTAACAGTATTTCGATATTTTCCTGACAAATTTTTACTAAAATACCACTTTTGAAAGGGCCAAAAAATCTGTAATTAATTGTGACAAACTGGCTTCCCTGGGAAATCCAGAGAGGATTTTATTCACCATACCTAACCTGGCTGTGATTCGTTCACCTCACTAAAGATAAAAATGCTAAAATCTTATGCTTTTTAACAAGCCTTTAACAAGCTTTTTTAACAAGCCAATGAGATGAACAAGCCATCATTATGCAAAACCATTCCTTGCCAAACACACGTGTTTCTGTAGCACTGCCTCACAGCTTTGAGGTTCTGGGTTCGACTCTCTGCTCCAACCTTCCTGTGTGTGGTTTGCTTGTTCTCCCCATGCTTGCGCGTATTTTCTCTGGCTTCCTCCCACGTGACAAAAACACGCAGTGACAAAAAACACGCATGCATGTGTTCATTGAATACTCATAATTTTCTATAGAGGAGTGTGAGTGGTTGTTTGCTTATGTGCCATGTGATTGGCTGGCGGCCAGTCCAGGGTGTACCCCACCTCTCGCCCAAGGTCAGCTGCAATAGGCTCCAGCCCAGCCGCGACCCTAACGACAACGAATGGTATAGACAACGAATGGACAATGGGGAACTCACCAGCGATATATATACAGCAGCAATATACCAGCTACTTGTTTAAATCTGATATGTCACTAAGTACTGGGCTGTTAGATTTCATCTATTGCAGATATTTACTACTTGTCTTTGCATTTTGCATGCTTTTACCTTTGCTCTGAACTCTTAGTTTAACCACAGTTTCTGTAATAGTACTTTTTGGCAATAAGGTAAAATGAATATTTCTCATAATGACTGCAGAACAATAAAGCTTTGGGTCACCTGGGTCACTTGATCCAGGCTTGTCTTTTAATTAGGTGTGTAGGTATCACATTGAAGGCTGTTGAAAAGACCAGGGGCTTCATGTACAAAAAGTGCGTACGCACAAAAACGTGGCGTACATTCTTTTTCACGGCAAAGTTCAGATGTATCGAGTGAAATGAGCGTGGAAATGTGCGGTGCCTCACGCCAACTTCATGGCTGGCGTACGCACGTTTCTGCAGCTGTTGGTGCTTTGGCGACACTTCGACGTGATGCTGCGAAACTGTTATCATAAATCTGCACATCAGAAACACATGAACAATTCATGCCTGGCAACATTCGATTTCAACAATGTAAAAGAAGAAAGGACTCTGAATTCACTTGTTGACCATTGGATTAATGAATCACTGAAATTTGTGAGGACAGCTATTAATTGATCAAGGTGATCATTTATGCCACCTATTGCCCTCTCAATTGCTTCTTGTGACTCCAGCACATGCACTGAAAAAAAGAAAAGAAAATAATTAGAATTTACTTAATTTGAACATGCACATCGGTTGCACGCGATTAAAATGTGCTGAAATGAGATAATTTACCCCTCTTCTAAAAAAAACCCCAAAAAACCTACTTTTTTTCAGTGTGCGTGTCCTCTCCTGTGTATTAAAATAATAAATTGAGTAATCAAAAAGGACTCAGTTTTTGATATCCTCTTTGATATGCTGATGTGCTTCTATTTGAATTCAAAAGATTTATTACAAATACCATACATACATTTACGCATGAACCTTTATCTCCCAGGGTTGAGTGTAGGTTACTGTATGAACACATTATTGAGTTGTAAAAATACATGGTATTAACCTTGTGGGATGATCAGTCAGCCACGTGCTCCCAGCAACCCTGAGAGAGTCGTGTCATCCATGATTGCAACGACTCTCTCCTCGAACGGGGTGAGGCCCTCCGCCTGTTTTGGCCACACTTTGGCAGTGGGCAGCTGTCCTTCACATTCAGAAACATTATTTTTCTTCATTACCTTGCTCATTTTCCTTTTTGTCTGATTATGCAAAGATCGGGATCTGCGGTGCAGGGTTAATTTAAATATAATTTGCATATTTAAATGTGGGCGGGGTCGGCTACTCCAACATGGGCGCTCAATTCTACGTTGATTGGGATGTACGAAGGAAATGTGCTTGGATTCATGCGTACGCACAGATTCATACATCTGGATATTTTTGTGCTTACGTTTTCTGGATTTGAGCGTACACCATGTTTCAGTTGGAAGTCCACGCAAGTCTTTGTAGATGAGGCCTCTGGAGTGGGGCAAAGTTGTCATAGAATGAAGCAAATGTTTCCAATAATTCAAATTTTTGCTCAAATATCAACTGTTCTCTCGCATTGGCATATGTTTTTGTTTTTCAGTCCACATTGACATTAATACTATTGCAAAGGTCTGGTATTTTGACACTAATTGCCTTTTGTATGTAAGTGAGTGAGTGAGTCTCTCTCTCTCTCTCTCTCTCTCTCTCTCTCTCTGTCTCTGTCTATGTCTCTCTGTCTCTCTCTCTCACCCTCCAGTAGTAAATATTTTTTATTCTCACTGGAGAGTACCCATATTTTATGCAAGTGGTTTTGGCTACAAATGGCAGACATGTTGTCCTGAGCAGAATAACAATGTGTCTTGACGCTTTGCTATACCGGTAGTCTGCAAGTATGCAGCTCAACTTTCCTTAGCTGACCTCATTTTTTGTTTTTGTTCAATAGACAAAAGACTATTTCAAACCAAATCAACAGTGCCTCTTGCAGCCACTTGGTGCTTTTCATTTTGCCTCAGTTGCTTCACGTTGCTTTTAACAACAATCATTTCCACGTTGTCAACTCTTTTTAAAAATCAATTAATCAATTGTGTTGCCTATCCCAAATAATTACTGCTTTCTAAAATATTGGGGTGCCAGTAACTCATCTGTAAGGACTTGGGCCTTAGACCCGGAGAGTCAAAGTTTGAGTTTTGTTCAATGTGGACAAAAAATGGCATATATATGTGTTTATATATCTATATGTTTGAGAGAGTCTACCTCGTCTTCTTTCTGTCTACTGTCGAGGTGCCTTTGAGCAAGGCACAACCCCCATAGCTCTCAGGATGTGGTGCACTGTTTGGGTATCCCTTCACTTCTTGAATATCTGTATGTGTGTGATCTGGTTCTCTGTGTTCTCTGTTTCCCTCCTGCTCTCTTTCCCCGTTGGATCATTAAAGTGTTAACACCCTGCATTTTTGTTTCCATAGGAAATGACGAATGACGAGTCTGACGAGGCAAGGGACGCAGATGATGTTGAGGTATTTGAGCATCCACCTGCTGTGGACAGAACAAATTTTAACAAAAAAAGATCACGCCAGATTCAAGGGCAAAAAATTTTTCATACCACTGTATGTCTAATCCAAAAGTGGTGATCACTTGACATGATGAATAAATATGCTTGCACACTAGATGGCGCTGTGGGGCTTTTCATGCCTGATGGCTGTTCAAGTAAATCGGGGTGGGGGCGGCGGTGGGGGCCCTCGTTTGAGCTACTTATATCTTCACGTGTGTTTACATGTGCAACGAGGTGGACAGATGACGTTGATCCTTAGAGGGCGCCAGCCTCACCCTGTGTGTTTGTGCTGCGGTGCTTGTTTTTACAGGTGACTTTGATAAGAGTGCGCCTGATTAGTTAGATTTTTGCCAGATTGGGGTGGGTTGAGTTGGTACCAAAAGGTGTCATTTATGACATTTACATAGACTGATGTGTTGTGGTCGACATCATTACCACAACACACGTAGCATCAGTAAAGGTGACATACGGTTTAAATAAAATGTTCCGCTTTGTAGGGCTGGGCGAGTAATCATATTGTATTCGCTATTTCAATTTTGGCTTCTCACGATCATAAAAACATAATCGAAGAAAAATGATTAATGTTGCCGAACTGCAGCATGTGCAAGTTGTAAAAGCAGCATGTGACGTATGTTATTCTGCTCTCCTTGAGTGTGGTTTAAGCTGTTTATTTGACACTGCAGTTGGAATTTACTATAAAACTAAACACAAAACAAAAATAATTACACACATTGTATATTGAATTAAAACATATTTCATTTTAGCCTTTTTCCTGAAAATTGCCACTTTAATGCTAGCACCCAATGAAAAAACACTTTGATGGGCTAACAAAAATTAGCATTAAAAGTCACTGCTCATGGGAGTGATTTACCTTCAAATAATGTGTATTGACACACAAACGCCGTGGGAACACAAACAGACAGATGTAACAATACTCACAGACATAAATTCTTCCTGATCTTTGAAAAGCAAATAATATTAATAAAATTAAATCTCGACTTCTTCTCTCTTCTACTCTTCTTCCCGCTTCTACTCCTAATCTAAGTCTCTATCTCCATGTGTACACCGTACCACACTACTCCTAATAGGCCTAGGCAGGAACAGCAGGTTGTTTTGTTTAATCGCTATTTTAACATATTATTGTTTTACTTGTTACTAATTTATTCTCTGATTGTTCTTTTTAAGTTACAGGTAAGTTTGTGTTTTGGTAAATCTTAAGTTTTGAAATCTAATGAATAATCGTGTTTGTTAATTGTGATTTAAATATCAATGAAAATAATTGTGATTATTATTTTTTTCCATATTCACCCAGCCCCACTGCATAGACTATGGTTGCTGTTGGATTCGATCTAAATCGTACTCCAAGGACCTCTCTATATTGTTTTACAATATACATTAAGTTGTTTTGCAGATTTGTGCAAAATTTTGATCTCATGTTATGAAAATGCCTTTGAAGAAATAAAGATCTCCCTCTAATAAACTCAGCCCTAATAGACGAGTAAAATAACGCCCTTGGCCACAATATGAGGAAAGACTGCAACCATCCTTTGGATTACATTACAGAAACCCTGAGTGCCATGATGAGATTTCTCGATATTGCATGTGCTGACAAGCGAGTCAGCATTCCCTCGGAAGGGAAGTCAAAATATCAATCATAATGTATGATATAATTGTAGATGAGCATCCAAAAATTTAATAAGTTAAAACTCTAGACTTGCCACTCATGTTCTTCCCTGTCACCATATTTTCCCTATTATTGTTGGTCTATTTACTCTTCCGACTTACTACTGTAGGGGAGAAGGTCACGAACAATAACTGCGGTTGATTTCATCAGAAGTGGAGCATTGTTTAAACGCTGTCGAAGCCTTAAATTGGCTATTCTCATTACACTTAAAGGTGTTTGTCCTCCACTTAGCTAAATCCTGTTCATAATTGTTATGACCAAAATGATTACAGTTGTCGTTATCATCATGGTATCCCTAATAAAAATATAAACAAAAATTCATCACCACAAGCCACGTGACAAGCTTCTCAAGAATGATTCTTGTATACAAGTTTTGCTATAAAGAACATTGATAAGCAAATAAAGCAGAACCAATAAACATAGCATGTAGCACAACTGGTGTTTGTTTATATCTTTTATAATTATCTGGATAATCTAACAGGCTATGACGCATCAGCAAATAAACAATTGCACTTTAAAAGCACAACTTCAATACACTTCCAGTGATTCCCAACCAGCATGCTGTAGGAATTTGTCTGAAATTTAGTATTTATTGAAGTGAAGTGTTGAACTGAAGTGTTCCTGAGCCCATGTGGTGATGTCCTTTACACATTGATGTCGGTTTTTGATGCAGTGCCGCCTGAGGGATCGAAGGTCACGGGCATGCAACTTTGGTTTTCGGCCTTGCCCCTTACATGCAGTGATTTCTCCAGATTCTCTGAACCTTTTGATGATATTATGGACCGTAGATGATGAAATCCCTAAATTCCTTGCAATTGTACGTTGAGGAACATTGTCCTTAAAGTGTTTTCTATTTTCTCACGCACTTGTTCACAAAGAGGTGAGCTTCGCCCCATCTTTGCTTGTGAATGACTGAACAATTCAGGGAAGCTCCTTTTATACCCAATCATGGCGCCCACCTGTTCCCAATTAGCCTGTTCACCTGTGGGATGTTCCAAACAGGTGTTTGATGAGCATTCTTCAACTTTCTCAGTCTTTTTTGCCACCTGTCCCAGCTTTTTTGGAATGTGTTGCAGCCATAAAATTCTAAGTTAATGATTATTTGCTAAAAACAATAGTTTATCAGTTTGAACATGAAATATCTTGTCTTTGTAGTGTATTCGATTAAATATAGGTTGAACATGATTTGCAGATCATTGCATTCTGTTTTTATTTATGTTTAACACAACGTCCCAACTTCATTGGAATTGGGGTTGTAATTACAAATATATCTTTGTTTTGTTTGTCTATGCGAGCGATTTATAGTGAAAGGCAGAACAATTCAAAGCGTTTCCATTAGGTAGCAGAAGGTACAATAAACCTGTGTATCCTCCTGTTGTCAAAGAAATCAAAGACGAATCCCTTAAGTCAACAGTCTAATCTGTTTATATGCATATGCCATATGCCATCAAAATCTTTGGTAATGGTGGGAAGTTGGAAACACATTAGTAACACCTTCCTTCCTCCTGTGATGTGCTGATGCTATTGCAAATGTTGTGCTAACTGAGCACAATGTTTACTGTCATAGGCTAAATATTGTAGTGTACTGTGATATCAAAATTTGAAAGGGTAGTGGTACCCGTTTAAAATTTCCATTGTCGTTTATTGGTTAACTGAACCTTTTCATCCTCGTTTGTAATTTTTGACAAGCAATGACAGATTTGTCTTTAAAAAATGGGAAATGTGGAAACGGTTATTGTTCATTGGTTGAAGTAATGTTTTTATTGTTTAATGTAAATGCCCACTCTTGTCCAGTGTGTAGTTTTTAGTATATACTTTAGTATCGCTTGCTGATTTGCTTGACTTTTCGAAGTAATACCCAAAGTATAGGTGAGGTCCAAATGTTGCCACCCCGATTATGCTATTGTTTGGTCTGTTTCTTGCTTAAGGAAATCATGAGGTCAACATCTCTGCATTTTAACAGCATGAGCTATCCATCCATCCAGTTTCTGTAGCGTTTGTCCTCACTTTGCAATTCTGCCGAACATAGTGCAACTAACAAAATATTGTACTCATAAGTACTTTTGAGGCTTCTTAGATTTGACTGCTTTCCCCCAGATGCTCTTTTTGTTTTAAAATCTAACATACAACCAAACATCTAATTTTAGTGACATTCTGTTGAGCAGCAGCCCAAAATTCTTGCAGTGCTTAATATATGTGTATAGCGCAGTACACCCTCTTTTGAAAAGTAATTTTTTTAATCAATTTCTCAGTGAAAACGAGGATTTTCGTGATGATGATTAGGCCTGCATGTTGTTGAATACTGTCAAATGTTTTATTTTTTCAAACTAAACATTTGACGTTAGTCCTTATTTTTGCAGCACGAAATCAATTGTAAAAAACAATTGTATCTGCACATTGACAAACCAAGCAATGTTTTTCTGCGGAAAATTTTGAATCTAAATGCCAACTCAGTGACTTTTTACATCTTTTGGAGTGTGCTCATTTATCTATGTGCTACTTTGAGAGCTCTTGGACCTTAGAGCTGTTATGTCAATTGGCCAAGTAAGTTTCAGTCTCAGCCCTTTTCTGTTTTTACTGAACATCCACTTTTCGGAATTACTAGCCATCAATTCGTCGCCATATTTCATGCACTTGAAGAGGTCACACTTATTTGGATCACATTCAAATGGTGTGAGACTGTACTGGTGTTAATCTCAATATGGTAAAAAAGGTTTTTATTTTAAACTGTATTAAAGATATTTATCCTTCATGTATTCATCTTTCAAAAGACATTCAATAGCTGACCAACAATATCATTGAAATAAATGCCCTGTAGGATGCATTGAGGTCTACACGACAATTCATTGTACTGTTAAGGACCTCACAATTCGATTAGATTTGGTTGCTATTCAATTAGATTTTGATTATGTCGGTTCCGATTCGGTTCAATATTGATTTAAATGGTGTGATGGTTAAAAAGTAGAAATACACTAATCATTAGAGTACCTGTTGACAATGTTGAAATATTTTTTGTTATGACTATGTGAACATTTGTGATGTTACCTAACATTTTTGAGCAATAAAACATCTGAAAAATGAACTGAAAAAGTAGAGCCTAAAAAAAAAAAAAGAACAAAAAGTTGCTGAATTTATATTGAATTGGGGGTTGGAATATTGCGATGCATGGATTAATCAATATTTTACCCACACCAATTCTTGAGTTATAAAGGCATGTTGTTTTTGTTTTGGCACTCATACAACAGCTTTAATTTTATGCATTCCTGTTTTGTCGTTTCGCCCACACTTTCTGTCATATAAATCAAACATCTTTTGACGGCAATAAAGTTGAAAATACTCACACCTTTATAGTTTTTTGTTGTTGTCAGCAGCTCATTCAAACCAAGTTAATGTATAAACTTTATTTGCTCTGAGTACTGTTAATTTGGTACCTTGAAAGAGTTAGAATTTTACTCTCAAGAGCAGTTTGAACCATGTATTCAATACACACGAACACCAGCTCTGCTGTTTGCTGCCACCTGTGAAGCCTAACAAAATAGGACTAGAAATATCAGATTAGGATTAGTGAAATAGAAATCCTAGGATTCTTCAGCGTCAAACCTCAGGTGCCACATAATTTATTATCCCCATTGGTTTGCTGTGCCTGCACGTTTCTATTTGCCACCCTCTTGTCAGGCCATGTGATTTGGCCCGAGTCAGGACAATGCTTTGATGTGCCCGTGCAGTTGCTAAGTGATAACAAGGAGCCAGTGAATAACAGTACTGTTCCTCTGTGCTCAACCTGTTACGCAGTCAATGCTGGCACAACATGCGGCATACTTTAGAGGTTAGAAAAGACCCTACCTTTTGCCAAACCTAGGATTTCTTTTAAAAAATGTTTTTAAAAAATCTTCGTTTCTATTCTGTGATCAATTAGAAGAACTGTCTTGTTGTTTTTGACAATCTCATGTAATTTACTGTAATTTAAGATAGCCTTTAAGGTTTGTCTCCCTTTTCTTTTTGTATAGGTATCAGAAGTAGAAGCAAAAGACCCAAACGAGCTTGTTGGTAAGTGTAAACACACAAAAACATTTATCTTGCACTCAATGTTAAATGAAAATATTGTTTTGGTCTAGAACAAATTTATCTGCATCGTCTGTATAGTTAGGTCAAATGTATACTTGTGTATATATTATTGTGAGCATTTCAGCGAAAGGTCTAAAGGCCAACACCCTTGCACATTTATCCCCCTAAAGTACCCCTCACAAGTCACACAATGTCATTATCACACATATATCACATATCCTGTGAAACTTCAGCTCAGTGAGAACAGCTTTTTCTTTTTTTCTTAGCCAGGGCAAAGAGTAAGTGACTGAATCAATAGTGGAAGAACAGAAAGTGACTCAGAAACAGAGATGTGTTTTGTCTTTAGGGGAAAAGACTCACCTGAGCACACAATTTTACAGGGGTTAACTTTTCTACACCTGCATGAGAGTTAAGAATATTAAAAAGCACATTGCAGGATGTTGATTATTTTACAGCAACCCTCCCTCTTTACTTTCAGATAGACTATTCATTAGTCACGTGTCATCAATGCGACAGTAGTGTATTTTTAAATATACATGGGTAGCTTCTTTTTACACTTATGGCAGAAAAGCATGTTAAAATGTTAATTAAATGTTAGTGTTAATTAAAACATGATGGCAACAAGTTATCCATGGAACTCATCAATTCTGATTGTATTACTTTCAATACGATAAGTTTCTAAATAAACAAATGGGAGGTTGGACTGCAGAGGTTGCACTGTGTAGGGCATGGGTGTCAAAACTAATTTTTGTCACGGGCCACATCGTCGTTATGACTTCCCTCGGAGGGCCACTACGACTGTGAATCGTGTTTTGGCAAATCTTTTTCAAACTAATTTTCCAACACAACCCATATAAATGAAAGATTACCTCATATGCTGTAATTACAAACAGTATACGGAACACATTGATAACCAGTTTTGAAATCAGAAGCCGATAAAAACATGTTTTTCAACTATTCCATTTCTTTTCAAAGGGGGATTGGTAACAAGAAAATGGTATTACACCAGAACACAATGAGCAATTTTGATTTGGTTTTGCGGGCCACATAAAATTATGTGGCGGGCCGGATCTGGCCCCCGGGCCACCAGACAGGTGTAGGGGCTCCTCAGTTTACAACAGTTCGGGATGTTTCGAGGTTACGAATGGCTAGTTAGCGCAGCAGCGTAAGAATGCACAAGAAGGTTTGTCTGGTTTTCATTTGATTGTCTTATATTTATGGCCTAGAATTGTTTTTCAGTATGATGGCTTTACTACTGCATTAGCATAGGCGATGTGCATTCCATCTTAGTACAAATTAGTTGCATTTGCACAGGAACAGAATGCCATCGTAAACCAAGTATCCCCTCTGTATTTATTCCAAGTGTTCCCATTGTCCATCCATCCATTTTCTGAGCCGCTTCTCCTCACTAGGGTCGCGGGCGTGCTGGAGCCTATCCCAGCTGTCATCGGGCAGGAGGCGGGGTACACCCTGAACTGGTTGCCAGCCAATCGCAGGGCACATAGAAACAAACAACCATTCGCACTCACAGTCATGCCTACGGGCAATTTAGAGTCTCCAATTCATGCATGTTTTTGGGATGTGGGAGGAAACCGGAGTGCCCGGAGAAAACCCACGCAGGCACGGGGAGAACATGCAAACTCCACACAGGCGGGGCCGGGGATTGAACCCGGGTCCTCAGAACTGTGAGGCTGACGCTCTAACCAGTCGCCCACCGTGCCGCCTGTTCCCATTGTTGGTATCAAAATATTAAGAACCAATAATGCAATTCAAAACAACACATACAAAATTAAACATTGGTTATATTTGTCTGGGGGGGGAGGGGGGATAAATAGCCCATAATCGTTTCAGTGACTTGGGTGCAGTCAATGTGTGAAGCACTAACTGGACTCACATGACTACTAAAAGGCTCTTTGTCTGCCGTTTGAAAGATGGGTCATGAAGGTCTAACACAGGAGTTGGCAATGCGAAGTGAGTAATCACTGACCCGTGCAGGTGTGTGTGTGTGTGTGTGTGTGAGAGAGATATCAGGCAGGAAATGAGTGATACAAGGAGCGGCGTTTTATGCGCGGCTCATCGAGCACACAACGTTCCCACTCAGCTATTTGTTGATTCTGGCCTCAAGCTTGAGGGTGTCATTAACTGCACCATTCAGTTAACTGTAGGCTGAAAGACTCAAGAGCTGACTAATCTAATCAGAAAAATAATGGCTAAGCAGTTCAATGTCTCCGTTTGTGCCATGAATCAACAAGCCCATTCGCTTCAGTCTTATCAGACTCGTTGTGTTTATCAACAAGAGGAAATGCAGCGTTTTTGTTTTCAAGACGACTCTATTGCCATCAGTGTTATGCGGGGGTCTGCGCGTGACTCATAACTGGACACTTGGCATTCCAGAAGCAGCGCTTGGCTCCTCTGTGTAGTCTGACAGTAAATGTCACAGTGAGCCTCCTGTCAGCAGGCTGAAGACAACTCTTTGTCTACTCTGTGAAGGGACACGCATTGTGCCGCTGTCCAAAGAGACCTGAAGGGCACAGATTTTGACTTTCTGTTTTGACTGTCTGTTTCCAGCAGAACAGATGGCAGTTGTGAAACTGATTATCATCTACTGTTGGCACACTTGACAATGTCGTTCTCTATCAATCCTGATTGTGCGGCTATTCCGTAAACACAGATTTGTGGTTGATTTTCACTTCTGAAAGTTGATTTTATTAGTTTGTCGAATAAAACTACAACATTATTTTGCTAATCTTGTTTCGACGGGTTGGGATTAGCTGACTCCCACAGTGGTGAACCCTTGTTGCAGCTACAATGTTAAATTGTCTGTGACAGTGTATGCAAGATTGTTTATCTCCACCCATTGGACTTGCCCAAATTGTCAGGGGCTACTGTTTCTTCTTGAAAAGACAGTGTACAAGGTTCAACATAACTGCTGCATATTTCCTCATCATGAAAATGTATACGAGCTTGCATACATTGCATAGTATTAGTTGTGCATCCACCAAGCAAAGGCAATGCCCTGTCCCACCTCTCTTCCTAAAAGTGGCCGAGCTCTAACCATCACGACAGCAGCAATGGTGCATCTTCAAGGGGAGATGTTGCTCCTCTGCTGACACGCACGGAGAACTCTGTGGCAAGTCTGTACTGATGCGTGTGAGTCAGAAGTCATGCTTGAGCAGTAAACCAGGGTAAACGGCAAAGGCGCTGGAAAGCATTCGTCAGGCTACAGAGGCTTTGGCACGGTACACCACCAACAAAAAAAACTCCCTCGTGACCATTGATATTTACGACCAAACATAAGTAAAACAGGCATTCTGCCTTCCTTTATCAACCACAACGAGTGGGGTTCTTTGTGTGCTTTAATGAATGCAATGCAGTGAAAAGCAAATTAAAAAAAAAAAAGTTTCCAGTATTATCGGATTCTGTAAAGAAGAATTAATGCATCGTAGAATGCATTTGGTTTTAAAGGCCTTGAGCACATGACTTTCTGTTTCTTACATATTTGTTTAAAAATAAAACTTAATTTGTATATTATTTGCGCTTATTTTTAGCATATGCTATCTCAGAAAGTTGCTATTCACAAATACCAACATTAGGCCTGAGGTAACAGTAGAATGCATATACACAATGTTTTCGAGGTTCTTTCTTGCCCCGTACTTTTTGCCGTCACGTTTTGTGGAAATCCGTCATCTCTCTTTGCAGACTGCAAAAGAGAAAATAGCACTTCCCCACTTTCTCAGTTTGTGATATCAGAAAGATGACGTCAATGTAATGCAACATTGTGAGACACAGGAGTACATTTGCTACACTAGCATTACAAACACAATTCTGCCATTGGCTGTGAGATACTTGAACCAAATTAACTGTTTTTATTCCTATTAGTACCCCGCCTCCTGTCCGATGACAGCTGGGATAGGCTCCAGCACTCCCGTGACCCTAGTGAGGAGAAGCGGCTCAGAAAATGGATGGATGGATATTCCTATTAGTCAAAAAACAAATGTTATACGCAGAAGATTCAATTCGGCTGAGAGGGCCCCACTTTCCTTTTTGTCTTGTTTAATCCAAAAGCACTGGTTTTCAAAAAAGAACTGAGGATCTTTACAAATATGTTTTAAAATGTCAAACTGGAGAGGACTAGCTATTCATTTTATTAATGCATTTGATATAAGTATGGTAGTTGATAAGATCAAGCAAAATGTTACAAAGGAAGTCACATCCTAGTACTCATTGCGCTAAGATTGATGGTGGTCATTCCCGAGTATGCTTTAAAAAGAAGACGTCTTCAGCTTGCTGAGCTAAAAGTCAGCTACTGGGTAAATGATCCTCAAATCTCTAGTCAAGTTTGAACTTGTCTTACATGCAGGGAAAAGCTCCTGCTTTTGCACTCATACGTAACACACAGTTTGCAACACGCATTCAGTGTGTGACAGACACCTGAATGAGCGAAACAGCTATTTGTCTGTGCGATGGTGTGAAACGATGGAACGTCTGGCCTCTATTCAGAGGAGACCCTGCAAAAGCAAAACAGACGATGGTTACAAAGGAAATGATGGAGATAGAAAAGGCGCCTCCCTTGTCTTTCCAAGCTTCAACAGCAACCACTCCCTGTCAGAGATGTGCATTTTTAGCTCCAATATGTCCTGCAAAACCAACTTATTCTACAGGACTTCAGTGAATGACCTTGTTACAAACATTCTGACCCCTTCATCTTTAAAACTTTGCAGCAGTTGTGTATTAAGTCAAATAATTAAAACAGTTACCTGCATTTGCATAGCATTTTCTTTCTTAGTTCAACCTTCTTTTGAGTGGAAGGCATGCAAAACAACACTGCAAAAGTGGAGAATTGAAAGGGCTCATATTTTTCTTTCTTCTCCACAGCTCTCTTCTCAGAGAAGGTGAGAAACATGTCACCTGATGAGATCCGAATTCCACCCGAGCCCCCGGGACGCTGCTCAAGCCAACTTCAGGTACCCACTCCTCTACAGTTATGTGATCATTAATAAGCTCTCATTGCTTCCCTCTTCTCTTTAATCAAACATATTGTAACTTATGATATACAGTACATAGCCATGAAGGACATGGTATTGTCTTCAATCAGACCAGAGTAGAGGCTGTTGTTGATGTTATCAGGCTTGTGTAATTCTGAGCTCATCCTCCGGCTCGAATAGACTCTCGCAGGTATTCATGTTTTATGTGCACACTGCACAGGTTGGAGGTAATAAAATTGTCCTGCTCAAAGCTGAATACTTGGCTCTGGCTGCTTTGGCAGCAGTCAATACATGCCTCTTATGCAAGGTACAGTTTGGAGTACAAAATAAAAACACAAAACAAAGGTGCGAAGAATTGAGACGTAAGTGATTTTAAACACACACACAAAAAAACAACTTTGCTAGCACTGCCCAAACTCTACTTGACTCCCTCTACTGCAGTTATTCTCTACCAGTGTGCCGGGGCACATTATTGTGCCGTGAGCGCTCTTCAGGTGTGCCGTGGGAAATTATACAAGTTTACATAATTGCTCCAAAAATTATTTATTTACAAGAAATAATGTATCTATGTTCATCTATTTATGCTAGTGAGGCATAGTGACAGACAGAACAAATGCATGCTATTTTATTAGATTGCAGGAACTACATGCAGTAATTAATGTATCCACTTTTTGTGACATTTTGGTTTGTTGGTGTGCCGTGAGATTTTTCAATTGTAAAATATGTGCCTTGGCTCCATAAAGGTTGGAAAGCACTGCTCTACTGACCTCCCATCAGTGTTCATATCACTGAAGCTGACAAGGAAAGAATGCTAATTTGAGGGGCTGCAGCATCCAAATTGCCGTGCTCCATGAAAGGCTAGTAAAAGACAGACATTAAAAGAAAATTGGCAATGGCTTGTCCACGAACCTCAAAGAGGGGTTCTGAATCCATGATTTATAGCTCTCTATCACTCAGTCTGTAGGATCAATCATAGAAGTAGCATTGACTCCACTCAGTTGTCGTACAACACCAAAGTTCAAGTAAGCAATTTATTGAATACTGTCATCGTCTACAACTTTAGGAAGCTTTATAAAAGCATAATTGTTTCCTTTCAAATAGCGTTTTTTGCGCTAAATCCAGTATTAGTCAGGCTTGCAATTTAAGTAGTCATCAGTGCGTTAGCACAGTCGCCTTTGTCAGGTAAATAATTGCGCACCTTCATTTGCCTCGGGTGAAATTCTGGTGTCTACATAAATTCAGAGACTGCAATCAGATTTGTTCTGTAAGACGCAGAGGCAGGTCAGGACACAAGGCAGATTTAGTAAGTGAACAGCTCAACTTTATCCCCGCCAGGCTTCTATTCCCACACCTAAGTAGTGAACTAATGATTCACATTCACCAGTATTTCCTGGGTATCCCTGGCCTCAGGACACGCATAGCCAAAAGTGCTTCAGTGTTACTAACATGTTCTCTTAGTGTCTTCTTCTTTTCCTTTCGGTTTGTCCCTTTAGGGGTCACCACAGCACGTCATCATTTTCCATGTAAGCCTATCTCCTGCATCCTCCTCTCGAACACCAACTGCCCACATGTCTTCTCTCATGACATCCATCAACCTCTTTGATCCTCCTCTAGCTCTCTTGCCTGGCAACTACATCCTCATCCTTCTACCAATATACTCACTATGTCTCCTCTGGACGTGTCCAAATCATCGAAGTCTGCTCTCTCTAACTTTGTCTCCAAAACATCGAATTTTGGCTGTCCCTCTGATGAGCTCATTTCTAATATTATCCAACCTGGTCACTCCGAGAGCGAACCTCAACATCTTCATTTCCGCCACCTCCAGCTCTGCTTCCTCTTGTCTCTTCAGTGCCACTGTCTCTAATCCGTGCATCATGGGTGGCCTCACCACTGTTTTATAAACTTTGCCCTTCATCCCATCAGAGACTCTCACATAACACACCTGACACCTTCCTCCACCCGTTCCAACCTGCTTGGACCCGTTTCTTCACTTCCTGACCACACTCACCATTGCTCTGGACGGTTGACCCCAAGTATTTAAAGTCCTCCACCCTTGCTATCTCTTCTTCCTGTAGCCTCACTCTTCCCCCACCACCCCTCTCATTCATGCACATATATTCTGTCTTACTTCAGCTAATCTTCATTCCTTTGCTTTCCAGTACATGCCTCCATCTTTCTAACTGTTCTTCCACCTGCTCCCTGCTTTCACTGCAGATCACAATGTTATCTGCAAACATCATGGTCCATGGGGATTCCAGTCTAACCTCATCTGTCAGCCTATCCATCACCACTGCAAACAGGAAGGGGCTCAGGACTGATCCCTGATGCAGTCCCACCTCCACCTTAAATTCATCTGTCACACCTACAGCACACCTCACCACTGTTCTGCCGCCCTCGTACATGTCCTGTATTATTCTAACATACTTCTGCCACTCCAGACTTCCGCATGCAGTACCACAGTTCCTCTCTGGGTACTCTGTCATAGGCTTTCTCTAGATCTACAAAGACACAATGTAGCTCCTTCTGACCTTCTCTGTACATTTCCATCAACATCCTCAAGGCAAATAATGCATCTGTGGTACTCTTTCTAGGCATGAAACCATACTGTTGCTGGCAAATACTCACTTCTGTCCTGAGTTTAGCCTCCACTACTCTTTCCGACAACTTCATTGTGTGGCTCCTCAATAGTTCCCACAGCTCTGCACATCACCCTTGTTCTTAAAAATGGGCACCAGCAGACTTTTCCTCCATTCTTCAGGCATCTTCTCACGCGCTAGAATTGTATTGAACAAGCTGGTCAAAAACTCCACAGCCACCTCTCCTAGATTCTTCCATACCTCCACAGGAATGTCATCAGGACCAACTGCCTTTCCATTTTTTATCATCTTTAATGCCTATCTAACTTCGCCCTTACTAATCGTTGCCACTTCCTGGTCCACCACAATTGCCTCTTCTACTCTCCCTTCTCCCTCATTTTCCTCATTCATCAACTCCTCGAAGTATTCTTTCCATCTATCTAGCACACTACTGGCACCAGTCAACGTATTTCCATCTCTATCCTTAATCACCCTAACCTGCTGCACATCCTTCCAATCTCTATTCTCCTGTCTGGCCAACCTGTATAGATCCTTTTCTCCTTCTTTAGTGTCCAACCTGGCATACATGTCATCACATGCCTCTAGTTTAACCTTTGCCATCTCTACCTTTGCCCTATGTCACATCTCAATGTATTCCTTTCACCTCTCCTCGGTCCTCTCAGTGTCCCACTTCTTCTTAGCTAACCTTTTTCCTAGTATGATTTCCTGTGCTGTGAGGTTCCACCACCAAGTCTCCTTCTCTCCTTTCCTGCCAGAAGGTACACCAAGTACTCTCCTGCCTGCCTCTCTGATCACCTTGGCTGTAGTGGTCCAGTCTTCTGGAAGCTTCTCCTGTCCACCGAGAGCCTGTCTCACCTCTTCCCGAAAAGCTGCACAACACTCGTCCTGTCTCAGCTTCCACCACATGGTTCTCTGCTCTGCCTTTGTCTTCCTAATCTTCCTCCCCACCACCAGAGTCATCTTGCACAACACCATCCTATGCTGTCTAGCCACACTCTTCCCTACCACTACTTTACAGTCGGTAACCTCCTTCAGATTACGTTGTCTGCACAAGATGTAATCCACCTGGGTGCTTCTACCTCCGCTCTTGTAGGTCACACTATGTTCCTGCCTCTTCTGGGAAAAATGTGTTCACTACAGCCATTTGCATCCTTTTTGCAAAGTCTACCACCATATGTCCCTCCAAGTTCCTTTCCTGGATGCCGTGCTTACCCTTCACTTCTTCATCACCCCTATTTCCTTCACCAACATGTCCATTACAATCTGCACCAATTACGACTCTCTCTGTCTGGGATGCTCAGGAAGACTTCGCCTAGCTCCTTCCAGAATTTCTTTTTCATCTCCAGGTCACGTCCTACCTGTGGGGCATAGCCACTAATCACATTATACATAGCACCCTCAATTTCAAGTTTCAGCCTCATCACTCGATCTGATACTCTTTTCACCTCCAAGACATTCTTAGCCAACTCTTCTTTTAAAATAACCCCGACTCCATTTCTCTTCCCATCTACACCATGGTAAAATAATTTAAACCCTGCCCCTAAACCTTACTGCCTTTCCACCTGGTCTCCTGGACACACAATATATCAACTTCTCCTAATCATCATGTCAACCAACTGCTGGGATTTTCCTGTCATAGTCCCACCATCCAAAGTCCCCACATTCAGTTCTAGGCTCTGTGCTTTCCTCTTCTCTTTCTGGCAAAGAAGCCGCTTTCCACCTCTTCTTCGACCCACAGTAGTTGAATTTCCACCGGCGCCCTGCAGGTTGACGGCGCCGGTGGCGGACGTTGTTAACCCAGGCCATGACCGAGCCGGTATGGAATTCTTTGGATGAACGCTCATATTTGTTTGGCAAAGTTTTAAGCCAGATGCCCTTCCTGACGCAACCCTCTGCATTTATCCGGGCTTGGGACCGGCCTACTGTTTGCACTGGCTTGTGCCCACCATAAGGCTGCATTCATGTTCTCTTAGTGTGATTGTTTTTTTTTGTTTTTATTTGCTATTTCACAACTGCAAGAATGTATCTGCTCTGAACACTTTCCAGGTATCTTCTCCAATCATGCCCTGAACATTCCTGGAAAACAATTCTTGGTTTAGATCTTGAGTTTAGCTGGATCTCAGATGTGCACTGTATGAGATTTAAAAATAAATAAATAAATAAAAACACCAGACTCATTTTTTCTATGGAGTTGCCACTATTAAACTAGGAAATGCCTCATCCTCGACAGATGTGTGACACTTATAATTGTTTTTTTCTGACAGTTTTCGAATTTTATGCTGAGGTTCTTATCTGCGACAAAATTATTTCCTGGTTGCTTGACAGATAATTTTGTCAACATTGTTTTCTTGAAGTGAAGATGACTGGAGAAGCTTTGGACTTGTTTTCACTTGCTGTGCCTTTTTCCCCTCGATGGAGAATGCCAAAAGACCTAAAATGAGAGAAAGACACTTGCCAATTTGGCTGTATGATAAATTGTGCAACTCTTTTCTGTAATGGCTACTGTTGGATTTATCTTACCCAACATTATAAAAAATAGACACAAAAGGAATGAAGACGCTTGTTTCTTTTTCTCATGAGGAGGGCGCATGGGAGATTGTTCAGATTACAGCCTCTCAACACGCTCGAAACAATCTCTCCCGTCGCTCCTGCATTTATTTGAAAATAGGGAGGTTTACAAGACCAAACGTACTAAGCTACAAGACACAACACACTAAGGGTAGGGTTTCAAGGTGAAAACATGGGACCAACACCTGCCACGTCCCGGCCGCGTCCTTCTCTCTGATGATTCCTGCTGAGTCATCTTGAAGGCGAGACATCTTTCTTTCTAAAAATTGTCCATAATACTAATGCAAGCTAAGCAAATAAATGATAACTTATACAGTATATCTAACAGCTACTCTACTAATCAAAAAGTATTTCTGAATTTTTAGACATGTATTTTTAGAGTCTCTCAAGGATGCATATTATGCTTTTTTTTAACAGTTCATAGCTGTCTTAATAACATGTTTGTGGCATGATTTTGACAAAATACCCCACGATCAAGAATTTTACAGCACATTTCTTTCCATTGTGAACTCTGTTAATTTTAAGGGCGGATCTGTCTTATGCAGTCAGCCAGCCCTCATCCTGCCCCACCTTCTGGGCCAATGGCAAGCCCAGCCTTTTCCTTAGAATGACAAGCAGTGGGCTGGAACTTGTGGCTTTGTTCCGGCCAGCAATTGGATTGCAATTCCCACTTCCACCTCACTTGGCAGTGAGTGTTTGCGGTGGCCAGGAAATTGATCCTTCTCCATTGTTATTGTTTTTTGTTTGTTTGTTTGTTTGTTTTTGAATCTTTTTCGGACATGCGGTTCGTGCGTTGTTTTTCAAAGCTTCCTGTGGGACTATTTTGAAATGAAAATACCGACCGCGCCATACCACTGGAGATGAGTTGAACACAATCATTGGAAAAAGACAATTGTGACATTCGGACAGCCATCATAAAAATAAAAAAGCAATTGCAAGACCTCACAAATTGGAGGCAGGCTTAGAGGAGGCGCAGGTTGGGTCAAGGCTCACGAAGGAAAATAAAAGTTTATTTTCTCTACTAAAATCCATCAGTCCATTTTCTACCACTCACTGGTAGCCAGTTAATCACAGGGACCATATTGACAAACAACTATTTACAATTCACACACAGTTTTAGTCTTCAATTAACCTAAGAAGAATGTTTTTCAAGTGTGGGAGAAGTCAGAGTACTTAAGGAGGAAAAAATCCATACTATATAAAAGTATATGTAAACTGCACACAGGAGGACCTGAGATTCAAACCCAGAACATCTCAACTGTAAGGCAGACCATGTTGCCTGAAAGGAACTTGATGAATTAAATAACATCCGATCTGTAACATGCAGCCTTGGATGCAGAGTAGAATAGCACAGGTCTATGAAACTGGTCAATGGAAGGAAAAGCTGGAGGGAGTTGTCGCTCTTCATGTTGGAGCAACATTCCGCTATTTCATGTTTTCATTTTTATGGAAGGCCTGATTTATCATTCGTGATACTCTGTACATTGGCCAGTTGACAGTGTCTCCTGTTTGTCGAATAACAATTACCTTTGCTTTTCGCAGGTCTGATCGTATGTTTAGTGGATGCTTTTGTTTTTGGTAGACAGGATGCCCATCTACCCTGTCAATTCACATCCTCTCAATGTTGTTGTCGCAACAGGAGAAGATCCACAAGCTGTACGAAAGAAAGCTCCATGGAGATTTCGACACTAACAGCCACATTCAGAAGAAAAAAGAATTCAGAAATCCAAGGTATGGACCTTAGCTCACACATATTCAGACACAAAAGTGTTATGTGTGATTTCAGTAGATCAGAACTATAGTTGCTTTAAATAAATTATATAGTCTATTCTTAGTAAAATCTTACAGGGATCTTTTTTTCCTTTTTTTTTTTTCTTTCTAGTATTTACGAGAAGCTCATTCAGTTCTGCAGTATAGACGAACTGGGCACTAACTACCCAAAAGATATGTTTGATCCTCACGGCTGGTCAGAGGACTCGTACTACGAAGCTCTCGGTATGGTGGTTTTCTTTCAGCATCTCCTTATGATTTTAAGAATTTCTTATGAACTCATTCTTTCAGCTAAAGCACAAAAAGTGGAGATGGACAAGCTGGAGAAAGCCAAAAAGGAGCGGACCAAGGTTAGACTTAAAAGCAAGTTAACACACTATTTTATGTCTACACATTAACACTTAGAAACCATTTTGCCATGCTATGCTCTCATAACTGTTGCTCATGCTCAGACATTTTTTCCCTTTACCTGTAAATTTAATTATTGCATTTCATAAAGTCTGCACAGGGAGAGGCAACATTGACACATGCCGCTGTCATCAGTACCAACAACATCATTCCAGCAGCTGCATATTAGTCATAAAGGGGACTAGAAAGAACATGTAGTACCCTGCATGAGCTGCTCTGTTCTTCTGTCTTGTGAAATGTACTCAGTTGCATGCAGGTTAAAATAAGAGTTTGAAGTGTGTTTGTTAAATACTGATTGTGCCCTGAAGCAAGATCCCCATAAATTGCATGTAATCAGTGGCTCCATATTCCAGTGGTTCTAATCAAACATGACCAGTCAATTTAATTCAAATGTACTAATTCGACATTACACCGTTTTGATCGGGCTGATCGGTATTGGCCGATATTTAGCATTTTATGCTGATCGGCTTAAATGTCATAATTCGCCGAGCTCCGCAAAAGACATTAACTCAGCATCGCCGCGTGCACAGTATATTTGAATCCAAAAGCTAGTTTATTTTTAGCCTTGTCCCGTGTCTTTTGACGTAGTACTGTAAATATCTGACGGCCAATGAAGTAATTTATAAAAAAAAAAACAAAAAAAAACGTTGGAGACAGGCAACACGTAACGCCCGGATTAGACAAATTTGCTCTTTCGCGATTGCACTGTCAGGCTACTGCAATAAACCGCATCCCGTTTTTTACGATCATTGGGCTTTATCTTGTCAACTCAAATGTAACCGGATACACTGGACAACAAGAGTGGAGTGTGTCAAAATGGGGGGAAAACGTGTGTTGGTGGTCACCGGTGCTCAGGACAGGAGAGGATGTTCATTTAAGGCTTGCTTGAGGTATGTTAACATACCTGTAATACAATATGGCTCGCAATCATGCAATAAAATGTTATGTAGCCTAGCAAGCTAGCGGTAGCACAAACAGTTGGACGCAAACATGCCGCCGTTCTGTCGAATCATGCTCTAAAGTTTCGGTGTGGGTGAGGTAATTTAATTTAAAATAAAGTAATTTAATTACAGTAAGTTAGCACCCATTATTTCTGTCGTGTAATGTTTGTTTGACCTGACTGATTAGAATACACGATCTGACTAGAGCAGTGATTTCCCACCTTTATGGAGCAAAGGAACATATTTTACAATTGAAAAATCTCACGACACACCAACAAACAAAAAAGTCAAAAAAAGTGGGTACATTAATTACTGTATTTACTTCCTGCCATCTAATAATCACTATGCCTCACTGGCAGAGAGGAACAAAGATACATTTATTGTAAATATATATTTTTGAGAAATTAAGTACACAAGTATAAAACGTAAATGAACAGATCATTTAAATAGACACATTCCTCCATCTTGTGATCGGATCGGTTATCGTTTTTTAAACTCGCTGATCGGTGATCGGACCCAAAAATCCTGATCGTTTAAAGCCGAGTACTAATGCTGGGTGTGCTTTTGTGCAGATCGAGTTTGTCACAGGTACGAAAAAGGGCACCAACCCATCCAACACATCAGCTTCAACCACAAACAGCAGCAGCACAACCAACACAGCCACAGGTAAATATGCACTAACTTGCAGTCATGCACATTTTTTTAAGGTGCGAACTACACTATATTTCTGTCTCGTGTGAACAAAAACACTCCCAAGGACACACTGCTACCAAAAAAATTGTAGAAAGATATACTTAATCCCAAGAAAACAATTAATTGATTTCAAAATGAAAATTACAATTATATTGCAGCTTCTACATTCTCTTCCTTGAATCTCTAATTATTTTAAATCTTCTAAAATTCTTCATTCATATAACAAAGTACTTGATCTGAACAGTTGAACTGGTCAATTTAGGGAGGTGGGATTTTCCTGATGGTCAGTATAGTGGCGGATCTATTCTAGTCGAATACAGGGCCACTGGCCACCCCAATATCCTGAAAAGTCCTTGACTTTTTGCTTTGTCACCTAACTGTTTTTTAATTAATAAATAAATGCAAATAACATTTACATAATTGCATTTTGGCACCCACAGATTCACCTATTTGCAGATTTCTTTCTAATTTTCTCTTTTTTTTTTTTTTATTAATACTGTTGTTTGTTTTCTGGAGTTAACCAACCCCGAAATCACTTATTGGCCGTTCATCCCTGCTTTATTCAAGAGTGTTTGAGGTTTTTATCCATCCATCCATTTTCTGAGCCGCTTCTCCTCACTCGGGTCGCGGGCGTGCTGGAGCCTATCCCAGCTGTCATCGGGCAGGAGGCAGGGTACACCCTGAACTGGTTACCCGCCAATCGCAGGGCACATAGAAACAAACAACCATTCGCACTCACAGTCATGCCTACGGGCAATTTAGAGTCTCCAATTAATGCATGTTTTTGGGATGTGGGAGGAAACCGGAGTGCCCGGAGAAAACCCACGCAGGCACGGGGAGAACATGCAAACTCCACACAGGCGGGGCCGGGGATTGAACCCGGGTCCTCAGAACTGTGAGGCTGACGCTCTAACCAGTCGTCCACCGTGCCGCCTCTTTGTGGTTTTTAATTTTTTAAATATATTTCAATGCAATTGTAATAAGCGTCAGTTATCTGATTGATTGGTTTGCATGTGTTACTGTAAATGAATTAAAGGTTACGAACAATGTCAAAGTGGCCCATCATCCTTCAGTTGTTTTGTATGCGGCCCTGGGAAGAGACCATTGGAACACACCAGGTTTCAACAATTAACATACAGTGGGTATGGCAAGTATTCAGACCACCTTAAATTTTTCACTCTTTTTTTATATTGCAGCCATTTGCTAAAAACGGAATTGAAATTTTTGCAGATTTATTAAAAAAGAAAGACTGAAATATGACACAGCCATTAATATTCAGACCCTTTGCTCAGTATTTAATAGAAGCGTCCTTTTGAGCTAATACAGCGATAAGTCTTTTTGGGAATGATGCAGTTTTTCACACCTGGATTTGGGGATCCTGTCATTCCTCCTTGCAGATCCTCTCCAGTTCTATCAGGTTGGATGGTGAACGTTGGTGGACAGCCATTTTCAGGTCTTTGCAGAGATGCTCAATTGGGTTTAAGTCAGGGCTCTTGATGGGCCATTCAAAAACAGTCACGGAGTTGTTCTTCGGTATTTTAGCTGTGTGCTTAAGGTCATTATCTTTTTTGAAGGTGACCCTTCGGCCCAGTCTGAGGTTCTGAGCACTCTGGAGAAGGTTTTCGTCCAGGATATCCGGGTACTTGGCCGCATTCGTCTTTCCTTCGATTGCAACCAGTCTCCCTGTCCCTGCAGCTGAAAAACACACACACAGCATGATGCTGCCACCACCATGCTTCACTGTTGGGACTCTATTGGACAGGTGATTGGCAGTGCCTGGTTTTCTCCACACGCCACTTAGAATTAAGGCCAGCAATTTTTATCTTGGTCTCATCAGACCAAAGACTCTTATTTCTCACTATCTTGGAGTCCTTCAGGTGTTTTTTATTTTTTATTTTTATTTATTTATTTTTTTTGCAAACTCCATGCAGGCTTTCATTTGTCTTGCACTGAGGAGAGGCTTCCGTCGGGCCACTCTGCCATAAAGCCCTGACTGGTGGAGGGATGCAGTATAGTTGACTTTCTAGAACTTTCTCCCATCGACCAACTGTATCTCTGGAGCTCAGCCACAGTGATCTTTGGGTTCTTCTTTACCTCTCTCACCAAGGCTCTTCTCCCCCAATTGCTCAGTTTGGCCGGACGGCCAGCTCTTGGAAGGGTTCTGATCGTCCCAACCGTCTTCCATTTCAGGATTATGGGGAGAACATGCAAACTGTGCTCTTAGGAATCTTAAGTGCAGCAGGATGTTTTTGTAACCTTGGCCAGATCTGCTCCTTGCCACAATTCTGTCTCTGAACTCTTCAGGCAGTTCCTTTGACCTCATGATTCTCATTTGCTCTGTCATGTACTGTGAGCTGTAAGGTCTTATATAGACAGGGGTGTGGCTTCCCTAATCAAGTCCAATCAGTATAATCAAATACAACTGGACTCCAATGAATGTGTAGAACCATTTTAAGGATGATCAGAAGAAATGGACAGCACCCGAGTTAAATGTGTGACACCGCAAAGGGTCTGAATACTTATGGCTGTGTGATATTTCAGTTTTTCTTTTTTAATAAATCAACAAAAATGTTAACAATTTAGTTTTTTTCTGTCAATATGGTGTGCTGTGTGTACATTAATGAGGGAAAAAATGAACTTAAATGATTTTAACAAATTGCTGCAGTATAACAAAGAGTAAAACATTTAAGGGGGTCTGAAAACTTTCCGTACCCACTGTAGGTAGTTGGGGGGGGAAAAAATGTTTTGCTAGGTGGTCAATTAGTCACGTTTTTCCACTATTCTTGACAGGGCTAGTTTTACTGTATTCTACTAAAAATGGGAAATTCATTCTCATTGAAATAACAATTGTTTAGTTAACGAAATGTTAAAAAAAGAAATATTCCAGCTTTGACTTGTCTCAGCAGATTCTCACAAGAGGAAGAGCAAGTGGGACTCTGCCATCCCAGTGACCCTGGCCCAGCCCACGCTCATCAGCACCACCACGGCCACCCTGCCCTCCGTCGTGTCTGTGACGACGACAGCCAGCGGCACCAAGACCACCGTCATCTCTGCGGTGGGCACCATCGTAAAGAAAGCCAAACAGTGAAACCGGTCCCTGTGCAGATGATTGAAAGCTACTGGTGCAGCATTATGGCTCTTGTTCCAAAAAGGCCTTTTGAGGACATATGATTTTATTTTTTATTTTTTTAACATTTGTAAATACTGTGTTGCTGATACAGTAAATAAATAATCAGATATTCCCTTTTCAGTGAAATTCCTGTTGTGATTTGTCATTTAAACAAACTTTATAACTATTCAATACATATTGCTCAGTGGAATCAGAAAATGTTCTTCTAGATAATGTATATACAGTGGGTACGGAAAGTATTCAGACCCCCTTAAATTTTTCACCATCTTGCAGTCGTTCAGGTGTTTTTTTTTTGTTTTTTGTTTGTTTGTTGTTTTTTTTTTAAGCAAGTCCATGCGGGCTTTGTGTCTTGCATTGAGGAGAGGCTTCCGTCAGGCCACTGCCATAAAGCCCCGACTGGTGGAGGGCTGCAGTCATGGTTGACTTTGAAAAGTGGAAGGACATTCCATGATTCCTGATTAAGCAGACAAATAGGAGCAAATAAAAAAGAAAAGAAAAGGGGGACCTCGAACTGAGCTCTGTGGGACCCCACATGAGGGCAACTGAGGAGGAAACTGAATTGCCAAGGTTGACACAAAAGGTCCTTTCTGCCAGGTATGACCTGCACCACTCCCAACGCCTTGGCCCTGATGCCCACCCACTGCTACTGGGAGATCATGATGTCATGGTCCATGGTGTCTAATGCAGCAATTAAATCTAAAAGCACGAGCATAACACCGTCGGCGGTCTATGGCTAAAAAGATGTAATTATGCATCCATCCATCCATTTTCTGAGCCGCTTCTCCTCACTCGGGTCGCGGGCGTGCTGGAGCCTATCCCAGCTGTCATCGGGCAGGAGGAGGGGTACACCCTGAACTGGTTGCCAGCCAATCGCAGATGTAATTAAAAAAACCTTTAAAAGAGCTGATTCTGTACTATTCAGAATTTTGAAACAAGATTGGAAGACCTCAAGAACGTTGCGCTCATTTTAAAAACATTAACTTCTCCAGCATTTTTGAGAGAAATATGTAACTTCTCCTGACGAAACCTCTTTAAATGGACTGTCACAAATGTGCCCTCATCGTGATGGCCATTCCTCTGTTCAAATATTTGAACGACATGCTCATAACTGGACTTGTTGCACGTGCACAGCAGAGGTGCTGGCATGGCACAGAACGTGACATACAATCCTCAAGTGCTCCACATTCACAAAGACGATTAAAAAGCTCTGTGTACGTGTTTTGCAAAGGGGAGAGCAGGCGGAATAAGACGGTGGCAACCAGAAATAAGAGTTGAAGAGTTTAAACATCGTCTAACAACAGACAACAAGGAGAACAGTGTATTCTGAAGTTGATCAGCTGCACGGTAAATTTGACTAAATGTCCCTAAACTTGTTTGTACACTACTCAGTAAAAGCAAAGTTACCCTTTAATATGATTTCATCTTGTACATGTCTGATCCGCACATAAAACCTTATAAGCGTGTCTTCTACAACATCTACAACCCCAACCCCGATTCCAATGAAGTTGGGATGTTGTGTTCAACATCAATAAAAACAATACAATGATTTGCAAATCGTGTTCAACCGATAATTGAATACACTACAAAGACAAGATATTTAATGTTCAAACTGATAAACATTATTATTTTTAGCAAATAATCATTAACTTAATATTTTAATGCTGCAACAGGTTCCAAAAAAGTTGGGACAGGTGGCAAGAAAGACTGAGAAAGTTGAGGAATGCTCATCAAACACCTGTTTGGAATATCCCACAGGTGAACAGGCTAATTGGGAACAGGTGGGTGCCATGATTGGGTGTAAAAGGAGCTTCCCTGAATCATTCACAAGCAAAAATGGAGCGAGGCTCACCTCTTTGTGAACAAGTGTGTGAGAAAATCGTCGAACAGTTTAAGAACAATGTTCCTCAATGTACAATTGCAAGGAATTTAGGGTTTTCATCATCTACAGTCCATAATATCATCAAAAGGTTCAGAGAATCTGAAGTTCTGCTGACTGTCACAACCCCAGTCAATTTCAAGGCACATATCTCAATCAAGCAAATGCATATTTTTGTTCTATATCCCCTTGTTGTGACATTTTTGTTTGGTGGTATGCTATGAGATTTTTTTTTCCAATGTAAATATGTGCCGTGGCTGAATAAAGGTTGGGAAACACTGCGCTAAACCACTGTGCTGCCTGCGATTAAAACACATCTTAAAGAGTTTCGAACGGTAATGTCACTACAGAATTCCAAATATCTGCAGCTAATTTAATCATTTTGTGGTGGACGAGTTGCGGAGTGTATTCATCACTGAATGAACTCACTGATCCAAAAGCAGGCAGTTTTTTTGTCATGTAAATTGGCGAGGAGTTCTCAGACCAGGCTCAGTCAGACAAGAGTGTGCAAGTGGAGAGATAACTGCTTCCTGCAAAACAACAAGAAATTTTAGTTCAGTAGCTTGTTGGAAGCGAGCAGCCCTGTGGAGCTTCATGTTTCCACTTCACCCGGACAACATCTTGTTCACTGTAAGTAAAGGCACATTGTACATGCTTTCAGATGGTACTTACTTAAGATGACACATGAAATGAATGAATAGTTGAATAGTGAGCAGTTCAATTTACTGTAAACTTGTACTTTGTGACAATGAATAATGGCTCAGTCTCTTCAAAGTGACTTCTTGTTACCTGCTATATGATCCATGATGTACTATGAATGTGAGTCAAAAAGTATCTAAGCAGAGGTTCAGGTTAGAATCGTACCTTGGGCTTTTGGGCTGTTTTCCAGGTACTCCTGCTTCCTCAAGCATTCCAAATAGCAATACAGTTACAGATGACACAACCAAGTATTATATATATATATATATATATATATATATATATGCCTATTTCCAAAAAGGTGTTTGAATAAATTGTGAATTTCTCCGGATTGTGACCTAATAGTTCATCTTATTCTTTCGACACCATTTCCTCACCTGTGATTTGGCAGCTTGGGTGGTGCAAAGATCTGACATTTTCAAGCAATGGTTAGACTACAAGGAGACACTACCACGTTAAAACCAAAAGCTAAACGGAGCTGCAGTGTTGGAAGCCCAGATTAGCGTAGCGAACAGCATTATCAGCGTTAAGTTTCTGATAAGCGGCACATACTTGATTGTTCTGTGATGATGTGGCCATGGTGGGAGGTTTGGTGATGTGTCTGCACAAGTGTAGTTTGGCAGCGTGGTGATGAAGTGCTACTTTCATGAGTGAAAATAGAAAGATGCTTTTATCGTCTTCACACGAGCATGTGTGCGCTTACCAGTTGGCACTTGCTTTTTTTTTTTTAAATGTGGTATAATTTTTTTATCCTTGAGAGATTTTAACGAATGCATCTCACAGACATGTTAAGACAGCTGGGAACGACTTTAAATTGTGAAAATGCATAATATATCTCTTTGGAATTCTGATGAGCTATTGAAAATTCATTCAAGAGCAACCAGATGTTTGAGTTTGAGATTGCATTCAAGATTACATTCTTTTAATTTAAAATGAGACTTTTACACATATTTTATATCTTTTAGCTC
Source organism: Phycodurus eques (assembly GCF_024500275.1). Lineage (NCBI taxonomy): Eukaryota > Metazoa > Chordata > Actinopteri > Syngnathiformes > Syngnathidae > Phycodurus > Phycodurus eques. The sequence continues at coordinate 13,905,683 of NC_084543.1, read as the reverse complement.
CTCCTTAATGAGAAAGTGCTGTTTAACCAGCATCACTGCGAAAGTGTCAGCCGTTAAAAAAACAGGAGGAGGAGGAGGAAGATGAGTAGCACCCTGCAGAATGTTACTCCCACAGAGGAAGTCCGCTTTTGTAGTGAACCCGATCTGGTTGCTAGGGGCAGGACTTTGTATGCCACTGTTCACGCTGGCCATTGTGGTATGTGCAGGGGGAGAAGAAAAAGCTGCTTTCACCTCAGCTGCGTTTAACCCACTACTTCCCACATGTCAGAAAACATTCCTTACTTCCTTTCAAATGACACTTGTAGCACTTTTCACGTCTGATTGCACAAAGACAAAAGTTACATTTGGAGGGATTTAAGACCAAAAAATAGTCTTGTGAGACATCAATCTTTCAATGTGATTAACTTGATCAATTGGAAATAAATGTCAGAAACAAAGCGTTTATAATTAGATTCGAAGAAACCCTAATATAGGGCTGAAGTGTTGCTCCCTCCCACATAACATCCATTGTTAACATTTAAAGGACGTGGATGATGGAAAAATGACTTTATTTGCTCGCACAGTATTCAAGTAGCTATGTCTCCGGAGTGCCTGCCCAACCATGAAGTGTGAAATAAAACAACCAAGTAAATCATTTTTTTTTTTTTAGCTGCCTATTTCTGAAATTAGGAGTGACCACTGATGAGTTCTGAATTTTGACAATTGTGTTGTCACAATTCGACCAAGTTACCAAATAACCATCCCCGCATAGTTCTTCACCCACGATATGGCATCTATCCTGGGAAATGGTCCGCCATTGTCACGAAATGGCCATGGTGACGACAACCAGTAGTGGCTTTGCGCGACCGTGATTCATTTGCAGTCTGGACATCCATCCATCCATCCATCCATCAATTTTCTTTACATTTTATCTTCATTAGAGTTGAGGGTTAGCTGGAGCCTATCCCAGCTGACTTTGACCAAGAGAGAACCGATCGCCAGCCAATCGCAGTCTTTTGGAATTAGCGTTGTAAAAAGCCACAAAAACACAAGTCATTCTTTGATGCTCACTAAACCGAGGTCTTGCTCGCATTGCTTAGGTTTCGGAGAATATGCGGCGATTAATTTTATTTTTGTTTCTTCTTTTCTTTTCCCCCTTGAATCTTTGTGTTTCAACTCGAGTACCACCGAATGTTGACTACTGAATTCTTGTGAGAACACATAACAATGCATTCCCAACAAGTGTAAGTGTGTACACAACACAACCATTTTTGTGGAACTCCCTGTCAGGTGATTAAAATGAAATAGTCTGTGATCTCAATTATACAAATATGTAATTTTGCAATCGCGAACTTGCTCACTCACTGATGATTAATTTCCGTTGCGCGACAGATGGGTTTTAAACAAGAAAGTGCTGGTCTTGGTCAGAGACAGCGTATATTGGAATGCATCACCCATTGTAGGTTTGCAGCTCAGTGGGCACAAAGGCTCATTTGAGCTTGGTGGATTTGTAGAGTATGTATATACTGGAAAGTGTCCCAAACCGATGTATTGATCTCTATTTTCTCAGCATATAGAGATAGAGTGTTTTAATGTCTTGTTTCAATTTCCAGGCACATCCTTACTGTATAGTATTTGCAAATACAGGAGGTGAAGTGAGGAGTCATCCAACATGCAATAAAGGAACAGTTGCAAATAACGAGTAGCTACTTTCAACTGTCCAGCTGAGTCCAAATCTCCCAGAATACACATTAATATCAAGTGTCAGCAGCATATTTACCTATTCGTGTCCTCACGAAATGAAGAACCACGTGAGTTGAACCGCTAATTTGGTGTGATGGATCCAGTTGGTTTCACAATAGCGGTTGTTTATTGCCAGAAGGAGACGACAAATGATTCACATCATTGTGGCTTCATTTTGCAGATAACTCTTAAGTTTGGTTCAATAAAATGTGATAACTAGAACAAATTGCTCCAATAAGGATTACTGCTTGCTGTGTCACTTCTGGGTGTTTGTTCATACACATAATTTGAAGGTGTGTCACACCGCCTGAACTGAGTACCTTTGCACTAAAGTGATGCAAGAACTCACCTTTTCTGTCTGGAGGATACTGCTGACAGCTTTAAAAAAGAAGTTTGTTCAATGGATTGTTAGTATACTGGTAATTGGAAAGCCCTTTGACTGACAGGCCTCTAGAAAATTATATTTGCATTGTTTCCAGGGGTCCCAAAGCCCTAGCCCCTGCTTATAGTGCAGATGCAAAAGAGAGTCCCATATAGCTACAACCCCAATTCCAACGAAGTTGGGACGTTGTGTTAAACATAAATAAAAACAGAATACAATGATTTGCAAATCATGTTCAACCTATATTTAATTGAATACACTACAAAGACAAGATATTTAATGTCCAAACTGATAAACTTTATTGTTTTTAGCTAATAATCATTAACTTACAATTGTATGGCTGCAACACGTTCCAAAAAAGCTGGGACAGGGTCATGTTTACCACTGTGTTACATCACCTTTTCTTTTAACAACATTCAATAAACGTTTGGGAACTCAGGACACTAATTGTTGAAGCTTTGTATGTGGAATTCTTCCCCATTCTTGCTTGATGTACAGCTTCACCTGTTCAACAGTCTGGGGTCTCCGTTATATTTTACGCTTAATAATGCGCCACACATTTTCAATGGGAGACAGGTCCGGACTGCGGGCAGGCCAGTCTCGTGCCCGCACTCTTTCATTACGGAGCCACGCTGTTGTAACGTGCAGAATGTGGTTTGGCATTGTTATGGTGAAATAAGCAGGGGCGTCCATGAAAAAGACGTTGCTTGGATGGCAGCATATGTTTCTCCAAAACCTGTATGTACCTTTCAGCATTAATGGTGCCTTCACAGATGTGTAAGTTACCCATGCCATTGGCACTAACAGAGCCCCATACCATCACAGATGCTGGCTTTTGAACTTTGCATCCATAACAGTCCGGATGGTTCGTTTCCTCTTTGGCCCGGAGGACACGATGTCCACAATTTCCAAAAACAATTTGAAATGTGGACTCGTCGGACCACAGAACACTTTTGCACTTTGCATCGGTCCATCTTAGATGAGCTCGGGCACAGAGAAGCCGGCGTTGTTTCTGGGTGTTGTTGATAAATGGCTTTTGCTTTGCATAGTAGAGTTTCAAGTTGCACTTACGGATGTAGCGCCAAACTGTATTTACTGACATTGGTTTTCTGAAGTGTTCCTGAGCCCATGTGGTGATATCCTTTACACATTGATGCCGGGTTTTGATGCAGTGCCACCTGAGGGATCGAAGGTCATGGGCATTCAATGTTGGTTTCCGGCCTCGTTGCTTACATGCAGTGATTTATCCAGATTCTCTGAACCTTTTGGTGATATTATGGACCGTAGATGATGAAAACCCTAAATTCCTTGCAATTGTACGTTGAGGAACATTGTTCTTAAACTGTTCGACGATTTTCTCACACACTTGTTCACAAAGAGGTGAACCTCGCCCCATCTTTGCTTGCGAATTACTGAGCAATTCAGGGAAGCTCCTTTTATACCCAATCATGGCACCCACCTGTTCCTAATTAGCCTGTTCACCTGTGGGATGTTCCAAACAGGTGTTTGATGAGCATTCCTCAACTTTCTCAGTCTTTTTTGCCACCTGTCCCAACTTTTTTGGAATCTGTTGCAGCCATAAAATTCTAAGTTAATGATTATTTGCTAAAAACAATAGTTTATCAGTTTGAACATGAAATATCTTGTCTTTGTAGTGTATTCGATTAAATATAGGTTGAACATGATTTGCAGATCATTGCATTCTGTTTTTATTTATGTTTAACACAACGTCCCAACTTCATTGGAATTGGGGTTGTAATTACAAATATATCTTTGTTTTGTTTGTCTATGCGAGCGATTTATAGTGAAAGGCAGAACAATTCAAAGCGTTTCCATTAGGTAGCAGAAGGTACAATAAACCTGTGTATCCTCCTGTTGTCAAAGAAATCAAAGACGAATCCCTTAAGTCAACAGTCTAATCTGTTTATATGCATATGCAGTTTGAACATTAAATATCTTGTCTTTGTAGTGTATTCAATTAATTATCGGTTGAACACGATTTGCAAATCATTGTATTCTGTTTCTATTGATGTTAAACACAACATCCCAACTTCATTGGAATCGGGGTTGGGGTTGTAGATGTTGTAGAAGACACGCTTATAAGGTTTTATGTGCGGATCAGACATGTACAAGATGAAATCATATTAAAGGGTAACTTTGCTTTTACTGAGTAGTATACAAACAAGTTTAGGGACATTTAGTCAAATATACCGTGCAGCTGATCAACTTCAGAATACACTGTTCTCCTTGTTGTCTGTTGTTAGACGATGTTTAAACTCTTCAACTCTTATTTCTGGTTGCCACCGTCTTATTCCGCCTGCTCTCCCCTTTGCAAAACACGTACACAGAGCTTTTTAATCGTCTTTGTGAATGTGGAGCACTTGAGGATTGTATGTCACGTTCTGTGCCATGCCAGCACCTCTGCTGTGCACGTGCAACAAGTCCAGTTATGAGCATGTCGTTCAAATATTTGAACAGAGGAATGGCCATCACGATGAGGGCACATTTGTGTGAACACAACATTCACACAATGTTTCCTGTAGCCTGAAGGCAGAGTTCTGCTCCATGTGCCACTCCCAAGATTTTGGGAGGAGGCCATGGAAGGAGGGGTCTGGCCCCCACGCTCAAGCCCACACAGGTAATGGCTGTCGGGATGGAATGTGGCAGAGGTGTGGAGCCTTTAACTTCTAACAGGGTGTGGAAGAGATAGAGGTTCAGGAAGGGAGTTAACCCTCTCTGTCATTGCTATAGTCACCTGGATCGCGTGTGCGTGTGTGTGTGTGAAGTTAAAGGAGGGAACAAGTCCCTGCGTACAAAGTCACATTCAGTCAGTCGCTCTGAATCTCGCTATCACACACACACACACACACACACGCACACACGCTTGCCACTCTGAGTTTATGGGCAATTCAGTCAATATTTGACCAGACTGGACTGTACAAGAGGGAAGACGCAAAGGTTCAGAAACAAAGAACTCCAAGTTCTTACTTTCTGGCAAAAATCTTTTTTTTTATTTTAATATATAGATTTGGAGATTTTACTTTTCACTGGAGGTGGATACACACTTTTTCCAAACTCTTGGGTCACAGATGCCAAACAGGATTTAGTGGGGGTTTTTTCTTCCCCTTAATTATTGTTTAACTTTTGAACTCAGACTGGTGTGGGATCAGGAACAGGTTTGTTTGCTTTGAAATCTTTTTACATTCTTAGTCATAAATTATCCCAAGTTTACATTGTTTTCACTGCACTTCACCTGCTGATTATACTTATATTTGTGTGTGACCGACAGGCAGTTAAGTGTGTGTTATGCAACTTTATGTCATCTGCATGGTTAATGATCGCTGATATTATGTTCATACTGTTGAGTATTGAATATCTTTTGTAATTTCCCTGATGTGAAACATGGTATTCTCAAACTTTTTCCACCATCTACCAGTTTTATTCCTAAAATGTATACTTATAATTACGTTAAGCCACTGTAACATTATAAGCAATTTGAACATTTAGCACTGCACTTAAGTATAGGAAAATTATATATATATATATATATAAGTTATATAGTTATAGCAAATTTATATATTATAGAAATTCAATTAAAGGTATACCTAAAAATGCTTGAAGTCATACAGTGAAATACAGTTGAACTTTACTGGAAAAAAAAAAAAAAAAAAAAAAAGTTTAAGGCAGTGTAACATGCACAAGTTGAACAATTTTCATTTATTCATCCCATACAGCTAATCGGGGTTTTCCAAAATTTCAGCTCAGAAGAACGAGAAAATGTGGATCCCCCACAAAGCCAAATTTGTTGAAGAACAAAACAGACATGAATTAAAGATCCGTTTGCTGACAAATTATGATCCTGCTTGATCAAATTTGAATTTCACTCTGACAATCTGTAGATTTTGGAGGCTGATAATTCAATTCCAAGGTACTTTTTCCAGAGCCAAACATGTAAAAGGTATGTTCCCTAAAAATCGTGGGGTAGAGTACCACCCCAATGACAAGCCAGTCTACAACAATGCGCTTTTGTATTCAAAACAGGTGAAAGAAACTGGAACACGTGAAACAAAGATGAAAAAATGGCCAGTGTTTATACTGTGGAACCCATATACCTCCATGCAGTGTCAGATTGCTTTGTTTTTTTTCCCCCCAGGTGGCACGCAGCAATAGCTTCAGGCTAATCTTTTCATGTGTTTTCAGACGATTTCGCTCATGCTTGTGATGTGTCATGGTGGGGTCAGACCCCGCCCTTGTGTTAGTGCGATCACCCTGTAGGCTTGTTTTTGTCTGTGGGGACGATGGCGTAAAATTCATTTAATTATACTGTACTTATTTAGACCATTTACCTTAACAGGTGGATTAATGACTTCTAAGCTTTAATTTGTATGTATAAATTGACAGCCAGCAGACTAAACAACCCGCCTTGTTTAAAAAGGGCTTTTTCATCACATATTTCTGTGATTGATGGTTATGTTTTGTAGGTAAGAAGCTGGCTTGTCTGCCCAGACCTATCGTGGTCAGTGATTTATGTGACACACACACACACACGGTTACTCTTGCAACACTTCTTGCATTACACACACGCAATACACTCCTGTGGTCAGCTCACACTCACAAGAAGGTGTTAAGGTGCCTTTCCCATATGTTTTCAGGCTACGTTTTTCAACTTGTACAAGTCATTCTCTCACCTCGAGGAGAAATTCTTCCTTGAAATTGTAAATCATCTCTGCACAAATACCCTTTCTAATTTATTTTCTGTAATTTTCATTTCACGTCATTAGTGGTGTGGAATGTCTGCCCAGGCACGTAGATGACTATGGAGATTTCAGGCCACACTCTGTCTGTCCTTTGTTCACTTCTCCAAGCATGATCCCATCATATATTTAGTCAGTGTTTACGAAGTGAGGACTCAACAAAGCATGCAGGGGTATTTCCACACCCCACCCTGTATTTGCCCCCTTCCTGTCGAACATATCGCACCAACTGAATCAGCGTGAAACATGTCATTACTTAGCTGCCTACATGCAGGTATGAAGAGCAAAACGCTGGGGGGTAAATTGAGAACTATATAATCGATTAAATGTAGTTCCTAACAAAAACTGTTTCCAGTCTCGTGTTAGTTGGAAAATTATTCACGTGGCTTGTTCCTAATGGTGACAAAATGTGCTTCATACAGTATCTTTACCACAGTACTCATATTAATGAGATCCAGTGTAAATGTCAGTCTGCATATCTGGTTCTATTTACCTTTGCTCGGCCTTGACCAAGGGAAAGCACAGGTGGGTCAAGGGATACCTTTCTCACTTTTCAGGCTCTGTTGAACATGTTTTAGTCTTGTTGTTTTCTATTACATATTTTCTAGTATACTATACTGTGTGTGTGTTTGTGTTTCAGTTGCAGGAAGGCGATGGGGAGATGGACGTTACATCTCTCAGTGGGCCTTGGGCTTCTGCTCTTTCTCATGACCTGCTCTTACACTGAAGGTACAGATGACCGCACCTATTATGTCTGTTGAATTTGTACACTTTAGCAACTTTTGCATGTCTTCGTTGCCTCTGCATAGCGTTAGAAATCTTGAGGCCTGGAATTATTTTTACCTGTACTGAACATATGTTTTTTTTTTTTTTTGGTTTGTTTTTTTTTTTTATGAAAGAAAAGCTTACACAATAAAGTATGCAGTGTGACTTCCGTGACAAGGTGCAATAAAGCAAAAGTGCTGTTTCTGGCTTGTGCGCGCTTCTGTCACTATAAATTACTCATCTCTTCTCAAAGTGTTTTATGCAGTGGGGCTCTCCAACCTTTTAAAGGACACAGATTTTGCCAAATCGACTTTTTCTTGTATTAGGGATGTAATATTGTCTCTCGGGGGCTTCAGTAAACACGTGAAATATGAATTAAAATCATACACGCATTCCTGATTTTCAGATATTTTTCTTCCGAGAACCCTGAAATCAGGTCATTCAAATTTCTCAAGCTTATCTAAGTCACTAGCGAAGCTCACCGCCTACCTCTCCACACTGAGCCAGCACTGTCAACATAACAAATATGTGTGCTCTCACAAGTGGGTCTTCTACACGGCAACCAATCAGAGGAAAGGGGATGGTCTTAGGCAAATATGGAGAAAGTGGATACAACACTGGGTCAAACAGAAGTAGCTATCAAAGGGGTCGTTTCTGGACACTTGTATGACAAAAGGCGTTTTTTAAAAATGAAATTCACACTTTTATAATAAGTCCATTTTAGAGACTCACTCTATGGTGGTCTAAAGAGCAATATAAGTATGGGACCTTTAGCAACATGTTGTAGCACATTGTGATTGGCCTTTTTGCACCCACACTGACCTTTGTAGAGTTTAAAATTCACAGAAATGCAACAGAAATGGGTGTCGCTCCACCCACCTCCAAACCCAGTGCTACTTCACCATAAAAGGTGGAATTAAAAAAGCATAAATACTTTAGTAGCTGTTTCTGATGAATGTATTACTTTTATATTTTCATGTTATTTTGTTGTGTGCCTATCTTGTGTTTATTCCACAAGCCTCTTGTGCATGTTTTTTATTCTGATTTTTAGTCTTTTATGTCAAACAATTCTCCTCATATGAGTGTCTATTGTGTACAAGTCTGGTGAGATGCGTGACAAGAAATCCTTTCAGAAGAAATCAGACTTTATGCTCTGTGTGTGTGGGTGTAACTATTTAACGGTTGGTGCATTTTATTCTCACTTTCTGTGTTTTGACCATCTCCCCTCCTGAATTTCCTCCACAGCAAACTATTGCTTTGCCACCAGGTCCAAAACGTGCTCAGATTGCCTGCAGGCGGGGAAAGGCTGCGCCTACTGTCCTGATGAGGTCAGAACACAAAACGGGAACATAAAAGAACAGACTTCACATTTAGCCAAGACTTTAGTGATTTGGCATTCCGACAAATATTCATTTTTTTTCCCTTTTTGGTGATCATTATTCCGAGCCATAGATGATAGCTGAACATAATCAGTCCCTGTCCAATAGGCATGTACACATGTAGACAAAAGTGTTGTTACCCTTCCATAAAAGAATGTAAAACCCACAAAGGTTACTTAAATTGACTTTAAACTCGACACTGATGAGACCGGAAAATCCACAAAGCTTGATGAGAATAATGACCATTGCATCAACTCTATATTTATAGAACACTGTACTGTCAAACATGGAGGAAGCTCAGTTATATTCTGGCTTTTCCTCATCCAGCACAGTGCACTCTGTGCAGGGTACAAGGAAGTTTTCAAGACCATCAAGGCATTCTGTAGCGAAATGCCCTGCCTAGTGTGAGAAAGCCGCAGGCAATGGCTCTGGAGACCCAAAACACACAGCTGAAAACACCCCAAGACTGGCTAAAAACAAAAACATTGACTTATCTAAAGAGCCCTGATCTAAATTGTATTGAACATCTGGGGAGGGGGGACAAAACAAACAAATCCAAAATGATTCAATACTGGTTTAAAATTCACTAAAACAACCAAACATTATATTGTTTTTTTTTTTTTTTCAATCGTGATGTTATAAGATAAGTTGTGTTTAGTATGTACAATCAGTACTTCCAACTTCCATAGCTTCTGGCCATGTCATTAGTGGTTAACAAATATACCACTGTCAAAAAGGTGCAACTTCAGGGGTATCATTGAAGCAGATAAAACGATTCTTGCTCGCTGTTGCTTTAATGAGTTGTCTTTCGTGTTTAGACCTTTAATGGACCTCGTTGTGACCTGTATGAAAATATTATGGCTCATGGCTGCAGCGCTGCGGCTGTTATCACAACAAAAAGCAGCATGAAGATTGAAAGAGTAAGTCCTCTTTTATCATTTGTGGTAAGCCGAATTGGTGGAACCTCTAAATTTTCATCCTACTTGCTTTTCATCCCTGCGCAGAAACAACAGATCGACGTCCGTTTGGCGCAGTCGCAGGTGTCCCCGCAGCAGATGAGCATGTCTTTTCTGCCAGGGGAGGAGAAGTTGGTCGACGTGGAAGTCTTTGCTCCAACCAAAGGCCCGCTGGATCTGTACATTCTTATGGACTTCTCCAACTCTATGGAAGACGATTTGGACAACTTGAAGAGGATGGGCCAAGAGCTGGGTAAGCATTGCGGCTCAGTCGCTTTGCCATGCTTGCCGTTTCTATTCATACTGTGACACAGTGTTTTTCTCCGATAGCTTCACTGGTGAAGAAGCTGTCAGATGACTACACCATTGGATTTGGAAAGTTTGTGGACAAAGTTATTGAGCCTCAAACAGACATGAGGCCCACTAAGTAAGAAATACTGTGGTCGTAGCACCTTCAAGAACATTCCGTGCATGTATTCTACTGTATATTGACAGTACATCTTTTTTGTCGCTCCCTTCTATCTCCTTCAGACTTTCTAAACCATGGCCCAACAGTGACCCTCCGTTCTCCTTTGAAAACGTCATCAAGCTGACCAGTGACTTGAACTTCTTTACCAGTGAGCTTCAGAAGGAAAGAATCTCTGGCAATCTGGACGCTCCTGAAGGAGGCTTTGATGCCATACTGCAGGCTGCAGTCTGCGGGGTAAGAACACGCATGCAGATCTAGAATTTCTTCGACTTTCTGTTTAACAAATAATCTCACACTTCGTATGCCATGTGGACATTGGTAACCTTGGAAAAGACAATACACAACTAGGTGATTACAATATTTTGTTTTGTATTTTTAAGTGTCAGCCATAAGGTAATAAGCTCAAACAACTGTCCTCAATGTTTTTTGCTCATATTTTAATTCCTTCGACTCAGTAATGAGTTCTGTGCTAACCGTTGTATTGTCCGCTTCTGTTCGATTTCCCCCATACTCAGGATAAGATCGGTTGGCGTGAACACAGCACACATCTGCTGGTTTTCTCCACTGAGTCTGCCTTCCACTACGAGGCTGACGGCGCCAACGTGCTGTCGGGCATCCTGCCACGCAACGACGAGCGCTGCCACCTGGACGGCGAAGGCAAATATACAGAGGATACCAACCAAGATTACCCCTCCATACCCACGCTGGTCCGTCTGCTCGGGAAACACAACATTATTCCCGTATTTGCTGTCACCAACCACTCCTACACATACTACAAGGTTGGTGGCTATTTTACTTTACATATTTCTTATATTATACAGTACGTCTACACAATAAATGATGTGTTACAGTCAGTTAGGTATGTGCACGTGTTTGTTCAGAAACTCCAAACGTATTTCCCCATTGCTGAGGTGGGCCTGCTGCAAGAGGATTCATCCAACATCCTGCAAGTCATGGAGATGGCCTTCGAGGTAAAAAAGTTACTTTTTCTGAAATGGGTGAAAGTCGAAGTGTATCTTTTCTTTCTTCTCCTCCTGGCCTCCCAGGAAAACTCCAGTCAGTCAGTTGTGAGCAAAACAAGTCACTTGTGCATGTGTGTATTCCTTCAGAGTATCCGTTCCAAGATGAGCATTCGTGCAGAGGACAGACCCAAAGCTTTTGAGGCACAGTTCCTGTCCACCAGTGGGAAGGTTGCAGAATACGGAGCCTTTGATTTCAAGCCTGGAGCAATTGTAAGTGGCTGAGCGAGCAACTAAGAAACCTCCTATAAACCTGGAGTTTATTTTTTATAATACTCATTAATCCCTCAAAAGGAAATCCAACTCAAACACACGCTGCTGTAGATTTGTGTTGCACACCACACAGACCAGAGTAAATCACATAATGTACATAGTCAAGTCATATGTAAATCTTAAATCTTAACCTACAACTTTCAAGTCAAGTCATGACTTGAGTTAAGCAAGACATACAGTAAGTCAAGTCATGCAGTTCTTCTCAGTCACAACATATTGGAATAGCAATAAAAGGTTTTTTTTCACCGATCAGTCCACCAAGAAAAACTATTTATTAAAGTGAAAGCTAGTTGCAACTGCTACTAAGATCCTATGATACGGTGAAAATATTGTATATGTACCTGTATATCTGTATATATAGGTTATTAGACAACAAAATGATCAACAATTTTTTTAATACCATGTATGTCATACTGTTGAATATGAATATGATGTATGCCTGTCACTTATCTTCACAGTTCTGTCAGTAACTCAAATCCGAAAAAAAGCACGCACAATTTTGTAACACTTGGATTTGTGTCTTTCAGGGCAAATTCAAGATGAAACTCAAAGCCCAGAGGATGATCGACGAGTCTCCAGTCTGTAAGATGGATGTGGATGAAAAAGAAGGTGTTATAAGAGTTAAACCTACAACCTTTAACTCTGCCGTGAATGTTAATGCCAGAGTGCATTGTCCAACTTGTGACTGTGAGAAGGTAGATGCACATTAACCTGTAGGAGGTCTCAAATGGTTCAGATGAAGACTTGTCTCTTCATCCTAATGCTTCTGGTCCTTTGTCCTCCAGGCTGCCATCCCTAATGCGCCTAGATGCCATGGCAATGGAGACCTTGTGTGTGGGAAGTGTCAGTGCTATGATGGCTGGTGAGATTCCCATAAATAAATGTCATTAATTAATTATTTTTTGGACCCGATTAAGAACAATTTCTTACTCAATGTGTCTTTGTTCTGTCTTGGTGTTTGGTTTAGGTTGAGTACATTCTGTAACTGTTCAGCTAGTGCTTCAGCTCTCGACACCAGCCTGTGTATCGGTCCAAGTTCGAAAGAACCTTGTTCAGGTCGCGGGGATTGCCTGGAGTGTGGAACCTGTGTGTGCTACAACCCTGACCAGTTTGAAGGGCCTTACTGCCAGTATGATAGAACTCAGTGTCAGCGATTCGGAGGCTTCCTCTGCAATGGTACAGCAGTCTTTGCCACCTGAACTGATCATTTAAAACATTTGAAATGAACCAAAATACAGTTTTCAGGTTTTATGCTAAATGGCAAGTTTGCATCATCATTATTTCCTTCTTTGACCTCATCAGACCGGGGCTCCTGCATTATGGGTCGCTGTGTATGTTCTGATGGTTGGGAGGGAAATGCTTGTGAGTGTCCCAAGAGCAACCAGACCTGTCTGGACAGCAATGGGGTCAGTTGGACCATTGTCTTTTTTTATTTTCATCATGTCATCGCGCATGTCTGAAATGGATATCTTACTGTTGCTACCTGTTTTAGGGTGTGTGCAATGGACGTGGTAAATGTGTTTGCGGCCTCTGTGAGTGTCCATCATCTGGTATTGAAACCTCTTCGACATGTGAGCCAAATTTCCAGGTATTTTCTTTCTTTTTTTTTTTTTTTTAAATGTACAGTATGTGTGGTTTTATGCAAAGCAATTTACATTGTGGCTCAGGAACATACTGTACATGATTATGCATGTGTATTAATGATGCATACTCAACAGCCACAACATTAGATATGAATGTGAATGAAGTATCATTTTGGTGAACTTTTCGTCTCCATCGTTGGTTTAAACATTGTCCTTTTTTTAAGTACCACCTAAAAAAAAATAGCTCTCCAAGTACTTCCATAATGCCTAACATTATTATCGTCGCGTAGTAGGCCCAAGTGTTCATCATAAACGAGAGAGAGGTTGTATTCCGAAAAGGTACATTCAATATTATTGTAACATGGTCAATATTTGCACTGTACTTAAACATAGGAAAGAAAATTTGAGAAAAACTCTACGGAAATTATATCCATCAATCCATTTTCTGCACCGCTTATCCTCACCCAATCGCAGGCCAACTGATATAATAATTCATTTAAAATGTCTTGCACATTATTTTATAAAAAAAAATTATACCTGAATAAATGTTTAAAAATGAACATTTCTTAAAGATTAAATGCAAATGTATTGAAATCAAAATTTAAATACAACTGAATTGTACCTTGGCAGTGATTATTATTATTATTATTAATTTATTTTGCGTACCACTGGTGGTACTCATACTAGACATTGACAGTCACCAAGCTACATTAGATATAAAATTATACATCAACCTCACATTATGATGCAGTTCAGTTCCAAGGCACTACATATTCCAACCGCTATATTAAGCATATTATTAACGTCTTACAGTATGTCTCTGATAGTCTAAACAGAGCATTTTATCTTTGTGGGTCTTAATTTATGGTCAGTGAGTATAATTATATTCCACATTTGTTTGACATTTGTGAGATGATAAATTGCTTCTCAACATAAAGAGACACGTGAATGTCAACTCCATCAGAATTTGTACTTTATTTTAATTTTTTTGTCATATTTACAAATGTATACATGCTTGCAGTTTTTAAACTCTAGTTCTGGTCTGCCCAGGCCCAACTAGGTGTGTGCGAGGCTACACGGAGTTGTGCTCAGTGTCAGGCTTGGAAGACGGGAGAGAAGAAGGACAAGGAGGAGTGTGATAAGTGTCCTTTCACAGTCATCATGGTGGACGAACTCAAAGAAGGTGCTGGAAATAATTGTTTTCCACACACACTCCAACCTTTGTTAAGTTCGTGATTAGCATTACATTTTGCAATCATGCCAGTAGTTCGAAACACTACAACGTGTGTATTTTCAGCGGACAAGGTGCTTGAAAAGTGCAGTTTCCGTGATGAGGATGATGACTGCACATACCACTACACGGTGGAAAACCCCAAAGTTCCGACATCTAAAGACTTGGAGGTTCAGGTGCTCAAGAAGAAAGGTAATTATTTCACTAAAAAAAAAAAATCCAAATGCAATGATAGCATTACCTTGGCAAAAGTGACTATTCTTTTGCTGATGTGTAAGAATTCATCTAGGGCAGGGGTGTCAAACTCTTTTTTTGTCTCGGGCTGCATTGTAGTTATGATTTCCTTCAGAGTGCCATTAGAACAGTGAAACCATATAAATGTTTAATCCTCAACAAAACATATTACCCTTACACAACAAATTGAGGGATAACTAGTTTTGGAATCAGGAGACAAGGATAATAGTTTGTTCAAGTATTGTTTAAGTTACTTTAGAAGAAGGGTTTTTAAACAGAAAAATGCAATATCTCAACATTATTGTTTATTATTATGACAATTTGGAATTTGGGTACAGATTTTAGCAAAAATCACGGAAGTTGACGAGCATGATTTGCTTTCGCGGGCCGCATAAAATGATGTGGCAGGCCGCATCTGAGTTTGACACCTGTGATCGAGGGGATCTTTTAAAAATGTTCTGCTTTGTCCCATCATTGAAATTGTGATAATGGTAAAAAAAGCTTTGTTAGAGGAATGATACTTTTGTCACTTGCACTGTCCGCTGTGTATACTGTAATTGTCTTATCGCTGATATTTTCTACTCTTTGGACTTTTTTTCCAGATTGTCCCGCCGCCAGTCTCCTCTGGTTGCTCCCTCTCCTCTTGTTCCTCTTGTTGCTGCTGGCACTTTTGCTGCTCTGCTGCTGGAAATACTGCGCCTGCTGCAAAACCTGCTGTCAGGTAAGAAAATAATATAGACGGTATGGACATAGGTTTTGGGCCAAACCCAAATCATTAATGACAGATCAAGGGTTGGGTAGGACTCCTGAGTTCACCCTAAATCTTAATTCTTCACTTTTACACAGAGGTGGATAAAGTACTCACACAGTACTGATTCAACTCCTTTACTTATGTAAAAGTTAAACATGTATATACTCTGAAATTGATTTTGTCCAAAAGTGAAGCGTAAAAATACATGTTTACTATCAATTATATAGAATACAGATTGTGATAAGTTGGCACAACAATAAAACACATTTTCAACACTTTATATTGGTCAATAATTTGTACTAATAACATACGCACGTGGGGCTTGACCAAAATTATCGATTTGTGAAAAAAATATTAAATTGTCCCAATTTGTACATAGGTGGTTTCGCCCCATTGCCATTGAAGTATTCTCTCTGCTCTGTGGGAACAAAGACTACTCCCGTTGGGGACCTTTTCTGCTTTTTGATCACAATTATGTGCATCTCTTCCAGTAGACCTCAGTGCTGCCCAGCATGTTGCCACAAAGCATGGTACAACACTAAAGACGCGCAACTCTAAATTTGGGCTTGCCTCTATGCTGTAAAAACCCAGAAAAACAATTGCTTAAAATCAGACATGAAGCAAGGGAACACAGGATTTTTAAGTTAGAATAGAACAGAAAGCTTTTGTCATTGTACAGTTACACTGAAACTAATACTTTTTCATTGTGTCTCTCCAAAGAGCTGCCTTGCCCTGCTGCCTTGCTGTAAGAAAGGTATGATGTCGTCAAGGAATTGATTTTTAAATCCTCTCGTCTCCCACGTAGGTGCATATTGATGTCTTTTCATGTTCCTTCAGGTCGCATGGTTGGATTCAAGGAGGATGAGTATCTTCTCCGCCACTCTCTGCTCACCTCAGACCACCTGGACACACCTATGGTGAGGACAGGCCCTCTCAAAGGGACCGATGTGGTTCGCTGGAAGGTTACAGATAATGTACACCGAAGTCCCAACCACCCTCAGGCTCTTATCAAGCCCAACCCCAAAGAAATCAGTGAGTGCATACTGTATGTTTACAGATGCTGTATCTTCAAGAGGGACTGAATAGTCTAATTCCATCTCTCCTCCTTAACAGTTCAGTATCCAATCTCCCTGCGGCTTAACAGGCGGTTTTCCGAGAACTTGTCTCGTCCTGACTCCAGAGATGCAGAACAGCTTCGTAAAGAAGTAGCAGATAATGTGAGTTGGCGTCTTTAGTGGGTTTGGTGTCCATGTGGATGAGTGTACATACCTCTCACTGCGGTCTTCTCATTCAGCTTAATGAGGTCTACAAGCAAATTCCCGGGGCCCAAAAAATGCAAAAGACCTCATTTAGGTAAGGTGTTACTTCACAGAGCGTACGGTTTACATGCATATTCTGCACTGTCTGTTTTAATCAACTACTTGTCCGTTTTTGTTGCAGAACGCAGAGAAATGCAGGGAAAAGGTAACGTCTATACTGATATACAGTATATTTCTGTGGTCCCAAAGCACACAATTGTCTAAGCCTGACCCGCTTGTGATCTCCAGGCAGGACTACACCATCATGGACACCATCCTGTCTGCACCTCGCAGCAGCTACCCTGATATTGTCAAGCTGACGGAGAGAAATGTCCAATCTGGACACTTCCATGACTTGAAAGTGTTGCCTGGCTACTACACTGTTGCTACAGACAGAGGTGTGATGGAAATTGTGTATACCCTATTTCAAGCTACAATAGCTAGTAATTCTACCTTGAAATTACAGTTCTAAAATGGTATAAGGGTTTATAATATGGAGATTTGCGTAACTGTGGCTCATCTACTTTAATAATAATTGTAAGCGTTGGTGGTTTGCCCTGGACACCTTGCATGTTGGATCCACACAATGTGTGTGTCAAGATATGATATTATTACACAAAGAATTTGTGGCAATGTTAAACATGTACGTATATTCATTGACTTGGCTTTTTTTTTTTTTTGGCTGTGTCTTAGCTGGTTCACAAGTGCACATTTACAGCTATTTGGTCGTAAATATATTTGAGAACTTTAGGAGAGTCATGGGGGGGGAAAAAAGACCAATATTGGTACTTCACACGGTGTTCACTTGGTGTTAATGAGCTGAACTTGCATTGTCAATGATTTTTAGTTTAATTAACTTGTTTCTCCACAGAGGCTGCAGGAGCTATAGAATTCCAAGAAGGTGTGGAGTCGCTGGATGTACATGTGCCACTCTTTGCCAAGGATGAAGATGATGACAAGAAGCAGCTGCTGGTGGAGGCCACAGATGTGCCGCTGGGCATTGCCCAAATTGGAAAACGCTTAGTGAACATCACCATCATCAAAGAACATGGTCAGGAGACTTTCAGTGACTCAACAGAAAAGCTGTCAATTAAAATAATGAAAATGATGTCATGATGCAGTATAATATGCGGATTGTACTAATGGAGTCATTTACTTCATCTCCCAAGCTTCCAGTGTGTTCTCCTTCCTCCAGCCGGCCTATACCTATAGTAGACAGGACGGGGTGGCCAATATTCCTATTAGTAGAGAGATTATTGAGGACGGACGCACACAAGTCTCCTATCGTACACGAGATCTCACAGCCAAGGATAAAAAGGTGACCACAGTGTACCAATGCAGTACCCTGTTGGAGTAGTGGTTCCATACGCATTCCACTAGAAAGGTTGTGTGATGTAATTTCAGGATTACGTGACTGTGGATGGAGACCTCACTTACGGTCCCGGTGAGACCCAGAAGACTGTTCCGGTTCGTCTGCTGGAGTTGGGTGAGAAAGATGCCCTCCTGGATGACAAACAGGTCAAACAGTTCGTCATGGACCTCAGTAACCCGCGACAGGGTGCCAAGCTTGGCCGTTACCCTAGAACTACTGTCACAATCGCTGACCTACCAGGTAAGAAGGAATAGATTGTCCAGAAACATTTACACCAAACCGAGTGATTCCCAACCACTATGCCGCAGCACCTTAGTGAGAGATCATCAAATGTGCCGTGGGAAATTATCCAATATCACCTAATTGGTCTGTAAATCATTACTTAATTTACTGCAAATAAGGTATCTTTGTTCATCTATCTATGCCAGCAACATATAGTGCCAGGTAAAATGATTAAATGCTGTTCCAGATGGCAGAATTACAATTAACTTTTTGTGGCAGTTTTGTTTTATGTGCTGTGAGATTTTTGCAATGTCAAATATTTGCCTTGGCTCAGTAAAGGTTGGGAAACACTGCCCAATGTAAATTCCTGACACATTCATTCTCTCCTCCCTTGTTTCAATATTAATCAGACCCCAGCGTCATGATGTTCAAGAGAGGCACCCAGAACTTCACTACATCTGACCCAAATTACACCATCCCTGTGGTACGCACTCGCAACCAGGACAGCCCCGCTACAGTGAAATGGCGCACAAAGAAGGGCCAACGCTTCGACCTCTCCGGCCTTCTGAAGTTTAACCCTGGAGAGACGGAGAAGAATATAGTGATCGATCCAAGATCCCACTCTGCCCTGGGTCAGCCTGACTCCTTCCATTTGGAACTGTTGGAGCCAAGTAGTAATGCCACAGTCGGAGAGAGGAAGACTACAATTGTCAATGTTGTCGAAGGAGGTTTGTTGTGGTCTAGTTTTACAGAGTTTTTCAGTACAAAGTTAGGATAAATTGTTTAAATAGCTTCATTTTCCTTCATTTCCTGTAGCTCCAAGGTCACCTGAGATGGCCCAGATGCAGCAGAAAGGCTTTGTAAGTCCCAAAAACACATCGCTTGGTGGTCGTCTTCTTGCTCCGGGAAATCCTAGAGCCAAAGCAACTGGACCTAGAAGCATTCGCCTCAACTGGGACCCACCACCCGGTAACCCCCTGGGATACAAGGTGCATGAAATAAAGTTTAGCTCTAATCTCTTCAATTGCATAGAGAGTGATTCTCAAATGTTGTATCTTTTGTTTGCATTTGTATTTTAGGTCAAGTATTGGATCTATGGCGACCCAGAGAAAGATGCTCAGGTCTTAGATGTTAAGACTCCTCAAGCTGAGCTGACCAACCTGTATCCCTTCTGTGACTATGAGATGAGAGTGTCTGCCTACAACGCATTGGGAGATGGCAATGATACAGACATTGTTGCCTGTCAGACTCTGGAGGATGGTAAATGAGTCGTTCCCTCATTTGTTGGGTGTTCAGCGTTATTGGAAAACAACAGTCATTGGAAGAGGCTGAGTTCTAATATTATGTATCTGTTTTAATTCAGAAATGTTCTCGCTTTGTTTTCCTGCAGTGCCTGGTGAACCAGGCCGACTTGCCTTCAATGTCATCAGCCCAACAGTCACTCAGCTCAGTTGGGCTGAGCCTGCAGAAACTAATGGTAACATCACTGCTTACGAGGTCATCTACACACCTATCGACGATGATCTGAGTAAGGCAATCACTGTATTTTTCGAAGCACACACTGTCAGTCTGATATGAATGAAAGCCTAAGTAGACCTAGATTGCCTTGAATTCCAATCCTTAAATACACTAAGTCGTTTGGACAATAGTATATACTATAGGCTATTTTCAGAACCCTGATCAGAATGAATCCATCCAATTTTTGTACCAGTAGGTCACTGTGCCACCAGACTGAATCAGAAGAGCGAAAACAGAATTTTAGGCAGGTTTTATCCTCACAAATGGTCTTCTGGTCAAAACATAGTGACACTCCAAAGTTTGTAGACAGTACAAACATAGGGGAAGCTAACAGGAGGGCGACTCCTTTTTCTTATGTTCAGTTCTTTTAATGGCCCAATGTCCCAGTACCTTTGTCCATGTACTTTAGTGTGTTTGTATTTTCTTTGTCATCATGTTGTATCTCTGTCTCTTCTCGTATATAGAGCAAGTTGGTGCAGCTAAGAAGGTGAAGATAGACAACCCAAAGAAGCGAATGCTCTTAATTGAGAATCTTGTGACTGCGCAGACCTATCAGTACAAGGTCCGTGCCAAGAACAGTGTCGGGTGGGGCCCTTACAGAGACGCTACCATTAACTTGGCGTCACAGCCTGCGAGACCGCTGTCCAGTGAGTCACCATCCAACGCACCAGTTCCTGAGCCTTCTTTACTTGCTAAATGTCGACTCCCTTCTGTCTGTTCTAGTTCCCATCATTCCAGACGTCCCAATTGTGGATGCCGAGGCAGGAGATGAGTATGACAGCTATCTGATGTACAGCAATGAGGTGCTGAAGTCTCCTGCAGGGTCCAAGACACCCAGCGTCTCTGGTGATGGTGGGTAGCTAGACCCCAAACCACAAACAGCCCATAGATACATTGATCCACCCATTGGTTTATGAATGTGTGAGCATCTGTAAAGCGCTCTGGGCACTGTGATGGTGTAAGTTAAAGTGCTATATAAGTGTAATCCATTTACCATAGAAACACACTATAATAGTGAGATGAGAAGTGAGTGAAAGAGCTATATGGATAGTACAGCATCCTCAGAATGTAGGCTATCAACCCAATAAGGACCCAATACAAGTAAACAAGATGTGCTGTGGTATCATAGCCCTGTCACAATAAGGACTGAACAACTCTTCTCTTCCCATCCATTCATCTTTTCTACAAATTTTCCAATGCATCATCTTATCTGCAATTGAAGTGAATCACGAATACTTTCATGGAACACGTATTAGAAATTGGCTTGTACATGCAGGTCAGTGCTTCTGATAATTTTTCCAGCAGAGAAGGCCTTGCTGGCCGTGACGGCTCAATGCTCATGGAATGGCCATTCGGTATATGATGTTGTCCCATCAGTCAGTTATGACTGTTTGAACAAAATTCATAGTTAAGCAAACCATTGACCACTTTTGCCTACCATTCTCCACTTGCTTGCTTCTCCCCCTTCCCTCATGACCTCAATTTGCAAGACTGGAAATATGTCAAGTTGGTCGGGTCCAACCTGGATCTCCGAAAGGTGTCGTGGAAAAAGCGAGTGGAAGTCATCTCCAACAGTCGGCTCAGCACAGACACAGAGAGGAGCACAGATGAGGCCCCATACCCCAGCTTCACACAAACACCCGTGCCAGGTGAAGAGCACTCCATCAGACAAGCAGACAGGCAGCCGGCATGCCAAATGTCCCTCTACCCTTAATATTGAAATTGTGCGTAGTCCTAATACAAGCTTCAGCCTTTGTCCCTTTGTCCTCAAGTTGGCACCTATCCTATCTATCCTCCTGGCTTATGCCGAGAGAGGAGCACTTGCATCAACTGCACCGGCTTCCAGTTGATGATCAGAGGCAGGCTTACCCCCACCCCACCCCCACCCCCTCTTCAAACACCTGCCTCTGTCTGTCCTCTCACATCCCAGTGGGAAGGTAGTAGTCTTGGGGCAGCTTGCAGGTGTGTATAAATGCTGGTTGTTATGGAGACAGTGGATTTTAAAGAACGCCATTACCCTCGTTACAGGGCATTTTCCATAGTGACACTTTTTCTAGCAGTTTTTAAATCCACATCTCATGGAACTGCTTTGAAGCTTGCCTACTCTTAATGTGTTTCTCAACGGAAGGGAGTTTTTAATGCTTCCAAAAAAACAGCAACTGTTCATTTCATGCCAACCTACAAAGCACCAGCATTTACAAAAGTAGACATTCAGATTCTGATTCTGATTTACGTATACACACCATGCGCATGACACAAAATGTGTTTTTCGGTCACTCAGATAAAAATAGTCACTATTGAGTTCTAAATAGCTTAGCTTCATTTCTTTTTCTGAATTGAGTTTTCCACCCATTCATTGATGATTAAGTAGTTAAACACTACAGTATTCAATTTAATACCAATACAGTATTCCAATAAATTTGGAGGTACACCTTTGGTATTTACCAGGTGTTAGTCTTCATGGGATGCACAGTGTAGCGTTTATGTAAAAACAAAATTTGGAATAGCTCAGAATTTGAATATCAATTATAAAATGTAATCAAATGCAAGAAATGTATCAAAAAATATACCAAACAAAGAAACTAAAATATACTTGAACAATTAATTTACTATTGTGGCTGTAGTTTGCATTGGCATAGAACTGCATTATCATAGCTTACTCAAAAGAGTTATTAGAGAGCTTAGCCCCCTCTCCTGTTGCCAACATTACATTACCTCAGTATTATGTATTGTGGTTTTGCACATTTACACATTTACTGCACAATACAACCACAATAATCAACATATTATTCAACGAATACCTCTCTGACAGTGTCAGTCATAATTAAGCATCGTTATTTTTGTAACGTTACAATTACAATGTTGTATTAGATCTTCTAAGATTGTGCGGGTGTACATATTTTTGTGACCTGTGAATAAAAGCTGTTTTAGGGCACATTAAGTGAAGTTCTCAAGATACTACAGTATTTTCTGGTGAAGTAAAATGATTTTATAACACCCATTGCCTGTGGATGGCCCAATAACAATGCTTTACAATGACTGAGCGGCACAACTTGGCTAACTGCTAGTCTTTCCGCTAAGGAATTACTTCGAGTAATATGTTCCATTATCCGAATGCAGAAGAAAGCGATCAGCTGGCATTCAATCAATCTGTCTGCTGACAACTCTGGCTCCTGTCTTACTGTTTCACAGATTACATGATGAACGGAAAGTGGGACCAGAACTTCCTATTCCCAGGCGGTTCTGTCACACGCAACTTGTCCACATCGTCCTCTCCGATGTCCTCTTTGAACTCTAACTACAGGGGCGGCTCATTTACCACAGAAACAACCACCAACTACATGTCTGGTAAGATAGATACTTTTGATTAAAGCACACACGATCTAATCTGTATTCATCCAGTAGTAACTCTCCTCTCTTCCAACAGGAAGCCCTCGTAGACCCGATATGATGGGTGGAATAGGTGGAGTGGGTGGAATGCACACATCGGACGTCATCATGAGGAAGCGCTCAGAGAGGGGTTACACAGAAGAAAACATTCGGGACTCGATCGTTATGGGAGATGTGTCGGGCAAGTTTACAGATCTAGGTAACTTTAGCAGTGGTTGAATTCCAAGTACAGCGTGACTGATACTGTAGATCTTTAAATGCGTTGTCTGAAGAATGAAGACGAAGTTGTCTTGGCAAAACTGTGTAAACGCATGAGCCAATGTCTTGGAATTGGATGCATGTAACAGGCTTGGTGCTGTTGGTCGGTGCTTATAAACAGTCTTTGCAGGAGCTATGCTGACTATCGCTCTCTCTTTTTCTGTCCCCTGGTCTTAACATTCCATTGTTTCCATTTACATTCCAACCCTCCTTCAACCTCTCATGTCCCCTGCATCCTCTTCTTTTCCGCCTCCTCCGCTCAATGTGCCATCAGGTGTGTACGGCTTCAGTGGGTCGCAGAGTACCTCTCAGAGCCAGTTCAGCTACAGCCTGTCTCAGGGTCAGAGGGCCAGGACTCAGTCTTCCGAGGTCAACGAAGCTCTGTATAATCTGGACAGGGTGCTCCAGGGTGAGTATGGCGCATGCAAAGCATGAAGGCTGCCGTTTATTCCCTTTTCTCCTCTTCAAGGATCAACACATATCTCTTGGTGTGTTGGCAATTAAGGAGTCTACACTTACTGGGCTCGACAAGAGGCACTTGCACTTGCAAACTGATGAGATCCAACAGATCTTTTTGAAAAATCCTGCCTTTACTGAGATAACCAATGATCAGTTTTGATTGATGTTGTCAGAAAGGTATTTGTACTGTAATGTTACATTATGTTTGTTATTATGGTTGATTGGCTTTATGTAAATAAACACACTCCCAGTTGAGACCAACATTATTCATACCTTGGCCACAATTTTAGTTCAATTTAATTGTTTGTTGTGGCTGGAAATGACAGGAGAAAGAAATGTTGATTTTTTGTTTTTGGGGGCATTTCTATGGTTTGTTTGACATGAAATATGTAAAGGAAGATTACAGTGCCATCTGATGGAACACTGCTCTCCTGCCCTTAATGCAGACTTGCCTCTGGAATTAAAAATATTTTTTCGAAACAGCTTCCATTATTACTGAACTTACTAAACTTACTGGTAAACTATTCCTTCTCAGAGAAAACAGTCAGTCCAAACTGAACATTGTTATCTTCTAAGGGCAGAATGTTTACTTGGCTCTCATTCTATTTTGCATGCGCGCCTAATCACACGTCCGTAATGCACATCCTATCTCATAGTGTACCCCGTCTCTCATCAGATGCAAGACTCAACCCAGGGGTCCCTGACACCCCCAGTCGACTGGTGTTTTCAGCTCTGGGTCCCACTGCACTGAAGGTCAGCTGGCAGGAGCCCCACTGCGAGAAAGACATCCTGGGTTACTGTGTGCTCTACCAGCCGCTTAATGGAGGTGAGGGAGGGCTTCTATAGTTGGGTTGAGTTGAAAAAGCGGGTGCGGGGTCCCATTCATCGCTGCTGCTTGAAAGTTTAATTGGTGATTATGATATGCTGGTATGGATTTCATTCCATTTATTTGCTTAACTGTGTTGTCGCTCTCTTTTAGGTGAAGTGAAGCGCATCAATGTGACCAACCCGGCGGACAACTCTGTGCTCATCCAGGACCTCCTGCCAAACCATTCGTACCTGTTTAAGTTGAAGGCTCAGAGCCAAGAGGGCTGGGGTCCTGAGAGAGAGGGCGTCATCACCATCGAGTCCGCCGTCGACCCCAAGAGTCCCTTCAGTCCCATGCCAGGTTCCTGCCATGACCTTTAGTAACGGTCACTGCTTTGTACTTAACATGTACAGTCTTGTTATCATTCTCGATCCTTTCCTTGCAGGCTCCCCGTTCACTCTGAGCACCCCGAGTGCGCCGGGTCCCCTCGTCTTCACGGCTCTGAGCCCCGATTCCCTGCAGCTCAGCTGGGAGAAGCCTAGGAAGCCAAACGGAGACATTCTAGGCTATGTGGTCACATGCGAGCAACTGCATGGAGGAGGTGAGGATATCATTACTTTTCCGACAGTCTTCATTTGCTCTTAAAGCTACAGTCAAGTTTTTTGTAGGGCTCCTTAGATGACATTGGAAGCCTGGGAGAGTGCTCATGCTTGGACTGCTCTCCCCAATTTTAATTTCTCATGTATAATGTGCATGAGCACTCCCCCCCCCCCCCCCCCAACTTTTGCCTGGTCCTTCATGTTTTCTTTAAAGAATTGTACCCATCTTACAAATTCTGCCCGGGTAATGAAACATATGAGCACAACTGTGTGTTTTCTCATTTACTAAATAAAATTAGGGCTGTGAATTTCAAAATAAGAGCAAGTAAATAAAAAGAATTACGTGATCAAATAAACTACTTAACTTCAGAATAATTCTTTGAAAAAAACTAACATAATACAGATAATACTTCATGTTTTGATCATATGGGTAAAAGCAAAATCGTGCATTGTAAAACTGCATTATACATAGGGAGAAGGGTTTTCTAGAATTTTGACGTCAAGTTTGGGGCTGCATATTATACATGGGTGTGCATTATACACGAGAAATTACGGTAAATGCACACAAAACATTCAGATATCTAAAGAGTTTAGACAAACACATTAGTACCACTACAAAGCTACACGAGAGGGACGAACAGCCAATGTTGGTATTTTTTTTCCACGACCAGTAGTTAACGTCTCTCGCTTTTCTTTCGTCTAGGTGACACACGTTCCTTCCAGGTGAGCGGAGACAGCGCGGAGACCCGGCTGACAGTCCCGAACCTGACTGAGAACATCCCCTACAAGTTCAAAGTTCAGGCTCAGACCACTCAGGGCTTCGGCCCCGAGAGGGAGGGCATCATCACCATTGAGTCTCAGGATGGAGGTAACCGTTTTATACTAGGGACTGCGAATGCACTGAAGATACGAGTGGAACTATATACTATGTACTGCACAGAAAAGTGAACTTGCACACTCATTGGTGCATTTTCAGACAGATTACAAAAGATTGACTTGGTCGTTTGAGTTCACACTTGAAGGGCGGGGAAGTACTCCAGAGACGTCGTTGTTTGTTTTTGTTAGTATACAAACAATAAAATAGTCAATTTTCCATAATATGCTCCTTTAATATATCTGCCATCTTTTCACCGTAGTATTTACAATACATACGGTATGTCTGCAATTTTTTTCCTCTCATCTGCAGGGGCTTTGTCTCAGTTCAATAATCAATCCATGACAAGGAGGGAAGTTTTCAACATGCCGACTGACGTCAACACCATGAGCAACATCTCACACACCATGATCAACGACCCGTACTTCTCAGGTACAAATGAAAGCAGCACTAATCTGAGCCTAAAGTAACAGCTTCAGCGATGGTTCATTAAGATGGTACACTGATTTAACAGAATAGTAACCCATTGCTGTTGGGAAGCAAATGTATACCATTAGCCTAATAGCAACCAGCATAAGTCATATTTAACTTACTGTTACCAAAACAATGTGCTTGCTGACAATGTGCTTGCTGAAAATGTTTTATCTTGTTTTCAGAAACTATTCAAATATGACTTACAGTAGGCCTCTACTGTATGCTATAATTTACTCTTAGTATGTACCACTGTAACAATATCCACCCATTCATCCATCCATCCAGACTGTGTTGTTTCACATTTGCATAAATCTATCAATCGGGTTCTACAGTATATTTGAGGAAGGCATTTTTCTAAGGCTGTCCCAATTATTGCACTAATAAGAAATTATCTTCTCAAAACAAAACTATTAAAAACATAGCATTTTGTACATGAAATACATGAAAAGAAATCTGCCAAGAGAGCTAGTATGAATTGAATTGATAAGATTCTTAAAATAAGATGTTCTATCTTAAAACAAGTCTTTGCGTCTTGCTTAACTTTTAGGAAAAAAAAGCTAAAATTTAAAATAAGTACAGATCTTTTCACCAGAAATAAAATAAATTCACTAGGCAAGATTTTACGTTTTTGCTGCGTGATTTTATGAATGTAAACTTTGAAAAAATAGGTAATATATAATTGATTTGACTAAATATGTTATATATTGCTGCAATTGGCTGGCAACCAGTTCAGGGTGTACCCCGCCTCCTGCCCGATGACAGCTGGGATAGGCTCCAGCACGCCCGCGACCCTAGTGAGGAAAAGCGGCTCAGAAAATGGATGGATGGATGGATGGATGTTATATATTGGCGGCACGGTGGACGACTGGTTAGCACATCTGCCTCACAGTTCTGAGGTCCGGGATTCAAATCCCAACCCCGCCTGTGTGGAGTTTGCATGTTCTCCCCGTGCCTGCGTGGGTTTTCTCCGGACACTCCGCTTTCCTCCCACATCCCAAAAACATGCATGGTAGGTTGATTGAGGACTCTAAATTGGCCTTAGGTGTGAATGTGTGCATGACTGGTTGTTTGTTTATATGTGCCCTGCGATTGGCTGGCGACCAGTTCAGGGTGTACCCCGCCTCTCGCCCGAAGATTGCTGGGATGGGCTCCAGCACGCCCGCGACCCTCGTGAGGATAAGCGGAACGGAAGATGAATGAATGTTATATATTGCAATATATATATATATATATATATATATATATATATATATATATATATATATATATATATATATATATATATATATATATATATATTATTGTACAATAACCAATTAACATTTTTTTCTGTTAAATCATATTTGTGTTTTCACGGTCAAAAACTGTCACATCAAACCAAATTTAATCCAGATCTGATCCAGATTGAACATTGGGGGGGGGGGGAAACGTACCAATACAGATGTTCAGAGATTTATACCGTATTTCTGATTTCCAATTAGAATCTCAGATTTGAATGTTGTATTTATGTGGCATCTTACTCTAATTTTGTTCACTCCTGCATGAACCCTTTCAGCAGTTCAGATCCCCCATCATGTTTAAATGTTTGACTTTGATTTTCACTGTTCTTCTCTAACAGATGGAATGATGATGACCACGCAGCACACAGAAACCAGTGGCATGATGACCCGCCAAATCACCAAGGAAGTGGTCCAGAGGAGCGTCGTCGGTGGGGCCACCGTCACAAAAAAGATGTTTTACGACTCCTAAAATAACATGCTTACATTTTCATTTTGTATCGATTGGCATTCTAATGGTCCAAATATTTCAGATTCTCTTTTAAAAAGAGTCAGAGAGCTCATACGTGCCTGATGTACAGTATGTATTCGTAATGATGTATGTGTGAGATTGTGATACCAAAAAAAAAAAAAAAAAAAAAAACATTGACACTGTTATGGTAAAAATAAGATGGCGAAAAGGCCATTTCGTTGCATCTGTTACAAACTTTCACCACTTGCTCCGCGAGATTTCTCTTCTATTCTGTATGATTCATTCAAGTTCGAAGGTTCTGTCGTAAACAGCTTTACTTGTAGTAACACACAAACACACACACACAGTGTATTTAAAGCAGGCAGGTAATCTGACTGTGTTTAATCCACTACACACAATGCCCTTGCAACCCTGGTCTGGTAACTTTGTGTTGTTTTGTCATATTTAGAAAACCACAATAACTAATTAAGTTTGTTGTGGATGCTTTTATTCAGAAGGTTCATTATTTGCCTCGAGTGGTTTTATTTTGAATGTTGTGGCACATTAATGGAGTGTTGTGCATAGAATTGAACAATATAATAATATAGTAATCCAGACAAACCAGACAAAATTTAGCAAGTTTGTGCTACTTCTGCTGTATTTACATTGATCATATCTACAAATGATTTCATAAATTGTATTTGGTTTCACATTTTATAAGATGTTTTATACTCAATGTATGATATATTTTACTTTATACTACTGCTGCATTCTCATTGTGCTAATGCATTAAGAGCTGTTCAATTGGAGGAATTGCATATAAGACATAAAGATTGTATTTGCTTAAGTGCACAAATATAGTCAACTTATACTGCATCTTCATTCTATGTTTTTGCTTTTATAAAAACAAAATTTTATATGTTAGACCTAACATAGATAAATGGATGGATTTGAAAAAAAAATCTACATGTATCACTTTTACAGAGATGCACTTGCCTATGTATTTTCTTTATGTCAGATCTATTGCACTTAATAAAGATATAAATTATCTTTTGTATTCCGGTTATTTATTGATGTAGTAGGGTGGGGGGGTACATTGGCAGTGATGCAAAATCATTCAGCAAAGTAGCAAGCAAAGCAAAATTCAACTTATTACATGAAATTCTGTGAACATGCAAGTTGTCGGCTTTAGTTTGCCCTTTTTCTTCCAAAGTAGCTTTGGGAAAAGCACAATTACACTTTTGTGTTTTGCCTTTAGTCAGCATGTTTTTATCAACCCCCATGTACAAAACAAAAGAAAGAAATCCATCCTGCAAAAAAAGCCCTTTACAAATACGACAAATCTGTCAGACATTTAAACTGTATAAAAAGCAATCAAGCTGAAAACATACTGTACACTAGGCAAATACTGTATTTCACTCTGTGATCCATGATGTAACCCAGGGGAGAATGAAGCTCTTTCTATGCTATTGGTGTTTCTATATACATTTTGGATGCAATGGAACCACAGAAGTCGAAGAATTTCCCATTTAATGTCACCGTCATAGGAATATAACTTTTTCATAAACTGAGAACCCCCTATACATAAAACATTTCCTGTAAAGTTAATTAAGGTTTTATGATGGCAACAGTTTCAGACTAATTATTTGACATTGCGTTATTTCCTATGGAAGTGAACCAGTGTGGCATTGTGTTTGAAATTGGTGGTTCCACTGAATTAGATTTTTTTATGCTTAAAATATGCTCATACCAGTGGGGCATCTTCTCTGCTGGTTTAAACACCGACATACATTTGCAACCTAACATTCGTTCCATGAAATTGGACTAAATATTCCCAACAGTCTGTACTTTTCGTTTTGTAGCATTTCTCTTGGTTGCTTCCAGTACATGTGGATGTTAATTGGGATCTTTTTTTTTCATATTTCAGCCTCCGTGTGAGGCGACGACATTCTATTCATTCAGTCATTCAGCAAATTCACCTTTTTTGTTTTTCTTGGAACATATCCTCCATTAATTGCAATTGGGAAAAACTCACCTATCTGCAAAATAAAAGTATTACTTTGGCACATTTTGTGGCATCTCTGGAACTGTGATGAAGTAAAACGAGGCGACTCATTTAGATAAAAGTAGTGCTTTGTCATCATCATGTGGCAGCTATAGGCAATTATAAACCTTTTTTAGGAGGGTGAATTAACCTATTTATTTGCATAATTTTTTTGTTTGTTTACTTATCCTCTGTTATTTGCTGAAAACTCACCTATTTGCTGGTTTTGTGCTCATTCAAAAGCAATAAAAGTATTACTTTGGTGCAATCTTGAGGCATCTCGATGCCAAGGAAGTATTTTGATGTGAATTGGGAGCTTCATTTACACAAAGGTTTGCCACCATCTTTTGGCATTTTGGTGCCAAAGAACTATGATGAAGTGAATCGAGGAGCTTAATGTAGCAAAAAATAGTGCTTTGCAAACAATCTTGTGGCTTCTTGGTGCCAAGAAACTATGTTGAAGTGAGTTGAGGAGTTTCATTTAGTCAAACGCAGTGCTTTGCCACCATCTTGTGGCATTCTTAGACAATTCTAAACCTTTATTGGGGGGGCGTCAATTACTTGCACACCGTCACTTTTCACGGCAGGGCTTGGACATTCCACTGTATTGCATTTTTGATGGTATCTATAACTGCGGTAGTGGTTATATTCAGAGGTGGATTCAGTTGCTTAAATCCGCAGTAAAGGCCCCGGTACCAAATACACAACCAGCCACTTTCTCATATCATAATATGAGATGGAGTTTAAAATTAATGAGTCCAATTAAATTTAACCTACTAATATTTGAAATCTTTTTCAGAAATTTCCACTGTTTGGAGCTGAAATACTTGTTTGTAGGTTTTTTTGTTTGTTTGTTTGCTTTTTTAAATAACAACAAGAGCCTAGTACTATTCCAGGATTGCTGCCGAATATGGTCGACTGCTCCTTTGCTTGCCAAAGAGGTCTCTCAAAGTAGGCTTTTGTTCTACGCCTTTGATCTTGGACACCCACTTTTTGACTATGCTGTAGCCTATTGCAGCTTGCCCATACATGTTTTGCAACCTTTTGAAAATGTTTAGTGGTGGTTCCCCATACAAAGCAAAACATTCAATCACAGCTCTCTACTTCTGATGGGCATCCAGCAATTATGTCATTTCCAAAATGGCTGACAGCGAGAGGACAGGCGGGTGGCCAAGCGGAATGCAGCTTTGGTGGTCGCTGAAGCAAAAACACGGGCATGGGAGGACTTTGGTGAGGCAATGGAGAAAGACGGCGTCTTAGGAGGGGGAAGCAGTGCACCATCAACACTGTGTATAGAGGGGATGGGCACACGTTGGGCACTCCACACCGACACAGTGTCGGAGTGTGAATGTGAATCTGGGCAGTAAAAATCTATTATCCACACCGACACACGTTGTTTTTTGTTACACACGTTGTTTATTATCCACACCGACACACGTTGTGTGTCGGTGTGGAGAATACTTCGAAGACCTCCTCAATTCCACCGACACGCCTTCCTATGAGGGAGCAGAGTCTGGGTTCTCTGAGGCGGGCTCTCCTATCTCTGGGGTTGAGGTCACCGAGGTGGTTAAAAAGCTCCTATGAGTATGGGATACCGAACACCCTGATACGGGCTGTTTGGTCCCCGTACGACCGGAGTCAGAGTTTGGTCCGCATATCCAGCAGTAAGTCGGACTCGTTTCCGGTGAGGGTTGGACTCCGCCACGGCTGCCGTTTGTCACCGATTCTGTTCATAACTTTTATGGACAGGATTTCAAGGAGCAGCCGAGGTGTAGAGGGGGTCCGGTTTGGTGGCCTCAGTATTGCATCTCTGCTTTTTGCAGATGATGTGGTTCTGTTGGCTTCATCAAGCCGTGATCTCCAACTCTCACTGGAGCAGTTTGCAGCTGAGTGTGAAGCGGCTGGGATGAGAATCATCACCTCAAAATCTGAGACCATGATCCTCAGTCGGAAAAGGGTGGCTGGCCCTCTCCAGGTCGGGGATGAGATCCTGCCCCAAGTGGAGGAGTTCAAGTATCTTGGGGTCTTGTTCACGAGTGAGAGAAGAATGGAACGGGAGATCGACAGGCGGATCGGTGCAGCGTCTGCAGTGACTTTGTATCATTCCGTTGTGTTGAAGAAGGAGCTAAGCCGAAAGGCGACGCACTCGATTTACCGATCGATCTACATTCCTACCCTCACCTATGGTCACGAGCTGTGGGTCGTGACCGAAAGAACAAGATCCCGGATACAAGTAGCCGAAATGAGTTTCCTCCGCAGGGTGTCCGGGCTCTCCCTTAGAGATAGGGTGAGAAGCTCGGTCATCCGGGAGGATCTCAGAGTAGAGCCGCTGCTCCTCCACATCAAGAGGAGGCAAATGAGGTGGCTGGGGCATCTGATTCGGATGCCTCCCGGACGCTACCCTGGTGAGGTATTCCGGGCAGGTCCCACCGGGAGGAGACCCCGGGGACGACCCAGGACACGCTGGAGAGACTACGTCCTTCGGCTGGCCTGGGAACACCTCGGGATCCCCCCGGAAGAGCTGGATGAAGTGGGTGGGGTGAGGGAAGTCTGGGCGTCCCTGCTAAAGCTACTACCCCCGTGACCTCGGATAAGCGGTAGAAAATTAATGGATGGATGGAGAGGACAGGCTTAAACAAATATTTAAACCTTCAAACAAGTATTTAAACTACAAACCGTGAACATTTCTGGGCAGTAAAAATCTATTATTAGTAGGTTGAATTAAATTGGGCTCGTTACTTTTTGACTGCCCCTCCTAGAAACGCTGTGTGATGTTGTGTAGTTCAGTTCCAGAGGCATGGCCCAGGACAGAGGCACCGTTGTTTGACCCCTGCTGGCCTGATCACCAGGTCCTTGAGCACCTCCACAGTCCCGAATATGGGGACGAGCTGCTCTGTGAACTTTTCATTAAAGGTGTACACGTGGGAGCGCTTGTCGACGTCATAGAAGGACAACTGGCCCTGCTCATAGTCCAGGTACACACCCACTTTCCTGGGCGCCAGGCTCAGAGGCAGCGAGGTAGCGGGCACCGTCAAGGCCTTCACATCCTTGCCCCTCTCCAGACGCAGGGTCAGGTAGCCCGTGTCTGTGTTGAGAGAGCGGAAACCTCGCCTCACGGCAGACGCCTTAGCCACACCCAGACGCCAGTCCCGTTGGCCCACTTCCACTTCCCAGTAGTGGCGTCCGGAGGCGAAGCCCTCCTGACCCGCGGCGCACCACCAGGCGTCGAAGCGGCCGTTGCAACACGGGACGTCGCGGCGCTCCAGGCCGCATCGCATGCTCTTTTCATCAGTAGAGATCAGCAGGTCTGGGTTGGCTGAGTCTGGGTCCAGCAACACGTCCTCTGTGGTGGCACATGACCAGAACTCAATATTAGAGAATCTCAAGTCTGACATGAGACTTGCTGATCAAGAAGACTTACACACCTGAGGCCTCAAAGATCCAGTTCCACACTGTATAGAAGAAAGACAAATAATATCATGAAGTTATGACCTACTAAGAATATTTATTTTTAAGTAGGGCAACATAAGACTTTTGGGCACTCACTGAATTTTTCTTTTTTTTAAAGACAATTAATCATTGGAGTACATTCAAATACAAATTGTGTTTGTAATATTTTCACTATGAAAAATGTTCTTTGTTACATTTGTATTACATCATAGTTAGATGTTTGGGCTTACCTTTGTACTGTTGTTCAACAGTTATGTTTGTTAGTACCTTTTTATTTCTGTTAGTTTTGGGTATTTTTGTACCCTCACACCTTAGTCAGAAGGTTAGTAACTGTGTACCTTAGCAAGTTAGTTACTGCCTTTTTAGGTTAGTTAGTTAGTTGGTGAGTTGGTACCAACGGGTATTCATTAGTTTGTTAGTTAGTTAGTTCGTTAGTTGGTACCAATTGATGTTAGTTAGTTAGTTAGTTAGTTAGTTAGTTATTTGGCTGGTTAGCTGGTTAGTTAGTTAGCTAGTTAGTTAGTTTTACAGTAGTCCATCACTTCTGCTTACCACCATGGGGTATGTAGTGGACAGCATCTGCAAAGCAAGGAAAAAACATGATATTTCCTCCATCTTCCAAAAAATCCAACATGCTTCAATGCATTTCTTTGTAAATAGATATTGATGTATTGTAGTTGGTAAGAGGACATCTCACCCATGTTCTGGTTTCTCTGCTTTCTGACCAGCCATTCCCTGGTCATGTCCTCCTATAAACACATGCAATGGAAGAGCTTTTTACCTGAGCTAGTTAGGTTCTTTCAACCTTAGTTTGTTTTTCTTTTTTGTTTGTACACTCTAGTGTGGCGGCACAATGGACGACTGGTTAGCACATTTGGCTCACAGTTCTGAGGACCCACATTCAAATCTGGCCTTGCCTGTGTGGAGATTGCATGTTCTCCTCGTGCCTGTGTTGGTTTTCTCCGGGTGCTCTGGACTCTAAATTGCCCATAAATGGTTGTTTGTTTATATGTGCCCTGTGATTGGCTGGTGACCAGTTCAGGGTGTACCCCGCCTCTCGCCCAAAGATAGCTGGGATAGGCTCCAGCACGCCCGCAACCCTAGTGAAGATAAGCGGTTATGGAAAATGGATGGAGGGATTTTTGTAGTGTCGTACCTTAAATATTTATTAACTTTGTATCTTAGTTCATTAGTTACTTGTACCCACATACCTCAGGTAATTAGTTAGTTAGTTAGGCTTGCGACTGACTGAAATTGCCTCACAGTTTAAATGTTTACAGAGTCACCTGTTGTTTGAGCACTTTGACAAACAAAGTTTGTTTTTATTATTTCAATGTGGACATAGCCTGCATATGCACCCAGTCTGCACCAAATTCTCAGGTTCTCAACAAAAAGAGCACGGACCTTGACAGGGCTGTCTGCGTTCAGCACAGCCAGCATAACAAGCTCCACAGCTGGGAGAAGGTTGGGCAGACGACCCCTCTTCCACTGAAACTCCAAGTCGTCCAGCATCATGAGCACCGGCTCGCCGGGCCACACGGTGGGCTACAAGACGAGAATACAATAGGAACATTCACTAAAGGCTTTCTGATGACGGCCTTGTATGATGAGGATGACTGTCAAGGGCAGGGTTTATAGTAATCATCTTTATCAGACTGGGTCACACTTTAATCGTGAAGTGAACACCACTCTCACCTGAGGCCTGCTTTTAATTTCCCGCGTCCACTCCATGATGACCCTCTTGTGAGGCCCCATATCGCACTCCTCTACTGCCTCCAGGATGCAAAGGAGGTGACCTCTCCAGTCAATCTTCTCCGGCCTGTGGTACTGGCAGTCTGACAGGCTGACTGTGGGCTACACAAGACATACAGTGAAGTTTATTGGACCACAACCCAATATAACATACACCCTAATTTGACCCTGATTTCCCCGTGACAAAGGCTCAATTATTGGATGTCTCAAAGTTTATCCCGAACAGTGTGGGGTGTGTTAAAAGTGATTTTTTTCCTCCTCGATCTGCTCAGAAAACAGTTGGGGCAACATTTGTAAATGTTAAACTTTCAGTATTTACGATCGCAACTCCGAACCACCCCCAGTGTGGCCAAGCCATGGACTGTGTGCGTGTGGGTTTGTGTGTGTGTTTAGTGTGCTTTGTTGATCATCTCGAGTACACCACACATAACAGCAGTAAACACACTTTTTTTTCTCATGTGTGAGGATTCCCCACATTTTAAAAATCAATTAAGATGTTAAAAATGGGT
This sequence comes from Phycodurus eques, assembly GCF_024500275.1. Taxonomy (NCBI): domain Eukaryota; kingdom Metazoa; phylum Chordata; class Actinopteri; order Syngnathiformes; family Syngnathidae; genus Phycodurus; species Phycodurus eques. Next base: position 13,869,410 of record NC_084543.1, on the reverse strand, counting down.
TTGTGGTTATGGTACAGTATATGATGCTGAAGAGAACGAGTGAATTTAGGTCCAAATCTGGCAAAAATGCAGATAGAGGATTTTTTTGGGGGGTGGGGGGCGGGTTTCACAGCAGAACCATTCCACCCATATAAAATGAAAATGGTAGACTCCCGTTTCTCTAATCCAAAAATCTAGCATATTTTTCCATAAACCAGAAAGTAGTTTTTTCCTCTTTTGTTGCTTTGTCCATAGAGTCATACTCAACTTTATGACACTATCTACTGTATCTTGGTGGAATATGTTAGATATAGTTGTACCTGCACTTTCTTCTCCAGCACAGTCGCCCACTCCGTAATAAAGTCCCGACACAAACTGGCTGGCCATACGTCCTCACCGGCCCATATATGTTGGAGAATGGTGGACCTCTAAAAGAGCAGCGCAGAACATTGAATCATAATTAGGAATGCAATTTATTGATACTATAAATGCAAAGTTGGACGCTTGGGAAACGCGGGAGGAGGTCACCTGACAAATTTTGCTGAGTTCTCGGGCCAGCTCCATGACGAATAATTGACTCTCCACCAGCAGCTCTTTTTTTTCCAGCCTCACTCGCTTGCGGGACTGCTGGACCCAAGAAAGAACAGATTAAATCGGATTTTGGAAAGCTCCGATTCCGCACAAATTCCACGTCGCACCTTCAATCGGCTCTTGAGCTTTTTGGCCGGTTCAATGAGGAACTGCAGGCATTCCTTCATCATGCTGGCAGCTTTAAAATGGAGGTCCAGGTCCTGTGGAGTGATCATAAAAAGCTTGAGGGGACTGGCACTCGCCCTGCGACGAGGCTGACTCGGCTCACATCGCCCACACAAATCAATGCAATGTAATTTATAAGAGGAAAGAGAGTGTGAGTGGAGCACTGCAGGATTTTCAGCACATTATCAGGTATATGAGGCGAGGAAGAGAGGACAGGAGAGGACACCCACTATCCTACGCACGTACAGGGCAAAGCAAAAATTGCAACATGGTTTTATAACATGTGGGTGGCATCAAAAAAAAAAAAAAAAAAAAAGCAAACCAAAAAAATGAATGCAGGAGCGAGTGTTGCTGTTGTTGCGGGAGCTGTCGAATCAGCAGTCCCTACTCAGGGGGTTTAAATTTCTTCCAATACTGTCCATAAATATTACACCGGAGCGAGAAAATGCTGATTCGTCAAGATTATGATTTTGAATGGGTGTCTTTCAAGACTTAATGTACTAAAAATAGGCGTGTGCACACATACACCTCAAGTGTTGTTTAAGCACCTGTCATTTTGAAATGGATGAAAATAGTGCCCTTTTTGCTGCAACCCATTTTTCATCATTCATCAATATTTAAAGAATACTAATAATCATTAAATCACCCTCTCTGGCATCAGTTTTACCCAAAGTGTTTTGATATTTGAAGGGCATTTGTTTGAGTCTTTGGGAGAATTGTCCATATGCTCCCACCTTAATTAATTTGGGTTCAATCAGAGGCACTTTAAATAGTGGCAGGTGTGTGCTGACCACCATTTAACATGAATTTGAATGTGATTGCTTAATTTTGAACACAGCCACATCCCCATTTATAAGAGAGTGTGTGCACTTGTGCAACCACTTTATCTGTTGTTTATTTTTACTTCCCCACTCTAAAATATATATATATTTTTTTTTTTTTACTGAGTTGAACAGGTTATATGTTAACTAATAGTGGGGGGAAAAAAATTTAAATTATTTATCTTGGTTTAATTTTTGTATATCACAAAAACCTGACCTTTGTGAATAGTCACTGTCCTTGTTAATAGTTATATTATTGACTGTGTTAACAGAAATAAATACATGAGCTGAATATATACTAGTTTTTTTCTTAATTGTATGAATAGCCTTGAAATTGTAGATAGATAGATAGATAGATAGATAGATAGATAGATAGATAGATAGATAGATAGATAAGATCAATAGTTATACTGTCTTAAACCATTAAAATACACATTATTTATTATTATTACACATTATTATAAGCAATTTGTGCATTAAAAGCAAAAATATTAAAGGGTAGTACTGCACTTACATTTTTAAATACATAAACAAACAACAGGAATCCCTTGAATCTTTAAATTATTGGTATTATACATATAATATTTACAAACAATCCATGTATTAGAAACAATTTAGAGCAACAAATCATAAATACAATATACATTACAAAATAATGCAATTAAATGAGTGTTTATTTGTGCTGAGCATGTGTCAGGGGAGTTTTGCGCAGGCGAGGATCTGACAGATTAGAGGAAATCCAGGATTAGCACTCGTGTGTTGTTGATGGACGGCCGCAGGTTGGCTACTGGTGACTTTGTATGCAAACAATCTCTGCTTTACAAGTCAGCGATAGCAGTAACGACGTCACGGCAACATGCACAATTGCTCATATGTACACAAAGGTTCATAGGCACCCCATACAGTAATGCAATACTGAGGTGTCCTAATGTATTTTATATGCACAAATTGATACAATGTAAGGAACATAAACAGTGCACGAGCAGCAGGATATTTAGTCCAATAGTCGGTAGAATTAACAACAATGTGAATGGATGCAGGATATTTGAATTTTGAAGGCACTGACCTTTGAGAGAGAGAGAGAGAGAGAGAGAGAAATATCCGTTCGTAACAACTTTGCAATGTGCCCGCGGTGGTGTGTTCTCCAATTTGGGACTGATTTAGCGCATCCTTTTGATACTCGATGAGTGCTTGGACTGCGACAGGAGCGGCTGAGCGCTTTCTCTTTATCCTTCACGTTGCTTAGGGTGGGATGCAGGTTGGTATTATAACCGCTAAGGGGCGCAATTGCTTGACAAACCACCGATTTTTTAATTTTTTTAAAAATTTATTTTAAATGGAAATTTTATGGGGGTTTTCGTTTTTTTCCTTCTTCTTCTCCGAGCCCAGCCGCAAATTTGGATTCTTAGCAGCTGTAATAAAACAAGAGCAGAAATGGTGTTGCCTTTAGTGACGCATTTCATGGGCAGATTAAATCAACGTCAAATGATTTGTGTTGTGTTCATCTTGTTATTTACATATCTATAACTTAACTATACACATGGATATACATCGCCGGGTCTTTGAAGGGATTATTATAAGCACTAAATGGTTATATTTCCTTCGACCTTCTATTATTATTTTGTTATTTTCTAAAAGGCGTACATTTAGAGAGAATCTTTGAACGCAGCACGCTGGTCGTCACGTTGGATGAATACAAGATGCCACCACAGCGGACGAACAGTTTGGAATTCGAGGTGCGACCATTCTAAAGTCAGTCATTCCCAATTTTGGGGAACGTATTTGGAAACAACCGGCGTATTCAAACGGCGTTTGAGCCCGCGTCAATGAGGTGAGAGGAAGCTCGGTTCGCGGAAGTGAAGCTTCGATCAGAGCTGATTCGTCAATATGGCACCCAGAGATCCACTTGTCAGCGCCCTCAAAGGTAACGACGACTCGCACTCGCACAACATTGGGGTGCTTATGTTGTCTTTTTTTGTTTTCTTTCTCCCCCTTCCGCGTGTGTGTACCTGCCAGTGTGCTTGTTGAACCTGCAGTGTGATTGTGGGCAGACGGTGACGGACAGCAACCCTCACCTCACCTCTTGCTGCCAGCTTCTTGAGCTGCTCCTCAGGAAAGGACTCCAACGTTAGTATCCATTTTTTCTTTTTGTTGTTGCTACAATTTTCCTTTGCTATCTCGAACTTTAACTGCTACGCTAATATTAGTCAGTAAATCACTATATTATTAACTGTAGAGATGGCAGGGTTTGTCTCAAGTCACAACATTAGGTACACCTGACTATCTGATTATCTCTAACAGTACAAGAGTTGTATCAAACATTCTTCCTATAAAAACATAATCATTTTCATTTTTGATTGACTTTCAACGTTTCCAGTTGGAGTCTATTTTTGGTGGTTAGCTCAGTTGCTTCTCTTCCTCCTCCCTTCCACATTCCCAAAAAAAAACATGCTTCTTAGATTAATTGAAGACTTTAGTAAACACGAACAGTTTGAAATAGAAGTCAGTGTGAGCAGAAAACCTTAATGCTTCTGCTAGAAAGCAAACAAAATGTCAGGAAGAGACTGCTCAAACAACTGCAGTGTATTTAGGTTTAATCAGAGGGATTTAAAATGGTGGCAGTTGTGTGCTGACTCCAATTTAAGCATGAGTTTGAATGTGATTGGCCACATTCCAGTTATAATAGGTGATGTGCATTTGTGCAACCAGATTATTTCAATTGTTTAATTTTACTTCACCTCCCAAAGACATTAAAAACGATCAATAAGTTATACAATTTATAGGTCACAATATTGTGGGAAAACTTTTAAATTGAATTATCATGGTCTGGTATTTGAGTAGTGGTGTGTAGAACTTTTTATATCTGCTGTATTTATTACTCTTATTTATGATGAAGATTTTTAGGAAATTTACATGGATAAAAAATGTGATTTAAAAAAAAAAAAGTGAATATATTCCATTTTGGAATAAAGTTGTAACGTATCAAATCTAGACTCAGTGAAGTGCAGTGAATAATTTCTGGATGCACTTTCCATGTGCCCTACAATTTGTTGGTGACGAATCGAGGGTGTGCCTTGGCCAAATATCCGCTTTAAAATAATATTTAGATTTATTTATTTATTTTTATTTTTTAAGAACTATTAATTCAACAACAAGCATATTGTTAATTCTTTGAGAGTGTCTAAGTTACACAATTAATTTTTAAAGCAGATATTAAGAATTCCTGTAATGTGTGTGTGCGCTTTCTTTCCAGAGCCGGTCCTCAGTCTGGTTCCTCGAGACTACTGGCAATGTTTTGAGCAGCTTCTCCGCCAAGATTCATGTGACCGGTATAACCTTTGTGATAGAAGGAGTGGAACATAAAGGGACAAAAAAAAAAAAACAACAACATATTAAATCCTTGCTATTTCCTATTGTCTTTGTAGGCTGTGTACTGTGGCGTGGGCTGTGGAACAGACTAAAGCTTGCAGGAAGCTGCTCTCAGCTCAGGGCCGAGGCCGTTACCTGCTCAGATTGGCTCTCAGACGCAAGTTGCTGCCACAGTTCGTCACTCACCTCCTGCACACTCCCAGAGTCTTGGAGGTCACATACATTCTCTTTGAATAGTTGTCTCGAAATTAAGATCAGACATCTTTCTTTTCTGTTGTTAATCCTTAGCGATAGCTGTATTCCACCAGAATACAGTGGATTTAGATTTACTCTGCCTTTGTGTCCAATATACATCATATAGAACACCAAGTGGTCCAGAAAATTGTACATGGGAGAGAAAAAAAAAAACCACAATGAATGCCATTCCAGTTACTACTCACAAAATTAGGGAAATTTTAAATGCAGTAGTCTGATGACACACAACAATGGCGGCACCCAAAACGATGCACTATAATAGACTACACAAATATTTTGTCAGGACTGCTGACAAACAATTGATCTATTCACAAACAACACAAATACCAGCTTCTTGATTGTCAGCCATGCTTTTTTTTCACGTGACTTTTTAAGGTCTGACTTCATTAACTTCTATTAAGAAGTCCCAGTTGTTTCAAATTTAGCATTTTTATTTGTGATTGGGACACAATGTGGTCATCTACTACTGTATGTCTATGCATTCTTACTGGTCAATCAAACAATGGTATTATTAACGTACACTTTACCCCCCCCCTTCAGTGGTACAGCCCAGCCTTCTCAATCCTCAGGAATGAAGAATTTTTAGGTCAATATTTGTCGTTCTTAAAAAATGCAATCACCAAAGCTTCGTAAATAGGTCTGGTAATTGTCAAATGTCAACACACGTCACGTGTCTGCCGCTTCCAGAACCTTTCATGTCCCTGCTGCTGGTTCTATCTCACATGGAGTTCGACCTTGACATGGAGGTCAGAGCTGTTTTATTACTTGACCACAGTATGGTACTTTAATGAAGCTGCGAATCAGCTTCCTCACAGAAACGTGTCTCCACAGAATTGCAGTTTTTTGGATGAAAGCTGGCTTTTACCGGTAACTATACTACCGCTAATACTTTATTATTCATTAAACCTTAATTCCAGAACAGTCTAATGATTTTGTATTTGTTTGCCAGGTGTGCGAGACATATGAAGTGGTGCCGTGTCGACAGGTGGGAATGGTCCTGAGGTTAGTGTGATCAATTTAAGCGCCTTTGATTGCATCTGTTGTTTAAATGTGTCAGAGAGTGTTTTATTACCTCCCAATTTGTTTGTCAGCTACCTCAGTGGGCGCGTCTTCCTTCTGGACTTGATATCTGGGAGCCAGGCGCATGTTGACAAGTTTATCTGCCGCGGTGACGTCATTGACGAGATCAATGGCACCTCTCTGAGAAATTCCAAGAACGGACAGGTAGAAAAGCCCTCACACATGCCTTGTGTCCAATTCTAGATGACTAACTACTGCGCACATATTCATTTATTATTGTGGAATTAAAGCTTTTTCATGAAAGTTAAACATAAGATGAATGGGTGTTTCAAAAACAATCTCCTCAAACCAGTTCTTCTCAGAGTACAGAGAGGCAGGGTTCCATTAAAGTTCAAAGTTATTAAGGGAAAGGAGGTAGTCCCTTAATCATTAAACCTGCACAGTAGAAGAGCAACGTTGCGAGTCTCACAGTCCAATTTACCAATGTTGAAAACCACCAGAACTTGTTCGTATCGTTGGTAGGCAGGTGTGGTTCTGTCACGGCTTAAAGGCTGCCCCCTATCTATCCGTGTTGTGCGCTGGCGTGCCCGCGACGGGACGGTGTATCGACCTCTCATTAAAATGCTGCGGACTTTGAGGATAGAGAATCCGTGGCTGCAAGTCTGCCCTGCTCCCAGTGACCAGAGAACTTCTCCGCCGACACAGTGTCTCAAAGAGGGAAGGCAAGTCGTTGCAAGAACTAAATGATAAAACATGTACTGTACATTAAATAAACGTGACACAAACACATTCCTGCCTCTCCTTGGCAGGATTGTGTACATTGTCCAGTTCTTGGGGGCAAAAAACATTGGAATGGTAAATGTTTTTTTTTAGTTTATGCAAATGATCGTGAAGGTATGTAAGGCTAATTGTGACAAATGTATGTTCTGTTTTTAGTTTGGAACCAAGGAGGTGTTGCAACACGCAATTTCACACGTGTTACAGGAAAACCTGCCGAGCAAGGTGATCACACCATTCCCCCGCTTGAGGCCCTTTACAGCTGTTCTTCCTAACCATTTAAATACAAACACACACCCACTGTCCTTTGTCCCACAGGAAGTACTTTTAGATTTGCAGGAAACGCACTTAACGTGTACAGAGAGCAGCAGTAAACTGGTGGGTATTCACACTGCATGTATTGTAAGGAATGAGAACTTTTTTCCCCAAAATCACTAAAATCATGTTGAATTTCATTAGACGCTGTGTGAATATCACTATCCAGACATATCGTGTGTTGGGAGATACATGAAACCAGATTACACGATATTAGGCTTTTGTGTGGTGTAAGTATGACACGGACTCTCCGCTTTTGAATGCTATGAAACTTCTCCAAGCCAGGGTGTACCTTCTGCCACCAAATGGAAAAGCATAATAGTTCTGCCTGTCCCTGTAAATCACTGATTTATAGATGAACTAAGATATTTTAAGACAAATTAAGTGAAATTGGATGCTTTCTCATCTCCACACTGTACTACGGCACCCTGGTTGAGATCATTGTACACATGAGGTACACTTGCACAATCTGATCCAAGAGCTGACTTTAATATAGCAAAAAATAAAATAGCTCTGCAAAACTCTTCCTTTATATTGGATCTGTAATTGTGGAGGTCCACCAAGGTAGTGTGGGTAGTAATTGCCAGAATGTTCTCATTTGAGAAAGTACTGATAATCCGAGTACAGGGCTTTGATAGCTTCAGGTTTTGCAGGGCTACCTAATGTGTACATGTGATTCATTTACCTAATTGTATCCAGCAAACTTCTAAACACGAGCAGTTAGATTATATACACAACTGTGATGTCATTCTCAGAAACAGACCACCAGAAACCCCAACAACACGCTTCAGCTGTGCGGTGCTCAAAGCTGCTAGCATTAAGGAGTGTGAAGAGATAGTTTGTCGTACAGGTAAAACAATACCTGCTTGGTTTACATACACAGTTCTTAAGCTAAAATGCATAAACTTTCTCTTGCAGCCACTGGTTTCAAGCACACAGAGTGGTCTGTATGAAATGTACATGTGTAAATAAACAGTCCAAACTCAAAATTGCTTCATCAGTTAACCACACAAGACATCTACTCATAAAGAACTTTAATAGAAAGATGTGACAATTCTCAATTATTAAAATGTAGCTGCCAGGATTTTGTTCAATGTTGGAAAACATGTAAAAAGCAGTCCAGAAAAATAAGGTCTGCTCGCTCCTTGCACCAAGAGTTGTAACAGTAGTGGAGACATTTGTTGGGCAGGCTGCATTTTGTTCCAGAAATGGTCAATGATGAGACACTATCATCGTGGATGGAGGTCATTATCCACAAAAACTTGGCGGAGGGGCAGTGATGTCTTAAATGTCACAACAATCCACATAACAAGCAAATATTCCTACACAACTACCCATTAGCATGTGGAATGGCTGATGTCTAAAATACGATACAAAAGTCATTAACTCAAAAGAATACCCAAGAAATTAAAAAAAAAAAAAAAAAGTCCACAAAAATCATAACTATGATAAATATTTATCTTGACATACGACTGTCAAGAGGTACTTAGGCCCTTTCTCCCCTTATCCTGCGGGCCAGCTGGATGTCTTTGGGCATGATGGTGACACGCTTGGCATGGATGGCGCACAGATTGGTGTCCTCAAACAAACCCACCAGATATGCTTCGCTGGCCTCCTAATGGGTCAAATGGCATCATATTAGCACCGAATAAATGCCAACTTTTAGTATACACAGGGTTTTGTTTATTTACCTGAAGAGCACCAATAGCAGCACTTTGGAAGCGGAGATCGGTCTTGAAGTCTTGAGCAATCTCTCTCACCAGGCGCTGGAAGGGCAGTTTGCGGATGAGCAACTCAGTGGACTTCTGGTAACGACGGATCTCCCTCAGAGCCACAGTGCCCGGCCTGAGGAAAACCAATCAAGCATGTTGTGGTGACTGACTCACTGGATTATGTGTAGGGCTGAACAATTAAATAACATTTCAAATCAGGATCAGACTACCACCACCTGATCATCTACGATATTTACAATTAAAACGCAAGCTCCGCTGCACTTCGCCAACCACAAGGGGGCGAACGCATAGTTAAGACTTCCTTCAGCTGCCTAAATTAGCAAGTGAGCAGAAGGCTAAAGTTACTTGGTGAACTGATGAGAGGAAGGTAGGAGGAGCTCGTGCCCCAAAATCAATAAACATCTATTGTCTGACTTTTTTCTGATTCAGGCCAGGTTCAACAAAACTTTCATTACATCAACATTCAGTTAGCCCTTGGTACATTCGGTTATTGGATTTTTTTGATTATTCTTCAAATACATTGTGTTTACATTTCATGTTACACTGACATTTTTACATTTTGTTGAAAAATAGTGCAATACATTTTTTTTTTTAACGAGCAATACTTCCTGCTCCTATTGGGGCGCTTTTTGAATGGGATAATTATTTGGAATGATTTTCGGAATCGCTCTCTGTATAACAATATTGACTGTAATCTTTACATATTTTGTTGAAAAATAGTGAAATACACTTTTTTTGTTAACGAGCAATACTTCCTGTTCCTATTGGGGCGCTTCCTGAATGGGATAATTATTTGGAATGATTTTCGAAATCGCTCTCTGTATAAAAATATTGATCAAAATGTTTTTTTTTGGCCATAGTCTGAAACCCACCTGTAGCGATGGGGCTTCTTCACTCCTCCTGTAGAGGGCGCACTCTTTCTGGCTGCCTTGGTCGCAAGCTGCTTCCTTGGTGCCTTTCCTCCGGTGGATTTACGAGCAGTCTGCTTGGTACGGGCCATCTCGTATTAGCTACAAGAGAACAGTGAAGTCGCATTATTAAGAGACACTTATATGTATACGCCCACGGGATGTAGAAACTGAACAAGCCGTGTCAACATGTTAACCTAGCCCACAACAAGGCGCCCATCCCCCTCCCGCCTAACAACTATGTGTCTGATTTAGCGTAGGCACACCGCAACTGAAATACAACTTCTCAAATTAGCAGTCTCTTAAAATACGACAGAGATCATTGTACATTCGACACAATTGTCACATCGTAGACCATTTGTGATCTGGACACTTTTTTTTTTTTTTTTTTTAAAAAGAGGAGCCGGTTGTAGTCTCCCGCCGCCATTCAGCGTCAGTTTGTCGTCTTCGCCATTTTCGCTCTCATTTCACCCCCACTCGACATTGAGAATAATCTTATACGGGTTTATTTTACCGGTAATTAACGTCACACGCATCCGTTTTCAGAACATGTGGCACATTTGTAACAACGCCAAGCTTACCAGCAACACGAGGCAGACGAGCGTGAGGTAATCGTATTTGTTTAAAAACGCGGTCGAAACGAGCCCATTGTCCTTGTTAGGGCTAGCATAACGCTCTGTACGTCAGTCTAACAACACAACGACACAAATAGCCTACACAGCACTGTCAAAGAAATGAAATCATATTCGTAAGATAAACGACTCAAAGTGAAAATATTTACCTTTGTGACGTTGCTGTTGTTCTGTAAGGTGGCAGGTCACGGTCACCGCGGAAAACGATCAATGCTTGATGGAAGCTTGAGGCCAAGTATTAATAGTCTGGCGTGACGTCATATTGTAAAAACACTTTGTGCTCATTGGTACATTATAGAGCGCGGCCATGGTACAGCCAATAAGAAGCAGCGAAAAAATCAATACAGTGCTCTACAACACACTGAATTTATTTTTGTGTTTATGTGTTTCCTCAAATGTCGTGTTTGATTATAATGAGGTGCTTGTGCTTTAACTGCAGGACACACTATTCTGGTTCACGGCAACAAAGACATGGGAAAGACACGGGAATGTATGTAGTTCTCAAAAATCCCAACATCACATGAACGCGGCATTTGTACTACTTCCTCCAGTCTCGCGCAAACTCACATCGTTGTAGAATGCGGATTTCTATGCTAACTTGACGAGCTAGCTTCTTTTGCTAAAAACAAGCTTGTTGTTGGGACTTCAGCGAGGGCTAAAATGTCGAGAACGCACCAGGTGCCCCCGTTGTCTTCAGCGGGGACGACAACCGGGGGTCATTCGTCGTCCTCGTCGACTTCTTCCGCGGGAGGTTCGACATCTCCCGCAACCGTGTTGAACGTGCAGCCCGAAAAACCTCAGCACTACACGTACGTAATGTTAGCCTATTAGCCGATAAGATACGTAAAATGTACACAAACTCACGTGCACTCGGGTTCGCATTCGAAACAAAAGGTGGTCTAATTTGGGAACATTCTTCCCATATACGGTACTCTTTTGACTACAAAATAAGTATACAAATCATTATCAATAGCGGTTAACTTGAATGATACAATGTGTTAGGAAATGATTGATTCGACTTTAACGCAACATAAAGTTGTAAGGTTTCAGATTACGGCAAGAAATGAAAATAGGCGACACACAGAGAGAAAAAAGCTGTACTGTTAAGATAATGAATGATAGTTTTCTAACCATGAATTTCTGTCTCGTTTGCTTCACTCTCTCAGATATCTGAAGGAGTTCAGAACGGAGCAGTGTCCCCTCTTTGTACAGCATAAATGCACACAACACCGGCCTTTTTCCTGTTTCCACTGGCACTTCTTGAACCAGCGGCGCCGCAGGCCTGTGCGCAAACGTGACGGGACATTCAACTACAGTCCAGATGTTTACTGTACCAAATACGACGAGGGAACGGGAACCTGTGCTGATGGAGATGAGTAAGGGGGAAAACAAGCACATTTTGTCTCATAATCCCTAACTGGAGAAAGAGAGGATTTATCACAGATTCAACGCACATAATATAGGAAACAGTGTGTTTTGAGGTGCCAGAATACTATATGTAACATCATAAATAATGTAGAATGCCGGGCTGGAAACGGGGTCCCAGGATACGACACTTTGAGGTTACGAACGAAAGTTTTGCACAGTGGGGGTAAGAATACATCATCACGTGGCACAGGAATGCACCCTAAGTTTCTGGCTTACTTATCATTTTTCAGAATCAGAATCATCTTTATTGGCCAGGTATGTTAAACACACACAAGGAATTTGTTTGTGGTAGTTGCAGCTACTCTAGTACTACAGCAAACAAGCCACTATAACACAATATACATTTAGGACATTAAAACACAAGTACGGAGATTCACTGAGCAATGTAAGGGTACCAGTAATGTCCTATTGCTGATACAATGACAATTCTGCAAATGATGCAGAAAGTTGTCAAACGACTCAAAGTGTCTATTAGTGCGGTAATTCTGATAAGACAAGTGTGCAAATGGCACAGAGTCATCAAGCACTAAAGGTGGCCAGTAGGATGTTAATACTGATCAACAGCAGTAATGCAAATAACACAGAGTGACAAAGCTACAATAAATGCAGCAATAATGTCACAACAGAGATGTGCAAAATTGGCAAGATGTCGCTGGAATTATAAGTCAACTGTTTTAAGACAATGGAAAGAGGGAAGAAACTATTGGAATGTCTGCTGGCTTTAGTATGCATTGTTTAATAATGCCGACCTGAGGGTAGGAGCTGGAAAATGTGGTGACTAGGATGTGGTGCCTGCTCGTCTTTCATTTCATTGTTTTACATGTATTCCATGGCCTTAAAGTGTTTTTCCGACACATTCCCTGCAAATATGACCCTACCGTGTTTGCATAGGTTAATGATGGACTACAGTGCATTCCATCTTACATACAAACTGCGAGATATCTGTATAGTTTAGTTGTGCATTAACATTTAAACTTCGAAAAGGGATGAAAACTGTCATAATCTAGGAATAAAGTCTAACTTTTTTTTTTTTTTTTTTAGATATTTTTTGGCATGAATTGATTAAAAATGCAATATTGCATCACATTTGTTGAAGGAGAGGCCCTGATAGGAAAACAAGCAAAAAATCTGCTTCTGTTTTCTTCTTAACCATTTGTATCCTCTGAAAAGGACCTTTTGTCAAAAAGTGACCTATACTGCTGATACGTCCGTGAGCCATTCAGGATATGAAGTACTGTAGAAATTGAGGACAATTGTAAGAAGGATACTAGATGATGTGTTGTCATCTCAACATTACCATCTGAATGTCGCCCTTCTCGCACATGGATGAACAATGAAACGGTGGTGATTAAAAGGGGGAAAAAAGAATGTAAGAGCAAAAGAAAACTTCATTGTGCTAAAGACATGCTAATGAACCTCTTTTTTAGTGCTAGATGTGATCCTAACTATTCCAACTTTACCTTTCAATTCATCCACCATCTCAGATAACAATGTGACAAGTTCACTATTTTGTTCAATACAATGTCAGTTAGCTTAGTTGCTGCATACTTCATCAGCTGGGTTAGTATGAACAGTTTTACCCTAAATGTAATTTTTCTATCTCTTGCTGTCACTCTCGCTCTTTGACTTTAAAGTACCGTTATTATATTTGCCACATTTTGAATGATATTTGTTTGTGCCCTCCAGGTGTGCATTTCTACATCGGACAGCTGGAGACACGGAACGACGATATCACCTCCGCTACTATAAGACGGGCTCGTGCATTCATGAAACGGATACAAAAGGCCACTGCAGCAAGAACGGCTGCCATTGTGCTTTTGCGCATGGGTCACATGACTTGCGCAGCCCTGTGTATGATGTGAGGTGCGGAAAAGTACCTCAAAAGTACCTCAAATTATACTCAGTAAGATATTGGGGTTTTACGTTGCATCTTTTCACAGGGAAATGCAGGTCATTGAGTGTCAAGGTGGCTCTGGACCCTTAGAAGGAGCTGGAGGAGACGGACAGTCGGGCCAGGCAGCGAGTACAGCCCTCATTGAGAAGATTCTGAGTGAGGAACCACGTTGGCAAGGTACATGTAACAGCAATATCGGTATGGACACACATATCTGACTGCATTTTGGAGGCTTAAAGAAAACTAATTTGATAGTCACAATGAAGCACACTTGTTGCAGCGTCGCGTTTCGTGCATTGTGATTTTTAACGATTATGATTATGATTAATGATTATGTTGTGCATCATGTTTTTTCATCAAGATGTTACTTATGAAATTCCAGTTTGCCCCCTCTTAGATTTTTGCTAGACTTACCTCAAGCATACATTCTTGAAAGAATGGCTTCACCATTCACGTTGAAAATCAAACGTTTTGGAGCTAAGACCAAAATCTAATTGTAAATCTGTGGCTTGACCTGGAGAGGGCTGTGTGCTCAAAATGTCCGTGCAAGATGAGCTATTTGGAGTTTATTTGCAAGGAAGGATAGAGAAATATTGCAAGTTAAAAAAAACTCATACACAAAAGACTGAATGAAAATGCTGGCAGTAAAGCCAAAAGTTGTTCAATAAAGTTCGTTTTGTGGTGTTATGCAACAAACTTATTGTACATCGTTGTATAGAAAATCTATTTTCTAATTAATTTGGGTCACAGAACAAGTAGTATAGAAAATATGGATAGTTAATATATCATAACATAGCTAGGCGTTAATGTAAATCTATCATGAGCAGAGTAATCAGAATGGACATTCCATCTTCCCTCTTGCCATCAACTTCTTAAACAGCTAACTTACAATTTGATTGCAACATGCCGCCAATTCTGTGTCTTGAGTTTGTTGTCACATTTCTTTCAGGCCAATTATACATTACTCACTGTGGTAGTCTCGCCACGCTGCTCTATTTGCATGTCTATTGTTGTTGACCAATACTGACCAGTTTATGCGGAAATTTACCAATTGTCCCTCCCACTGTGATTGCTTGGACTTTTTAAGGGTCTGATTAGCTCGAATTGCCCATGACAGCTCATGTGGACAGATTTGTAATATCTGTTATTTGTGAATGAAGATTGTTTTGACACTCAGATAGGGAATATATACTGGTCTTTGTTTTAAAACAGAATGCCTGTGTGTGTGTGTGTGTGTGTGTGCGCTCACGCGTGTGTGCGTGCATGTGCGCGTGCATGTGACACACAAGCTGCCAGCCTCATTGTACCAATTTCGTGTCTCCTCAGATAACAACTATGTGTTATCTCACTACAAGACAGAGCTCTGCAAGAAACCGCCTCGCTTGTGTCGTCAAGGTTACGCCTGTCCATATTATCATAACAGCAAAGATAGGCGGCGCAGCCCACATAAGCACAAATACAGGTGCGCTATAATACAATGCCAAAAGATGACTTTTCTCAGCTGACAGTGTGAAAATGGTTGTGCTTGCTGTTGCGCCCACAGAGCTTTGCCTTGTCCAGCTGTGAAACTGAGCGAGGAGTGGGGTGATCCGAGCAAATGTGAGTGTGCAGAGGGATGTCAGTATTGTCACACGAGAACAGAGCAACAGTTCCACCCAGAGGTGCGTCTCCAAATCAGACCTTACCTACAGGGAAAACCCAAACATTTGAAAGAGGTGTTGATTTGTTTCCACAGATTTACAAGTCCACCAAGTGTAATGACATGCAGCAGTGTGGCAGCTGTCCTAGAGGACCTTTTTGTGCTTTTGCTCATGTTGAAAGTAAGTCACCACCACACATCTCCCAGTGGTACCAAAAATCATTCTAATCTCTTTTTCATTTTAAATACACTCCAGAAGCATTTGTCTTCGAGGAGACATTCTCTTCGCCCAGATCCCCCCCACTTCTCCGTCCCCCAGATCCAGGCTCTGCAGAGGATGCTGCAGACACAAGTGGCCACAATAAGGGGCTCGGTCATGTCGCTGACCCCTTCTCGCCTCCTGTCGGGTCACGTGTTCCTGAGCAAGGCCTGCTGGGTAGTGTGCTAACTCTGTGTGAGGACATGAGGGGAGCAGCTGAGCCTTTATCTCCTTGGGTGGGGGAGGGAGGGTACGGCAGGGCGCCTGGATTTGAGAGGGAGGATCAGGTGAGATTAATGAAAAAGTGGGTGTCATGGTATGTTTGAGTGGAATGATGGCATATTTTTGTTGTTCTTCAAGGCTAAACACAGGAGTTTTTCCTTAGAACAGCGCAGCAGAGAAGTGGCATCAGCACAGAGCAGTAAACAGGTAGAATTTCTTGCTTCTGTGTTCACAATATGGCGCACACAGTTGAACCTCTAAGGCTGACCGCAATCCATTTGGTGACACTACTTGACTTTCAATATGTTTATATTTGAAAGTTTATCCATAGGAAAATTCTAGCCCTCCATTTTCTATTGCACTTGCCCTTATCGGCGGCCCAGCTGAGTATGGGCGAGAGGCAAGGTACACCCAGGACTGGTTGGCAGCCAACTGCAGAGCACATATAGAAAAACAAGCATTCACACCTATGGACAATTTATAGTCTTCAGTTAACCTAACCTGCAAGTTTTTGGAATATGGGAGGAAGCTAATACACACAAGGGGAGAACATGCAAACTCCACACAGGAAGGCTGCAACCGGGATTTGAACCTCCAACCTCACAGCTGTGAGGCGGAGGTGTTAACTACTCGTGCCATGCCACTTTCAGTTCGTTTCAATGGGGAAAATTGATTTGATATACACCAGGGCCCGACCGATACGGATTTTTTGGAGACAGATTCTGATATTTGGCATTGTAAAACTCAGATAACTGATTAATCGGCCGATTGACATGAAATAACTTATTTTTTGGTCCCTTAATGCTTACAACAATAATCATATGAATTATAGCAGAACATTTGACTGTTTCACAATACTTTCATCCTTTCGTCTTTAACTTCACAACCGAGAGAAAATTTGGACGACTTGTTTGCCGATACTTGATTTTTATTATTTGTTTTCATTTTGAATGTTTGAATGTCGTTATCGTTGTCTTATGTTGTAATGTGTTCATGTATAAAAAAAAATAATAATCAGAATTCATTTGAAAAGGGACAATATCTGCCGAGATTGGTCACACCCTAATATACATTACAAATAGTTACAAGCATGGTCACGGAACAAATTAAACTTGTAAGTCAAAGTACCACTGCATTTGTATTCAAGCATTTTCCATAATATTCCCCGTTTAAGGTTCCACACATTTTGTAAAGATAAGATTAAAAAAAAATATATATTTTTTTTACAAATACGACGTTGTATCTCCCTCAGGATCTGCTGGTGTTTCTGCCAGTGGGCAGCCCTTTAAGTCTGTCCTCCAGCATCCCCTCCAGTCTGGCCGCAACCCCACCCAGCCCTGCGCCAGTAGGACTCCCGGGGACCAGCATCGCATCAGGCATGAATGCCAACGCCTTGCCCTTCTACCCTACCAGTGAGACAGTGGAGTCTGTTGTAGGTAGGTCAAGATGTACCTGTTTATGGAACTGTGTGTCAATTAGTGTGCAGATGAAGGTCTTAAAATCATCATTGTGCTGCTTTGGGTGCTGTCTTTGTTGCAGAGTCGGCGCTGGATGATCTTGACCTGAATGATTTGGGTGTGTCAGCATTGGAAAGAGGCTTGGAGAGTAATTCAAGTCTGCCTCGGGTGGGAGTTAGGCTCGGTAATTGTGTAACATCTACAAAAGAAATACTGTATAGAGCATCATGTGGTTGTATACAATATGACCTCCCTCCTGTTTCCTTGCTTTTTGTAGGAGGTAGCCGGCTTCAGAGCTCTGCCCCAGTCAACATCCCAGGATCCTTTAGCTCATCTGCTCCTTTTAGCTCTCCTTCGCCATCCCCCCCAATCAGACCACGCGCCTCCCCATTCTTCTCCACTCAGCTGTCCCAGCCTGGCCAACACGAGAGCCCCTTCCTGGGACCATCCCATAGTTCCTTAGGTTTGTGGAATTTCACCCCGCTGCTCACGCGAGAGATAGTGATGTGATGTGCACGCCTGAATTTCATCTGTTTTGTAGGTCTTAATGGTATGAGCAATAACATCTGGGAGCACTTCCCCACAGGCCAGGGCTCCCCCGGCACACCCCCAGCCCTGATGCCCTCAGGCCACTGTGCGGAGACGTCCAGGCTCAAACAGGAGCTTGAGGAGGCTCACAGGGTCCTGAAGCAGTGGGGACACAGCTGGAGACACACAGCTCAGGTAGGTCACAGGGCTTCCAAGGCTAGATTTGCTGGAACAGATTCATGGCATTTCCATTCATTTCAGTGGTCATTCATGGGTGATTAGTGGTGTGGCATGCTGCGTTTTGTCAGAATTACTAAAAGAACAAATACCCTACCTTTGACCTACACTGTTTTGCAGTCGTGGGCCACAGTGAAAGCAGATGCGGAGGAGTCACGTGCCCACGCGGGGCGGTTGGCAGTGGAGGCTGAGAGAACCAGGCAGGCTGAGGAGAAGGCGCGGAGACAATCCAGTTTCTTGGAGGAGGCGCTGGAGACCCTGAGGAGCGGAGAGAACCCCCATTTAGCATTACACCAGCTCCAGATGTTACACAGACTTCCCTTAGAATCCGTCCTCAGTCTGCAGGCACAACTCTGCAGCTGCTTGCACACTGTGGAACAGGTAATACCTACCTCACCATTTACACACCCTGCAGCCACACTGAACCGGCCCGGTTTATTGTAGAACAGTGTTTCTCAAATTGTTCCGCTCATTCAGGACGCCTTCTTGACCAGTTCAAACCATTCCAACCTCAAAATATTCATTTTATTTAGGAGCTGTTGGGAAAAATGTATCACATTCCCCAAATTTTCATAATAAAATTCACAAATTAAGAGAGAGAACCAGAATTTTACATATACCATTTTATATAGTGTATGTAAACACCCCCCTCACATTTCTGACATTAAATCAGACTTCACTTTTTCTGTTTTAGGTCAATTAGGATTACCAAAATTATTTCTATTTGCTAATTGCCAGAGTAATGAGAGGTTTCTTTTGTTTGTTTTTAAAAAAAACAAAATTTTCATGACTTTCTTCTAAGTCAGACGTTTACATACATTTCATTAGTATTTGGTACAATTGCCTTTAATCTGTATGACTTGGGTCAAACATTTAAGATATCCTTCCACAAGCTTTTCATAATAGTAAACCATCTCCTTCCTCAGCGGCATGATGGCTGGACATTCCCACGGTGTTTCTACTTTCATATAATTGTTTGACCAGATAAACGTGGCACTTGGAAATTGCACCCAAGGATGAACCAGACTGGTGCAAGTCCACAGTTCTCTTCCTGATATCTTGCCTGATTTGTTGTGACTTTCCCATGATGTTACACAAAGAATTGGTGTGTTTCAGGTGTGCCTAGGTCAAATACATCCGCAGGTGTGTCTCTACTTTACTCAAATGTTGTCAATAAACCTATCAAAAGCTTCCAAAAAAATAACATCATCATCTGGGTTTTCCCAAATTGTTTAAAGGCATAGTCATCTTACTGTATGTAAACTTCTGACTTTGAAGACACTTACTTAGTAATACTGAGTCTCATTTTTCTGCTATTTAGAAAACAGAAATAATTTTGGCCATCCTAATTTACCAAAAACAAGAAAAGTTTAGTCTGATTTCATGTGAGACAGAAAGGGGGGGGGGGCAGTGTATTTTTATAGTGTATGTAAACTTCAGCGTTTCCTCCTCCTTCCCCATTTATTGACCCATTCGGAGTTTTAGTTCAGCATCAGCTCTTCAGCATTCCCATGCAATTTAGTTTCTATTAGTTTTCTAAATAAGGGTCAGCATCATGTGATATTTGTTTGAATCTATGTCAAATTCTTTGCTAAAGAAGTATGTGTGTTGTCCCAAGGTGGTGTACAAGAAGCAGAGGCATTGTTGTGTGTCATGTGGAGAGCAGGGCTGCGTCTCCCTGCCCTGTGGCCATGGACTACATTGTGAGAGCTGCTCCACCTCCGCAGAGTGCCCTCTCTGTCCTGAACAAACACTGGAGCAGCAGCAGCTCTCCTAACCCTGGGCCCACCCCAGCTGACCCACCATACACACCACATCATTCAGTCCTGATTCCACTACCACCAGCGATGGATCTTTGACACCATTCCAGACTTTGTCCAGGTTCTTTTTTTTGTTTTGTTTTTTTCCACTTTTTTTATCTCAACGCAAGCACAGATGATTCCTGACAGACAACCAATTCATGGGGTACAGTGAACCCTTGCGATAGTTAAAAGAGCCCAGCAATGAATACCAAAAATCGGTGAGTTATTGACGTCTACCTAAAAAGGTTTGCAATTGCCTATAGATGCCACCAGATAGAAGCAAGACTTTTTTCCCCCCTATTAGACAAGGCTATGAAATGACTAAATGATGCTTCTCCCCTCACAGTTCCTTGGCACTAAGATGGCGCCAAAGCAATTATTCTATATTAGACATGGCTCTGTCCTCAGAATCAGAATCATCTTTATTTGCCAAGTATGTCCAAAACACACAAGGAATTTGTCTCCGGTAGTTGGAGCCGCTCTAGTACAACAAACAGTCAATTTACAGAACACTTTGGGGACATAAAGACATTGACAAAAAACAATTGTGCAAAAAGATGCAGAGTCCTCTAGCACTTCGAGCAGTTCGAACGACTAATATTGCAATCGTCCGGTGCAATGACCATTGTGCATTGTGCCTGAGCATAAAAACAGCAAACAGGTGAGTTTTTCAGTGAATAATATAGAACCGGTTCCCCAAAAATCTGAAACTAGGCAAATTTGCAAATGTTGAACTCTGAATATGGGGGGTTACTGTACTCATAGTTAATTAGCCATTAGTGTGGGGAATTACAAAGAATCATATTCCCAGTATTACCAATGGGAAAACCAGTAAATTTTAATAGCGATCCTTCTTGACCACCAACACTGTTCTTTACACATAACTGTAGTCTTGATGTATGATGATTATCATCAATAAGCATATTTTAATCAGGTTTAAAGTCTTGGCTTCAAACGTATATGTGGCCACTTTAAGTACATGGGCTTATATCAACAATCCTACACAAATAGAAAACAATGTTCACTTGACTGGCATTGGCAAATGGGGTAATATATTGTAAAGGTTGAAGTTGGCAGAATTGCTCAGAATCGTGCAAGCAACGTAATACCTAAAATAACAGTTCACAATACAGCCGGATTGCACTGTATTGTACAGGTGTACCTAATCAAGTGACTGTATCTGCGGTGCTGTCAATCCATCAGTTGTCTGTAGAGATTTAAAAATATACTATTGTATTTCAGCCCCCCAAAAAAGTAATTTGCATTTATTTTTTGGGAATTGCTAGCAAATTTCATAAATGCTAACTCATGGATGGCATAGACCTTTATACATTTTAGACATAATTTCTGTACAAATCATGTCATTTTAGAATGATTACCCAACTGTGTGAATGGATGGATGGATGGATGACTAAGCCAACTAGTACATTTTTAGATGTTAACCAAATCGGTCTAAGTGTGAGATAAACTCTTAAGGGCAAATTTCATCTCATCCTTACAAA
Organism: Phycodurus eques; assembly: GCF_024500275.1. Lineage (NCBI taxonomy): Eukaryota > Metazoa > Chordata > Actinopteri > Syngnathiformes > Syngnathidae > Phycodurus > Phycodurus eques. The sequence continues at coordinate 13,847,877 of NC_084543.1, read as the reverse complement.
TTGTACAGTATATAGCTACCGCCAAAGGGTATCAACGAATATATGAGTTAGCACTTATCTGTTATATTGAATTTGTTTTCATACTTTTTTTTTTAAAAAGCAAAAATAATGAAACATGAAACTTTTTAAATAGAAACAAAATATTTAATAGAAGAAAAATTAGAATGACCTCTACAACAGGCAGCCTCTGATAAAGCACTCAGGTTTCTCTAAGAGGAATGCATATGAACACAATCAAGCTAAATATACTCAGTTAACTTGTGTAGTCTTTTAAATTACATTTTTATCCACTTTATCTCTGTTATACATGTTTGTTCATACCTGACATTTTTTTTTTTCCTGTGAGAGCTTGTCATTGTTGACATTTCATTGTAGTATAATATGTTCTGTACATTGACATCCAACTTTATAGCACTGATTAGACAAAGCATCAGGAGGTGGACTGTCATTCTATACCAGTGTTTCATTATGAATGGATTTAGTTCATTAAAGCAAATTCTATATTTTTGGATGAAAAAAAAAGTGTGCGCGTTGTGCTTGACTTTGCTCCTTGGACTGTTTCTCTCTTTGTCTTCTTTTCTTCACAAAGGCTTGTATTTCCCGCTCGCCTTTCCTGGACTCCAGCAACTTAAGGATCTTGTTTTCTGCGAAACCACACACACATGCATGTAAAGAGGTTGCAACCAAGTCAGTTGCATACTGTTAATTGTCATAAATATGTTGGAAATTAGCAAGTTACTATTAGCAGTAGCAAAATTACAGTACATTATAAATATACCAATCGATGAGGCTGCCGACACGGATTAAAGTTAAATCCAAAAAAGGTCGTGGGATGTTAATGTGTGTTGATTTTGCAGGTATCTAAATACTGTCGCTAATTTCGGCTTGTCCCATGAGTGGTTGCCACAGCAATTCTAAATCTTTAATATTTTAATGGCAGACTTTTACACGCAACCATTGTCAAAATTGTTTGTTGACTACTATGTTTATGGGCATGCTTTTGCTCACCATCATTGTTTAACTTTTGTATTTTTTTCCACCCATTTTGTTACAAAGCAAAGGAACTTGGTCCAACATTACCTTTAAGATAAGCCGTCTTCCAAGTTATTGGGCATATGCTGATGTATTTTTCCCCTCTTCTTGAAAATAATATAATATACAGTATATTAGTTACTCTAATTGCAGGGCTGGTGAGGAGAAGGTTTTGACCTATCCCAATTTATATATAATATCAGGTTAACACATTTTAATCATGTGCAACCAATGTTCATGTTCGAATTAAGTATATTCAAATGATTTTTCTTTTCAGTGCATTTGAATGATTTGGTGCAAGAGGCGGATTAGTGAATAAGTTGTTGACAGAAAATTCATCCATCCATCCATCCATTTTCTGAACCGCTTCTCCTCACTAGGGTCGCGGGCATGCTGGAGCCTATCCCAGCTAACATCGGGCAGGAGGAGGGGTACACCCTGAACTGGTTGCCAGCCAATCGCAGGACACACATAAACAACACATATACAACCATTCAACCATTCCGACTCAAATTTACACCTATGGACAATTTTAGAGTTGTCAATTAACCTACCATGCATGTTTTTGGGATGTGGGAGGAAACTGGAGTGCCCGAAGAAAACCCACGCAGGCACGGGGAGAAGATGCAAACTCCACACAGGCGGGGCCGGGGATTGAAACCCGGTCCGCAGAACTGTGAGGCAGACGCTCTAACCAGTCACCCACCGTGCCGCCAGAAAATTAATATAAAATATTTATTGAGCAGCAGTATGTGTGCCCTAGCACTGACACTGACTCTGAAGCTGAGCTCTCATGGCCAAAAACCCGCTCCAAAGTTCCTCGTTGTCCACTCCTCATCTGAAGACATCATTGACAAAAAGTTTCCAGTTGGGAAACTGTCATCTTATTTTGAATTAAATAGTCATACCATTTGGTTTTGGATGTGTCAGGGGGAGACGTATTTGGGCCGGAGGGGCATCTGGATGAAAGCTCAGTCCGTCTTTTTCTTCCCCTCCTCTTGCTACTCCGGGTATGTCTTTGAGGGACAGGAAGGCTTCACCTTCAAAGTCGTCTGTTCTCAAGGTGTCATGGTCCAGAACCGTCACTACCAGGCAAGCCCCTGGAGCCTGGCACTGATTCAGTCCGACTAGGCTGTCATGTGATGGAGACAGGTGGCGAGTTAAAGAGGGTATACAGTACGTGTATGAAAGAATTTGAGCGAAGAAGACATAGAACTTACAACTCAAAGGCCTCATCGAACAGAGGATTAAGATCACAGCTTTTTATCTGAGTGCAACACGGTTCTACAAGAGGGAAGGTGTGGTAAGGCTCCAAACACAAATGCACGTATGGATCACTTAAACCTGTGGGATGCATGGGATAGAGGACAGATGCCACAGAAATGCATGTAAGTAGGATGCTAATTTCGAACACCACCACTTCTTTGAGTTTTTCAACAGCAGTAACTTAACTGTAAGAAAGTGAATAAAAGGACACTCAGGCATTAACAATGCATGTAAGATTAATTCATTTAAAACAATTTTTTTATCCATTTTATTCTACCAATACATAGATCCGCACACGAACTGACAAGTTCAAGTCGGTGCTTTGGTGAGGAAGTGCTGACTCCACGAATGAAAATAAAATCCATATTGGGGGTTCACGTGCTTCTCAGTTTGGAGTCGCTTTTTTTTAGATCAACTTGAAGCTACCCCAAGCTTCATCCCTACTCGCCATGGTAAAGAAATCTGTAATCGCCATTGGCACACTATGAGCGCTGGCTAACTTTCATGAGCCCCCTCAAAATGAGATAAATTCAGCAAGACAAGAAATAGTGTGAAAGTGAATTATTATTCTTGACCCTTGAGGTGTTTTGAAGAAAGTATGTCAGACATTTGGGAAGCGTTTTAAATTGTTAAAAATGTATTTTAAACTCCACTGTAAATTTCAGATTTACAGATGCCATCTGTGTTGTTCTAGCGCTATTTGCATGGGATAGAGAGCAAGCCCTGTTGTAAATAGCAAAGATTTGTGAGTAATTGACAGCTGTCTAAAACCTTCATAATTACTCATAGATGTTCCAAGATGGCAGCAAAGCACTACCTTTGTCTAAATGAAGCCCCTCAACTTACTTCAAAATAGTTCTTTGGCACCAAGATGCCATAAAATGGGAGCAAAACACTACATTATTGTAAATGAAGCTCCTTTACCCTAACCCTTCACATCAACATAGCTCCTTGGCACCAAAATGCCACATGCTCCCTTCATAGAAATACTTTTATTGCTTTGGCCAGAGCAGAAAAACAAATATGTGTTTTTCTGCAAATAACAGAAGTTAAAAAAAAAAAAAAAAAAAAATCTCCAAGTAGGTAAAGCCGCAAATGGCGACAACGTTGTAGAAAACTGTATGCGAGGAAAAGGTGTTAATAGGCCACTATTTCAGGAAATAAAGTATGCATAGTGAGTGACAACGTGTATGTAAGGTTCGATCATTTTCAATATTTGTCACTTGGCCACTGTGTGCTTTCAAATTTTATTTTACTAAAGAGAGACTGAGATTATAAGGGATACTGTATGGTAGTTTCTAAAACAACAGATTTAATGATGGCCTTGACTTTTAAAATTTTTGTTGCTGTGACTTTTCTGTTCAGTTTCACCATTGGAGTCCATTGGTAGGAGGTTGACTGCGTTCAGCACTTCAACTCTGAGCCTTTGGTCTGATCTCCTGTAGGAGGTGAGAAGGGTGACCGCGCCGTATTTCTCACCGGCAATCACTCTCTACGGGATACAAGAGAAAAACAAGTAGCAGTTTGAATGAATACACGTGCGCAATATCCCTTCAAATGTAGGCATGTAGACATCTCACCTGCTCCCATATTTTCCCTTCCAGGAACTTGTCCACAAGATGGCGACTGCTCAGAGAGTGATGAGTCAGGTAGGCGTTGAGAGTCTGCGGCCAAAAGAAGTGATATTTGATTTTTTTTTTTTTTACTGTGTTTTCATCACCCAGTCTACAGTTAAATCACCTCACCTTGTACTCATCAGAGTGGAGTACGTTCAATGGAAGGCCATTACCCTCGCCGTGGAAACACTGTTCCAGGCACTGAAATTGACACCACAAGAAGCTAAATCAACAGCCATGGTTTTTGTTGTTTGAATGATCTTTTTCACATTTCCACAACACTTTGTTGAAGGATGGTGCACGGGCCAAGGAATAATTTATTACAGCTTGGTGATAATCTGGATAAAGGCACAAGATATTGCAATTGAGTCCACGTTGTGCTTTAAACGTAGGTACTGACCTGCAGTGTGTACAGTAGCCTGTGACAGAACACAATGAGCCCCTCTTGCTGCGAATGCTCAGAGGCCATCTGGTGGAGAATCTTCACTGAGTTGTTCCACAAAGGAGTGAGGAGACTGCATGTGAGAGATCACGAGATGAATTTCATGTTCGATTCACTAACAACAATCTCCGAAGGCTCTTCATCACCTGTTGAAATTCTCTTGAACCAAGTTTTCGTTCATGTAATGCAGCTCTTTTTCCAGATAGCGCATGAGAGGGGTCGCAGCCTAAATCAGAAGAGGCACATATAACAATTAGGGTATTTTATGCAACTGTGGTAAACAAAGCCATATCGACGAGGGGCAGTCAAAAAGTAAGAAGCCAATTTCCCTCTAGCTTTAGTTATAAATATATGCAATAAAAAAGCCAATAGACACATAGAAATAAAGGCCAAAAAGTGGGGATTTCATCGCTACTTTTCAATATGCAGCCGTACCTCGATTTAACGGACTTCAGATTTAATGGACAAATAATTAGTGCCCAGTTGGAACTCAAAATCACCCCTCCAATGCACCAGTGAGGTAAGTTTGGTTCAACTTCAAAACTTTTTAAAACATTTTAATGCTTTTTTTAATTTTTTATTTATTTACCATCATTTTGTACTGTACTAAGTGTTTCAGGCCATGAAAAAAAGCAGAAAACAATAATTTTGTACTGTAGTAGGTGTTTTTAGCCCATGGAAAAAAAAAGTTGAAAACAATTTTGTTCTGTACTGGTGTTTTTAGGCCTCAAAAAGTGCTTCAGTTTAACGGCCAATCGGATTTAACAGATGACCCCTCCCCCTTTTTAGTCCGTCAAATCGAGGTTACACTGTAATCTCCCTTTTTTTTTTTTGTCACCGACTGTCCATCCATGAACAAGGGCATTTATAGGCTGCGCTTTTAACCATTTTCTGAGTGCAACACGTTTCTACCAGAAGGAAGGTTGAAAATCGTTTTTTAACCTTCAAAAAAGTATTTCAACTACAAACCTTGAAAACTTCAACAAAACAAAAAACAATTATTAACAGGTTGCATTAAATTGGGCCCATTACTTTTTGACTGCCCCTCGTACTTACGTCTTCTGTGGATTTGGGGGGAATCCTCTTTCTGGTTGACATTCCTCTGACATGAGTCTCAATGTCTGTGTTCAACTGAAAAGACAGGCAGAGAGAATATGTACACAAATAATGTTCAATTTCAGCAGCACATTGGCCTAGTGGTTAATCTTGACTACCTCACGTCTGAGATTCTGGATTTTAATCACGGCTGGGACTTTCTGAGTGGAGTTTGCATCTTGGATTACTCCAAAAACAACGTTTTTTTGTTAATTGAAGACGCTAAATTGTCCATAGAGTAGGTGTGAACATAAGTGTGAATGGTTGTTTGTATGTGCTCTGCAAATGGCTCCCAGCTTAACCGTGACCCAAAATAAGGACAAGCACTATAGAGAATGGATGGCATTATTAAATCAAAAATATGTTTATTATTGTGTTCGTATATTTGACTGATGCGCTGCACAATACTGAAAGCTGCTTTGAATAATTTGCCATTATTGTATACTGTGGCTTCCACGACAAGCACATTAATAAACATATTCAAAATGGATCTGACAGAAGAGTTAATCTCCAACTAGAGAAGCGAATGTTTTACGACATGATAAATGTAAAAAATATATAATGGAAGATCCATCCATTGATGTTGCTGGTGAGCTGGAGCCTAGTCCAGCGGAATTTCCAGAAGAATTTGGTTTTGGGACTAAAGAGTCCAAGACCTGAATCCTGTCACAACCTAGAAAGAGAAATCAGGACTAATTGTTGCTGCTAGTCTGCTTGCTCCACAGTGTTGAGGTTCTTTTGAGCAAGGCATCGATCCTCCAAAAACTACTCAGTGGCCCTATGTAGCTGACCTAACATCCGAAATGAATTCAGGTTGACTGTGTAAAAACTAAGTAAGGGCACTAACAAATGACATATTGACGCAACCCCCGTATTGCACACCTTTCTGCTCAGCGTTTCCAAAGCAGAGCGGATCTCTCGTCTGAGAATTCCCTGAGCTTGCTGCACCTGCAACGGCAGCGTGTTGTGGAACTGACTTTCCCCGATAACGTGTTGAGTGCGCTCCCGAAGCCCCGCCCAGTTCAGCTGTGTGGGAAGCCGTGCCAGGACAGAGCGCAGGTATTCCAGGTCGTTCACCACAACACACAGCTGGAGAAGAAGAAAGAAGTAGATTTGAGACTTCCGTTCTACGTATAGCACATGAGGTTTTTCTTTTCTTGAAGACATTCCTCACCATGTTAATGGCGCTTCCGTGGTCGCAGTTCTTTGAGAGCATTCTGACTCTGTCCTTCAAACTGTGACAATAGGTCACCACAATCTTACACACATCCTGCACACACAAAAAGAAAGCACACCACAAAAAAAGTCTTCAAAACCAAAGCGACAGATGGCCAGAAGTTTAGTGCGTTACTTCTATTCTTCTATAAGTACAGTCTAATAAAATAAAAAAAATAAAAAAGTTACAGCCATAAAACGTTACTTCAGATTAAGTATTTTCTTAAATGACAAAGTCTCGGTGAAAGTATGAATTCTAGTCAAATATAGCTTGCAATGCATGATATTGCTTGTTTGAGTTTTCCTCCCATCAAACGAGGGTTTCCTGGAATAAAAGGAATGCACTTTAGTGACTCATGTAGACGTGCAAAAAGTATTCAATTCATCGACAACTAGTCAATTATTAAATTAACCGACAACTAATTTGATCATTGATTAATTGTTTCGAGGCCTTGTTTAACTGAAAATTGTCCAAATCCTCAGATATTTCAGCCTCTCAACAGTAAATATTGTCTGATTTCTGTAGTCCTCAATGAGAGCACACTGATTATCTTTGTGTTTAATCAAAATAAGACATTTGCGAACATCTGTTACTTTGGAAAACAATGATCAACATCTTTCTGACGTTCGGACTTACGGACCGAAAGTCAGTAATCAATTTATGTCTGTGCATGTTCTGCGCTGTCAATTTGAAATAATGTCCTGTTTTTTTGGGGGGTGGAATGGAATTTATCTGATTTGAGCATCCTGATAAATTAAAGGAGACCAATTATGGAAAATGGACTTTTTAATTGCTTGTACATAAATAGTTGGATATTTAGGCTACCTGCCCACCATTCAAGGGTGTAACTAAATGTGATCAAGACACCCGGGAGTTGTTTTACATTTTTAAAACATACACAATACATCCCCAGCTAAGAACAAGAGTTGAAAATTAGCAAAATCTTTCAAATCCCTTCGCAGGAAATGTGTTGCTTTTTAATGTATTGTCCCAATGTTAAATGCATCAGAAATATTTGAAAAAGTATACGACACCTCTGTGATTTTGACCATGAGCATGAACGCCTCCTCAGGGTCAGGCCAGGACATCTGCTCCCACAGGTCGCACACAGGCTGGATACATGCCGCCAGGTCCACTGCTGAGGAGCTGTGTTTTATGGGCACTGCACCAGAGTGCAGGGGCTGAAGCTGAGATTCATATTTGAAATGTATCCTGATGCTGATCCCAGGGTAAACACAAGCACACGGAACACAAGGAAACACAAGGGTTACCTGGTCGACCTTTATGGCCCTCTCCACTCTGTCCATTGTGGTGTTGAACATCTGGTTGAGCCAGTAAGGCTGAGCCTCTCTGAAGCTCACATGAAAGTTGGTCAGCTTTAGTAAACCCCTAAAATGGAACATTAACTCGTAAACTATCCAGCACACTAGAAGGATAGTGAATAAATGCTCCGATTGTCAAAATAGTAATAGTTGCAGTAGAAGAAAATCGTTTTTCATCATTTATGTGGCCTATAATCTGTACAATTGAATTGAATTGGAACTGGGGTTTGGTTGAGGGAATTATGAAAATGTCCAAATACCAGTCAGCGTTAGCACAAAACCTTCAGGCTTGAAAGCAAAAAGAAGTAACAAAATAAATAAGTAATGTCAGGAAAAGCCTACAACAAGGGGTCACCACCCCGCCAAGGACCTCATGAGTAGCCTGCGGGCCTGTTCTAAAAACACCTCACAAGTGATAGGACACTGTAATTTTCTAGGAATATTGTAGAAGGGATCATTTGAAAATGTAAGCATTTGTAGAGATTATAGAAATATAGTGTTGCATATTGATCTTTATCTTTTTTCCACCTTGTTAAACCATTGTTGATAAATATTGTGTGAAAATCACTGACATGATGAGTGTCTTTAGACATATATCAATCATTATTCAAAATAACTTATTTTACTAATTAAAGGTACTTAAAGCAAATTTGTTATTTCAGAATTGCTACCCGAGAAGTTGCTCTCTGTTTGAAAAAAAAGTTGGCGACCCCTGGCATACAAGAACATCTGAATTTTATTTGCCGTTAATTAGAGGCGCTTTAAATAGTGACAGCTGACAGGTGAGTGCTTATCGGTTCGCGATTCTTGAACCTCAGAATCGCGAACCACTCGTCCACTGATAATGGCCTTTGATACAAACACACCTTTTGTCCCATTTGCTGATGACACGACATGACGTGCGAAATAAAGTCACACTGCTAAACTTGATGCAGGGTAAAAAAAATAGTATTCATTAAAGGAAATGACATGAACAATAGCAATTCCATAGTCTCTCTGACCTTTTCTGCAAGAAGGCTTTGTCTTTGCGGATGACTTGCAGGCTCAGGTAAACGGGAAAAAGGCTGTTTGCTAGACCCTGATCGATGTGACCCTCCATTTGAGATAAGGTTTCTCTCACTTCTGTAGCGAGCTACGGAAATGAGGAGAACGGTCAGCGTTGGTGACATGAAATGAAGTTAACGACCAGCTGTCAGTCCCACTTACCAGAGAGTCAAGCTTCTCGTAGACTGCAGTGAACACGTCCACTTGTACTGCACTAGACAATTGCCGAAGAAACACATGATTGGAATATTAAAATGTATTTATTTGCATCTAATAAACTAAATCATTTTTACTTACCTGACAAATGTTCTATTCCACACATCCTTGTTGAGTTTTATGTCATCCCGTACTTCCTCAATCAACCTGGACAAGGCGCTAATGATCTCTGATGGCTCCTGTGTGATGGTCAAGTGCAACAACATTTGTTTAAAATACAATGCAATTAAATGACAAATACCGTACTAAGACAATGCGGTGTGTTCACCTTGGTCATCGGCTGGTGCAAACCTTTTTTGTTGGTAAACCACTCCTGTGTACCTGTCTGTTAGGGGGGAGAAAAGTAGAATCATAATAACGATGTTCTACATGTACATTACATCATTCTTTTTGGTACAGACCTGTACTGCATCAGCCACCTCATCATGCACTTGAAAATCAGCCGGGTTCATTTTCTGAAATGCCTGCGTCTTGCAGATCTGGACTAAGATTCTGGCATGACAAACTTTCATTTATTGCGTGTATTTCTGATTATGCGAAGAGGTTCATCACAATTCTTACCTGAGCAACGTGTGTAATTTTGGAGTAGCACTTGGAGTTGGAGGGAAGACGTCCCTGTATTTTGACACGAGATGGAGTCCGTAATGCAGGAAACCATGAAGAGAGTCACCAAGTTCTTGTTTCTGTTAATAATACATCAATTATTTAGCACTGTAAAACTAATTTCCAATTCAATATTATAAAGTCATTATAAATTAATTTTATATATTTTTCTAAATATATGTTATTATTATTATTATTTTTTTTTTAATTGAGCAAGAACAGTTGTTTAGCACTTTTCCTACCTGTTGTTGTGGCAGCTCATGTTGATGCCAGTGGTACTCCACACAAGTGAGCTGTTGTAACAGCAAGGAGGAGTCCACCTCTATGCTTTGGCACAGTTTGCTGTAAGCCACCCACTTACTGTCATGGAGACACACAACTTTAACCAAATGTCGAAAATAATGAAAGTAACTGGAAGGAGAAATGTAGGATTCTCTTTAAATGTTACTACAATATCCTGTCTTGAAATACACGTTTCATCATTTTAGTGTGTCGGTGCCGACTAAGTGTTGTTATTTTAAGACAAGTTTGCTGGGACGGTGGATGACTGGTTAGCACTTCTGCCTCACAGTTCTGGGGACTGGGGTTCAAATCCCGGCCCCGCCTGTGTGGAGTTCGCATGTTCTCCCCGTGCCTGGCTGGGTTTTCTCCAGACAGTCCGGTTTCCTCCCACATCCCAAAAACACGTGTGGTAGGTTGATTGAAGACTCTAAATTGCCCGTAGGTGTGAATGTGAGTGCGAATGGTTGTTTGTTTATATGTGCCCTGCGATTGGCTGACGACTGGTTCAGAGTGTACCCTGCCTCCCGCCCGAAGATTGCAGGAATAGGCCCCAGCAGCCCGCGACCCTTGTGAGGATAAGCAGTAAAGAAAATGGATGGATGGATGGATCCGTCTGTAATTCTGTAGTGTTGTGGGTGAAAATCATCCTTATTATAATGTAGGGCCCGACTGGCTAGCCAGTTTAATCACCCGATATTAGTAGCCCTTAAAAAAATTGTTTTTTTAAAATTGGCCAAAAAATCGATCCAACTTTTGCTGATTTTGTTCCCCAAAGTAACACATTAGAGCATAAGACAAAGATAATGACATTCAGAGAAAGAAAAAAAATGACGATTTTTAGCCAATTTTTGCCAATTTGTCAATACTAAAGGACAATGTATTGTAAAACAGTCAAATGCTCTGCCTGTAATTCATATCTTTATTGAGGGACCAAAAAAGAAGTTATTTTTTCATTATATGCATCCATCCATTTTCTGAGCCGCTTCTCCTCACTAGGGTCGCGGGCGTGCTGGAGCCTATCCCAGCTGTCATCGGGCAGGAGGCGGTGTACACCCTGAACGGGTTTCCAGCCAATCGCAGGGCACATAGAAACAAACAACCATTCGCACTCACAGTCATGCCTACGGGCAATTTAGAGTCTCCAATTAATGCATGTTTTTTGGGATGTGGGAGGAAACCGGAGTGCCCGGAGAAAACCCACGCAGGCACGGGGAGAACATGCAAACTCCACACAGGCGGGGACGGGGATTGAACCCCGCACCTCAGAACTGTGAGGCTGACGCTCTAACCAGTCGGCCACCGTGCCGCCTTTTTCATTATTTATATTTTGTAATTAATCGGCCAATTCATCGGTTACCGGAATTTTACTCTGCCAAATATCGGAAGCAGCATCGGCCTAAAAATCAATCATTATCGGTCGGGCTCTATCAAAATGTTACAGTGTTGCTTACGCCAGGTCTTGTAGAAAAGATGAGAGGTCATTCTGCGTGGCGTAATGCTCCAGGAGAGTCTGAGCCTCACCACACAATTCCCCTTTCCAAGGAGTCGAACTCTGAGAGTAATTAAAAAAGATGTACAGTAGCTACATATATAGGTAAGAACTGGTATGAGAATGTGTTGTTAAAAATAGAACTGAACTTTACCTTTTGCTTGGAAATGTAAGACAGAACAAACTGTTGCAAGATTCCACAGTAGTTGATGTAAGCATTTCGACCTGGACTTAGTGTGTCATCTCTCTGCCAGTCACACAGTATATATCGTCTCTCAAAATCATCTCAGGATCACTGTCAGTAACTAATAATGTTACTTTGAGGCAATGTAGTTACTGAAGTTTACGGAATTTACTGTATCTTTTTTGGTTGCCAGTCAGTCAAAGGGCACAGATACAGTAGATACAGATAACCATTCAGACTGAGTGAGAATTGAACCCACGCTGCCTGCACCAAAGTCAATGAAAATAACTTGTAGACTTGTAATTATGCATGTGAATAATGTAGTTTAATTTATGGTATAAATGAAATTTGGACATAATCTACATTTATATGATTATAGAGCAATTAATGAACTAATTATAACTCCAACGGATTGATTTCCAAGGACCAAAAAGGTACACAATTGTTCCTGAGCTGTAAAATGCAAACTGCAAGGGCACAAAGGGATTATAATGGGTACAGCGCCACACATTTTTTTTCTTTTCTGTGTCTATACCAAGATGCATTGTTACCGTTTTATGCATAAACTTGAGGTTCAGGTGACACTGGCCACGGTCTGGGTACGTGTCCGTTCTTGGCTCCAAAATGTACCAGTTGTCCTCAGTGCAGTGAAGATCCTGAAACAAGATTATGGAAATGTATTTTTGAAGAGAGAAGACGGTGTAGTTGCAAAAACGGGAAGGAAAACATTAACTAACTACCTGCAGTTTTATGACTATTTTCCCCAAAAAGTCATCGGTCCCTTTCTCCTTTTTGACCTCCTTAATAATTCTGAAATAGCAAAACAATAGTTTTGGCCCTTCATTGAGTGTTCAGGTGTGATTACTTAAGTAGCATGCCTACCTGCTTAAACTGGAAAAGTTGGTTGTGAACTCCTCGAGTTTCTGAGTGAGTGACACCTCCTCATCTTTATCCCTACACAACAATGTTCCAAATGAGATGAGCATGATTTGAACTTTCTAAAGTGGACAAAGAGGAGCTAGGGATGTATTTTTTTCAATACCACATCTCAAGGTGGAAGCTGGCACCCACGATGTCTTCAAACTCCCTGAACGATAAAATAGGATTACACAAGAACAAGTTGATCATGATAAGCAATGCATTTAGACGCACAGTATAAATGTTTCGTTCCAAATTGGGTTGAGCGTCTGTTGCTTGACGTCGGTCTGATAAATCTCATCATCAGACACGGCGTCCTTGACCACATATTTAGAGGCTTTGGCTCTGGATCGACGTGTGCGTCTCTCTTCTTCATCCTCCAGTATGGTCAGCAAGCAATACGGGTCACTGAAACCTGGCCAACAAGAAGTTATCGATATTGTCTTTATGTACATTCCTAAAAGTAAAATTTTATACAGTAATTCACTGTGCAGTGTGATACCACACATTATTTAACCTGTGGGAAAACTGAGACACAAGAGCACTATAATTGTTATTAGTGAGGTCGTGAAATGTTTTAGTATTTTAAGTACTGGTCCTTTATCAGTTGCAGACCAAACGGTTTGTCAATATAAATGTTTTTTCAATTTATTTTACTAATTATAATACTAATGGATTGAATTTTACCTAAACATACATCCAATGAGTGGTCATATCTGACCTCTTTGTTCGTCATACATTTTGAAAAACATAATTAAGAAAGAGAGTGTCTCTGCACCTATTTCGAATGGGAGCCCAGATATTATCTTGCCAAATCCATCATAATACATAATACGATTATTTGCCAAAGAATTGATGAAATTATTGCCAGTCACATCATTCAGAAGTTGAAATACCCTCCTAAAGGAAAGGTCGGCATCCCACCAAACATGTGTCATCCATTAATTTCACTCAGTCATCTGAGGTAGGCTCTCGCTCACCCGTGACCCTAATGAGGACTAGCGTGACGTATGGATGGCTGAATGGTTTGTCCTTGCTTTGACCTTTGCTTAAGTGCCTTTAATTTTGTGCACCACAAACACCACAAAAATGTAAGATGCTGTGCAAACTCACCACTAACATCTTTTCCCAGGATTCCTTTGGCTTCCTTTACAGTGGCCATCAGGCAGTAGACAGGCGGCTGTAAGGTTCAAAATGTTTAGAAACTTGAACTTCAAGACGTTCTCCTTTATGGTACCATAGCTAAACATTTAATCGTTCGCAAATAATTGAGATATTATGGGATTTCTCACCTCTGCGTTTTGTACTTTGTCCATCAGAGAGTTGTGCTCAGACTCTGTCATTGTGAGAGCCTGGTAGAAAAGTTTTTTTTGTTTTTGTTTTTTTTCCACCCCCGTACGACATACTCTACTCACAAAAAGTTAGGGATATTTGGATTTCTGGTGAAATCTCAGAATTAACCTGAAAAGCACTATAACCTTTACAAATTAACTCGACCTTCTCTAAAGTTTTGGATGCACGTGTCCAACTGTTCAGTGTTTCAGTACTTTGTGCAAAACTGTTCTCGAACAAGGATCAGACCGGCCAAATTCTCGAGAGGAATTTAAACCATAAACATTTCCGAGCACTTTCTTCTGTGACTCTTCTGTATCTCTATTAAATTCATGTGCAAAGGTTATCATGCATTTTAGGTTCAACAGGACACTTCAACTGAAAGCCGAATATCCCCAAGTTTTTGGGAGTAGTGTAATAATTAATGCCATATATGAAGTGGAGGTGATCACCTCTTTTATGTACTGGTGAAGTTGGCGATCTGCAAAGTCCTCAGTTGATGCAGATGTTCCCATCTTGTGTGCAATAGTGTACAACAGCTCCTTATACAAAGGTTTCAGCTTTAAATAGAAGCGAATTAAGACGTTATTCTAAAGTGCCAACCATTACAATGCACACTTAGGTGACTGATGGTATACCTCCAGCTCTTTGAAGTGACATGCTTTCTCGTCGGGGTTTTCCTCATCTTTAAAATCCTAAAAGGAAACAAGCACATCATGGGTGCTGCTGATAATAGTAGATATAGAAAATGTAAGCATTGAAATGCGTTCACCCTCCTGTGTCGGATCTTTCTTGTCTGGCCCAGTTTACGCACATGGCCCGGAGAGAACTAGCAAGGAAAAAACAATAATACACCGCACTGCAATGCCAAATTAGCTAAATTGCACAATGCCATTACAACAAATACTTTGTAACGCAGCTTACCTGCTTGACTCTTGGTAAACCAGGTGTCTGAAAAATTCATATAAATAGCATTACTCATATGCAGGAAGTAATATCCATCCATCCATTTTCTGAGCCGCTTCTCCTCACTTGGGTGGCGGGCGTGCTGGAGCCTATCCCAGCTGTCATCGGGCAGGAGGCGGGGTACACCCTGAACTGGTTGCCAGCCAATCGCAGGGCACATAGAAACAAACAACCATTCGCACTCACAGTCATGCCTACGGGCAATTTAGAGTCTCCAATTAATGCATGTTTTTGGGATGTGGGAGGAAACCGGAGTGCCCGGAGAAAACCCACGCAGGCACGGGGAGAACACGCAAACTCCACACAGGCGGGGCTGGGGATTGAACCCGGGTCCTCAGAACTGTGAGGCTGACGCTCTAACCAGTCGGCCACCGTGCCGCCCAGGAAGTAATAATTTATTTATAAATCATACTTAATACATTCATGTTTAAATATGTTCATATACAAAAAAACAAGGAAGACCCTTGATCCTTTGATTATATCATCTGTTACAAACTTCCTATAATTAAAGATTATGAAATGGAAAGCGAGGCCACGACGGGGTAAAAATATTCAACCCAGAGAAAGAAAGTCAAGTCAAATGTCTTAATAAGCATTTAAAGAAGTATGAACAGTGCAGCTCCGTAACTGGTGTTAATCTAATCACAAAACTGAGAGAAAAGGGCTCCGTGCAAAGTTAAAACAGTGTGTGATATTGTCCCATTTACGTTTGCCTGTTAAAGCTCTAGTCAGGTCTAGTCTTGGTGATTTAAAGGCATGGCTCACTTTTTCAAGTCCATCCAGTCATCCATTTCCTATACCGCTCATCCTCACCTTTTTTCCCCCAACAGTGGAAAAGGTTACCTTCGTCATATCAAGTTAGTGCCATTCTTCAGCGCTACAAACTACACTTACAATTAAAAAAAACCATACCAAAGTAAAAGTGTTTTTTTTTTTTTGTATACATGAACAAATCACGAAAGTAGCACAACATGTATACATACATGGTTGTTAAATCAGGCAGGTGCACACATACACCCTGTGGTGTTCAAGCACCCGCCCCTTTGCCCTGGATGCAAAACATGCCTTTTATTTAGCAGCCCATATTTTTCTTCATTCGTCTAGATTTAAAAAAAAAAAAAGGTTTATATATATATATATATATATATATATATATATATATATATATATATGACAGGCATTTATTTGTGTCCTTGAGAGAATTATACACAGTGATATGATACATGATGCTTGATGCTTTTGAATTATTTTTGCACCCTTCCTTTGACCAATACTTTTAAACAACAAGACCACTCTCATGCTGCAGATTTTGGCTTGTGATGTAAGATGTGACTACAAAAATGTCAGAAAAAGCCTACCCGAACAGCTGAGATTCCATTGGGGTGAATCAGAGGCATTTTAAATGGTGGCATTTGTGTGTTGATTCCCATTTAACATGAGTTTCAATGTGTTTGCTTAATTCTGAACACAGCCACACACCCCGTCTAAGAAGGTGCACTTGTGCAACCACGTTATCTCAATTGTTTATTTTTACTTCCCCACTCTAAAATATTGTATTTTTCTTTCAATTGATTTGTACAGGTTGTAGGTTTTTGAATAATTTACCTAGGTCTCATTTTTGTACAAAATCGATCACAAAACCTGGCATCTGAAGAGGGGTGTGTAAACATTTGATATCTACTGTAGCTTCCCTTTACGTCCTTTGTTTATAGTTTTATTATTGACTGTGTTGACTGTGCTAACAGAAATGAATACATACAATACAACAATACATACAAACATAAAGTACTGTTTTTTTTTTTTTTTTATTGTATGAATAATTTTGGCAATGGGTGCCCTTTTTTTTGCCTTGAGCACCTGCCTCCAAAAATGTCTGTGGATGTGCCTGGTTGCCATATACGTGGTTGTGTAAGAGGCCTAGGCTGTCACATATGGAAAATACATGCAAATTGGCTCTACATTAGAAAAACAAAACAAAAAGCAAATATACAAATTCTGGGCAGCACAGTGGAATTGTGGTTACAGTAGCAAGTCTGCCTCACAGTTCTGAGGTTCTTCCCTTGTTGAGTTTGTATGTTGTAAACTTGCGTGAGTTTTTTCTGCCTTCCTCCCACATTCCGAAAACATGTGTGTTAGGGTAATTTAAGACTCTAAATTATCAATAAATGTGAATGTAAGTGTGATGGTAGTTTGTCTCTATGTGGCCTGCAATTGTCTGGCCATCAGTCCAGGGTGTACTCCGCCTCTCACCCAAAGTAAGTTGAGATAGGATGATGAGAACAAGCAGTATAGAAAATTAATGCATATTTTTTTAGTATTTGCTTTTGTAATGAAATAGAGTTTTTTTTTAACTGCTTAGGTTCCGTTCTGCGTCATCTGATCCAAGCTCACATCCTAAAATAATAGTGATTCATAGTCCCGCCAGCTCAAAATAGCATCACTCCATTGCAAGCATCTGCATTTGAATTTTGAAATGATTGTAAGGAATTATAGTATTATAAATAGAAGCTTATTTAATTCTGTTGGCATCGTATATGTAGTTACAAACCCAGATATTCATATTTCAAATTATATCAAACTTTTTTTTTTTTTTTTTTTTTTACAATGCTATATTTACTTTGTACAGCACTTTCACACAGGTCAGACACCTCTTTGTACTTGTATATATTTTCTAGTGTTGCATTGTAGTACAGAAATAACCTTTTGTTGTTGATGAATGAGAATAAAAAAGCCTTTGAACTTTGATGAAATGAAAAGGCATCACTATGCCCCTGTTCACTGAATAAACGTTGACTTTGCCTAAGGCATTATTGACCAACCCAAGTATATAACAGTCCTTACTTGTTCAGGTGGTTTGAGTAGATGATCTTCAGAGCTGGTGGTCTCCCGTTGAGTTGACATGTTGCTGTCTGATGAGCTGCCACTGGGCCCTGCATGCACAAGTGACAATGCAGGAGCAGAATCTTTGATGAAACTGTCAAACAGGAAGTCCACTTCCTGCAAAAATGAGGTAGCGCAGATGACTGTGACTTTTGGCTATATAAATACTACCCTAAATTGTACCTGAATATGTCTCTTTTTGTTCACAACTCTCCTGTATTCTACAGCAAAAATAAAACAGTGCACACACACACACACACACACACACACACATATATATATATATAATATATATACTTTTTTTTAAAACACCAATTTGTGTGAACAGTGCATATACAAAATCATTAAGCGTTACTACAAACAGTTTTACCAGAATAATTTTTCTTAGCCAAGTACATTAAAAACACCAAGGAATTTGTCTCCAGTAGTTGGGGCTACTCTAGTAGCCTCCTCATAGGCGTTTATAGCCCATTATTTTTTTTTGAACAGTGTGTCCTTTTTAAACAACGTAGAAAAGTGTAAAACCATACAGTACTTGGTTCAAATGTAATATTTTACAGGAAAAACACAGCCCCCCTGATTCCCTCAAAAATGGTTTGTTCCACTCCATCACAATCCCCCCCCACCCCCTCCTCCAGACAGAGTGGTGCGGTCTACATGCACAGAGCAATATGCTTCCTTCCAGTGATATGGTGTAAGAACCTGGCTTGAACCAGGATATGTGGCACATGTCTTAACTTCTACCACTCAATACAAACACACTATTATCATTACCAGTTCCCATTTTTGCTGCATGTAATCCCTTATGTATTTAGGTAGGCGTTAGCTGACAAAGTATTCACAAAACACAATTTCCATTAATGTTTTAGATGTGCATTTGTGCAAAATTGGCAAAGTGTCACTATAGAATTATACAGGTAAGAGAATGTGTTAACACATTCACTGCCACTGGTGGAGAGTCTTGCGCAATGCACATTCAGCGCCATTGACGGCTTTAGAAGTCAAATATCCATGTTAACTGGGAAGGCTGGAAGTGAATAAGTTTTCATAACAAGGGGTAAGAAGCTATTGGAATGTCTGTTGATTTTCTTAATGTGCATTGTTTTTGATAGCACCTACCTGAGGGTTGGAGCTGCAAAAGGTGGTGACCAGGGTGGGGTGAGTCCAAGTGATGGCAACTGTGGCGAAGGATGTTTACTGAAGTCCACAATCATCGCTACAGTCTTGAGCGTGTTTGCTCCACTTACCGTCCATATGAAAACTCGTCATTGGCCTATATGTCGTTGTTGACGAGACCGATGACTATGGTGTCGTCTGCAAACTTCAGGAGTTTGACTGCTGGGTGTGTTGAGGTGCAGTCGTTTGTGTAGAGAGAGAAGAGCAGTGGAGAGAGGACAGATCCTTGGGGGGCCCCAGTGCTGATGGTACGAGTGGATGAGGTGGCTTCCAAAGAGCCTCACTTGCTGTCTCCTGTCCGTCAGGAAGCTGTAAATCCACTGGCGTATGGCAGGAGACATACTGAGCTGACGGAACCTGGAGGAGATGAGGTCCATTTCGCCCCCCCCCCCCAAGATAAATAGGTAATAAACCATCATAGAATTTGATTTGTCCAGTTCAACCTTTAGCAGTACAGTCTTTATGATTACATTTCATTAGACATGTTTGGCACAACCTTGATAATGAAGCACCTGAAAAACATATTTGGTTGAATGCCTATTTAAATGTAGTTGTTCTCTAATTACAGTACAGGCGGCTTACAATAATAATAAATGTACTTTTTTAGCGTTAGAACCTCTGCCTCGTTTATGATTAACATTTAGGCCTACTACACTACTGTATTTTAATGTTGGTCGTGATGGTGGTACTTGAGAGCAAAGTGTCCGCCCCCCCCCGCCCCCCAGTGGTACGTATAAAAATAACAATAATAATAATAATAAAATAAAATAAAAAATAAAATAAAAAGTGACGTATTTACGGCGTCACGTGTCGGCGTTCCCGTCGACTGCCGTACGCGCAGGTGCAGCACTGAAGTTAGCAGCTCAAACACCTTTAAAATCGTGCTTCTCATTAGTTTTAAGCGTACCGAGGCTGCAGCCAGGCCTGTATTGTGCTAAATATTGCGACGGAGGAACGCACCCGTTGGTGGGCTTTGTTGTTGGGGAGTGAGGAGGAGGAGGAGGAGGCCGGTCGACATGACTCTAAACCAGAACCATTCGGAGTCCGGCGGAGTCATTATCAACAACAGTGAAAGGTAGCCACGGCATGTATAACGGCGAAGACCGCTAACATAATACAATTAACTATCATGTTTTGTTACCATAATGACACTTTGGTTTCATTATACGCACGTATAATAGTCTTCGAAGGAACTACAGTACATGGAATGACGCATTTTAGCGTCGGCTAGCTTAGGTTTTCCCATGACAGCACCATTTACGTCAACAGTGTACTTTTAGGCTTATATTGTTTGTATACCCAAACTGAAGCGTTAGAAACAAATTAGTGACTAGCTATACAGATACCACAATGACTAAGAAGAAGACAGGCAAATGTAGTCCTTGATGGCATATTGACGCCCGTGATAACGGGTCAGAATATAATAGCAGGCTTCAAAGCACAAATAAAGTCAATGTCGATTCTTCTAGAACCCAACATAGTAGCTCCTTAACAGTTGACCTGGAATCAGATTAGTATGATCTGTCAGTCGATAGCATGCAAGACAAATCCTTTTACAGAACTCAAAAGTAAAGTGATGGGCAGTGTTTGGTCACCTGACAATTGCACAACAATCCCTATTATATCATCTCATTTTTAATTCAGAATTCCAACCTGTGTTTTAGAAGTCTAACTCAATTGTAATGCTACATAAAGCATATAAAACACCGTATGAGTTCAATGACGTAATAATACTGCTGTGCTCACGGGGGTTAATGTCATAGCGTTTTGATGAACCATGACAACGTGGAGCTGGTCTTCGTCGACACGGAGGGTCTACCTGAGGCCTTCAGAAGGAGCAAGAAAGGCAGCATCTACCTGACTCCGTACAGGGTGAGAGGAAATGTGTCTGTACAGTGCCCCCCTCCCGCCGTCGTCCACCAACCCTTCCACGACATCACAGTAAATATTTTGGGGTGACATGTATCCACTGTTGCTTGTGAAAATCCCCTGTCGTTTTTTAAATGCGCTATTATTACAGTGTACTTACTGTAATGCCCTCCCACGTGGGAAAGGATAGCCCAAGTCGCCTATACACTTTTCAGATGTACTGTAAAAAACAAAAAAACATAAAACAACGAGAACACTCACGCGGTAGCTTTTGTCAGCAACAATTCACGCCCGCACATCCACACAGACTCGCTGAAGTCACACGCCATCCCACCTAACACTACACTACGTACAGTGTTTTCCATACATTTTATGTTAGTGTTTTTTTTTTTTTGCGTGTTCAAATATGTTTAAAATGTGTTCTAAGACATTTAAATGTGTTTTAAAGCAGTGGTCAAACTGTTTTACACATGGTCTTTTAAAGATTTTCACTTATCGATATCGTATCCATTAGGCTTTACATGATCAGGATTTTTGGGGCTGCTCACCAATCAACGACTTTAAAAAAACGATAACCAATCACCGATCCGATCACAAGATGGAGCAACGTGTCTATTTAAATGACTTGTTCATTTACTGTATAGTCAGTCTACTGTATACTGAGTATCTTCAAATCTTCAAAAGTATTCTCTAGTCCAGTGATTCCCAACCTGTGTGCCGTGGCACATTAATGTACCATGAGCGATCTTCAGGTGCGCTGTGGGAAATTATTAAATGTTACTTAAATGCACAAAAAAAGTATTCATTTACAAGAAATAATGTATCTTAGTTCCTCTATTTATGCCAGGGAGGCATAGTGACAGACAGAAGAAATAAATGCACTTCTATTAGATGGCATGTGGTACGTACAGTAATTACTGTGTATCTACTTTTTGTGACATTTTTGTTTGTTGGTGTGCTGTGAGATTTTCCAATTGTAAAATATGTGCCTTTGCTCCATAAAGGTTGGAAATCACTGCTCTAGTCAGGTCATGTATTCTAATCAGTCAGGTCAAACCAACATTATAGCATGACAGAAATAATGGGTGCTAATTTACTGAAATTGAATAACTTTGTTGTAATTACTTAAAAAATTATTTCACAGACACCAAAACTTTAGAGCATGATTCGACATAACGGCGGCATGTTACCGTACAACAGTTAGTGCTAGCACTAGCTTGCTAGGCTACATAACCTTTTGTTGCCTGCTTTCGAGCCTTATCGTATTAAAAGTATGTGAACATACCTCACGCAGTCCTTAAATGAACGTAATCTCCCGACCACCACCACAAATTGTTCCCCATTTTGTTCTTATCATACACACGTCGCGATGCCGTCGCAATGGTAACTAGTGTATTTGGTCGTGTTTGACTTGACAAGCTAAAGCCCAATGCTCATAAAAGATGGGATGTGGTGGTATCGGAATTTTATTGCAGTAGTCTGACATAGTGCAATCGTGAAAGACCGAATTTGTCTTGTAGTTTGATCCAGGCATTACATGTTGTCTGTCCCTCACTGCCATGTTTTTTTAAAAATAACTTTATTGGCGGTCAGATATTTACAGTACTACGTCAAAAGACATGCGACATGGCTAAAAATAAACTAGCTTTTGGATTCAAATATACTGTACACGATGGTGACGCGGAGTAAATGTCTTTTGCGGAGCCGATCAATGACGTCATTGATCGGATCGACGAATTATGACATTAAAGCCGATCATCATAAAGTGCAAATTATCGGCCGATACCGATCAAGCCGATCAGATTGGTGTGAAGTCCACTATCCATATCCTCCATGGTGAACATTGTATGTTAAATTAATCAATTACAGTGGGGGAAAACTAGAAATTTGTAAGTTTGTTCAGTCAGCTATTAAAATATACACAATTAGAGACTTGCACAAGGCTGGAATGGGTTACCAAGGGATGTTTGATACCAATTTTTTTTGGACCAATACCAGTACGAATATTCACTCTTGAGTAATCACAGATACAGAGTACCAATACAACTGGTATTTTTGATACATAAAATTCCAATTAACACAATGACATTAACTGTAAACAAAGACCTTTCTTTCTTTCTGATGCACATGATGATTCACGAATGTGTCAAACTGCCGCAGTGTAGCGCCAACTACTGGTGAAGAGGACATACTCGATGTCATATTTTTTTTTTTGCCTCACGTATCGGTGGCTGGTCTTGGCAGTTTTCACCCAGTACCCGATACCTTGTAATAAGGCTTGTATTGGTACTCGCCTAACCCCAAGAAAAAACATAAAAAGGCTTGGTGAGAACGGGACAACTATTGGCGCCATTATTAGAAAGTGGAAGACACAAAATTACCATGTCCTCGGTCTGGCGCTCCATGCAAGATCTTGCTTAGTGGCGCCAGGATGGTCATGCGAAAGGTAAGGGAGCACCCTCAAAGTACACAGCAGGATCTTCTCTCTTAGGGCAATTGGGACTTCAGTCAACAGTTGGTAACACACTACATCGTAATGGGCTAAAGTCTTGCAGTGTTCACAAGGTGCCGCGGCTCAATAAGGCACATGAACAGGCCCACCGTTAAGTTTGCCAGTGGAACATCTAAATGACTCGGTGAGTGCTTGGGACAGAGTGCTGCAGTCAGATAAAACCGAAGTTGAGCTATGTGGCATGAACTTAACCCGCTGTGTTTGGAGGATGAAAAATGTGAGCATGACCAATGAACACTATCCCCACTGTCAAGCATGGAGGTCGAAATATGAGGGTACGGGACAACTTTAGAGCATTCAGGGGCCAATGAACAGAACCATGTTTTGTAAATTCTTGAATGAAACATCCTCTCCTCAGCAAAAACATTGAAGACGGTTTGAGGTTACAACTTTGGCCAGGGCAACAAAGAATTGGCCCACGAAGAATCATATTAGTTTACTGAGTGGCCTAATAAGTCCCCAGCCGATAAAAAACCTGTGAAGGGACCTAAAGCTTTGAATTTCCAAACAGCAGCCAAGAAAAGTGTAGTATTTAAGGACCTTTGGTGACCATCTGCAAGAAACTCTCACCTGACGCTCTGCTTGCCGGCAAGGGCTTCTCTACCAAGTACTAACTTATATTTTGTTAAAATACGTATTTCACTCACTGAATTGCACAAGATTTTACAACATCATTGGATTTGTATGCATTTTTGACTGATGTCCATTACAATAATTGACAACCATAATAATTTGAGACAGTTAATGTCTGTAAGTGAGCAAACTTACAAATTCAGTGGAGGTTTTCACTCACTGTGGATCCTAAATAGTGTTGAACTGATGGAAATATTTTCTGTCTTCTATTGCAGGTGATCTTTGTGGCCAAAGGTCGAGATGCACTCAGGTCCTTTATGATGCCTTTCTATTTGATGAAGGGTTGTGAGGTCAAACAACCTGTACTGGGAGCAAATTACATCAAGGGGACTATCAGTGCGGAACCAGGAGGTCAGTTTTATAGTGACTTGCAAAATGTTGTATTAGTTGTAAGATTATTGTATTCATTCTGTGTTGGTGTTCTTTCTGTTTAGGTAGCTGGGAAGGCAGCACGAGCTTTAAGCTTGTCTTTACTGCAGGTGGAGCCATTGAGTTCGGACAATACATGTTGCAGGTTGCCACTCAGGGTGAGAATGCAAAGTTTAATTGTAACATTTTTAAGAGGACTCAAAAGAGGACCCTACCGGCTATTGTGAGGGGTTTATTAGAAATTAGGTACAGTAATCTCTCGCTATATCCCAGTTCGCCTATTGTGGATTCAGTGCATCGCAGATTTTCAAAATGATATTTATATTGCTGATAATTTGACATCATGGGATTTCTTTATATTTTTTAACTGGTGTGGGAAAATAAGCATTTTCCAGCCTAAATCATTAAATTACTGAATGCATCACTTCGTGCTGGGACGGTAGAGGTGACTGCTTTATTTTGGCATCTGTTATAACGGCGTTTCCTTACTTTGTCAATAAATGTGAAAGAAATAGACTAACCTCTCATCGTGTATCATTGGAATACTTTCTTTCAAATTCTGCGATGTCGCCCAAACGTTCTGTGCCTCCTAAAGGTACGCAGTTAGTGGCAGAGAAAGATGGTAGCAGCTAACTAGCTGAACAGATGCAACTTCTCGACCTGTTGAAGGAAGGGAGAACAAAAAAAGGTTTGCAGCTGTCGGCAGCCATTAAGGCATAAATGAATGTTCGTTCCGATACATAAAAAAGGATGATACAATATAAGAGTAATAGCTGTAATCCTTTTCGTGGCTGCGAAGTACATTCAAAACCAGCATCACCTTCAGTTTCAATGGTGAGTACCCTTGTAGAAGTTTATATATTGTTAATATTAAGAGTATGAAAAGTGATTAAGAGAAAGAGGATAAGTGGAGGAAATGTTTATAAGAGTGTGGTCGAGGTTAATAAAAGAGAAGGAAAAATTAATGTGTGGGACTGGGGTGATTCATACAGCTTTAATATCCATTCATCCATCCATTTTCTGAGCCGCTTCTCCTCACCAGGGTCGCAGGGCGTGCTGGAGCCTATCCCAGCTATCATCGGGCAGGAGGCGGGGTACACTCTAAACTGGTTGCCAGCCAATCGCTGGGCACATACAAACAAACAATCATTCGCACTCACATTCACACCTACGGGCAATTTTAGAGTCTCCAATTCATTCATGTTTTTGGGATGTGGAAGGAAACGGGAGTGCCTGAACCCCGGTCTGCAGAACTGTGAGGCTGACGCTGGAGCCTATCCCAGCTGACTTCGGGCGAAAGGCGGACTACACTGGTTGGTTGCCAGTCAGTCGCAGGGCACATATAGACACGGACAACCATTCGCACTCACATTCACGTCACTGAGTGGGAATTGAACCCACGCTGCCTGCACCAAAGTCAGGCGAGTGTACCACTACACCATCAATGACTTGCTTTAATATATATTTAAAAAAAAAAAAAGAAAGGTTGCCACTTCCTTGATTTCACCTATTGCAAGAGTAGTCCTGAACTTAACCCCCGATAAAGCGATGAACGAGGGTTTACTGTACCTTGTTGTTTATAAACAACTCACCTGGCAATTCATTGAGACAGGTCCTCTATTAGAGCCGGGCTACTAGTTGAGGAAATGCTGTGTTTTCCCTTTCATCTGACAACTTGACCAAATACTAACCATAGCGTGTACACTCTTCCTTTTGGCTTGTTTACATTTAAAAACTGGAATCGAGCCAGAATAAAAGACATAATATAGACCTCCATCATGCTTTGTGTCCTTCAGTTTCCAGAGGTCAACCTGTCACTCCAGGGTTTGGTGAATGCCCTTTCATGGCTAACGGGGCCTATGCTTACCCGCCTCCCCCTTCTAACGGGGCATATCCCGACGGACCCCCACCTGGCTACGGCTACCCCAACGCGCCTGCTCCAGGTACGTAGCTTCTCTGAGGAAAAAAAAGAAAAAAAACGGAGTATCTGAGTGATTTCCCGCTAACCTCCTATTTACGGCACCATGAAGACGGCTTCTACCCCAACCCTCCAGCATTTGATAGCGCTGCAGCCTACATGGCTCCACCTCCGTATTCATCTGCTCTGGGTCAGCAGCCCAGGCAGCCCCCACGTGACCCTGAAGTCGCCTCTTCAGCTGCAGGTGAGTGCCTGGCACTACTGTGCTGTACACCAAGTGGCATTCAATTTCACTGGTGCTACTTTTTCCTTCTGTTTACAGCTGAGGCGAAAGCAGCTGAAGCTGCAGCCAGTGCTGCTAACTGTTCCACGCTGCCGCCTACACATGTGTACCTGCCAGAGGTAATTCTCTCATAACAGTGAAACTCCTCGCTGATGTTTGAACACTCCATATTTCCCCAAATAGTGGCGTCCTTACCTCGAGGCATCGCTGGGTACTTTCTGGAGTTGGAAAAATAGGGACCCCGTTTGCTCTTTAAGGAACTCGAGTATATTAAACAGAAGTGCCTTAAGAGAGTTAAATTTATGAATTTATGCTCCTAACTGAAGGCACTTTATCTCAGATCATCTTTCCCCATTTAAATGAACAAAAAAGATAGGAATGACAGGCAGAACATTTGACTGTTTTACAATACTGTATTCTTAAGTATTTGGTTAACTTTACAACAGAGGATTTTTCAGGTACAGAAACATGCAAATATGCATTAAGTGATAAATGTATGTTTAGATTTGGGCTATAAATGTATACTGTACAGTATATAAGCAACATGAGTGCAGTTACTGGCGAAACAGGATTTATGAAGGATGCCCTGTCATATCACATTTCTTCTAACCCATTATTTTTTCTTTGCCGTGGAGTGATGACTTTCTCAGATGTCAAAACATGCATTTTAAATATATGATGTACAAAGAGAGAGTTAAACTGAAATAGAAGCCAATCCTTTTCTCATTCGTTTAAAAAAAAGTTTCCCGTGAAGAAATGTGTGTTCAGTGTCACGCAAACACTGAAACTTTCTCCTGGTATATGCAGTGGATTTAAGAACATGTGTTATATACTTTTGTCCATTTCCACTTGTTGCTGACAGTGACAAGCAGAAATTGTAACCTGGTATTCCGCCATTGCTGTTGTAAATAAAGGCCATGTTGTCGGATGGCCATGCGATAACTGGGACAACACGTCAGTCTTAGGAAAGATGCTTATTGCATTAAATGGAGTCAGAGCTCCATCAAGTGGACAAACGAGGCAAGGACATAATTATGAATGAGACTAACGCTGAACAGCGTTTATTGTTTCATGGGGAAGTAAGCATATTTCGGCAAATCTCCGGCCGATTATGATTAGTTTGAAAGAGGCTGATATAATCAGCCGACCGAGTAATCATTAGGGCCCTAGTAATATTTGCTCTCATAAAGATAATACAAGCATGTTTACTCATGGAGGCAGCACTTACTCAACTGTGTGGCACAAGGACACATCACCGAACAAATAAATACCACACCACCCACACTGCGTCAAAAACTTTGAGTAAAGGAGTATGTGCCGCTTATCAGAAGCTAACGCTGTTAGCTAATTCTATTCTGTGCATTCAAGAAAACAATGAAGCTCTGCTTACCTTATGAAAGTGGCTATGGATCTTTGTCCATGTCATGGGCAAAGAAACGAAGTTTAACAAAGTTCCTATATGAATTAGTCTAATTGTGACATCACAATTCAGAATGGCTCGCTCAGACACATCCTCAGAAATGTCCAGGAAACAAAGGATTTACTTGGTAGTATAGGCCCTCCAGATACCCAACTATTTGTTAACTAGCAATTTAATGTAATTTAGTACCTTTTCTCTAATATGTCCCCTTTTAATGAGAAAATTGGGATATCACTGTATCTCTGATCTCCTGGTTCATCCAGTATTTGTAATTATGTATTTTTGTGTATGTCTGTCTGTGTGTGTAGGACAAGCCTCCCCCCTACTCTCCTCCAGAAGACAAGAAGAACCAGTAGGCCTGCTTTATTTCCTTCCCCTCCGTGAACCTCTTCTACATGGACCACCTTGACATCCACATTGTAATTTATTATCATTCCCTCTTTTCTTGTCTTCTGAAACACATTCTGAACTACTCATTCCACGACATGCATAACATGACATCACATACCCTTTGGATGAAATGTTCACTAAATTAATACTGGATCAAAAGAGCAATTAATGAGAGAGGGTATTATTTCATATTATTAATGTCTTGAGAGTGTTGCAAGATTCCCTCTATGCTTAATTTAGCTTTGCTGTGATTTATGTAATGTACTGTACAGTACAACTAACAATCAGCTATGACTTGATCTTATGTTACACATTGCTCTGTGAATCTATCCAGTGAGCGAGCTAAATGAAGTAATTTATTTTTCTACCATTTCACTGTATATATTTTGGAGATAATATATAGCTTGTCACACTTAGCAGGGTGTACAAGGCATCCCGTCTGCTTTGACACATTGTGCTGGATGAGAGGACTGCATAGATTAGAGTCCAGCAGTGAGTCCCTGATCCAGGATTAAGATCAGACAGTAAAAGGTGGGTCAGAGCGGTTTACACAGACAGGATGGATTGTGTTATGTCGCGCAAAAGTGGATGTCACCAGTTTTTTGACAGTTTACAAAACACAGGCCTGTAGACTCACTGCATGTTAGACATAACCATGATAGAAAAGTCTCAAGTCAGATTTTAAGTCTTTTGTTTGAGATCTCCTGTACTTCCTACTAAAGTAACTATGTACTGTATGATAGGTGTGGCCGGTTGTTTTTTTTTTTTTTTTTTTTTTGGCGCTGAGCCTGGGGCTCTTGCTTGCTCAGGCATGGCTGAAAGTATGATGAAGCTTTATATTTATTAACAACGGCTAATGCAACCAATAGGCATTTATTAAAAGGATCTTGTTTCATGTGTAAACAAATGTGTTTTTAATTTTGTGTCACATGATGGATGTTGAGTTACAAACTGCACAGAAGTCCTCCCATGACTGAAACACAATAGCAGGGATGGTTGTGCTTCAGTTTGGCCAAAGCTTTGAATACTGTGCTGTTCTCTTCTGTCTCACACACACACACACAGAATATATATATATAAAGGTGCATCTCAATAAATTAGAATATGGTAGAGAAGTTAATTTATTATTATATAGTCATTAAACACTTTTCAAATGGAAATTTCTGCCTAATTTCTAAATAAAAGATTTTCATTGTTAGGTCATTGAACACTTTGGAAAGTACTTTTCAGAAGGCAAATTCCTGCTTAATTTCTAAATTAAGAATTATTGTCATTGTTTCTTGATTGTTACATAATATAGTTTTTATAGATGGTGAATTCTGGGGTTTTGTTTGCTGTAAGCTATAATCATCAAAATTATACATATAATTATTTATAAATCATGAAATATCTGTGTCATGTATCTCTTTGAGTTTCACTTTTTCAATTGAACTACCTAATTAAGGTTTGGACACATCTAATTTATTGAGATGTACCTGTAAATTCACCAAATACTGAATGACAATTTAAAGATGCGAGCCTGAAAAAAAAACCATTCCAAGTCATGTTACACTTCACAAGGAGTGATGTATATACATTAAATAATGCTTCTTTCATAAACCAATTACAGCCAGATGTCCATGAATGTACAGGTGAATCAAAGGATTACTGCCGCAAACACAAAATAATTTGTAACAAGTGACACAGCGCCTTCACTTGGAATGTGATTTTGGGTTCCTGTGAATCTCCACATCGGATGGCTTGAAAGTAAAAAAGCAGTCAAATGAGTGTGTAACAGCGCTTACTGTGCATATTTTTAAAAAAAAAGTTTAAAAAGGAGTTACGCTTAAATTTAAAGAAAAAAAAAAAAGTTTAAAATTCATGTGGGCACGCCTCAAGAAATTGAACTAGTGGAAGGATTCAGAACACTATTTGATATATTGGGGGAGTGTAGTTGTGGCCCCAACTGTGCTGACTGGAATGTGTAGTGTAGTGGTTCCCATAGCTGACAATGCCCCTTTCGCAACAGATCAGTCAACTGAGGTAGGCTTCAGCTTCCTCCAACCTTGAATGGGTGGATATACAATGAGGGAGGATTTAATCCCCTGCTCAATTTGTAAGTTTACTCACAAAGACATTTCTAATTGTTGTGCTTGTTTGTTGATTATGGTTGTGCGTTTTATTGAGTATTTGATACCCTAACACTGAGCCAGATTTCTCACATTCCCACAGATGGACAGGCTGGTGTTAATGTGCCACGTAGCTTTGCACAATGAACAATTACAAATACTCATCCTCTCAACTTGTCATACAGGGCAGGGCATCTTCACCGCATTGAGGGTCCAATAAATGGAGGCGTACTCGTGGATCATCCAGCACCTAAAACATACTGCCAGGGCAACAAAGAAGTAGATCAACTCAAGAATGATAATTTTAAGGTCTTGGAGTGACCTCGTCACTTTTCAAACCTGACAAACAAGTGAAGGATTTAGTTCAGAGAGCTTCTGTAAAGAGGAGTGGGCCAAAATCAAGATGCAAACAGATACCAACTTGTGTTTTCCTTGGGGATAAAATGTACTTATTTTACTCAATAAAATGTAAATTTTATCATTTTTATAAATAGTAGTGTATTTTTACACATTTTTGACTGATCAATCAATTCCCCCACAGTTTTTCGTCTACAATTTAAGACATTTGTAATAAATGTCTCAGTTTAAATAAAAAGCAGAACGATGAGGTTCTGCACACTCATGGCATAGGGTGATGCTGACACCCTCTCCTATCCAGCAAGCAGGGAAGAGCTCCTGGGTGAAGGCACAGTGGAAGGCATGTAGCCTGACGTGTCCATCTCCGTAGAAGGTGAGCGTTCCCGCCTCGTAGTCCAGCAGAACGCCGATGCGGCCGTGCTGAGAAGATCCGACCAGGGTCTCCTTGAGGCCGTTGTGCCAGGCGTTGAGCTGCTTCTCGTCCAGCTGCAAGCTCCAGGACATTTCGTTCATACCCAGCATGAACTTCCGACCCTTCTCTTTCCTGGGGATGGTGGTGTAGGTGACCTGAGGAGGACAGGAGAAGAATGTCTGCTCAGCTAACCAGTAGTCGTCCGGACATGCTGAGTGTCCCAATTGAGGAGGTGCTCCTTTTTGCCTTTGTAATCAATGGAGGCGACAACTTTGGAGACACCTCCAAGAACTGCATCAACTTTTGACAAATAACAGGATTTGGCCTGTGGAAAAGTTCCTGGTCATATGTTCTCACCATTACTTTTGTCACAATGCTAGGTTGCTCATGTTAACATTACTTAAATAATGTAATATAAATGGTAAGGTTTTTAGTAAAAGGTGTTCTAATCCCCACCTCCCCACAGGGCACATGCAGAAAAACTGAAGGCTTCAAAGGCCACTTTGACATTCGTAACCTTTATTTAACGCTAAAATCCATCAGTGTAGGTACACTGGAAAACAAAGAAAAAAATAAAATAAATATAAGGTATACCTGGACTGGTCACCAGCCAATTGCATGGCACATAAAAAAAAACAACCATTCACACTATCGGACAATTCAGTCTTCATTAAACTAACGTTGCCATTTTTGGATGAATGTCGGAGAAAGCTGGAGTACAAACGCAAGTACAGTGAGAAAATACAAACCAGGGCTGAGATTCAATCCCAAGACCTCTCAACTGTGAAGCAGATGTGCTTAACAGTGCATTACTATGCTGCCCCCATCTCAAATCATAGGCATTTATGTATGTATGTCTGATCACCATGAAATATGGAAAGGCAGCACATACCCCCAGATAGACCCAAGGCTTGGAGACCTCCATCTCCCAGTAGTGCTGGCCTTGTTTGAAGCCCTGGCTGCATAGCACCTGCCAGGTGTAATCAAAGCGGGATTCGTGTTCTACCACTGGCCGCAGACCCGAAGTCAGGTGCTGCGCTCTCCGGTTCTCTTGGGACAAAACCAAATTGCCATTGGCTGTGCTGGGGTCAAATGTCAGGGAGCACCTGTCTGGAGTGAAGGAAACAGGAAATTCATGGTTTTACTCATCACAGGTCTTGAAGGGGATACATTATGTACATTTTTAAAAGATTGTCTACAATTAGTTGATTCTATGGAGTGCCTTCCCCCGTATCAGATGTCAACATTAACAACCAAGAAAATATTTTCAAGCTGTTATCTGCCTATTTCCTAAAATGTCTGTGAGCGAGCCATCATTCAATTATTATGTCACAACTGGCGATGTGCCTGCTTCAAACTTTTTAAGCTAAGTACCACCTCAATAAAGTACCACCGTAATGGCCAACAGTAGCGTAGTAGGCCTAAGTGTTCTTCAAAAATGAGGCAGAGCTTTTATGCCTAAAAAATACATTAACAGCCAAAATGCAAACCCTTTCTGCAGGATTTTCTGATTGGCGGATCGCATTTTGACAAATAGCGTTATGAAAGAGAACAACAAGATTATTATTATTATTTTTTTTTAAAGATAGGAGGTTTTGCATTTCATTTTCCATTGTAAAATGTTGCAGTTTGAACACTTCGCTTAAATAAAGGCAAAAAAGGAAAAACCAAAAAGTGTATTTTAATAATGAATCAATTATCAGAATCAGAATCATCTTTATTTGCCAAGTATGTCCAAAAAACACACAAGGAATTTGTCTCCGGTAGTTGGAGCCGCTCTAGTACGACAACAGACAGTCAATTTACAGAACACTTTGGAGACAGAAAGACATTGACAAAAAAAGAAAACAGTCACTGAGCAGTAAAGGGTTGCTAGTTATCTGGTAATGCCGGTACATTTTTTATTATTATTTTTTTTTTTGACAATTGTGCAAAAAGATGCAGAGTCCTCTAGCACTTAGAGCAGTTCGAATGACTAATATTGCAATAGTCCGGCGCAATGACCATTGTGCAAAGGGTGCCGAGACTTCAAGGAGTGTATGCGGTTTAAAGTGACGAGTAGTGCGATCATCTGGGACAATGTTGGTTGTGCAAATGTTACAGACACCCTTCAATCAGTGTGCAAATGGAGCAGATGCTACTCTGGCATGAGTGGCCAGTATATGCAAATAGTGCAGCATGGCGAGACAACTACAGTGAGTGCACGAGTAATACATAATTGGCCCCACAGAAATGTGACAACTGTCCTTTTCAAATCTGCAGTAGAAGGTATTCCAAGTCGTTGGCTAGTGTGCTATTGTACTCAGCTTGGGGGGATCGTCGCTTGTAATTAGTCAGCGATTGGAATGCATGCCAGACTGATTTGGAGTCGTTTGTGCTAAACTGTTTTTCCAACTTTGCAATGTTAATTTCTTTAGTCAGCTGGTTTCTAGCTCGATTATATTATACAGGGATTATATAGTAGTGAACCACGGCTTGTTGTTGTTGAATGTGCAAAATGATTTTGTTGGTACACACACATCTTCACAGAAACTGATATAGGATGTAACAGTGTCCGTATATTCATCCAGGCTGCCAGCTGAATTTTCAAAGACACTCCAGTCTGTGCAGTCTAAACAGCTTTGAAGTTCCATCTTGGCTTCATTGGTCCACTTTTTCACTGTTTTCACTGTAGGCTTCGCGCATTTAAGTTCTTGCCTGCACGTCGGTATTAAGTGAATTAAGCAGTGATCAGGCGAGCCCAGGGCTGCACGAGGTATAGCACGGTATGCGTTTTTTACCGTAGTGTCGCAGTGGTCTAAAGTATTATTTTCCCTGGTAGGACTGTCGATGTGCTGCTTGTATTTAGGGAGTTCGTGGTTGAGTTTAGCTTTGTTAAAGTCCCCGAGAATAATATATACTAGTTAAATAAAACATACTTAAATAAATGATTGAAAACAAAACAGTTTTGTATTGTTCAATACAACGGAACTATACTTAAAAAATGTACTGTACTTGAAAAGTAAAATAATTAGAAATAAGCCTAAACAGGATGTATGCATAGCTACAAGCTACATTCTACTTTGTTTCATTTTATGCATGTATTGCATGTTTTAACTGTTGCAAATTTTATTTGTATTGTATGATCTTTTACTTTGGAGGATATAGTCTCCAGAAGTCTGGAATAATACCACAAAACTAGGCTACTAGGTTAGTTGCTAGTCATTGTTTTGAAAGATAGTGGCTAGAAGGGGCCGTAAAAGTTACTCAATAAAGTGACTTCTGGCCAGAAAAAACAAAACGGGGTTAATCCAATTGATGCTCGCTAACTTGACGTCTCATGAGGTAAGCTAAAGTAAAGAGGTAAGCGGGTAAAAGTCAGAGTTAGTTTGACTTCAAAGAAGGATTTTCCTGAAAACTTTGGCCGAATTCTGAATTATACGTGGCTCAGGTGTGTCCCATTGTTGTGCTTCCATTGTATTATAGTTGATTTGCATATTATTATTTTCACTGCATTTAACAAAATAATTGTTTCACTCATAAGTAGAAATTCAAGAAAAGACTTACAAGCACTGAGGCCCTCCTTCCCGCCAGGGTAGCACGGAGCAGCTGAACTGGGAACCACAGCCAGAATGGGTCTCTTCTCCTGAGGAGAACCTAGCGGAAAATGACGAGAGCCATGAGAACACACAGACAACAAGACAGAGGAGAGAAGAAGAGGGGAGGTCGAATACTCGGGGCTTACCTTCGACGTCCTGACCCACAACGGTGCAGACAGCTCTTTCGAGGTCCTCAACCACCAGCTTGGATAATCGGGTCAGGACTTCTGTGATGCCACTTAATCGATCCTGCAGGTGGGGCGTCACGTCCGAGGGAATTTTCTTCAGGCGTGGAACTTCTATGAGCATTGATTCCTATCAGAAGAGAAGAATATAAAGAGAGTTTATTCTTTGGTGTTTGATGACTTCATTACAAGTATGTGACGTTTAAAACAGAAATGCAACTCCTTCAACACTATTAATATTAATGACAATTTAGTCTAAAGGTGGCAGCACGTTGGAAGACTGGTTAGCACATCTGCCTCACAGTTCTGAACCGGGGTTCAAATCCCGGCCCCGCCTGTGTGGAGTTTGCATGTTCTCCCCTCCAGGCACTCCGGTTTCCTCCCACATCCCAAAAACATGCATGGTAGATTGATTGAAGACTCTAAACTTCACTTAGGTGTGAATGTGTGCGCGAATGGTTGTTTGTTTATATGTACCCTGCGATTGACTGGCGACCAGTTCAGGGTGTACCCCCCTCTCGCCCAAAGATAGCTGGGATAGGCTCCGGCACGCCCACAACCCTTGTGACGATAAAGCAGTACAGAAAATTTATGGATGGATAATCTAAAGGTTATTTAATGCTCAACGAATGCCGATTTGATCGGCTTTCTGTGTGGAGTTTCCATGTTTTCTTTGTGCTTACGAGGGTACTCCCCCAGTGTCAGAACATACATGTCAGGTTTAATGAAGTCTCTAAATTTATGGACCGGTGTAACTGATGACCAATTCAGGTTGTGCACAGCTTATTACCTGAAGTCAGCTGAGATGGTCCAAAATATGATGAGTCGAGCACAACAAAAGCGTTTTTGTGTTGTTTATCAGAACAGGGACCATATTTGTCGTTGTTAGTTATGTTCAAAATGGGCCCCACACTATTAGAACGCCGTGATTTCTCCCAATAGGAAAAATAAGTGATTAGTCTTGGTTATTTTCTCATTTCAAATTTCTATATACAGTGTTCCCTCGCCACTTGGCGCTTCACGGCTTCAGTGCTTGGCGGGTTTTTCAAAAATATTCATTTAAAAAAAAAAAAAAAAAAAAAAAAAAAAAAAAAAAAAAAGCAATTTCATCAAAAAATAAAAATGAAAAAATACACCCATATCAGCAGCCATATTGCGGAAAGACGCATTGTTTCATGTTGATGCGCGAGAGAGAAGGTTTCCATGCATGCCATACAAAGAGATGAGTCGACTGAGAGGCTTTGTACATACATGCCTGTACTGTACTGTACATACCACGGGCACTCATACAAGGCGGGTGATTGGTTCCCGGCACGGCATCGACTAATGAGAGCACGAGTGGATTTATCCCATGAGCTCATCGCGAGCCTCACCCAGCATCTTCCCTTGTTGTGTCTCGCATACTGTATCTTAGTGTTGTGTTCGTGATAACTTTTTTTGTTTAAGCGATAACTTTTTTTGATTAGTGAAGCCCTTACAATGCCGCCTAAGCGCTGCGCCCAAGAGGAAGAAGAAGATGATGACCAATCAGCGAAAAAGTGAAACTTTTAGATATGATCAAAGAGGGCAGAAGTTTTGCATCTGTGGCACGCCATTATGGCGTGAATGAATCTACAGTGCGGTACATCAATTAAGAGAGTCCTGCCTGTGATGAACAAGAGACCAAAAAACGCAGTAAAGCGACATTCAACCATCCCAACGAATGGCAGTGAAAAGTGAGGCCATTCCAAACCTTGATGAGGTCTGTATCTGAGAGGTCGTGAAGAGCTGCTATCTTATCCTGGCTCGCTCGCAGCTTCTTGGCGCTCTCCTCCAGCTCAGAGAGACGCGCCGTTGCCTCAGAGATGGCCGCCTCTTTCTGCTGCTCCATGAAGCGCTCGGTGGCCTCCTGCCGCTCAGCCAGTACTTTTACCAGGGTGGAAAACTTGGCTGTGACCCGACTGGATGTCTGCTGCATCGTCTCCTGGTTATTGAAAAACAACACAAACATTATAAAAGACCAGTTGATGTGCTTCATTTATAGAGCTTTGAAGATTGACAGCTTCACACGAGTACCAAACGTATTTTCACAGTGACGCATTTCTTGTGATTTTGCCAATATGATGGAATGTTATGGACGTTCACAAACCACAAAATGATATAGGATTACATAAAGCTTCATTGTGGGTATAGTGGTTAGTACAGCTACCTCACAGGTGAGAGGTTCGCATCGGGTTTGCATCTCTACTTCTCCACTACAAAGTTTGCACTTTCTCCCTGTGCTATTGTTAAAAAAAAAATCATTTCTCCTTTAAGTTCCAAAATGTATCTGAGTCAAAAAACATTGTTTCTTGTGTCAAACATTTCTAATCGATGAAAATGACTTTAATTACAAAGCAAGCCTCTAATGAATTAGTTGTTGTTGTTTTTTTTTTAATCGGGTTCCCCCTAATATTTACTGTACGATTCATTCAAGTGAAATTCCTTGCATTAAATTGATGGTTTAATATGCCAATTATAAATTCCCAAATTGTGCAGTTAATCATGATTTTTGCAGTAACATATGTGATCGA
This sequence comes from Phycodurus eques, assembly GCF_024500275.1. Taxonomy (NCBI): domain Eukaryota; kingdom Metazoa; phylum Chordata; class Actinopteri; order Syngnathiformes; family Syngnathidae; genus Phycodurus; species Phycodurus eques. The sequence continues at coordinate 13,810,212 of NC_084543.1, read as the reverse complement.
CACATTTTTTCCCCCATATGCCTAATTAAAATGATGTGTCATGCTACTAACATGTAGGATGAGCTATTGAGGATAGCTCATCCTACATTGAGGATAGAAACTGAGGATAGAAACTGAGGATAGAAAGTAAGTAATTACCTTAGCTTGGCTGATATTTTCAGTTAGGTGGTGAATACTTTGCTTGGTTTCTTCACTGAGTTTCGCCACCTCCTCGTTCTTCTTCTCCAGTAAAAGCTGTGCAAAAAAAAAAACACAACAAAGTGAGTTACACTATTTCTTGTGCATAGCTACTTATTCCCCCAGAAATTAGTGAATGCCGAGAAAGAATCAGAATCAGAGTCATCTTTATTTTCCCAGTATGTCCAAAAAACACACGGAATTTGTCTCCGGTCGTTGGAGCCGCTCTAGTACGACAACAGACAGTCAATTGACAGAGAACACATTTGACAAAAACAGTCACTGAGCAATAAAGGTTTGCGAGTTATCTGGTAATGCCGTTACAAATATATATATATATATATATATATATATATATATATATTTATTTATTTTTGTGGACAATTGTGCAAAAAGATGCAGAGTCTAGCACTTAGAGCAGTTTGAATGACTAATATAGCAATAGCCCGGTGCAATGATCTTTGTCCAAAGGGCGCATTGACTTCAAGGAATGTATGCAGTTTACAGTGACTAGTAGTGCGATAATCTGGAACAATGTTGATTGTGCAAATGTTGCAGATACTCCTCAGTCAGTGTGCAAGTGGAGCAGATGCGACTCTGGCATGAGTGGCCAGTATTGGTCAACAACAACAGATATGCAAATAGTGCAGCGTGGCGGGACTACTACAGTGAGTGCACGAGTAATAGTAAGTAAAACCTTTGCTGCAATGCCGCAGAAAGCACTGGATTACTCAATACATTAGGTACATTGTAGCAATCACTCCAGTGGATAACTTATTGATGAAAAGGTGGGTAGCCGATTGCAGATTGCAAAGACCCTTCACACCAATGGACAATTTGGAGTCTTAAGTTAACTGAACATGGATGTTTTTAGGGCCACGTGGTGACCTGGTTAGCGTATCTGCCTCAGAGTTTTGAGGTTCGAATCTCGGCTCCAGCCTTCCTGTGTGGACTTTGCACGTGCTCCGTTTCTTCGGGTTACTCCAGTTTCCTCCCACCTTCCAAAAACATGCATTTTAGGGTAATTAAAGACTCTAAACTGTCCATAGGTGTAAATGGTTATTGGGCTACATGTGCCCTGCAATTGGCTGGCGACCAGTGCAGGGTTTACGCAGCCTCTCGCCCAAAGTTAGGCTCCAGCTAACTGCAAACCTAATGAGGATGAGCAGTATAGAAAATGGATGGATAGTAATAATAGCATGATTTTGAAACATGGGAGGAAGAAAAAACACTCAACTGTGAGACAATTGTGTTCAGCACTATGACACATGGGTGGACTGGAAAATGTGAAGTGTGTACCTTTTGTTTTTTCTTTTCTGTCTCCAACAAGTCCTTGTCGTGGTTCTTGCACTCTGTGATGGCACACTCGCAGCACACTGACATGTTATCCCGCTTGCAGTAATAAACTAAAGGCTTATGATGATGACCACAAAGCATTGATCCACCTTCCTCCCTGCCGCAGTCTTTGCAAGACGGGCCAGTGTTGCTGTTCGCAGATTCGATCAGGAGCGACAAGGACACATTACGCTTGAGGATGGGCCTGGTGGCAAACTTCTCATTGCAGATGGGACAATAAGGTCCAATACCAGAACTGAGTTTTGTGTCCCAATGGGCAGTGATGCACTTCTGACAGAATGAGTGCCCACACAGGATGGTGACAGGAATTTGAAAGTGCTCTAGACATATGACACAGGTCAGGTTTGAGCTCTGAGAATCCATCACTGGGGAAAAAAACAAAAACAAAAAAAAACAATGTGTGTGAGACAATAATCAACAAAAGGTTGGTCAGGATGTCGTAAATGTTATCTTACCTGTAGTGCATTTGGCAGGAAATTACCATAACAATTAAAAGCAGCATGGATACTAGATCCCACTTCCAAAATCGCTCATTCTGTTATTTTAGGATTCGACAACAAAGCACACAGGCAGCAAGCAGTTCATAAAGCGCCGCGCAGTTAGCTAAACACACACTAACGTAGCAATGCGGAATGAGAAGCTACATTTAGCGTTAGCCGGGGCGCTTCAGAACAACACAACCATACTGAAATGTAGTAAAAAGCGGATATTCTAATTCATTCAATGGGTTTAACATGAACGAACGAAATCATTACCAAAATTCACAGCGCGTCAAGATGCAGCGTCACCTGATCCTTCCCTAGTGACGACAAGATGATACCCTCAAGTACTGTCTGAAAAATGTAAAATCGGACTTTCTATGTACTGTATATGTATTTTAATTGCTTCTACATAGCATTATTATTAATTTTATATTACATTAGCATTGATCACGCATATTGTAATATTATTGTTATTATTATTATTATTATTATTATTATTATTATTATTATTATTAGTAGTAGTAGTAGTAGTAGTAGTAGTAGTAGTAGTAGTATATGTAATGTCATAATCGTGTGCGCCGAAATGCGGTATCCATCCTAGTCGAAAGTGGTCCTTCCAGTGTACACCTACTAAAAACGAGTGATCATGAACTAATTTTTTCTCGGCCACCGTAGCGCCATCCAAGATGGCGCTGCGCACAGTGTCTGCTGGTGTGCTTCGGAATTGTTTTGATTTAAGGGTCAACAATGCAAGGACTTTTGTCACAACAGGTACAAATACTGACACTTGGGCTGTTTTTGCTTGGTTTTTTTTCAAATGTTATTTTCAAAATATGCCTGTTGGTGCGTGCACTTATTGTAGTGCAGCGTGCGCATGCTGCTTGGAGTCAAATCCTGCGGTTACATTCGCTCGTCCAGTATTTTAAAACCGACTTTTAGTCAAATTCAATTAGTGAAATAATTAAATATTCGGTAGTTTATTAAGTGAAATGTCGTTTCATGGTCATTGAAATGAACGCCAAAACAAGAATGAGCTGTGACCTACTATGGGTTTTAGTATCAACGATTGTCTTGATTGAATAGTGCTGTTTAATGGAGAAGTGTGGAAACCTTTCACACTTCTCCATTAAAAACAGTCATTTAATTCAGCTTGATTTACAATGAGCTCTAGATAAAGCTCATATAAATCGATACAAATGTGCACAAATCAATAGTTGAAAGAGCAATGTAATCTCAGAAAGCTTGCTTTTCCAAGGTGTACAGGAAACTAACTACAGTATTTGTGGGTTTCCACATAACAGCGTTCCTCTATCGACGGAGACCTCCCTTGGGCCCGATGCCGAATGAAGACATTGACGTTCAAAACATTGACACAATAGAGAAATATCGCAGCTACAACCGTTACTTCAGACAGGCTGAAGACGCGAAGAACAAGCTGGTCTGGTGGAAGACCTATCACGGCTATATGGAGAAAGAGGATCCGGAACATGGTGAGAAACAAGAAAGGATGCCGCCATATTGGGGGACAGTACAGTTAACATTTTAACTTACTTGGGAGATGTACAAACACTCAACACAACCAGTCACTCCTCCATTGGTGTGCGGCAACAGTGCGAGATTCTAGTCGCTACCTAATTGGTTATTTGTGACGACGAGAGCGACAAGATTATTTGGTCAGGAAATTAGTTTTGAGCCATAATGACAGTCATACATTTGCTGACTTGAATTGGAAGGGGGGGGGGGGAAATGCTCAAATTTAGTCCAATTATCATTAAGATTTTAAAAGTCAGTATGTGTGTACCCCTGCTTAAGCCTTCATATTTTTGTGACCTGTGTGTTTTGTCAGGTGCAGCACGGGTGAATATCGGACTACCTCGATATCGACACTCTAGAACCGATGAGCTGAGGGAGAGGAGGCAGGTGATGAAGGAGAACAAGAAGAATATCGAACTGGAGAGGACCAGTCGTTTGCGCACATGTAGGTTCAATCACAATGGTACTGAATTTCTTTATTTTTTATTTCTTTCTTTATTTTTTTAATTCTACCAAAACAACTAATGGGAACATACATGGTTTGTTTCAAACTGTAAACTTTACAGGAAATGTTTTCAATTCAATTTTGCTTTGTTTTCAATGTTTTCATTCAACTGTCATCCTTTTTTTTTTTTTTTTTTATAAAAGTTTCTCAATGTTGGTAAATTTAATGGCCTCATGAACTAATTTATATTCTTATCACACAAGTGTTTATTTTTTTGAATATGGGATGGAAGAATCTCTCTTTTAAATGCTAGTGTCATACGGAGCAGAATAGAGCTATCCAGAGTATTGCGTGAGGATAAGTGGCATAGAAGATGAATGGATGGACAACTGTGAACAATGTTTGTAATTGAATGATCTCTTTTTCTCGCTCAGTCAAGATATCTGTGGATCGAGTGCAGGAAATATGGGAGAAGAGCAGTGGTCCCTTTCATATAAGAAGACTGGCAGACCACTATGGGGTCTTCAGGGATCTTTTCCCTATGGCGTATTTCCTGCCTCAAATACCTCTACGGATCTGCTATAGCCAGGGAACGAGTGGTCAAGTGCATTATGGGAATCCTCTGACACCGACAGAAGTATGAGCAGTATAAAAATGGATTCTTGCAATGTCTTCTTTGGCCTTAATACATTTTCTTTCCACTTGTTTGACTTTCTCACCCAGGCGGCATCTGCTCCTGTGGTCAGCTTTAATGCCGATGAGGGTTCGCTTTGGACCCTCTTGCTCACCTCACCAGGTCAGGCTGCACATTTCAATATAATGTAGCTACAGTCTACCAATACATGGAACTATTATTGTTCCACATCAAACATATTTTTGTGTTTTTCAGATGAGCATCTTCTCGATAATGAAGCTGAATACCTGCACTGGCTTGTGTAAGTCATTTGAGTGATATTTTGATTTCATTTTACAACCATCAAATGCTTTTGTGTAAGCATACTTCAGTGTTGAAGTGTGGAAAAGTTAAAAACTGCTGAGCTGATCATGTAATGGATGTAGAAACATGGCATGCGGGCAGTTATTAAGTATATTAGCCCCACTGTTATGTAAAAATGGGGCATAATTGCAGAAAAGCTTGGTCCAAATCGCATACATGCAAATCAGTTGCCTTTCAGCAAAATTCGCCGTTTTGAACTCAAAATACGCCATTTACTTGACACGTATAAATGAGATGAGTTTTTCGTGGGGGGGGGGGGGGGGGGGGTTCGCCGTCGCTGTCATCATAGACTGTTTCGTACTCTTTGAACACTTGCAGCTAGAGCCATTCCACACATCCGCCATCCACGCATGGATGTAATTGTGAATATTACTCCGTGGTGGAAAAATATGGGAGCGCATTGGCTTGAGGTTCCGCCTGTCACAGGAGTTGACGAGACCAGAAGCAAACACTTCTGCTGTTAAGAAGTAACAGTACTTTTACTCCATTACAATGATATAAATGTCTCTTGCTACTTTTATTTATCAATGATTGCTTATTTATCGGCGGCACGGTGAGTGACTGGTTCGAGCGTCTGCCTCACAGTCCTGAGGACCGGGGTTGAATCCCCGACCCCACCTGTGTGGAGTTTGCATGTTCTCCCCGTCCGTGCCTGCGTGGGATTTCTCCGGTCACTCCCACATCCCAAAAACATGCATGGTAGGTTAATTGAAGACTCTAAATTGCCCGTAGGTGTGAATGTGTGTGCGAATGGTTGTTTGTTTCTATGTGTCCTGCGATTGGCTGGCAACCAGTTCAGGGTGTACCCCGCCCCCTGCCCGATGACAGCTGGGATAGGCTCCAGCACGCCCGCGACCCTAGTGAGGAGAAGCAGCTCACTAAATGGATGGATGGATGGATGTTTGCAAATGTCATTTACAATACAGGTTGAAAACTGTGAACCTGCACAGACGATTTGGTACCAAGACCGACTACAGGTGTTGGCCCCCCACTACCACCACAACCACCCCAATAAATAAATAAAGATCATCTTACAATATTACTAGACTTTACACGATCAGGATTTTTGGGGCCGATCACCGATAAGCAAGTTAAAAAAAAACGATCACCGATCCGATCACAAGATGGAGCAATGTGTCTGTTTACATGACTTGTTCATTTATTGTATATAATTGTGTACTGTATCCATCCATCCATTTTCTGTACAGCTTATCCTCACGAGGGTTGCGGGCGTGCTGGAGCCGCCCGTCCCAGCTCAAATTATTCTCGAGCATTTGAGACAAAAGTTAAAACACCAATGACCTCTAGGGGGCATTCAAGGATTGGCCACTGACATAAGTTTAGGTCAAATCAACATTACAATTTACAGACATAATGGGTGCTTACTTAATGTAATTAAATTACTTTATTGCAATTGAATTACTTAAATAAATACTGTTAATGACATGGTTACTCTAACTTTCTCACTGTCCCGGCTATATGGACGGGTGTTGTCCAGAGTGTCCGTTTGACACTTTTCTCTCCCCCACGCTGCGTTGCTTGAACGCGGCATGCTCCTCGTGTACATTCTTCAGGTGTGCGATCAAATTTGTGCTGAAGCATTTAGATGACGTTCCCCACGACATACTTCAGTTGTGCACAGACTGCAAATAACTTACGTGTTGTTTGTCTGAGACACCGCAAAATAGCGTATCACCGACAAGATTGAAACAACTTTATTGGCCACCTGATAGTTACAGAACTGCGCAACAAGACACTCATTCATCAGATCGGCGACATATGACATGAAAGCCGATCAGCATAAAATGCTAATTATCGGCCTATACCGATAACGCAGATCAGATTGGTGTAAAGTCTAAATATTACGTAAAAAAAAAAACTGAGCTTCAGAAAAGCAAATCAATTGAGAGGACGGGGGGACAGAAATACAGTAGTTGAATTTGCAAATGGTGAACTGTGACTGGGCGAGTAATTCACTGTAGTTTTGACTGAATTGCATATTATAACATGAAATGTGTATTTCCCAACATGGAATAAGTTTTATCTGAACAAATAGCTCAGTATGCATTAATATTTAAAACGTTTTCAACTATTTCAGTGATAGCATCTGTTCGTCGTTGTGTGGGGAACACAGAATGTTTTTGTAATTAGACCCGCAATGTAGCGGCGTCGCACTGTACATGCTTTTGTTTCGACAGCAACTATGCGTGATAACGTGGGACGATGACTGCCTCGTGTTTCCACAGTGGGAACATACCAGGCGGAGCAGTGCAGGCTGGAGAAGAACTATGTCACTATCTGCCTCCTTTTCCCGCAAGAGGAACGGGCTTCCACCGCTACATTTACATCCTTTTCCAGCAGGAGGGGCCCATACGCTTCCAGGAGGATTTGAGGCCGTCGCCATGGTGAGCAACTGCACGACCTTTGCCTCCCATCACATGGGTGGACATTGAGATCTCACAACGAAGCGACATTTTTTTCCCATACATAACAAATAACAATAGCAATTTTTGCCTCTTTTTTGTAGTCATTCACTGGTAGACCGTACATTCAAAACAGTGGATTTCTACAGAAAACACCAGGACAGCATGACACCAGCTGGTCTGGCGTTCTTCCAGTGCCAATGGGATGAATCTGTCACCAGCACCTTTGACAACACCCTCAGTTAGTAACACTAAACCGCAGCATCCAAAACAAGTCTTGTGAGTGTATCATTACTTATCACTGATGTCTAATTATGAATATCTTCACCTGCAGACATGCGAGAGCCAGTGTTTGAATTCATCCGTCCTCCAGTTTACCATCCACCGCAAGTGAAATACCCCCACGGACAACCCCTGCGCTACCTGGACAGATACAGAGATGGAAAGGAGCAAACCTATGGCATATACTGATGAGCATACGTACATGTTGAAATGCTGAGAAATGTCTGGTGGTCACACCACTTATCTCCTTTTTTATGTGTTTTGGGGTTCCGTTTGAGAATTAAATGAGGAATAAGATTTTAATAAAAATGCATTTATCATGGTTAATATAATATGCCTCTGCATCTTTGTGGTACAACTAACAATGTCATCACTGTCACTGTTGAATTACTGTACATCTTGTTTTAATGATTAGTTTTACCTTTCAGTTTTGTTTTTTTCACCTGTAAATGTTTAAAAAAAATAAAGCAATAAGCCACTCAAACTCATATGGAGACTGGCTGCAGAAACATGACTCCTTGTTTTCCAAAGTAACTCAGATGGGAGAACAAAAGATTCGTTGACCCTGTAAAAGTATACTGTTTCAACGTGTATTGAAAACATTCATAACCACAAAATAAATGAGTGCGGATTTGATTGGTAAAAAAATGTTTCCTTTCACAATTAATCTTACCTATGCCATATTGTACAAGATTCCTACAAATGTGGCCCATAGACTGCAAATGATATTTTTAATGAGCGCACACAAAATGTAATTTTCTAACAATTCAGTGAATGTTACAAAAACTACCACACTAATGAAACAAAAACCCACAGATAAAGGAAAATTGGATGTTCAAATTGTAATCATTACAATTTTTTTATTTTTTTATCTTCACAGAAAAGAAAACCCATTTATGTTTGAATCACTTAAGAGTATATTTTATCCTACACATAGCTGACAATCATATGAAAACAGGAAAATAAAAACCTTGATTACAATTTTATTTTTGTAAAATTGATTCCCTATTTTCTACAGAGCTTGTCCTCAGGGTCACAGTCGAGCTGAAGCCTATCCCAGCTGGCTTTGAGCGACAGGTGAGGTCCACCCTGGACTGGTTGCCAGCCAATCACGGGGCACACATAGACAACCGACCATTCTCACTAACACACTTATGGACAAATTACCGTCTTAAATTAACCTAACATGCATGTTTTTAGAATGTTGGAAGAAGCTGGAGTGGCTGGAGAAAACCAGATGTAGCCTACAATCACCCTACTTAAAGCAGGAAAAAAGAAGAACTCGTGATTCCATTCCTGTACTTAAGCAAAGTAAAAAGCACACTTAATGTACTTAAGTATAAAAGCCATAATTATTTTTTATCAATTATATACAATACCCAGGGGGCCGACTGGTTAGAGCGTCAGCCTCACAGTTCTGAGCACCTGGGTTCAATCCCCGGCCCCACCTGTGTGGAGCTTGCATGTTCTCCCCGTGCCTGCGTGGGTTTTCTCCGGGCACTCCGGTTTCCTCCCAGATCCCAAAAACATGCGTGGTAGGTTAATTGTAACCGTAGGTGTGAATTTGAGTGCAAATGGATATTTGTTTATGTATGCCCTGCGATTGGCTGGCAACCCGTTCAGGGTGTACTCCGCCTCCTGCCCGATGATAGCTGGGATAGGCTCCAGCACGGCCGCGACCCTTGTGAGGAGAAGCGGCTCAGAAAATGGATGGATGGATGGATGGATGGATAACAATAATTACATACAATAACCAGAATGAGTCCAACATAAATTAAAATCCAAGACAATGGAGGTTGACATCTTGTTTTATTTTTTGTAGGTATGTTGCAAAAGTGGTGCAACTGGTGCTAATTAGAGCCAATTAGCACCAGCTGTAGTCACCTCTTATAAAAGCTCATCAAGTCCAGCTGCTTGACAACTGTTCCAGAAGTAATGGCTGTCTTTTGGCTTGTGCTGGTGTTTGCTGTCTTGATTGCTGAAGGTGATGATAACTCCCCCCTCTGTATCTGAAGTTCTGCTAAAAGAAGGTTTGTGTTCTTAAATGAGTTTGTGTCTGCAGGGTTTTCTTTTCCAGCTGGCTCTACACAAGCTGAGTCTGATACTGAGTGGATGAAAACGCCAGGTGAGAACATTATTGGTGAATCTGTTTGACATGTAAAGACTATGTTTTCATTTGGTACATATGTGTCTCCTGAAGATGTTTCACTTAAGAGTGCTTTTGAACTTCTCCAGTCTTTGGATTCTGTGTTTGCGCTGCATGGCAAAGAAGGTGAGAAAGTTTGGGCTGGTTTCAGTTCTCGACTCCAGTGTTTGACCTTTTTTTTTCATTGAACCAAGTTGGGATGTGTGTACCACTGCACACCACCAAACAAATGCCAAAAGTGTATATACACTAAATTATCTCATCTCAATTTACTATGAAATAGAGGCCTGTTGAGTTAAACAAAGCTGTCATTGTAGGAATGGCAACAGGTTTATGCACGGGTTGTGTGCCACTGAGTGGAACTGCATTTTATTCTGCCTGCTGCTTTCACTAGCATTTGATTTGAACAGATGTTCATTTTTGAGTAAAATTTTATTACATGGAACATTTGGGTGCTGTGGCACAGCAGTTGATCACTTGAAGTCAATTTTCAGTCATGCTTTAAATTTTTGTTTTTGGGGTGAAGGTCTCCTGGCAGCAAAAGTAGTGGAAATTGCTGTTGGCGTTGGAAAGGTTTCACTGGACAAACCCGAAGGGCTCCAAACAAAGTCGGGCAGTCATCCCAATGTGAGGAAAAACCTCCAGCATGATATGAGAAATGATCATAATGTGGATCACAATGTGAGCAACAGCCATCAGCAGGAAAACATGAGCGTCAACCAAAAGAGTGACTCGAGTGACAAGGTCAGTCATGGCCACCAAGACTACGCCTTGAGCCAAAACGTGAGCAGCAAGGGTCACCAGGATGACACTCTTCGCCACAACATCAGCAGCAAGGGCCACCAGGACTATGCCTTGAGCCAAAACATGAGCAAGGATAACCAGGATGACTCCTTTAGCCACATGAGCAGCAAGGGCTACCAGGATGACTCCTTTAGCCACGACCACATGACCCCCATGGACTACCAGGATGACTCAGACTACCAGGACAATGCCTTTAGTCACAAGAAAGATAACATGAGCAGCAAGGGCCAACAGGACTATGCCTTGAGCCACGACCAGATGAGCCAAAACATGAGCAAGGGTCACCAGGATGACTCTTTCAGCCACAACATCAGCAGCAAGGGCTACCAGGATGACTCCTTTAGCCACGACCATAGCAGCCAAAACATGACCCCCAAGGGCTACCAGGATGACTCAGACTACCAGAACGATGCCTTTAGTCACAAGAATGATAACATGAGCAGCAAGGGCCAACAGGACTATGCCTTGAGCCACGACCAGATGAGCCAAAACATGAGCAAGGGTCACCAGGATGACTCTTTCAGCCACAACATCAGCAGCAAGGGCTACCAGGATGACTCCTTTAGCCACGACCATATGAGCCAAAACATGACCCCCAAGGGTTACCAGGATGACTCAGACGACCAGAACGATGCCTTTAGTTACAAGAATGATAACATGAGCAGCAAGGGCCACCAGGACAATGCCTTGAGCCACGACCAGATGAGCCAAAACATGAGCAAGGGCTACCAGGATGACTCCTTTAGCCACGACCATATGAGCCAAAACATGACCCCCAAGGGCTACCAGGATGACTCAGACTACCAGAACGATGCCTTTAGTCACAAGAATGATAACATGAGCAGTAAGGGCCACCAGGACTATGCCTTGAGCCACGACCAGATGAGCCAAAACATGAGCAAGGGTCACCAGGATGACTCCTTTAGCCACAACATGAGCAGCAAGGGCTACCAGGATGACTCATTTAGCCACGACCATATGAGCCAAAACATGACCCCCAAGGGCTACCAGGATGACTCAGACTACCAGAACGATGCCTTTAGTCACAAGAATGATTACATGAGCAGTAAGGGCCACCAGGGTGACTAAATGAGCACCAGCCGCAAGAGGGATCAACTACCTGAATGGGCCATGATGACTTGACAGATTCTGTGTAGGTTGTATGTATGTGGTTTCATTGCATTATTGAAGGCATAGAAGTGCTCTAAAATGTTCATGGATTTACTAAATAAAACCCTTTACCTTGAAACTTGTACTTTTTTTTATTTTTTTTTTATTTTTTATTTTGCGCTAGTGCTGTCAAGAAATGTAATGGGTACATCAAAATTGTAATGTTGGGGGGAAACTTGGTTCAATTAAAGAACTCTTGCATAATAAGCATTGGGTTTGTTTAGAAAAGATAAAGGAGTTTCTTATATTCCAGGGTCTGGTATTTAAAAAAAAAAAAAAAAAACTGTAATCTCCATTGTACTTTAAGTCCAATTTAATTGATGGTTTGTCTTGGTATTTCAGGCAACTTAAAAATGGGCTTTATCTGAGTTGGGTTAATTCATGAAACTTGCCGTGTCTGTTGATTATTGACCATAATGATTTATGTAGCGCAGTGGTAACATTTTACACCACTTAAAAATTAAATGTACAATCATATAGTGTAAGAGTCCTGTGCTCATGAAGGAAATTGGTTTCATTCAAAAAAGTGCATTTAACCTTACTGGAAGCCAGAATGTTATGTAGTTTGAACATTGGCACTGCTCTTGAATGCAGAGAACTGCAAAACTTAATGGTTTAATTTGAATGTATTGCATCCATCCATCCATTTTTCTACCACTGATCTGAGGTCGGGTCGTGGGGGCAGTAGCTTTAGCAGGGACGCCCAGACTTCCCTCTCCCCACCCACTTCATCCAGCTCTTCCAGTGGGGATCCCAAGGCGTTCCCAGGCCAGCCGAAGGACGGAGTCTCTCCAGCGTGTCCTGGGTGATCCCCGGGGTCTCCTCCCGGTGGGACGTGCCCAGAAAACCTCACCAGGGAGGCGTCCGGGAGACATCCGAATCTGATGCCCCAGCCACCTCATCTGGCTCCTCTCGATGTGGAAGAGCAGCGGCTCTACTCTGAGGTCCTCCCGGATGACCGAGCTTCTCACCCTATCTCTAAGGGAGAGCCCGGACACCCTGCGGAGGAAACTCATTTCGGCCGCTTGTATCCTGGATCTTGTTCTTTCGGTCACGACCCACAGCTCGTAACCATAGGTGAGGGTCGGAACATCGATTGACCGGTAAATCAAGAGCTTCGCCTTTCGGCTTAGCTCCTTTACCGCATCGATACAAAGTCTGCGTCACTGCAGACGCTGCACCGATCCGCCTGTCGATCTCCCGTTCCATTCTTCCCTCACTTGTGAACAAGACCCTAAGATACTTGAACTCCTCCACTTGGGGCAGGATCTCATCCCGACCAAGATAGGGCACGCCACCCTTTTCTGACTGAGGACCAGGGTCTCAGATTTGGAGGTGCTGATTCTCATCCAAGCCGCTTCACACACTCCTGCGAACTGCTCCAGTGAGAGCTGGAGGTCACGGCTTGATGAAGCCAAGATAACCACATCATCTGCAAAATGCAGAGATGCAATACTGGCGTTCTTCCAGTGCCAATGGGATGAATCTGTCACCAGCACCTTTGGCAACACCCTCAGTTCGTAACACTAAACCGCAGCATCCAAAACAAGTCTTGTGAGTGTATCATTACATATCACTGATCCAGTTTGTATTGCATCTCTGCGTTGTTTATATGTGCCCTGTGATTGGCTGGCAACCAGTTTAGGGTGTACACCGCCTCCTGCCCGATGATAGCTGGGATAGGCTCCAGCACGCCCGCGACCCTAGTGAGGAGAAGTGGCTCAGAAAATGGATGGATGGATAATTAATCCCACCACACTTCAGTTCTACAGCCGACCCTTGTCCTGCATGCTTCTTCTTCTGTCCTTGTCCTGTTCTATCTTGTCCTGTCCTTCCCTCACAGGGTGAAGCACGGCAGCCCCATACCACACTCATATTTAATGTTTCATTGTTAAAACACCACTGTGACACAGTAAAACTGTTCCGGCATAAAAGGGCTACAGATTTTCCATTGTGCTTGACCGAACAGCCGAACATGACAGGAAAAAAAAAAAAAAAAAAAAGTTGTCAGAGAAGTAAATTATATATAGGTGAAAAATCTTAAGTACACTTCCAAAGTATAATTTCTTTGTTACTTTTTGTCACCACATGAGAAACCACGTCAGCAGGGGGAGTAACTGCCAACTTCAACTTTATTCAGTTTTCTACCAATTTTTATCAAATGCAGAATCCAAGGTGTGAGAATTTCTAAAATTCAGTCTTTTAAAAAAAATCTAGACAATAAAAAAAAATAATAATTACATACAATAACCAGAAGGAGCCCAACATAAATTTAAATCCAAGACAATGCAGGCTGACATTTTGTTTTATTTTTTTGTCGCTATGATGCACAGGTGGTACAACTGGTGCTAATTAGAGCCAATTAGCACCAGCTGTGGTCACCTCTTATAAAAGCTCATCAAGTCCAGCTGCTCAACAACTGTTCGTGCAGCAATGGCTGCCTTTTGGCTTGTGCTTGTGCTGGCGTTTCTTGTCTTGATTGCTGAAGGTGATGATGACTCCCCCCCTATATCTGAAGTTCTGTTAAAAGAAGGTTTGTGTCCTGAAATGAGTTTATGTCTGCAGGGTTTTCTTTTCCAGCTGGCTCAACACAAGCTGAATCTGATACTGAGCTTAAGAAAATGCCAGGTGAGAGCATTATTGGTGAAATAAATCTGTTTGACATGTTAAGACTATGTTTTCATTTGGTACAGATATGTCTCCTGAAGATGTTTCACTTAAAAGTGCTTTTGAACTTCTCCAGTCTTTGGATTCTGTGTTGGCGCTACATGCCAAAGAAGGTGAGAAAGTTTGGGCTGCTTTCAGTTCTCTCCTCCAGTGTTTGACCTTTTTCATTGAGCCAAGTTGGGGTGCATGTATCACTGTACACCACCAAACAAAGGTCACAAGTGGATAGACACTGAATTATCTTATCTCAATTTACTATGAAATAGAGGCCTGTTGAGTTAAACAAAGCTGTCATTGTAGGAATGACCACAGGTTTATGCACAGGTTGTATGCCACTGAGTGGAACTGCATTTTATTCTGCCTGCCCTTATCCCTAGCATTTGATTGTTCATTTTGGAGTAAACTTGCTGATTGTGATTAAATGAACACTAAAGTGCTGTGGCACAGCAGTTGATTATCACTTAGTCAATTTTCAGTCATGCTTTAAATTTATTTGAAATGTCAAATTATTATTATATATTTTGTTTGGGGTTGAAGGTCACCTGGCAGCGAAAGAAGTGGAAATTGATGCAGCTCTTGGCCTGGGAAATGTTTTGCTGCACAAACCCAAAGGGCTCCAAACAAAATCGGGCAGTCATCACAATGTGAGCAAAAACCTCCAGCATGACATGAGCGACGCAAGCTACAATATGAGAAATGACCATAATGTGCATCACAACGTGAGCAACAGGAAAAAATGCGCTACAACCAAAAGAGTGACTCAAGTGACAAGGTGAGTCATGGCCACCAGGACTACGCCTTGAGCCAAAACATGAGCAGCAAGAGCCACCAGGATGATGCAGACGACCAGCATGATTCCTTGAGCCACGACCAGATGAGCAACATGGGCAACCTTGATGCACACTACCAGGGCGATTCCTTGAGCAGCAAGGGCGACCAGCGTGACGCCATGAGCCATGACTATATGAGCAACAGCCACTAGCGGGACCAACCGCTACCCGACTGGGCCATGATGACTTGACAGAGGGTGTGATGTTTGATGTAAGTGGTTTCATTGCATTAGTGAAGGCATCGAAGAGCTCAAATGTTCATGTAATTACTCAATAAAACTCTTTACCTTGATACTTGTGCTGTTTTTTTTTTTAAATAAATCTCATGCTGTGCAGAAATGTAATGGGTGCATCAAAATTGTAATCTTGGGATTCTGGTGGGGGGGGTACTTAAAGTGAACACTTTTGCAGAATAAATGTTAGAAAAGATCAAGGAATTTGTTACATTCCAGGGTCTGGTATTTAAAATGAAAAGTAATGTTTTGTACTTAGTCCAAGACAATTGAGCGTTTGTCTTGGTATTTCAAGGAACTTCCAAAGGGCTTTCTGAGTTTGATTAATGTAATTTGGAGGAGGAGTTTCAAATTGCCAAAGACAAGCATTTATATGTTGAAATGCTGAGAAATGTCTGGGTAACCTTTTATGGGGTTTGGGGATCTGTTTGAGAATAAAATAAGATTTTAATCGTCTATCATGGTAAATATGCCTCTGCATCTTTGTGGTACAACGAACAATGTTAGTTTAATTACTGTACATCTTTACCTTTCAGGTTTTTTTTCACCTGTAAATGTTTAAAGCAATAAGCCACTCCAACTCATGGAGATGCTGCAGAAACATGACTCCTTGTTTTCTGAAGTTGCTCAAATGGGAGCACAAAGATTTGTTGACCCTGTAAAAGAATACTGTTTCCATGTGTATTGAATACGTAACCACAAAATGAGTGCGGATTTGATTGAGAAAAGGTTTCCTTTCATAATTGATCTGACCTATGCCATATTGTACAAGATTCCTACAAATGTGGTCCATAGACTGAAAATGATATTTTTGAGAACACAAAATGTAATTTTCTAACAAATTCAGTGAACGTTACAAAAACTACCACACGAATGAAACAAAAGCCCACAGATTACAAAGGAAAATTGGATGTTCAAATTGTAACCATTGCGATGAGAAAAAAAAATATTTTCACAGATAAAACATTTGTTTTAATCACTTAAGAGTATATTTTATCCTACACATAGCTGACAATCATATGAAAACAGGAAAAGAAAAACCTTGATTACAATTTTATTTGTGTAAAATTGATTACCTATTTTCTAGAGCTTCTCCTCATTCGGGTCACAGGAGAGCTGGGGCCTCATGTACAAAAGTTGCGCACGCACAAAAAAGTGGCGTACGTTCTTTTTTATGGCAAAGTTCCGATGTATCAAGAGTGACATGACCGTGGAAATGTGCTGTGCCTCACGCCAACTTCATGGCTGGCGTACGCACGTTTCTGCAGCTTTTGGTACTCTGGCGACACTGAGGTGATGCTGGGAAACTGTTATCATAAATCTGCACATCAGAGACACATGAACAATTAGCACTGATGAACAATTCATGCCCGGCAACATTTGATTTCGACAATGTAATTGAGGCAAGGACTCAGAATTCACTTGTTAACCAGTGTATTTAATGAACCACTGATATTTGTGAGGACACCTATTAAAAAAGAAGAATCTGATTGAAATGTGTTGAAATGACATAATTTACCCCTCTTCTCCTAAAAAAAAGAAACGCATTCAGTATGCGTGTCCTCTCCTGTGTATTAAAATAATAAATTGTGTCATCAAAAAGGACTCAAAGTTTTTGATATCCTCTTTGATATGCTGATCTACTTCTATTTGAATTCAAAAGATTGATTACAAATACCATACATACAACATTTACGCATGAACCTTTATCTCACATGGGTGAGTGTAGGTTACTGTATGGACACATTTGTTATGAGTTATAAAAATACATGGTATTAACCTTGTGTGGTGATCAGAGTCAGCCACATGTGCTCCCACCACCGGAAAGAGTCGTGTCACCCATGATCGCAGCGATTCTCTCGTCGAACGGGGTCAGGCCCTCCGTGCCGCTTCTTCTGCCTGTTTTGGCCACACTTTGGCGGTGGGCAGCTGTCCACCGCTTCACATCCATCTTAATGTCTGATCACTTCTTTTTTAGTTCATCGTGTGTGCGCTGTTCTGACCACACAGCATCGACAGCCGCACACACGCTCTACAATTCGCTCCTCTTTCGCGTGTTGTTTATGCCGGATGACAGCGTGCCAAAGAGGATTTTCTTGCGCACCTCCACTTCATTGAGCAACTTCACATTCAGAAAATGGATTTTTTTCCATTACCTTGCTCATTGTCTTTTTTTCCTGATCATGCAGAGATCGGGATCACAGGTGCAGGATTCATTTTAATATTATTTGCATATTTAAATATGAGCGTGGACAGCGAGGAGTCGGATACTACAGCATGCACGCTCATTTTCACGTTGTTTGAAATGTACAAAGGAAATGTCCTTGGATTCATGCGTACGCACAGATTCATATATTTGGATATTTTGTGCGTACGACGTTTTCTGGATTTGAGCGTACACCATGTTTTAGTAGGAAATCCACGTAAGTCTTTGTTCATGACGCCCCTGGAGCCTATCCTAGCTGGCTTTGAGTGACAGGAGAGGTCCACCTTGGACTGGTTGCCAGCCAATCACGGGGCACACATAGACAAACAACCATTCAAACTAACACAGTTATGGACAAATTACCGTCTTAAATTAACCTAACATGGGAAGAAGCTGGAGTGGCCTGAAAAAAACCACAGGTAGCCGACTCACACTCTACTTAAAGCAGGAAATCCAAGACAATGGAGGCTGACATTTTGTTTTATTTTTTGTATGTATGTTGCAAAGGTGGTGCAACTGGTGCTAATTGGCTCTAATTAGCACCAGCTGTAGTCACCTCTTATAAAAGCTCATCAAGTCCAGCTGCTCGATAATTGTTCCAGAAGCAATGGCTGCCTTTTGGCTTGTCCTGGCGTTTGCTGTCTTGATTGCTGAAGGTGATGCTAACTCCCCCCCATGTATCTGAAGTTCTGTTAAAAGAAGGTTTGGGTTCTCAAATGAGTTTGTGTCTGCAGGGTTTTCTTTTCCAGCTGGCTCTACACAAGCTGAGTCTGATACTGAGTGGATGAAAACGCCAGGTGAGAACATTATTGGTGTTTCTGTTTGACATGTAAAGACCATGTTTTCATTTGGTATAGATGCGTCACCTGAAGATGTTTCACTTAAGAGTGCTTTTGAACTTCTCCGGTCTTTGGATTCTGTGTTTGCGCTACATGCCAAAGAAGGTGAGAATGTTTGGGCTGATTTCAGTTCTCGACTCCAGTGTTTGACCTTTTTTTTCATTGAACCAAGTTGGGATGTGTGTACCACTGTACACCACCAAACAAATGTCACAAGTGTATATACACAAAATTATCTTATCGCAATTTACTATGAAATAGATGCCTGTTGAGTTAAACAAAGCTGTCATTGTAGGAATGGCAACAGGTTTATGCACGGGTTGTGTGCCACTGAGTGGAACTGCATTTTATTCTGCCTGCCGCTATCACTAGCGTTTGATTTGAACAGATCATTTTTGAGTAAAACTTATTACATGGAACACTTGGGTGCTGTGGCACAGCAGTTGATCACTTGAAGTCAATTTTCAGTCATGCTTTAACTTTTTGTTTTTGGGGTGAAGGTCTCCTGGCAGCAAAAGAAGTGGAAATTGCTGTTGGCGCTGGAAAGGTTTCACTGGACAAACCCAAAGGGCTCCAAACAAAGTCGGGCAGTCATCACAATGTGAGGAAAAACCTCCAGCATGATATGAGAAATGACCATAATGTGGATCACAATGTGAGCAACAGCCATCAGCAGGAAAACATGAGCTACAACCAAAAGAGTGACTCGAGTGACCAGGTGAGTCATGGCCACCAAGACTACGCCTTGAGCCAAAACGTGAGCAGCAAGGGTCACCAGGATGACTCTTTTAGCCACAACATCAGCAGCAAGGGCCACCAGGACTATGCCTTGAGCCACAACCAGATGAGCCAAAACATGAGCAAGGGTCACCAGGATGACTCCTTTAGCCACAACATGAGCAGCAAGGGCTACCAGGATGACTCCTTTAGGCACGACCATATGAGCCAAAACATGACCCCCAAGGGCTACCAGAATGACTCAGACTACCAGAACGATGCCTTTAGTCACAAGAATGATAACATGAGCAGCAAGGGCCAACAGGACTATGCCATGAGCCAAAACATGAGCAAGGGTCACCAGCATGACTCTTTTAGCCACAACATCAGCAGCAAGGGCTACCAGGATGACGCCTTTAGCCACGACCATATGAGCCAAAACATGACCCCCAAGGGCTACCAGGATGACTCCTTTAGCCACGAACATATGAGCCAAAACATGACCCCCAAGGGTTACCAGGATGACTCTGACTACCAGAACGATGCCTTTAGTCACAAGAATGATAACATGAGCAGCATGGGCCACCAGGACTATGCCTTGAGCCACAATCAGATGAGCCAAAACATGAGCAAGGGTCACCAGCATGACTCTTTTAGCCACAACATCAGCAGCAAGGGCTACCAGGATGACGCCTTTAGCCACGACCATATGAGCCAAAACATGACCCCCAAGGGCTACCAGGATGACTCAGACTACCAGAACGATGCCTTTAGTCACAAGAATGATAACATGAGCAGCAAGGGCCACCAGGACTATGCCTTGAGCCAAAACATGAGCAAGGGTCACCAGGATGACTCCTTTCGCCAAAACATGAGCAGCAAGGGCCACCAGGACTATGCTTTGAGCCACAATCAGATGAGCCAAAACATGAGCAGCAAGGGCTACCAGAATGACTCTGACTACCAGAACGATGCCTTTAGTCACAAGAATGATGACATGAGCAGTAAGGGCCACCAGGGTGACTAAATGAGCACCAGCCGCAAGAGGGACCAACTACCTGAATGGGCCATGATGACTTGATAGGTTGTATGTATGTGGTTTCATTGCATTATTGAAGGCATAGAAGCGCTCTAAAATGTTCATGGATTTACAAAATAAAACTCTTTACCTTGAAACCTGTACTGTTTTTTTTGGCTCAAGTGCTGTCTAGAAATATAATGGGTACATTAAAATTGTAATGTTGGGGGTAAACTTGGTTCAATTAAAGAACTCTTGCATAATAAGCATTGGGTTTGTTTAGAAAAGATAAAGGATTTTCTTATATTCCAGGGTCTGGTATTTAAAAAAAAAAAAAAAAAAAAAAAAAAACCAGTAATCTCCATTGTACTTTCAGTCCAATTTAATTGGTTTGTCTTGGTATTTCAGGCAACTTCAAAATGGGCTTTATCTGAGCTGGGTTAATTCATGAAACTTGCCGTGTCTGTTGATTATTGACCATAATGATTCCTGTAGTGCAGTGGTAACATTTTACACCACTTAAAAATTAAATGTACAATCATATAGTGTAAGAGTCCTGTGCTCATGAAGAAAATTGGTTTCATTCAAAAAAAGTGCATTTAACCTTACCGGAAGCCACAATGTTATGTAGTTTGAACCTTGGCACTGCTCTTGACTGCAGAGAACTGCAAAACTTAATGGTTTAATTTGAATGTATTGCATCCATCCATTTTTCTACCACTGATCTGAGGTCGGGTCGTGGGGGCAGTAGCTTTAGCAGGGACGCCCAAACTTCCCTCTCTTCATCCAGTTTTTCCAGTGGGGATCCCAAGGCGTTCCCAGGCCAGCCGAAGGACGGAGTCTCTCCAGCGTGTCCTGGGTGATCCCCGGGGTCTCCTCCCGGTGGGACGTACCCGGAAAACCTCACCAGGGAGGCGTCTGGGAGACATCCAAATCAGATGCCCCAGCCACCTCATTTGGGTCATCTCGATGTGGAGGAGCAGCGGCTCTACTCTGAGATCCTCCCGGATGACTGAGCTTCTCACCCTATCTCTAAGGGAGAGCCCGGACACCCTGCGGAGGAAACTCATTTCGGCTGCTTGTATCCTGGATCTTGTTCTTTCGGTCACGACCCACAGCTCGTGACCATAGGTGAGGGTCGGAACATCGATTGACCGGTAAATCAAGAGCGTCGCCTTTCGGCTTAGCTCCTTCTTTACCGCAACGCATCGATACAAAGTCTGCGTCATTGCAGATGCTGCACCGATCCGCCTGTCGATCTCCCGTTCCATTCTTCCCTCACTCATGAACAAGACCCTAAGATACTTGAACTCCTCCACTTGGGGCAGGATCTCATCCCCGACCAAGAGAGGGCATGCCACCCTTTTCCGACTGAAGACCAGGGTCTCAGATTTGGAGGTGCTGATTCTCATCCAAGCCGATTCACACTCAACTGAGAACTGCTCCAGTGAGAGCTGGAGGTCATGGCTTGATGAAGCCAAGATAACCACATCAATTGCAAAACGCAGAGATGCAATACTGAGGCCACCAAACTGGATCCCCTCTACGCCTCGGCTGCGCCTTGAAATTCTGTCCATAAAAGTTACGAACAGAATCAAAGGGCAGCCTTGGCGGAGTCCAACCCTCACTGGGAACGAGTCTGACTTACTGCCGGATATGCGGACAAAACTCTGACTCCGGTCGTACAAGGATCGAACAGCCCGTTTCAGGGGGTTCGGTACCCCATACTCCCGAAGCATCCCCCACGGAGGGAAACGGTCAAACGCCTTCTCCAAGTCCACAAAACACATGTAGACTGGTTGGGTGAACTCCCATGCACCCTCGAGGACCCTGCCGAGGGTGTAGAGCTGGTCCACTGTTCCACGGCCAGGACGAAAACCACACTGCTCCTCCTGAATCTGAGATTCAACCTCCAGACGGACCCTCCTCTCCAGCACCCCTGAATAGGCTGAGGAGTGTGATCCCCCTGTAGTTGGAACACACCTTCTGGTCCCCCTTCTTAAAAAGGGGGACCACCACCCCAGTCTGCCAATCCAGAGGCACTGTCCCTGATGTTCACGCGATGTTGCAGAGGCATGTCAACCAGGACAGCCCGACAACAAGCCTGTAGGAACTCCGGGAAAATCTCATCCACTCCCGGGGCCCTTCCACCGAGGAGCTTTTTAACCACCTCGGTGACCTCAACCCCAGAGATAGGAGAGCCCACCTCAGAGAACCCAGACTCAGCTCCCTCATGGGAAGGCGTGTCAGTGCAATTGAGGAGGTCTTCGAAGTATTCTCCCCACCGGCTCACAACGTCCCGAGTCGAGGTCAGCAGCACCCCATCCCCACTATACACAGTGTTGATGGTGCACTGCTTCCCTCTCCCGAGATGCCGGATGGTGGACCAGAATTTCCTCGAAGCCGTCCGGAAGTCTTTCTCCATGGCCTCACCGAACTCCTCCCATGCCCAAGTTTTTGCTTCAGCGACCACCAAAGCTGCATTCCGCTTGGTCAGCCGGTACCCATCAGCTGCCTCAGGAGTCCCACAGGCCAAAAAGGCCCGATAGGACTCCTCTTCAGCTTGACGGCATCCCTCACCATTGGTGTCCACCAACGGGTTTGGGGATTGCCGCCACGACAGGCACCGACCAACTTAGGCCACAGCTCCGGTCGGCCGCTTCAGCAATGGAGGCGCAGAACATGGTCCACTCGAAACATGAGCTAAGTTCTGTTGGAGGTGGGAGTTGGAACTCCTTCTGACAGGGAATTCTGCCAGATGTTCCCAGCAGACCCTCACAATACGTTTGCGCCTGCCATGTCGGACCGGCATTTTCCCCCACCATCGGAGCCAACTCACCACCAGGTGGTGATCAGTTGACAGCTCCGCCCCTCTCTTCACCCGAGTGTCCAAGACATGCGGCCGCAAGTCCGATGACACGACCACAAAGTTGATCATTGAACTGCGATCTAGGGTGTCCTGGTGCCAAGTGCACGTGTGGACACCCTTATGCTTGAACATGGTGTTCGTTATGGACAATCCGTGATGAGCACAGAAGTCCAATAACAGAACACCGCTCAGATTCTGATCGGGCAAGCCGTTTCTCTCAATCACGCCCCTCCTGTCATTGCTCACGTGAGCATTGAAGTCCCCCAGCAGAACGATGGAGTCCCCAGCGGGAGCGCTCTCCAGCACCCCCTCCAAGGATAAAAAGAGTGGGTTCTCTGAACTGCTGATAGTTACAGAACTGCACAACAAGACATGTGAAAAGGCTAAAAAAAAGGCGAAAAAAAAATTGACTTATGACATGGAAGCCGATCAGCATAAAATGCTAATTATCGGCCGATACCGATAACGCAGATCAGATTGGTGTAAAGTCTAAATATTACGTAAAAAAAAACCTGAGCTTCAAAAAAGCAAATAAATTGAGGGGACGGAAATACAGTAGTTGAATTTGCAAATGGTGAACTGTGACTGGGCGAGTATTCACTGTAATTCTGACTGAATTGCATATTATAACATGAAATGTGTATTTCCCAACATGGAATAAGTTTTATTTGAACAAATAGCTCAGTATGCATTAATATTTAAAACGTTTTCAACTATTTCAGTGATAGCATCTGTTCGTCGTTGTGTGGGGAACACAGAATGTTTTTGTAATTAGACCCGCAATGTAGCGGCGTCGCACTGTACATGCTTTTGTTTCGACAGCAACTATGCGTGATAACGTGGGACGATGACTGCCTCGTGTTTCCACAGTGGGAATGTACCAGGCGGAGCAGTGCAGGCTGGAGAAGAACTATGTCACTATCTGCCTCCTTTTCCTGCAAGAGGAACGGGCTTCCACCGCTACATTTACATCCTTTTCCAGCAGGAGGGGCCCATACGCTTCCAGGAGGATTTGAGGCCGTCGCCATGGTGAGCAACTGCACGACCTTTGCCTCCCATCACATGGGTGGACATTGAGATCTCACAACGAAGCGACATTTTTTTCCCATACATAACAAATAACAATAGCAATTTTTGCCTCTTTTTTGTAGTCATTCACTGGTAGACCGTACATTCAAAACGGTGGATTTCTACAGAAAAAACCAGGACAGCATGACACCAGCTGGTCTGGCGTTCTTCCAGTGCCAATGGGATGAATCTGTCACCAGCACCTTTGACAACACCCTCAGTTAGTAACACTAAACCGCAGCATCCAAAACAAGTCTTGTGAGTGTATCATTACTTATCACTGATGTCTAATTATGAATATCTTCACCTGCAGACATGCGAGAGCCAGTGTTTGAATTCATCCGTCCTCCAGTTTACCATCCACCGCAAGTGAAATACCCCCATGGACAACCCCTGCGCTACCTGGACAGATACAGAGATGGAAAGGAGCAAACCTATGGCATATACTGATGAGTTTACGTACATGAAATGCTGAGAAATGTCTGGTGGTCACATCAATTACCTCCTTTTTTTATGTGTTTTGCGTTTCCGTTTGAGAATAAAATGAGGAATAAGATTTTCATAAAAATGCATTTATCATGGTTAATATAATATGCCTCTGCATCTTTGTGGTACAACTAACACTGTCATCACTGTCTAATTACTGTACATCTTGTTTTAATGATTAGTTTTACCTTTTAGTTTTATATTTTTCACCTGTAAATGTTAAAAAATAATAAAAATAAAGCAATAAGCCACTCAAACTCATATGGAGACTGGCTGCAGAAATATGACTCCTTGTTTTCCGAAGTAGCTCAGATGGGAGAACAAAAGATTCGTTGACCCTGTAAAAGAATACTGTTTCCACGTGTATTGAAAACATTCATAACCACAAAATAAATGTGTGCGGATTTGATTGGTAAAAACATTTTTCCTTTCACAATTAATCTTACCTATGCCATATTGTACAAGATTCCTACAAATGTGGCCCATAGACTGCAAATTATATTTTTAATGAGCGTACACAAAATTTAATTTTCTAACAAATTCAGTGAACGTTACAAAAACTACCACACTAATGAAACACAAACCCACAGATAACAAAGGAAAATTGGATGTTGAAATTGTAATCATTACAATTTAAATTTTTTTTTTTTATTTTCACAGAAAAAACCCATTTATGTTTGAATCACTTAAGAGTATATTTTATCCTACACATAGCTGACAATCATATGAAAACAGGAAAATAAAAACCTTGATTACAATTTTATTTTTGTAAAATTGATTCCCTATTTTCTACAGAGCTTGTCCTCAGGGTCACAGAAGAGCTGGAGCCTATCCCAGCTGGCTTTGAGCGACAGGTGAGGTCCACCCTGGACTGGTTGCCAGCCAATCACGGGGCACACATAGACAACCGACCATTCTCACTAACACACTTATGGACAAATTACCGTCTTAAATTAACCTAACATGCATGTTTTTAGAATGTTGGAAGAAGCTGGAGTGGCTGGAGAAAACCAGATGTAGCCTACTCACACCCTACTTAAAGCAGGAAAAAAGAAGAACTCGTGATTCCATTCCTGTACTTAAACAAAGTAAAAAGCACACTTAATGTACTTAAGTAGAAAAGCCATAATGATTTTTTATCAATTATATACAATACCCAGGCGGCCGACTGGTTAGAGCGTCAGCCTCACAGTTCAGAGGATACGGGTTCAATCCCCGGCCCCGCCTGTGTGGAGTTTGCATCTTCTCCCCGTGCCTGCGTGGGTTTTCTGCGGGCACTCCGGTTTCCTCCCACATCCCAAAAATATGCATGAATTGGAGACTCTAAATTACCCGTAGGTGTGATTGTGAGTGCGACTGGTTGTTTGTTTGTATGTGCCCTGTGATTGGCTGGCAACCAGTTCAGGGTGTACCCCGCCTCCTGCCCGATGATAGCTGGGATAGGCTCCAGCACGCCCGCGACCCTTGTGAGGAGAAGCGGCTCAGAAAATGGATGGATGGATAATTAATCCCACCACACTTCAGTTGTACAGCCGGGTTCACGACCCTTGTCCTGCATGCTTCTTCTTCTGTCCTTGTCCTGTTCTATCTTGTCCTGTCCTTCCCTCACAGGGTGAAGCACGGCAGCCCCATGCCACACTCATATTTAATGTTTCATTGTTAAAACACCACTGTGACACAGTAAAACTGTTCCGACATAAAAGGGCTCCAGATTTTCCATTCTGCTTGACCTAACAGCCGAACATGACAGGAAAAAAAAAAAAAAAAAAAAAAAAAGTTGTCAGAGAAGTAAATTATATATAGCTGAAAAATCTTAAGTACACTTCCAAAGTATAATTTCTTTGTTACTTTTTGTCACCACATGAGAAACCATGTCAGCAGGGGGACAAACTGCAAACTCCAACTTTATTCAGTTTTCTCCCAATTTTTATCAAATGCAGAATCCAAGGTGTAACAATTTCTTAAATTCAAGGTCTAAAAAAAAAATCAAGACAGTAAAAAAAATAAAAAAATAATAATAACAATAATGGTTAGAGCGTCTGCCTCACAGTTCTGAGGACTGGGGTTCAATCCCCGACCCCGCCTGTGTGGAGTTTCCATGTTCTACCCGTGCCGCCGTGGGTTTTCTCCGGGCACTCCGGTTTCCTCCCACATCCCAAAAACATGCGTGGAAGGTTAATTGTAACCGTAGGTGTGAATGTGAGTGCAAACGGATGTTTGTTTATGTTGGTATGTTGGATGGATAACAATAATTACATACAATAACCAGAATGAGTCCAACATAAATTAAAATCCAAGACAATGGAGGTTGACATCTTGTTTTATTTTTTGTAGGTATGTTGCAAAGGTGGTGCAACTGGTGCTAATTGGCTCTAATTAGCACCAGCTGTCGTCACCTCTTATAAAAGCTCATCAAGTCCAGTTGCTCAACAACTGTTCCTGAAGCAATGGCTGTCTTTTGGCTTGTCCTGGCGTAAATTAAAATCCAAGACAATGGAGGTTGACATCTTGTTTTATTTTTTGTAGGTATGTTGCAAAGGTGGTGCAACTGGTGCTAATTGGCTCTAATTAGCACCAGCTGTCGTCACCTCTTATAAAAGCTCATCAAGTCCAGTTGCTCAACAACTGTTCCTGAAGCAATGGCTGTCTTTTGGCTTGTCCTGGCGTTTGCTGTCTTGATTGCTGAAGGTGATGATAACTCCCCCCCTGTATCTGAAGTTCTGTTAAAAGAAGGTTTGTGTTCTCAAATGAGTTTGTGTCTGCAGGGTTTTCTTTTCCAGCTGGCTCTACACAAGGTGAGTCTGATACTGAGTGGATGAAGCCAGGTGAGAACATTATTGGTGAATCTGTTTGACATGTAAAGACTATGTTTTCATTTGGTATAGATGCGTCACCTGAAGATGTTTCACTTAAGAGTGCTTTTGAACTTCTCCAGTCTTTGGATTCTGTGTTTGTGCTACATGCCAAAGAAGGTGAGAAAGTTTGGGCTGATTTCAGTTCTTGACTCCAGTGTTTGACCCTTTTTTCATTGAACCAAGTTGGGATGTGTGTACCACTGTACACCACCAAACAAATGTCACAAGTGTATATACACTAAATTATCTTATCTCAATTTACTATGAAATAGAGGCCTGTTGAGTTAAACAAAGCTGTCATTGTAGGAACGGCAACAGGTTTATGCACGGGTTGTGTGCCACTGAGTGGAACTCCATTTTATTCTGCCTGCCGCTATCACTAACATTTGATTTGAACAGATGTTCATTTTTGAGTAAAATTTATTACATGGAGCACTTAGGTGCTGTGTCACAGCAGTTGATCACTTGAAGTAATTTTTCAGTCATGCTTTAAATGTTTGTTTTTGGGGTGAAGGTCTCCTGGCAGCAAAAGAAGTGGAAATTGCTTTTGGCGTGGGAAAGGTTTCACTGGACAAACCCGAAGGGCTCCAAACAAAGTCGGGCAGTCATCACAATGTGAGGAAAAACCTCCAGCATGATATGAGAAATGACCATAATGTGGATCACAATGTGAGCAACAGTCATCAGCAGGAAAACCTGAGCAACAACCAAAAGAGTGACAAGGTGAGTCATGGCCACAAAGACTACACCTTGAGCCAAAACATGAGCAGCAAGGGTCACCAGGATGACTCTTTTAGCCACAACATCAGCAGCAAGGGCCACCAGGACTATGCCTTGAGCCACGATCAGATGAGCCAAAACATGAGCAAGGGCTACCAGGATGACTCCTTTAGCCATGACCACATGACCCCCAAGGGCTACCAGGAAGACTCAGACTACCAGAACGATGCCTTTCGTCACACGAATGATAACATGAGCAGCAAGGGCCACCAGGACTATGCCTTGAGCCAAAACATGAGCAAGGGTCACCAGGATGACTCTTTTAGCCACAACATGAGCAGCAAGGGCTACCAGGATGACTCCTTTAGCCACAACATGAGCAGCAAGGGCTACCAGGATGACTCCTTTAACCATGACCATATGAGCCAAAACATGACCCTCAAGGACTACCAGAACGATGCCTTTAGTCACAAGAATGATAACATGAGCAGCAAGGGCCACCAGGACTATGCCTTGAGCCACGACCAGATGAGCCAAAACATGAGCAAGGGCTACCAGCATGACTCCTTTAGCCATGACCACATGGGCTACCAGGAAGACTCAGACTACCAGAACGATGCCTTTCGTCACACGAATGATAACATGAGCAGCAAGGGCCACCAGGACTATGCCTTGAGCCAAAACATGAGCAAGGGTCACCAGGATGACTCTTTTAGCCACAACATCAGCAGCAAGGGCCGCCAGGACTATGCCTTGAGCCACGACCAGATGAGCCAAAACATGAGCAAGGGTCACCAGGATGACTCCTTTAGCCACAACATGAGCAGCAAGGGCTACCAGGATGACTCCTTTAACCATGACCATATGAGCCAAAACATGACCCTCAAGGACTACCAGAACGATGCCTTTAGTCACAAGAATGATTACATGAGCAGTAAGGGCCACCAGGGTGACTAAATGAGGGACCAACTACCTGAATGGGCCATGATGACTTGACAGATTCTGTGTAGGTTGTATGTGGTTTCATTGCATTATTGAAGGCATAGAAGCGCTCTAAAATGTTCATGGTTTTATGAAATAAAACCCATTACCTTGAAACTTGTACTGTTTTTTTGGCTCTAGTGCTGTCTAGAAATGTAATGGGTACATCAAAATTGTAATGTGGGGGAGAAACTTGGTTCAATTAAAGAACTCTTGCAGAATAAGCATTGGGTTTGTTTAGAAAAGATAAAGGAGTTTCTTATATTCCAGGGTCTGGTATTTAAAAAAAAAAAACCCAAAAAACAAACTGTAATCTCCATTGTACTTTAAGTTAAATTAAATTAAATTAATTAAACTTCAAAATGGGCTTTATCTGAGTTGGGTTAATTCATTAAACTTGCCGTGTCTGATTATTGACCACAATGATTTATGTAGCGCAGTGGTAACATTTTACACCACTTAAAAATTACATGTACAATCATATAGTGTAAGAGGCCTGTGCTCATCAATAAAATTAGTTTAATTAAAAAAAAAGTGCATTTAACCTTATTGGAAGCCACAATGTTATGTAGTTTGAACATTGGGACTGCTCTTGAATGCAAACAAATGCAAACAAAAACCACAGATTACAAAGGAAAATTGGATGTTCAAATTGTAACCATTACAATTGAAAAACAATTATTTTCACAAATAATTTTTTTTTTGAATCACTTAAGAGTATATTTTATTGTACATATAGCGGATAATCATAAAACAG
This sequence comes from Phycodurus eques, assembly GCF_024500275.1. Classification (NCBI taxonomy): domain Eukaryota; kingdom Metazoa; phylum Chordata; class Actinopteri; order Syngnathiformes; family Syngnathidae; genus Phycodurus; species Phycodurus eques. The sequence goes on along the minus strand of NC_084543.1, from coordinate 13,780,151 downwards.
GAAAAGAAAAACCTTGATTACAATTTAATTCGTGTGAAATTGATTACCTATTTTCTACAGAGCTTGTCCTCATTAGGGTCACAATTACGGGGCACACAGACAAACAACCATTCACACTAACACACTCATGGACAAATTACCATCTTAAATTAACCTGACATGCATGTTTTTAGAATGTTGGATGAGGCTGGAGAAAACCAGAGGTCGCCTACTCAACCCCCTACTTAAAGCAGGAAAAAAAAAAGTCGTGATTCCATTCCTGTACTTAAGCAAAGTAAAAAGTACAAATGTAAATGTACTTAAGTAGAAAAGCCATCATTAATTTTTATCAATTATATACAATACCCATTTTTAAAAATAATAACTAAATAAATAAATGAACCCATGGATGGGGAATATCCGGCATTTCCAAATTTGTTGCATTAAATGCTCCCCAGTTAATGTTTTACTTTTATATTTCTCGTTGTCATCCGTTGAGGTTGAAAAATGTAACAATAATGAACCTCATTTGTCAATGTCGGGAGTAAAAGTTAAAAGTTGTCAGAGTTGGACGGGGACTGGCTGTGGGGGGTCGGGGGCTGTTGTCTGGGGGGTGGCATTGGGTCCCCGCGGCCCCCACTGGGTGGCCAGTTGTCGGGCGCCTCGGTGGGGCCGGCAGACCGCCCTGGGTCCCTCGGTGTGGGACGTGTCCCGTCCACCGGGCTGCTTTCGGCTGGACACCTGTGCCTGACCCCGCCCCTCAATTGATTGGGTGGGGCCACAGCAATTACAGGACATTTCTGTCAGTCTTTGCGAATGCAAAACGGTGTCAATTCACTTGCATGTATCCGCAGGCACACACCCCTAGGACTCTTTCATTGGGTGATGCACTTTCTGCGAGAAATAACTCATGAATATGCAAATCGCTTGTGGAGCCCCTCACTTATACTCTGGTCCTGTAGACTTTTATAATTTATATAATTAATCCCACCACACTTCAGTTGCACAGCCGGGTTCACTATCCTTGTCCTGCATGCTTCTTCTCCTGTCCTTTTCACGGCAGCCCCATGCCACACTCATATTGAATGTTTCACTGTTGTAGATAATGTAATGATTTACTTCTCTCATCCTGTTTACAGTTAGTACATTGTATTTTGTCTTTGTTTCTCTCTCCCTTGTAGAAACTTTGTTCTGTTCGACTGATCACGTCTGATTCTCAATAAACCTCAATTATAATACTAAAAAACCACAGCGGAAGCTTAAAAACTCCACTCTGACACAATAAAACTGTTTCGGCATAAAATGGATACAGATTTTCCATTCTGCTTCACCTAACAGCCGAACTGGACACACACACACACAAAATAAAAGTTGTCAGAGAAATCAATAGTCAAGTAAATTATATTGCTGAAAAATCTTAAGTACACTTAGAAAGTACAATTTCTTTGTTACTTGTTGTCACCACTGGAGAAACCACGTCAGCAGGGGGAATAACTGCAAACTCCAACTTTATTCAGTTTTCTACCAATTTTTATCAAATGCAGAATCCAAGGTGTGACAATTTCTTAAATTCAAGGTCTTTTAAAAAACAATCCAGACAGTAAAAAAAAGCAAAAAAAAACCCATTAATTACGTCCAGGCGGACGACTGGTTAGAGCGTCAGCCTCACAGTTCTGAGGACCCGGTTTCAATCCCCGGCCCCGCCTGTGTGGAGTTTGCATGTTCTCCCCGTGCCTGCGTGGGTTTTCTCCGGGCACTCCGGTTTCCTCCCACATCCCAAAAACATGCATTAATTGGAGACTCTGAATTGCCCGTAGGTGTGACTGTGAGTGCGAATGGTTGTTTGTTTGTTTGTATGTGCCCTGTGATTGGCTGGCAACCAGTTCAGGTTGTACCCCGCCTCCTGCTCGATGATAGCCCGCGACCCTTGTGAGGAGAAGCGGTTCGGAAAATGGATGGATGGATAATTACATACAATAACCAGAAGGAGCCCAACATAAATTTAAATCCAAGACAGTGGAGGTTGACATTTTGTTTTATTTTTTTGTCGCTAGGTTGCACAGGTGGTACAACTGGAGCTAATTAGAGTCAATTACCACCAGCTGTGGTCACTTCTCCCCTGTTATAAAAGCTCATCATGTCTAGCTGCTTGACAACTGTTCCTGATGCAATGGCTGCCTTTTGGCTTGTGGTTGTGCTGGCGCGTACTGTCTTGTTTGCTGAAGGTGATGATTACTCTCCCCTGTATCTGAAGTTCTGTTAAAAGAAGGTTTGTGTCCTGAAATGAGTTTGTGTCTGCAGGGTTTTCTTTTCCAGCTGGCTCTACACAAGCTGAATCTGATACTGAGCTGAAGAAAATGCCAGGTGAGAGCATTATTGGTGAATTAAATCTGTTTGACATGTTTTCATTTGGTACAGATGTGTCTCCTGAAGATGTTTCACTTAAAAGTGCTTTTGAACTTCTCCAGTCTTTGGATTCTGTGTTGGCGCTACATGCCAAAGAAGGTGAGAAGGTTTGGGCTGCCTTCAGTTCTCGTCTCCAGTGTTCGAACTTTTTTTTTTCATTTGAACCAAGTTGGGGTGTGTGTATCACTGTACAGCACCAAATAAAGGTCACAAGTGTATATACACTAAATTATCTTATCTCAATTTACTATGAAATTGAGGACTGTTGAGTTAAACAAAGGTGTCATTGTAGGAATGGCAACAGGTTTATGCACAGGTTGTATGCCACTGAGTGGAACTGCATTTTATTCTGCCTTCCACTATCCCTTGTGTTTGATTGTTCATTTTGGCGTAAACTTTCTGTGATGAACACTAAAGTGCTGTGGCACAGCAGTTGATTATGACTTAGTCAATTTTCAGTCTTGATTTTAAATTCATTTGAAATGTCAAGTTTTGTTTTTGGGGTGAAGGTCATATGGCAGTGAAAGAAGTGGCAATTGATGCAGCTCTTGGCCTGGGAAATGTTTTACTGCACAAACCTAAAGGACTCCAACAAAGTTGGGCAGTCATCATAATGTGAGCAAAAACCTCCCAGCATGACATGAGTGATGCAAGCTACCATATGAGAAATGATCATAATGTGGATCACAACATGAGCTACAACCAAAAGAGTGACTCAAGTGATAAGGTGAGTCATGGCCACTAGGCCTTGAGCCACAACATGAGCAGCAAGGGCCACCAGGATGATTCAGGCGACCTGAACGATGCCTTTAGTCACAAGAATTACATGAGCAAGGGCCACCAGGATGACTACATGCGCACCAGCCACTGAAGGGACCAACTGACTTGACAGATGGTGTGAAGTTTGTTGTTTGTATGCGGTTTCATTGCATTCGTGAAGGCATCAAAGAGCTCAAATGTTCATGTAATTCCTAAATAAAACTCTTTACGTTGATACTTGTACATGTTTTTTTAAAATAGCTTGAGTGCTGTGCAGAAATTTAATGGGTGCCTCAAAATTGTAATCTTGGTGAGGGGGGGACTTGGTTCAATTAAAGTGAAAACTTTTGCAGAATAAACATTGGGTTTGGTTAAAGATCAAGGGGTTTGTTACTATCCAGGGTCTGGTATTTAAAATGTTTTGTACTTTAAGACAATTGATCGCTTGTATTGGTATTTCAACGAACTTAACTTAATCTGTTTTTCATTAATGGAACTTGGAGTTGTGTCAGTTGATTACTTACAATGATTTCTGTAGCCTAGTGGTGAAATGTTCCACAGCTTAAAAATTTAAAGTACAATGAAATTAAAATAGTGTGACTGGCCTGTGCTCATGAAAGAGTTTCATTCAAAAGTGCATTTAACATTACTGGAAGCCACAACATAACTGTTCATAACTTTTATGGACAGAATTTCTAGGCGCAGCCAAGGCGTAGAGGGGGTCCGGTTTGGTGGCCTCAATATTGCATCTCTGCTTTTTGCTGATGTGGTTCTGTCGGCTTCAAGCCGTGAGCTCCAACTCACTGGAGCAGTTTGCAGCTGAGTGTGAAGCGGCTGGGATAAGAATCAGCACCTCCAAATCTGAGACCATGGTCCTCAGTCGGAAAAGGGTGGCATGCCCTCTCCAGGTCGGGGATGAGATCCTGCCCCAAGTGGAGGAGTTCAAGTATCTTGGGGTCTTGTTCACGAGTGAGGGAAGAATGGAACGGGAGATCGACAGACTGATCGGTGCAGCGTCTGCAGTGATGCGGACTTTGTATCGGTCCGTTGTGGTAAAGAAGGAGCTAAGCCGAAAGGCGAAGCTCTCAATTTACCGGTCGATCTTCGTTCCTACCCTCACCTATGGTCATGAGCTGTGGGTCGTGACCGAAAGAACGAGATCCTGGATACAAGCGGCCGAAATGAGTTTCCTCCGCAGGGTGTCCGGGCTCTCCCTTAGAGAGAGGGTGAGAAGCTCGCTCATCCGGGAGGATCTCAGAGTAGAGCCGCTGCTCCTCCGCATTGAGAGGAGCCAGATGAGGTGGCTGGGGCATCTGATTCGGATGCCTCCCGGACGCCTCCCTGGTGAGGTGTTCCGGGCACGTCCCACCGAGAGGAGACCCCGGGGACGGCCCAGGACACGCAGGAGAGACTACGTCCTTCGGCTGGCCTGGGAACGCCTCGGGATCCCTCCGGAAGAGCTGGATGAAGTGGCTGGGGAGAGGGAAGTCTCAGCGTCCCTGCTAAAGCTACTGCCCCCGCGACCCGACCCGGATAAGCGGTAGAAAATGGATGGAAGCCACAACATGTAGTTTGAGCACTAGCACTGCTCTTGAATACAGAGAACTGCAAAATTTAATGGTTAAATTGGAATGTATTGCATAAAATGAAACTTGTACAAAATTAGACATGTTTTGAAGATTCACCTTTTTTATTGTCATGAACATGCATGCGCACTAAATTTGTTCTCTGCATTTAACCCATCACAGTGAACACATGTTTGTGGAACACACTGGAGCAGGGGGCAGCTGAAGCACCCGGGGAGCATTTCGGGGTATCAGTGTCGTGCTCAAGGACACCACAGCCATGAGTCCGGGGGATGTTGGCAGATGGTCCAGTTGGGGTCTTGAACCTAGGTCCCCCACTGTGGCAGGCGATGATCTTAACCATTGGGTCACGGCTGCCCAATGGTTAACTCATTCAGAGCCAGCCCTCCCAGTTAACATTCCCACATAAAAACTCAAAACACACCCACACCTGCACGTACACAGGCACACAGCACATATTGATTAATAGTGTGGAGGCATGGCAAGGCACTGTGGATCCAGGTGAGGACGTGACTTAAGATTCTGAGAACGAGATCTTGTATATTAAAACAACGTTTGTCTTGCTGAAATTTTATAAAGTCAAAACTGTGTGAAATAAGTATAAGGTATACCTGGACTGGTCATCATCCATTTGCAGGGCACATAAAAAAACAACCATTCACACTTTCGGACAATTTAGTCTTCATTAAACTACCGTTGGGATTTTTGGGGAACATAGGAGGAAGTTGGAGTGCCCACGCAAGCACAGTGAGAAACTACAAACCAGGGCTGAGATTCAACCCCAGGACCTCTCAACTGTGAAGCAGATGTGCTTACCACTACTATGTACTGTATGTATCTCTGATCACCATATTTGAAATATGGAAAGGCAGCACATACCCCCAGGTCGGCTCAAGGTTTGGAGACCTCCATCTCCCAGTAGTGCTGGCTGTGTTTGAAGCCCTGGCTGCATAGCACCTGCCAGGTCTAATCAAAGCGGGTTTCGTGTTCTACCACTGGACGCAGACCCGAAGTCAGGTGTTGCACTCTCCGGTTCTCTTGGGACAAAACCAAATTGCCATTGGCTGTGCTGGGGTCACATGTCAGGGAGCACCTGTCTGGAGTGAAGGAGACAGGAAATTCATGGTTTTACTAATCACAGGTCTTGAAGTGGATACATTATGTACATTCTTTTTAAAAATTGTCTACAATTAGTTGATTCTATGGAGTGCCTTCCCACGTATCAGATGTCAACATAAACACCCAAGAAAATATTTTCAAGCTGTTATCTGCCTAGTTCCTAAAATTTGTCTGTGAGCGAGTCATTATTAATTTATGATGTCACAACTGACGATGTGCGTGCTTCAAACTTTAAACGTCCTGCCGTAAATGTCCAACAATAGCATTGTAGCCCTAAGTATTCTTAAAAAATTTAGAGGTTTTATTCCTAAAAAGTACATTAACGGTCAAAATGCAAAACCTTTCTAAAGGATTTTCTGATTGGCAGATTGCACCTTGACAAAGAGCTTTATGAAAGAGAACAGCAAGGTTGTTTACTTTTGTAAAATTATGCACAGTTTGAACATGAACACTGCATTTCAGAATCAGTATCATCTTTATTTGCCAAGTATGTCCAAGAAACACACAAGGAATTTGTCTCCGGTAGTTGGAGCCGCTCGAGTACGACAACAGACAGTCAATTGACAGAGAACACTTTTGTGACATAAAGACATTGACAAAAAAAAAACCAAAACAGTCACTGAGCAATAAAGGGTTGCTAGTTGTCTGGTAGTGTAAACTTCTTTTATTTATTTATTTATTTTTTGACAATCGTGCAAAAGATGCAGAGTCCTCTAGCGCTTAGAGCAGTTCGAAAGACTAATATTGCAATAGTCCGGTGCAATGACCATTGTGCAAAGGGCGCCAAGACTTCAAGGAGTGTATGCAGTTTAAAGTGACGAGTAGTGCGATAATCTGGGACAATGTTGATTGTGCAAATGTTGCAAATACTCCTCAATCAGTGTGCAAATGGAGCAGACGCTACTCTGGCATGAGTGGACAGTATTGGTCAACAACAGATATGCAAATAGTGCAGCGTGGCGAGACTACTACAGTGAGTGCACAAGTAATATATAATTGGCCCCACAGAAATGTGACAACGAACCCAAGTCAAAAAATTGTCAGCATGTTGTAATTGAATTGTAGGTTAGGTGTTTAAGAAGTTGATCGCAAGAGGGAAGAAGCTGTTGGAATTGCTGCTAGTTTTAGTTTGCATTGATCGGTAGTGCCCACCTGAGGGAAGGACCTGGAAGAGCTGGTGACCGGGATGTGGAGGGTACGAGAGGATTTTGCACGCTCTTGTCTTAGTTCTGGCAGCGTGCAAGTCCTCAAGGGTCGGTAGGGGGGTAGCGACAATCCTTTCAGCAGTTTTGATTGTCTGTTGCAGTCGGAGTTTGTCCTTTTTTGTAGCAGCACCAAACCAGACTGTGATGGAAGAACACAGGACTGATTCGATGATCAGGAAGCTGTAAATCCACTGGCAGATGGCAGGTGAGACGGTGAGCTGGAGAAACTTGGATGAAAGGAGTTCAGGGATGATGGTATTGCAAGCTGAGTTGAAGTCCACGAACAGGATCCTCGTGTAGGTCCCTGCACTGTCGAGGTGTTTTAGGATGTAGTGCAGTCCCATGTTGACTGCATCATCCGCAGACATGTTCACTCGGTAGGCAAACTGCAGGGGTCCAGCAGGGGACCTGTGATGCTCTTGAGGTGGTCCAGCACGAGACGTTCAAAGGACTTCATAACCACAGATGTCAAGGCGACAGGCTTGTAGTCATTTAGACCCGAGATTGTAGGTTTCTTGGGGACTGGAATGATGGTGGAGCGTTTGAAACAGGATGGTACTTCACACAGTTCCAGAGATCTATTGAAGATCTGAGTGAAGACTGGCGCGAGGTGGTCCGCGCAGACTTTGAGGCAGGATGGAGACATAAGGTCTGGGCCTGCCACTTTGTTAATCTTTTGTTGTTTGAAGATGAATCTCACATCCTGTTCGTAGATGGTAAAGTCAGAGGTGTGATTGTGGTCGGTGGTGCGGGGTGTGAAAGTGTCCTTTTCAAATCTGCAGTAGAAAGTATTCAAGTCGTTGGCTAGTGTGCTATTGTTCTCAGCTTGGGGGGGATCGTCGCTTATAATTAGTCAGCGATTGGGATGCATGCAAGACTGATTTAGAGTCGTTAGCGCTAAACTGTTTTTTCAACTTTGCTGCATAGTTCCTCTTTGCAATGTTAATTTCTTTAGTCAGCTGGTTTCTAGCTCGATTATACAGGGCCCTGTCCCCGCTCTGATATGTGACCTCCTGAGCTTGGCAAAGCTGCTTAAGTTTGGCAGTGAACCACGGCTTGTTGTTGAATGTGCGAAATGACTTTGTTGGTACACAAACCTCTTCACAGAAACTGATATAGGATGTGACGGTGTCCGTTTTTTCATCCAGGCTGCAAGATGAATTTTCAAAGACACTCCAGTCTGTGCAGTCTAAACAGCTTTGAAGTTCCATCTTTGCTTCATTGGTCCACTTTTTCACTGTTTTCACTGTAGGCTTCGCGCATTTAAGTTCTTGCCTGTATCTCGGTATTAAGTGAATTAAGCAATGATCAGACGAGCCCAGGGCAGCACGAGGTATAGCACGGTATGCGTTTTTTAGCGTAGTATAGCAGTGGTCTAAAATGTTATTTTCCCTGGTAGGACAGTCGATGTGCTGCTTGTATTTGGGGAGTTCGTGGTTGAGTTTAGCTTTGTTAAAGTCCCCGAGAATCATGAGGGGTGAGTCCCGGTGTTTTTTTTCAATGTTGTTGACTTGTTCGGTGAGCGTTAGTTCGTGTTAGCTTGAGGCGGAATGTAGACTCCAGCCAGTATGAATGATGCGAACTCACGTGGTGAGTAGAATGGTTTACAGTTCAAAAACAGCGACTCCAAATGCGGGCTGCAGTGTGTGCTGAGCTCCGTGACGTCCGTACAACATTTTTCGTTGATATAGAAGCATATCCCGCCGCCTTTTGTTTTCCCCGATAATTCCTTGACGCAGTCTGCTCGGTGAATATGGAAGCCGGGAAGCATGACAGCGCCATCGGGTACAGCGTCGGAGAGCCAGGTTTCCGTAAAGCACATGGCGGCGGAATGTCCGAAGTCTTTACTGGTCTTTATCAGGAGAAGAAGTTTTGTTGGGTAGGGAGCATACATTCGCGAGGTGGATCGGCGGGAACGCCAATCTGTATCCTCTCTTGCGGAGTTTCACTTGGATGCCGGCTCACTTCCCTCTGTGGCGTCGCCTCCGTTTCCATGCGCCGAAAACCGCAGACGCCACTCCGGTGAGTATCTCGGGGAAAAAACTGAGCGGATTTGCGAAAGTTGGTGAAAGAAAGTTAAGAGTCGCCTCGTTGATGGTTAGTAAGTCTCCCTTTGTGTAAGTGAGTCGTGTAACGTCTCCAAAGACGAACTAAAAACACAAAAACAATACTAGAGAGCGCGTAACCGAGGCGACCACACTGGTAGGCGCCATCTTGGTATCAATAAAGGTAGAGAAAAAAAGTGTACTTTAATAATGAATCATTTATCAAATACATAAAATAAAATAAAACATTTTTTTGAATGCAAACAGTTTTATACTGTGCTGTACTTAAGTTCAATACAACAGAACTGGGCACGGTGTCCGACTGGTTAGAGCGTCTGCATCACGGTCCCTGCCTGCGTGGGTTTTCTCCGGGCACTCCGGTTTCCTCCCACATCCCAAAAACATGCATGGTAGATTGATTGAAGACTCTAAATTGCCCGTAGGTACAAATGTGAGTGTGAATGGTTGTTTGTGTGCCCTGCGATTGGCTCGCAACCAGTTCATGGTGTATCCCGCCTCCTGCCCAAAGATAGCTGGGATAGCCTCCAGCACTCCCGCGACCCTTGTGAGTATAAGCGGCTCATAAAATGGATGGATGGATGGATGGACAACAGAACTGTATTTAAAATATACTGTACTTGAAAAGTAAAGAATTAGAAATAAGTCTAAAAAGGGATGTATGCATAGCTTCAAGCTGTATTCTACTATGTTTCGTTTCATGCATATATTACATTTTTTAACTTTTGCAAATTTTATTTGTATTATCGTCTTTAACTTTTTAAAGCTGATCATACCACCATAAATTTGCCTCGATCAGATGCTCCTTGTAAGATTTCTGACAGAAGAGTGCAAAGAATAATCAGAAGAATTGTCCAAGAGCCAAGGACCACCTGTGGAGAGCTTCAACAAGACCTAGAATTAGTAGGTACTGTTGTCACAAGGAACACCGTGAGTAATGTACTCCGCTGCCCTTGCGTGTATGCACGCTCCCCGCATAAGACCCCATTGCTGAAAAAAAGCATGTCAAAGCGTGTTTAAAGTTTAGTCGTGTTTAAAGTCTAGTCGGATGAGAGCAAAATTTAACTGTTTGGATGCGATAATGCACACCACGTTTGGAGGAGAAATGGCAATGCGCATCACCCTAAAAACACCCTACCAACTGCGAAGTTCAGAGGTGGGAACATGATGGTGTGGGGCTGCTTTTCAACCAATGGTACTGGTAAACTTCCCATTATTGAAGTCACTTCACATTCTTCCAGTCCCAATCAGAATCTGTCACCAGCAGCTTTCACAACACCCTCCATTAGTAACACTAAACCGCAGCATCCAAAACAAGTCTTGTGAGTGTATCATTACTTAACACTGATGTCTAATGATGAATATCTTCACCTGCAGACACGCGAGAGCCAGTGTTTGAATTTATCCGTCTTCCAGTTTACCATCCACCACAAGTGAAAGACCCCCACGGACAACCCCTACGCTACCTGGACAGATACAGAGATGGAAAGGATCAAACCTGTGGCATATACTGATGAGCAGTCGAGTCAAATATTTCAAATTGACAAAGAAGACAAGCATACGCACATGTTCAAATGCTGAGAAATGTCTGATAGTCACACCACTTATCTCTATTTTTATGTGTTTTGGGGTTGTGTTTGAGAATAAAATAAGGAATAAGATTTTGTAAAAATGCCTTTATTGTGGTTAATATAATATGCCTCTGCATCTTTGTGGTACAACTAACAATGTCATATCACTGTCTCTGTTTAATTACTGTATGTACTGTATGTTATTTTAATGATTTGTTTTACCATCCAGTTTTATTTACACCCATGAATATAAGTAATAAGCCACTCAACCATTGTAACCATTACAATTCAAAAATAAAATGATTGTGTTCACAGAGGAAAAAATAATATACTCTATACTCATTTATGACACTGACGTGCGGTCATGGTAGACAAGTGAGGCAGAGCCGCACTGCCCCCTGGTGGTCATACCTTTCCACTGCATGTGAATAGTAAAAAAACAACCTTATGATTACATTAAATTGTTCCGTTTTAGTTATATGGTCCGTGCTTTACATTTATTTTCTCTTTCAATCCAATAATTTCAATGATTTAATCATTAAAATAGCAGAATTTTCATATTTCCTGTTCAAATGCAGAGCAAGCGCAATTACGAGTCACGTTGAGTCATCGCTCGCATGATGCTTCAAGAGACCACGCACACATCCATTCAGGCGGGATGTGATTGGTCCGTGGCTTCACACAAGTACATTGGTGTTTCCTCATTACATCGCCAATAATATATGTTTTATCACACATGTACTGCACTGACTGACGTTTAACAGACTGTCTAATATATTTAATGAAAGTGTGTGACATTTAGTCTTTCTTATCAACCAGAAAAGCCACTAAAAGTGCACAGTGGAGTCTGGGATGTACGGTGGGACATTCAGCATGTGGCAGTGTTGTGTTGAGCTTCAGTCACGTGACGTAGTCAGTGCCTCACCAATCGGAAACCTCACCGCACGTCACTGTATCCCACAAATAGCTGACAAAAAAAAAAAGTAAAAAGCACAGACTCTGAAATGTACTTAAGTAGAAAAGCAATAATACATTTTTATTCTCAATTATATACAATACCAATTTTTAATAACAATTATCACAAAGGGCGGCACGGTGGGCGACTGGTTAGAGTGTCAGCCTCACAGTTCTGAGGAGCGGGGTTCAATCCCCGGTCCCGCCTGTGTGGAGTTTGCATGTTCTCCCCGTGCCTGAGTGGGTTTTCTCCGGGCACTCCGATTTCCTCCCACATCCCAAAAACATGCATTAATTGGGGACTCTAAATTGCCCGTAGGAGCGAATGTTGTTTGTTTGTATGTGCCCTGCGATTGGCTGGCAACCAGTTCAGGGTGTACCCCGCCTCCTGCCCGATGATAGCTGGGATAGGCTCCAGTACGCCCGCGACCCGAGTGAGGAGAAGCGGCTCAGAAAATGGATGGATGGATTATCACAAAGCCATGGAGGGGAATATTCTGCTTTTCCAAATTTGTTGCGTCATCGTCGTTGATGCTCCCCAGTTAATGTCTTACTTTTATATTTCCCATTGTCGATGATGATGATAATGTCCCTCATTTGTCAATGTAGGGAGTGAAAGTTAAAAGTTGTCAGAGAAATGAATACTCAAGTAAATTATATCCAACAGAAAAATCTTAAGTACATTTACAAAGTATAATTTCTTTGTTACTTTTTAGCACCACTTGAGAAAGCACATGTAAGCTGGGGGAGTAACTGCAAACTCCAACTGTATTCAGTTTTCTTCCAGTTTCTATTAAATGCAGAATCCAAGGTGTGACAATCTTTAAATTCAAGGTCTTTAAAAAAACCTAGACAGTAAATAATAATAATAATAATAATAACACAAGTTACATACAATGACCAGAAGGAGCTCAACATAAATTTAGATCCAAGACAATGTCGGTTAACAATTTATTTTATTTTATTTTGTAGCTATGTTGCAAAGGTGGTACAACTGGTGCTAATTAGAGCCAATTAGCACCAGCTGTGGTCACTTCTAACCTGTTATAAAAACTCATCAACTCTGACTGTTTGACAACTGTTCCGGAAGCAATGGCTACCTTTTGGTTTGTGGTTGTGTTGGCACATGCTGTCTTGATTGATGAAGGTGATGATTACTTTTTTTTGTTTACCACTGTAGCTGAAGTTCTGTTCAAAGAAGGTTTGTGTCCTGAAATGAGTTTGTGTCTGCAGGGTTTTCTTTTCCAGCTGGCTCTACAAAAGTTGAATCTGATACTGAGCTGATGAACACGACACGTGAGAACATTTTATTGGTGAATTAAATCTGTTTGACATGTTAAGACTTTGTTTCCATTTGGTACAGATATGTCTCCTGAAGATGTGTCACTTAAGAGTGCTTTAGAACTTCTCCAGACTTTGGATTCTGTGTTGGTGCTACATGCCAAAGAAGGTGAGAAAGTTTGGGCTGCTTTCAGTTCTCTCCTCCAGTGTTTGACCTTTTTCATTGAACCAAGTTGGGGTGTGTGTATCACTGTACACCACCAAACAAATGTCACAAGTGTGTGTATAGCCACTGAATAATCTTATCTCAATTTACTATGAAATAGATGCCTGTTGAGTTAAACAAAGCCATCATTGTAGGAATGGCAACAGGTTTATACACCGGTTGTGTGCCACTGAGTGGAACTGCATTTGATTTGAACTGATGTTCATTTTTGAGTAAGATTTATTACATGGAACACTCAGGTGTTGTGGCACAGCAGTTGATCACTTAAAGTCAATTTTCAGTCATGCTTTAACTTTTTGTTTTTGGGGTGAAGGTCTCCTGGCAGCAAAAGAAGTGGAAATTGCTGCGGCTTTTGGCGTGGGAAAGGTTTTACTGGACAAACCCGACGGGCTCCAAACAAAGTTGGGCAGTCATCACAATGTGAGGAAAAATCTCCAGCATGATATGAGAAATGACCACAATGTGAGCAACAGCCATCAGCAGGAAAACATGAGCTACAACAAAAAGAGTGACAAGGTGAATAATGGCCACCAGGACTATGCCTTGAGCCATGACCAGATGAGCCAAAACATGAGCAAGGGTCACCAGGATGACACTCTTAGCCACAACATGAGCAGCAAGGGCTACCTGGATGACTCAGACTACCAGAATGATGCCTTTAGTCACAAGAATGATAACATGAGCAGCAAGGGCCACCAGGACTATGCCTTGAGCCAAAACATGAGCAAAGGTCACCAGGATGACTCCTTTAGCCCCAACATGAGCAGCAAGGGCTACCTGGATGACTCTGACTACCAGAACGATGCCTTTAGTCACAAGAATGATAACATGAGCAGCAAGGGCCACCAGGACTATGCCTTGAGCCATGACCAGATGAGCCAAAACATGAGCAAGGGTCACCAGGATGACTCTTTTAGCCCCAACATGAGCAGCAAGGGCTACCTGGATGACTCAGACTACCAGAACGATGCCTTTAGTCACAAGAATGATAACATGAGCAGCAAGGGCCACCAGGACTATGCCTTGAGCCAAAACATGAGCAAAGGTCACCAGGATGACTCCTTTAGCCCCAACATGAGCAGCAAGGGCTACCTGGATGACTCAGACTACCAGAACGATGCCTTTAGTCACAAGAATGATAACATGAGCAGCAAGGGCCACCAGGACTATGCCTTGAGCCAAAACATGAGCAAGGGTCACCAGGATGACTCCTTTAGCCCCAACATGAGCAGCAAGGGCTACCTGGATGACTCTGACTACCAGAACGATGCCTTTAGTCACAAGAATGATAACATGAGCAGCAAGGGCCACCAGGACTATGCCTTGAGCCACGACCAGATGAGCCAAAACATGAGCAAGGGTCACCAGGATGACTCTTTTAGCCCCAACATGAGCAGCAAGGGCTACCTGGATGACTCAGACTACCAGAACGATGCCTTTAGTCACAAGAATGATAACATGAGCAGCAAGGGCCACCAGGACTATGCCTTGAGCCAAAACATGAGCAAAGGTCACCAGGATGACTCCTTTAGCCCCAACATGAGCAGCAAGGGCTACCTGGATGACTCAGACTACCAGAACGATGCCTTTAGTCACAAGAATGATAACATGAGCAGCAAGGGCCACCAGGACTATGCCTTGAGCCAAAACATGAGCAAGGGTCACCAGGATGACACTCTTAGCCCCAACATGAGCAGCAAGGGCTACCTGGATGACTCAGACTACCAGAACGATGCCTTTAGTCACAAGAATGATAACATGAGCAGCAAGGGCCACCAGGACTATGCCTTGAGCCAAAACATGAGCAAGGGTCACCAGGATGACTCTTTTAGCCCCAACATGAGCAGCAAGGGCCACCAGGACTATGCCTTGAGCCACGACCAGATGAGCCAAAACATGAGCAAGGGTCACCAGGATGACTCTTTTAGCCCCAACATGAGCAGCAAGGGCCACCAGGACTATGCCTTGAGCCATGACCAGATGAGCCAAAACATGAGCAAGGGTCACCAGGATGACACTCTTAGCCACAACATGAGCAGCAAGGGCTACCTGGATGACTCAGACTACCAGAACGATGCCTTTAGTCACAAGAATGATAACATGAGCAGCAAGGGCCACCAGGACTATGCCTTGAGCCACGACCAGATGAGCCAAAACATGAGCAAGGGTCACCAGGATGACTCTTTTAGCCCCAACATGAGCAGCAAGGGCCACCAGGACTATGCCTTGAGCCACGACCAGATGAGCCAAAACATGAGCAAGGGTCACCAGGATGACTCTTTTAGCCCCAACATGAGCAGCAAGGGCCACCAGGACTATGCCTTGAGCCATGACCAGATGAGCCAAAACATGAGCAAGGGTCACCAGGATGACTCTTTTAGCCCCAACATGAGCAGCAAGGGCTACCTGGATGACTCAGACTACCAGAACGATGCCTTTAGTCACAAGAATAACATGAGCAGTAAGGGCCACTAGAGGGACCAACTACCTGAATGGGCCATGATGACTTGACAGATGGTGAATAGGTTGTTTGTATGTGATTTCATTGCATTATTGGAGGCATAGAAGCGCTCTAAAATGTTTATGGAGTTACTAAATAAAACCCTTTATCTTCAAACTTGAACTGTTTTTTTTTTTTTTTTTGCTCAAGTGCTGTGCAGAAATGTAATGTCGGGGGGGGAAACTTGGTTCAATTAAAGAACTCTTTTGTAGAATAATCATTGGGTTTGTTGAGAAAAGATCAAGGAGTTTGTTGCCCATGTAACATTCAAGATTTGAAAACTGCTTGTGTGGAGGATTGGGTCAAAATCACACCAGAGCAATGCATGTGACTAGTTTTTCCATACAGAAAGCGTCCTGAAGCTGTCGTTGCAAACAAAGGCTTTTCTACAAAGTATTAAATACCAGTTGCCTTGTTCAATACTTTTTCCCTGTGTCATTTCACATTATTACACACAACTTAATTTCTGATCTAGTTGTTCTACTTTCTTTGTATTTATGGATTACATGAGTTGTTCCCAACATCTGGTGAAATTTTCATGCCAATAACACCTTTTGAAAATATATTTAATGAGAAAAATGGTTACATACATACAAAGAAAGTAGAACAAATAAGATCAGAAATTAAGTTGTTGATAAATACTTATGTCAGACCGAAAAATCTTTTATTTCCCTTTATCAGGTTTGCATGATCAATTGGGTTGGAAATGCCCAGGATGCCCTTTTGAGATGACAGAATTATTCTTTATTTGTTATTGGATCTCTTATTTGAATGCGGAAAACAGCTTTGCTGTAATTGGTAAACCTTATAGAAGACAAACAATTAAGCTACACGGTGGCCGACTGGTTAGCAGTTCTGGGGACCGGGGTTCAAATCCCGGCCCGGCCTAGGTGGAGTTTGCATGTTCTCCCCATGCCTGGGTGGGTTTTCTCCGGGCACGCCGGTTTCCTCCCCCATCCCAAGAACATGCACGGTAGGTTAATTGGAAACTCTAAATTGCCCGTAGGTATTAATGTGAGCGCGAATGATAGTTTGTTTCTATGTGCCCACCGATTGGCTGGCAACCAGTTCAGGGTGTACCCCGCCTCCTGCCCGATGATAGCTGGGATAGGCTCCAGCACGCCCGCGACCCGAGTGAGGAGAAGCGGCTCAGAAAATGGATGGATGGATTGTCACAAAGCCATGGAGGGGAATATTCTGCTTTTCCAAATTTGTTGCGATATCGTCGTTGATGCTCCCCAGTTAATGTCTTACTTTTATATTTCCCATTGTCGATGATGATGATAATGTCCCTCATTTGTCAATGTAGGGAGTGAAAGTTAAACGTTGTCAGAGAAATTAATACTCGAGTAAATTATCCATCCATCCATCCATTTTCTGAGCCGCTTCTCCTCACTAGGGTCGCGGACGTGATGGACCCTATCCCAGCTGTCATGGGGCAGGAGGCGGGGTACACCCTGAACTGGTTGCCAGCCAATCGCAGGGCACATACAAACAGACAACCATTCGCACTCACATTCACACCTACGGGCAATTTAGAGTCTCCAATTAATGCATGTTTTTGGGATGTGGGAGGAAACCAGAGTGCCCGGAGAAAACCCACGCAGGCACGGGGAGAAGATGCAAACTCCATACAGCCGGGGCCGGGGATTGAACCCGGGTCCTCAGAACTGTGAGGCTGACGCTCTAACCAGTCGTCCACCGTGCCGCCCGAGTAAATTATATACAACCAAAAAATCTTAAGTACATTTACAAAGTATAATTTCTTTGTTACTTTTTAGCACCACTTGAGAAAGCACATGTCAGCTAGGAGAGTAACTGCAAGCTCCAACTGTATTCAGTTTTCTTCCAGTTTTTATCAAACGCAGAATCCAAGGTGTGACAATCTTTAAATTCAAGGTCTTTAAAAAAACCTAGACAGTAAATAATAATAATAACACAAGTTACATACAATGACCAGAAGGAACTCAACATAAATTTAGATCCAAGACAATGGGGGTTAACAGTTTATTTTATTTTATTTTGTAGCTATGTTGCAAAGGTGGTGCAACTGGTGCTAATTAGAGCCAATTAGCACCAGCTGTGGTCAATTCTAACCTGTTATAAAAACTCATCAACTCTGACTGTTTGACAACTGTTCCGGAAGCAATGGCTACCTTTTGGCTTCTGGTTGTGCTGGCACATGCTGTCTTGATTGATGATGGTGATGATTACTTTTTTTGTTTTTTTTTTGTTTACCACTGTAGCTGAAGTTCTGTTCAAAGAAGGTTTGTGTCCTGAAATGAGTTTGTGTCTGCAGGGTTTTCTTTTCCAGCTGGCTCTACAAAAGTTGAATCTGATACTGAGCTGATGAACACGACACGTGAGAACATTTTATTGGTGAATTAAATCTGTTTGACATGTTAAGACTTTGTTTCCATTTGGTACAGATATGTCTCCTGAAGATGTTTCACTTAAGAGTGCTTTAGAACTTCTCCAGACTTTGAATTCTGTGTTGGTGCTACATGCCAAAGAAGGTGAGAAAGTTTGGGCTGCTTTCAGTTCTCTCCTCCAGTGTTTGACCTTTTTCATTGAACCAAGTTGGGGTGTGTGTATCACTGTACACCACCAAACAAATGTCACAAGTGCGTGTATAGCCACTGAATAATCTTGTCTCAATTTACTATGAAATAGATGCCTGTTGAGTTAAACAAAGCCATCATTGTAGGAATGGCAACAGGTTTATACACCGGTTGTGTGCCACTGAGTGGAACTGCATTTGATTTGAACTGATGTTCATTTTTGAGTAAGATTTATTACATGGAACACTCGGGTGCTGTGGCACAGCAGTTGATCACTTAAAGTCAATTTTCAGTCATGCTTTAACTTTTTGTTTTTGGGGTGAAGGGCTCCTGGCAGCAAAAGAAGTGGAAATTGCTGCGGCTTTTGGCGTGGGAAAGGTTTTCCTGGACAAACCCGACGGGCTCCAAACAAAGTTGGGCAGTCATCACAATGTGAGGAAAAATCTCCAGCATGATCTGAGAAATGACCATAATGTGGATCACAATGTGAGCAACAGCCATCAGCAGGAAAACATGAGCTACAACCAAAAGAGTGACTCGAGTGACAAGGTGAGTCATGGCCACCAGGACTACGCCTTGAGCCATGACCAGATGAGCCAAAACATGAGCAAGGGTCACCAGGATGACTCTTTTAGCCACAACACGAGCAGCAAGGGCTACCTGGATGACTCAGACTACCAGAACGATGCCTTTAGTCACAAGAATTATAACATGAGCAGCAAGGGCCACCAGGACTATGCCTTGAGCCATGACCAGATGAGCCAAAACATGAGCAAGGGTCACCAGGATGACTCTTTTAGCCCCAACATGAGCAGCAAGGGCTACCTGGATGACTCAGACTACCAGAACGATGCCTTTAGTCACAAGAATGATAACATGAGCAGCAAGGGCCACCAGGACTATGCCTTGAGCCAAAACATGAGCAAAGGTCACCAGGATGACTCCTTTAGCCCCAACATGAGCAGCAAGGGCTACCTGGATGACTCAGACTACCAGAACGATGCCTTTAGTCACAAGAATGATAACATGAGCAGCAAGGGCCACCAGGACTATGCCTTGAGCCAAAACATGAGCAAGGGTCACCAGGATGACTCTTTTAGCCCCAACATGAGCAGCAAGGGCTACCTGGATGACTCAGACTACCAGAACGATGCCTTTAGTCACAAGAATGATAACATGAGCAGCAAGGGCCACCAGGACTATGCCTTGAGCCAAAACATGAGCAAGGGTCACCAGGATGACTCTTTTAGCCCCAACATGAGCAGCAAGGGCCACCAGGACTATGCCTTGAGCCACGACCAGATGAGCCAAAACATGAGCAAGGGTCACCAGGATGACTCTTTTAGCCCCAACATGAGCAGCAAGGGCCACCAGGACTATGCCTTGAGCCATGACCAGATGAGCCAAAACATGAGCAAGGGTCACCAGGATGACACTCTTAGCCACAACATGAGCAGCAAGGGCTACCTGGATGACTCAGACTACCAGAACGATGCCTTTAGTCACAAGAATGATAACATGAGCAGCAAGAGCCACCAGGACTATGCCTTGAGCCAAAACATGAGCAAGGGTCACCAGGATGACTCTTTTAGCCCCAACATGAGCAGCAAGGGCCACCAGGACTATGCCTTGAGCCACGACCAGATGAGCCAAAACATGAGCAAGGGTCACCAGGATGACTCTTTTAGCCCCAACATGAGCAGCAAGGGCTACCTGGATGACTCAGACTACCAGAACGATGCCTTTAGTCACAAGAATAACATGAGCAGTAAGGGCCACTAGAGGGACCAACTACCTGAATGGGCCATGATGACTTGACAGATGGTGAATAGGTTGTTTGTATGTGATTTCATTGCATTATTGGAGGCATAGAAGCGCTCTAAAATGTTTATGGAGTTACTAAATAAAACCCTTTATCTTCAAACTTGAACTGTTTTTTTTTTTTTTTTGCTCAAGTGCTGTGCAGAAATGTAATGTCGGGGGGGGAAACTTGGTTCAATTAAAGAACTCTTTTGTAGAATAATCATTGGGTTTGTTGAGAAAAGATCAAGGAGTTTGTTGCCCATGTAACCTTCAAGATTTGAAAACTGCTTGTGTGGAGGATTGGGTCAAAATCACACCAGAGCAATGCATGTGACTAGTTTTTCCATACAGAAAGCGTCCTGAAGCTGTCGTTGCAAACAAAGGCTTTTCTACAAAGTATTAAATAAATACCAGTTGCCTTGTTCAATACTTTTTCCCTGTGTCATTTCACATTATTACACACAACTTAATTTCTGATCTAGTTGTTCTACTTTCTTTGTATTTATGGATTACATGAGTTGTTCCCAACATCTGGTGAAATTTTCATGCCAATAACACCTTTTGAAAATATATTTAATGAGAAAAATGGTTACATACATACAAAGAAAGTAGAACAAATAAGATCAGAAATTAAGTTGTTGATAAATACTTATGTCAGACCGAAAAATCTTTTATTTCCCTTTATCAGGTTTGCATGATCAATTGGGTTGGAAATGCCCAGGATGCCCTTTTGAGATGACAGAATTATTCGTTATTTGTTATTGGATCTCTTATTTGAATGCGGAAAACAGCTTTGCTGTAATTGGTAAACCTTATAGAAGACAAACAATTAAGCTACACGGTGGCCGACTGGTTAGCAGTTCTGGGGACCGGGGTTCAAATCCCGGCCCGGCCTAGGTGGAGTTTGCATGTTCTCCCCATGCCTGGGTGGGTTTTCTCCGGGCACGCCGGTTTCCTCCCCCATCCCAAGAACATGCACGGTAGGTTAATTGGAAACTCTAAATTGCCCGTAGGTATTAATGTGAGCGCGAATGATAGTTTGTTTCTATGTGCCCACCGATTGGCTGGCAACCAGTTCAGGGTGTACCCCGCCTCCTGCCCGATGATAGCTGGGATAGGCTCCAGCACGCCCGCGACCCGAGTGAGGAGAAGCGGCTCAGAAAATGGATGGATGGATTGTCACAAAGCCATGGAGGGGAATATTCTGCTTTTCCAAATTTGTTGCGATATCGTCGTTGATGCTCCCCAGTTAATGTCTTACTTTTATATTTCCCATTGTCGATGATGATGATAATGTCCCTCATTTGTCAATGTAGGGAGTGAAAGTTAAACGTTGTCAGAGAAATTAATACTCGAGTAAATTATCCATCCATCCATCCATTTTCTGAGCCGCTTCTCCTCACTAGGGTCGCGGACGTGATGGACCCTATCCCAGCTGTCATGGGGCAGGAGGCGGGGTACACCCTGAACTGGTTGCCAGCCAATCGCAGGGCACATACAAACAGACAACCATTCGCACTCACATTCACACCTACGGGCAATTTAGAGTCTCCAATTAATGCATGTTTTTGGGATGTGGGAGGAAACCAGAGTGCCCGGAGAAAACCCACGCAGGCACGGGGAGAAGATGCAAACTCCATACAGCCGGGGCCGGGGATTGAACCCGGGTCCTCAGAACTGTGAGGCTGACGCTCTAACCAGTCGTCCACCGTGCCGCCCGAGTAAATTATATACAACCAAAAAATCTTAAGTACATTTACAAAGTATAATTTCTTTGTTACTTTTTAGCACCACTTGAGAAAGCACATGTCAGCTAGGAGAGTAACTGCAAGCTCCAACTGTATTCAGTTTTCTTCCAGTTTTTATCAAACGCAGAATCCAAGGTGTGACAATCTTTAAATTCAAGGTCTTTAAAAAAACCTAGACAGTAAATAATAATAATAACACAAGTTACATACAATGACCAGAAGGAACTCAACATAAATTTAGATCCAAGACAATGGGGGTTAACAGTTTATTTTATTTTATTTTGTAGCTATGTTGCAAAGGTGGTGCAACTGGTGCTAATTAGAGCCAATTAGCACCAGCTGTGGTCACTTCTAACCTGTTATAAAAAGTCATCAACTCTGACTGTTTGACAACTGTTCCGGAAGCAATGGCTACCTTTTGGTTTGTGGTTGTGTTGGCACATGCTGTCTTGATTGATGAAGGTGATGATTACTTTTTTTTTTTTTACACCACTGTAGCTGAAGTTCTGTTCAAAGAAGGTTTGTGTCCTGAAATGAGTTTGTGTCTGCAGGGTTTTCTTTTCCAGCTGGCTCTACAAAAGTTGAATCTGATACTGAGCTGATGAACACGACACGTGAGAACATTTTATTGGTGAATTAAATCTGTTTGACATGTTAAGACTTTGTTTCCATTTGGTACAGATATGTCTCCTGAAGATGTGTCACTTAAGAGTGCTTTAGAACTTCTCCAGACTTTGAATTCTGTGTTGGTGCTACATGCCAAAGAAGGTGAGAAAGTTTGGGCTGCTTTCAGTTCTCTCCTCCAGTGTTTGACCTTTTTCATTGAACCAAGTTGGGGTGTGTGTATCACTGTACACCACCAAACAAATGTCATAAGTGCGTGTATAGCCACTGAATAATCTTGTCTCAATTTACTATGAAATAGATGCCTGTTGAGTTAAACAAAGCCATCATTGTAGGAATGGCAACAGGTTTATACACCGGTTGTGTGCCACTGAGTGGATCTGCATTTGATTTGAACTGATGTTCATTTTTGAGTAAGATTTATTACATGGAACACTCAGGTGTTGTGGCACAGCAGTTGATCACTTAGTCAATTTTCAGTCATGCTTTAACTTTTTGTTTTTGGGGTGAAGGTCTCCTGGCAGCAAAAGAAGTGGAAATTGCTGCGGCTTTTGGCGTGGGAAAGGTTTTACTGGACAAACCCGACGGGCTCCAAACAAAGTTGGGCAGTCATCACAATGTGAGGAAAAATCTCCAGCATGATATGAGAAATGACCATAATGTGGATCACAATATGAGCAACAGCCATCAGCAGGAAAACATGAGCTACAACCAAAAGAGTGACAAGGTGAGTAATGGCCACCAGGACTATGCCTTGAGCCATGACCAGATGAGCCAAAACATGAGCAAGGGTCACCAGGATGACACTCTTAGCCACAACATGAGCAGCAAGGGCTACCTGGATGACTCAGACTACCAGAACGATGCCTTTAGTCACAAGAATGATAACATGAGCAGCAAGGGCCACCAGGACTATGCCTTGAGCCAAAACATGAGCAAAGGTCACCAGGATGACTCTTTTAGCCCCAACATGAGCAGCAAGGGCCACCAGGACTATGCCTTGAGCCATGACCAGATGAGCCAAAACATGAGCAAGGGTCACCAGGATGACTCTTTTAGCCACAACATGAGCAGCAAGGGCCACCAGGACTATGCCTTGAGCCAAAACATGAGCAAGGGTCACCAGGATGACTCTTTTAGCCCCAACATGAGCAGCAAGGGCTACCTGGATGACTCAGACTACCAGAACGATGCCTTTAGTCACAAGAATGATAACATGAGCAGCAAGGGCCACCAGGACTATGCCTTGAGCCAAAACATGAGCAAGGGTCACCAGGATGACTCTTTTAGCCCCAACATGAGCAGCAAGGGCCACCAGGACTATGCCTTGAGCCACGACCAGATGAGCCAAAACATGAGCAAGGGTCACCAGGATGACTCTTTTAGCCCCAACATGAGCAGCAAGGGCTACCTGGATGACTCAGACTACCAGAACGATGCCTTTAGTCACAAGAATAACATGAGCAGTAAGGGCCACTAGAGGGACCAACTACCTGAATGGGCCATGATGACTTGACAGATGGTGAATAGGTTGTTTGTATGTGATTTCATTGCATTATTGGAGGCATAGAAGCGCTCTAAAATGTTTATGGAGTTACTAAATAAAACCCTTTATCTTCAAACTTGAACTGTTTTTTTTTTTTTTTTTTGCTCAAGTGCTGTGCAGAAATGTAATGTCGGGGGGGGAAACTTGGTTCAATTAAAGAACTCTTTTGTAGAATAATCATTGGGTTTGTTGAGAAAAGATCAAGGAGTTTGTTGCCCATGTAACCTTCAAGATTTGAAAACTGCTTGTGTGGAGGATTGGGTCAAAATCACACCAGAGCAATGCATGTGACTAGTTTTTCCATACAGAAAGCGTCCTGAAGCTGTCGTTGCAAACAAAGGCTTTTCTACAAAGTATTAAATAAATACCAGTTGCCTTGTTCAATACTTTTTCCCTGTGTCATTTCACATTATTACACACAACTTAATTTCTGATCTAGTTGTTCTACTTTCTTTGTATTTATGGATTACATGAGTTGTTCCCAACATCTGGTGAAATTTTCATGCCAATAACACCTTTTGAAAATATATTTAATGAGAAAAATGGTTACATACATACAAAGAAAGTAGAACAAATAAGATCAGAAATTAAGTTGTTGATAAATACTTATGTCAGACCGAAAAATCTTTTATTTCCCTTTATCAGGTTTGCATGATCAATTGGGTTGGAAATGCCCAGGATGCCCTTTTGAGATGACAGAATTATTCGTTATTTGTTATTGGATCTCTTATTTGAATGCGGAAAACAGCTTTGCTGTAATTGGTAAACCTTATAGAAGACAAACAATTAAGCTACACGGTGGCCGACTGGTTAGCAGTTCTGGGGACCGGGGTTCAAATCCCGGCCCGGCCTAGGTGGAGTTTGCATGTTCTCCCCATGCCTGGGTGGGTTTTCTCCGGGCACGCCGGTTTCCTCCCCCATCCCAAGAACATGCACGGTAGGTTAATTGGAAACTCTAAATTGCCCGTAGGTATTAATGTGAGCGCGAATGATAGTTTGTTTCTATGTGCCCACCGATTGGCTGGCAACCAGTTCAGGGTGTACCCCGCCTCCTGCCCGATGATAGCTGGGATAGGCTCCAGCACGCCCGCGACCCGAGTGAGGAGAAGCGGCTCAGAAAATGGATGGATGGATTGTCACAAAGCCATGGAGGGGAATATTCTGCTTTTCCAAATTTGTTGCGATATCGTCGTTGATGCTCCCCAGTTAATGTCTTACTTTTATATTTCCCATTGTCGATGATGATGATAATGTCCCTCATTTGTCAATGTAGGGAGTGAAAGTTAAACGTTGTCAGAGAAATTAATACTCGAGTAAATTATCCATCCATCCATCCATTTTCTGAGCCGCTTCTCCTCACTAGGGTCGCGGACGTGATGGACCCTATCCCAGCTGTCATGGGGCAGGAGGCGGGGTACACCCTGAACTGGTTGCCAGCCAATCGCAGGGCACATACAAACAGACAACCATTCGCACTCACATTCACACCTACGGGCAATTTAGAGTCTCCAATTAATGCATGTTTTTGGGATGTGGGAGGAAACCAGAGTGCCCGGAGAAAACCCACGCAGGCACGGGGAGAAGATGCAAACTCCACACAGCCGGGGCCGGGGATTGAACCCGGGTCCTCAGAACTGTGAGGCTGACGCTCTAACCAGTCGTCCACCGTGCCGCCCGAGTAAATTATATACAACCAAAAAATCTTAAGTACATTTACAAAGTATAATTTCTTTGTTACTTTTTAGCACCACTTGAGAAAGCACATGTCAGCTAGGAGAGTAACTGCAAGCTCCAACTGTATTCAGTTTTCTTCCAGTTTTTATCAAACGCAGAATCCAAGGTGTGACAATCTTTAAATTCAAGGTCTTTAAAAAAACCTAGACAGTAAATAATAATAATAACACAAGTTACATACAATGACCAGAAGGAACTCAACATAAATTTAGATCCAAGACAATGGGGGTTAACAGTTTATTTTATTTTATTTTGTAGCTATGTTGCAAAGGTGGTGCAACTGGTGCTAATTAGAGCCAATTAGCACCAGCTGTGGTCACTTCTAACCTGTTATAAAAAGTCATCAACTCTGACTGTTTGACAACTGTTCCGGAAGCAATGGCTACCTTTTGGTTTGTGGTTGTGTTGGCACATGCTGTCTTGATTGATGAAGGTGATGATTACTTTTTTTTTTTTTACACCACTGTAGCTGAAGTTCTGTTCAAAGAAGGTTTGTGTCCTGAAATGAGTTTGTGTCTGCAGGGTTTTCTTTTCCAGCTGGCTCTACAAAAGTTGAATCTGATACTGAGCTGATGAACACGACACGTGAGAACATTTTATTGGTGAATTAAATCTGTTTGACATGTTAAGACTTTGTTTCCATTTGGTACAGATATGTCTCCTGAAGATGTGTCACTTAAGAGTGCTTTAGAACTTCTCCAGACTTTGAATTCTGTGTTGGTGCTACATGCCAAAGAAGGTGAGAAAGTTTGGGCTGCTTTCAGTTCTCTCCTCCAGTGTTTGACCTTTTTCATTGAACCAAGTTGGGGTGTGTGTATCACTGTACACCACCAAACAAATGTCATAAGTGCGTGTATAGCCACTGAATAATCTTGTCTCAATTTACTATGAAATAGATGCCTGTTGAGTTAAACAAAGCCATCATTGTAGGAATGGCAACAGGTTTATACACCGGTTGTGTGCCACTGAGTGGATCTGCATTTGATTTGAACTGATGTTCATTTTTGAGTAAGATTTATTACATGGAACACTCAGGTGTTGTGGCACAGCAGTTGATCACTTAGTCAATTTTCAGTCATGCTTTAACTTTTTGTTTTTGGGGTGAAGGTCTCCTGGCAGCAAAAGAAGTGGAAATTGCTGCGGCTTTTGGCGTGGGAAAGGTTTTACTGGACAAACCCGACGGGCTCCAAACAAAGTTGGGCAGTCATCACAATGTGAGGAAAAATCTCCAGCATGATATGAGAAATGACCATAATGTGGATCACAATATGAGCAACAGCCATCAGCAGGAAAACATGAGCTACAACCAAAAGAGTGACAAGGTGAGTAATGGCCACCAGGACTATGCCTTGAGCCATGACCAGATGAGCCAAAACATGAGCAAGGGTCACCAGGATGACACTCTTAGCCACAACATGAGCAGCAAGGGCTACCTGGATGACTCAGACTACCAGAACGATGCCTTTAGTCACAAGAATGATAACATGAGCAGCAAGGGCCACCAGGACTATGCCTTGAGCCAAAACATGAGCAAAGGTCACCAGGATGACTCTTTTAGCCCCAACATGAGCAGCAAGGGCCACCAGGACTATGCCTTGAGCCATGACCAGATGAGCCAAAACATGAGCAAGGGTCACCAGGATGACTCTTTTAGCCACAACATGAGCAGCAAGGGCCACCAGGACTATGCCTTGAGCCAAAACATGAGCAAGGGTCACCAGGATGACTCTTTTAGCCCCAACATGAGCAGCAAGGGCTACCTGGATGACTCAGACTACCAGAACGATGCCTTTAGTCACAAGAATGATAACATGAGCAGCAAGGGCCACCAGGACTATGCCTTGAGCCAAAACATGAGCAAGGGTCACCAGGATGACTCTTTTAGCCCCAACATGAGCAGCAAGGGCCACCAGGACTATGCCTTGAGCCACGACCAGATGAGCCAAAACATGAGCAAGGGTCACCAGGATGACTCTTTTAGCCCCAACATGAGCAGCAAGGGCTACCTGGATGACTCAGACTACCAGAACGATGCCTTTAGTCACAAGAATAACATGAGCAGTAAGGGCCACTAGAGGGACCAACTACCTGAATGGGCCATGATGACTTGACAGATGGTGAATAGGTTGTTTGTATGTGATTTCATTGCATTATTGGAGGCATAGAAGCGCTCTAAAATGTTTATGGAGTTACTAAATAAAACCCTTTATCTTCAAACTTGAACTGTTTTTTTTTTTTTTTTTTTTTTTTTTTTTTGCTCAAGTGCTGTGCAGAAATGTAATGTCGGGGGGGGAAACTTGGTTCAATTAAATAACTCTTTTGCAGAATAATCATTGGGTTTGTTGAGAAAAGATCAAGGAGTTTGCCCATGTAACCTTCAAGATTTGAAAACTGCTTGTGTGGAGGAATGGGCCAAAATCACACCAGAGCAATGCATGTGACTAATTTTTCCATACAGAAAGTGTCCTGAAGCTGTCGTTGCAAACAAAGGCTTTTCTACAAAGTATTAAATACCAGTTGCTTTGTTCAATACTTTTTCCCTGTGTCGTTTCAGATTATTACACACAACTTAATTTCTGATCTTATTTGTTCTACTTTCTTTGTATTTATGGATTACATGAGTTGTTCCTAACATCTGGTGAAATTTTCCTGTCAATATCACATTTTGAAAATATATTTAATGAGAAAAATGGTTACATACATACAAAGAAAGTAGAACAAATAAGATCAGAAATTAAGTTGTTGATAAATACTTCTGTCAGACCGAAAAATCTTTTATTTCCCTTTATCAGGTTTGCATGATCAATTGGGTTGGAAATGCCCAGGATGCCCTTTTGAGATGACAGAATTATTCGTTATTTGTTATTGGATCTCTTATTTGAATACGGAAAACAGCTTTGCTGTAATTGGTAAACCTTTTAGAAGACAAACAATTAAGCTACACGGTGGCCGACTGGTTAGCAGTTCTGGGGACCGGGGTTCAAATCCCGGCCCGGCCTAGGTGGAGTTTGCATGTTCTCCCCATGCCTGGGTGGGTTTTCTCCGGGCACGCCGGTTTCCTCCCCCATCCCAAGAACATGCACGGTAGGTTAATTGGAAACTCTAAATTGCCCGTAGGTATTAATGTGAGCGCGAATGATAGTTTGTTTCTATGTGCCCACCGATTGGCTGGCAACCAGTTCAGGGTGTACCCCGCCTCCTGCCCGATGATAGCTGGGATAGGCTCCAGCACGCCCGTGACCCGAGTGAGGAGAAGCGGCTCAGAAAATGCATGGATGGATTGTCACAAAGCCATGGAGGGGAATATTCTGCTTTTCCAAATTTGTTGCGGTATCGTCGTTGATGCTCCCCAGTTAATGTCTTACTTTTATATTTCCCATTGTCGATGATGATGATAATGTCCCTCATTTGTCAATGTAGGGAGTGAAAGTTAAACGTTGTCAGAGAAATTAATACTCGAGTAAATTATCCATCCATCCATCCATCCATTTTCTGAGCCGCTTCTCCTCACTCGGGTCGCGGACGTGCTGGACCCTATCCCAGCTGTCATGGGGCAGGAGGCGGGGTACACCCTGAACTGGTTGCCAGCCAATCGCAGGGCACATACAAACAGACAACCATTCGCACTCACATTCACACCTACGGGCAATTTAGAGTCTCCAATTAATGCATGTTTTTGGGATGTGGGAGGAAACCAGAGTGCCTGGAGAAAACCCACGCAGGCACGGGGAGAAGATGCAAACTCCACACAGCCGGGGCCGGGGATTGAACCCGGGTCCTCAGAACTGTGAGGCTGACGCTCTAACCAGTCGTCCAACGTGCCGCCCGAGTAAATTATATACAACCAAAAAATCTTAAGAACATTTACAAAGTATAATTTCTTTGTTACTTTTTAGCACCACTTGAGAAAGCACATGTAAGCTAGGAGAGTAACTGCAAGCTCCAACTGTATTCAGTTTTCTTCCAGTTTTTATCAAACGCAGAATCCAAGGTGTGACAATCTTTAAATTCAAGGTCTTTAAAAAAACCTAGACAGTAAATAATAATAATAACACAAGTTACATACAATGACCAGAAGGAACTCAACATAAATTTAGATCCAAGACAATGGGGGTTAACAGTTTATTTTATTTTATTTTGTAGCTATGTTGCAAAGGTGGTGCAACTGGTGCTAATTAGAGCCAATTAGCACCAGCTGTGGTCAATTCTAACCTGTTATAAAAACTCATCAACTCTGACTGTTTGACAACTGTTCCGGAAGCAATGGCTACCTTTTGGCTTCTGGTTGTGCTGGCACATGCTGTCTTGATTGATGATGGTGATGATTACTTTTTTTGTTTTTTTTTTGTTTACCACTGTAGCTGAAGTTCTGTTCAAAGAAGGTTTGTGTCCTGAAATGAGTTTGTGTCTGCAGGGTTTTCTTTTCCAGCTGGCTCTACAAAAGTTGAATCTGATACTGAGCTGATGAACACGACACGTGAGAACATTTTATTGGTGAATTAAATCTGTTTGACATGTTAAGACTTTGTTTCCATTTGGTACAGATATGTCTCCTGAAGATGTGTCACTTAAGAGTGCTTTAGAACTTCTCCAGACTTTGAATTCTGTGTTGGTGCTACATGCCAAAGAAGGTGAGAAAGTTTGGGCTGCTTTCAGTTCTCTCCTCCAGTGTTTGACCTTTTTCATTGAACCAAGTTGGGGTGTGTGTATCACTGTACACCACCAAACAAATGTCACAAGTGCGTGTATAGCCACTGAATAATCTTGTCTCAATTTACTATGAAATAGATGCCTGTTGAGTTAAACAAAGCCATCATTGTAGGAATGGCAACAGGTTTATACACCGGTTGTGTGCCACTGAGTGGAACTGCATTTGATTTGAACTGATGTTCATTTTTGAGTAAGATTTATTACATGGAACACTCGGGTGCTGTGGCACAGCAGTTGATCACTTAAAGTCAATTTTCAGTCATGCTTTAACTTTTTGTTTTTGGGGTGAAGGGCTCCTGGCAGCAAAAGAAGTGGAAATTGCTGCGGCTTTTGGCGTGGGAAAGGTTTTCCTGGACAAACCCGACGGGCTCCAAACAAAGTTGGGCAGTCATCACAATGTGAGGAAAAATCTCCAGCATGATCTGAGAAATGACCATAATGTGGATCACAATGTGAGCAACAGCCATCAGCAGGAAAACATGAGCTACAACCAAAAGAGTGACTCGAGTGACAAGGTGAGTCATGGCCACCAGGACTACGCCTTGAGCCATGACCAGATGAGCCAAAACATGAGCAAGGGTCACCAGGATGACTCTTTTAGCCACAACACGAGCAGCAAGGGCTACCTGGATGACTCAGACTACCAGAACGATGCCTTTAGTCACAAGAATTATAACATGAGCAGCAAGGGCCACCAGGACTATGCCTTGAGCCATGACCAGATGAGCCAAAACATGAGCAAGGGTCACCAGGATGACTCTTTTAGCCACCACATGAGCAGCAAGGGCCACCAGGACTATGCCTTGAGCCAAAACATGAGCAAGGGTCACCAGGATGACTCTTTTA
Organism: Phycodurus eques; assembly: GCF_024500275.1. Classification (NCBI taxonomy): domain Eukaryota; kingdom Metazoa; phylum Chordata; class Actinopteri; order Syngnathiformes; family Syngnathidae; genus Phycodurus; species Phycodurus eques. Next base: position 13,748,930 of record NC_084543.1, on the reverse strand, counting down.
GCCCCAACATGAGCAGCAAGGGCTTCCTGGATGACTCAGACTACCAGAACGATTCCTTTAGTCACAAGATTAACATGAGCAGTAAGGGCCACTAGAGGGACCAACTACCTGAATGGGCCATGATGACTTGACAGATGGTGTTTTGGTTGTTTGTATGTGATTTCATTGCATTATTGGAGGCATAGAAGCGCTCTAAAATGTTCATGGATTTAATAAATAAATCCCTTTACCTTGAAACTTGTACTGCTTTTTGCTCAAGTGCTGTGCAGAAATGTAATGTCGGGGGGGAAACCTGGTTCAATTAAATAATTCTTTTGCAGAATAATCATTGGGTTTGTTGATAAAAGATCAAGGAGTTTGAAATATTCCAGGGTCTGGTATTTAAAATAAAAAATCTCTGTTGTACTTTAAGTCCAATTCACTTGATGGTTTGTCTTGGTATTTCAAGGAACTTCAAAATGGGCTTTATCTGAATTGTGTTAATTCATGAAACATTACGACTTGGGCGATGGCCACCAGATGGACTTGTCTCAATCTGAGCAAAAAAACTACGTGACCAACTGGGCCATGACTCGACAGATGGTGTGTTGAAGGTTGTTTTGAAGTATGCGACTGTTTCATTGCAGCATTACTGAAGAGCTCCAAAATGTTCATTGTAATTAATAAAACTCTCGCCTTGATACTTTTTTTTGTATTTTGGCTCAAGTGTTGTGCAGGAATGTAATGTACAGGTGCATCCAAATTGTAACTGGGGAAAACTTGGCTCAATTTAAGTGAACTCATTTTGTAGCATAAACATTGGGTTTGGTAGGAAAGATCAAGGACTTTAAATTCCAGTTTAAAATTTATTTATTTTTAATTATCTGGATTGTGTACTTTTTCAAAAAATTTGGATTGATCTTTTGTCCAGGGAGTTCAAGGAATCTGAAAGGGCACTGAATTAATTAATGTAACTTGGAATAGTTGAAGATAATTAGCGAATTCTGTCGTAACTTTTTACACTGTCTGTTGTAACTTTTTACACTTAAAAAGCACCACTAACAAAACGGTAAAAGCTAATTTATATAGTGCATTTCATATACAAGATGCCGTAATGTGTTTTACATAAGCATTTAAAAACAAGACCTGGCTTATAAACATTTAAAACAAAGGGGCGGGAGGACAAAACTGTACAGTACAAGAAATATTTAAAAGTGAAAATGCTCTAAAAAGCATGAGTTTTTAACCTGGACTTAAAAACATTGGCACTTGGGGATGATGTCACTTCTGTTGGCAACTTATTCCATTTGTGTGCAACATAATGCATAAATGCTGCTTCACTGTTTGCTTTGGACTGCTCCACTATTTGACCTGTCTGTTTATCTCAGAGCTGTACTGGGTTTATTTTCCATGAGCATTTCTTTCCTATATTCAAGACCTAAGCCATTTTGTGATTTATAGACTTCAGTGACATTGACAACTGAAGCCGTAGCAACCTCGAAAGAGCACAACTGAAGCACTGGCACTGTTTCCAATGACGGCAATAAAAGTTTGTATGGTCATTCAAGTGTTTTGTTCATTCATACCAAATGATATCGTCAGGACAATAAAATACGCAAATTCTCTCCCCCATACTCTAAAACACATTCCAGATTAACCCTAAAAATACATGCAAATTATATTAAGGGTTAAATGTGAGTTAAAATTAATTTTTCTCCTCACAACCCCATTTTGAAGCATAATGATGTATCTTATATAGCAAGTATGGTGCCAAACCACACTAATCTGTCAAACCTGTCATTGGCACAGAATGTGTTGAAACGCCATGAGCCAATGAAAAGCTTCGAAACAATTTGAAGGAATGAAGCGCGAAACGAAACAGCAATGACATTCGAAGCTTCGAACGTAATCGGTCACGTGACACTGGTGTAAAGTACGAACAAGTTGAGTTATTTTTAAATTGGAGCATAAATGTCAAAGACATTAAAAAAAGAAAATTGGGGAGAACATGCAACTCCACACAGAGATGTGGCCTGAAACGAACCCAACCTCTAGACTGCGAGGCAGACGCTATGATCACTGCGCTGCCGTGATGACAATGAATCAATCAAAAAGATTCAACTTTTTCCAGTTTTCTTACAGTTTTTTTTGTGTGACATTTTTTCAATGCAGTTATGTTGCACTCGTGACACAGCTGTTACCAATTAGAGCCAATTAGCACCAGCTGTGGTCACTCGTCACCTGCTATAAAAGCTTTTGTGGTCTGTCCGTTTCACAGGTGTCACTGTCATGATGGCTGCTGGTTGGTTTGTGGTTGTGCTGTTGCATGCTGTACTAATGGGCAAAGGTGGTTATTAACTTTTTCTGTATCTGACGTGTTTAAAAACAAGAATATATGTGTTCTGAAATGAGTTTGTGTGTCTCCAGGCTTTTGTGTTCCAGCTGGTGCTGAACAAAATTACTCTAATGCTGGGCCTACAAAAGGTGTGCCAGTTGAGAATATTATTGATTTAAGTCTGTTTATATTAAGGCTTGTTTCATTTGCTATAGGTGTCTCTCCTGATGATGTTTCACTTAAGGGGGCTTTTGAACTTCTCCACACTTTAGAATATCTGTTTAAGGTCCATGCTAAAGGTGAGTATTTTTTTTTTTTTTTTTTTTTTTTGGGGTGGCCGGCATCACTTCTTGTTTCATAACCTTTACTGAAGCAAATGTACAGTTTAAAAAAAAAAAAAAAAAAAATGCAGCATGCTGTAATTCTGAATGATCTTTTATGTATTTGTGAAATTTGCGCCTGTTAAATGCAAACCTGTTTATGGGCAGAAACTACTCAAGAGTACTGTTACTTTAGATTATGGTTAAAAACTCCTCCAATGCAAGACTGGGGGGGCTAACCTGAAGTACTAACTAGTGAGTATTTGTCTTTTTTTTAAATTGCCGCATGCATCTCAAAGACATTTTAAAAAAAAAAAAAAAAAAAAAAAAAATAGACCATTGAAAACCTCAAATTGCCTAAAAATATAACAAATTAAATATTAAAAATGACAGTCAGTTGTAATGTTAACGTTTTTGTTTAAACTTAAAGCGGCCCAACTTCGTGGTCTTTTATGCAGATAATAAGGCTAATTTTCCTAGTTTTATAAAATGAATGTAGATTGAATGTGAAGCCTGGGGTGTTCTGACTTTTGAGTCTCATGACCTTTGTCATGTGTCCTATGAATGTCATTTTTGAAAATGTTGCTACTTTGTGTGGCCATTTTGCAGCTTGGCTCAGTTTGATTTGAAATGGTCAAGTCACTTGGTGAGATGGAGTCATTTGACAGTGCCGGAGGCAGAAATCTTCAAACTAAAACAAATGTGCCCAAGCAATGGGTAATTAAGTAGGCTACATAATCAAACAGTAAAATGTACATTTCTTCTTGGCAAAGAATCAAATAAGATGAAAGTATTACAATAAAGCGACTGACAATTACGTACCAAAAGTTGAGTCGATTAATTCAGTAAATGGTTACTATAATTAAACTTCTGTTAATGGCAACTGGTGGATACACTGGTTATTGTATCTTCTGCTATGTAGTGCATTTGCTTTAATTCTGCCTTTCACTGCTCTAGAGATTTAACAAAGATGGCAGTGGTTGGAAGTCACTGCTCTAGTACACTGTAAAGCAGCCATCATGCTTGTTGAAGTTTTCTTGAATGGAAACTAATGTACAATTATATTTGTGGGGTGAAGGCCAAATGGAAAATCCGAACGTGACCAACAGCCAGGAAAATGTGACCTCAAAAAGTCACTCCAGCTACAATGACTACCACCAGAATGCCTTGAGCGGAAAGGGCCACCAGGATGACTCCTTCAGCCACGACCACCAGAGCCCCAACATAAGCAGCAAGGGCTACCAGAACGATGCCTTTAGTCACAAGAATGACTACATGAGCAGCAAGGGCCACCAGAACGACTCCTTTCACCACCAGAATGTGAGCCATGATTACGTTGAGTGACATGAGCCATGACGATATGGGCGATGGCCACCAGATGGACTTGTCTCAATCTGAGCAAAAAACTATCTGACCAACTGGGCCATGATTCGCAGATGGTGTTGAAGGTTGTTTGACGTATGCGACTGTTTCATTGCAGCATTACTGAAGAGCTCCAAAATATTCATGTAATCAATAAAACTCTTACCTTGATACTTTGTATTTGTTGGCTCAAGTACTGTGCAGCAATGTAATACACGGGTGTATCAAAATTGTAACTGGGGAGTATTTGGGTCAATTTTACAGAAACTCAGTTTATAGAAAAAAACATTGGGGGTGGTTAGGAAAGATCAAGGAGTTTAAATTCCAGTTATTTTATTACATAAAAAAATTTACTGGATTGTGTACTTTTTTTAAAAGAAATGTTGGATTGATCTTTTGTCATGGTAGTTCAAGGAATCTGAAAGGGCACTGGGTTAATTTGTGTAACTTGGAATAGTTTAAATTGAAGATAATTTGTGGATTCTGCAGCCCAGTGGTAACTTTTTACAGTTAAAAATTCAAAGTACCACTACAATGACAAAAGAGTAAAAGCAAATTTGTATAGTGCATTTAATACAGACGCTACCTCAATGTCCCTTACATGCTAAGCATTTAAAAACAAGACCTGCTTACAAACATTTAAAACTAAATCCACTATTTGACCTGAGTCTGTTGATCTCAGAGCCGTACTGGGTTTATTTTCCATGAGCATTTCTTTCCTATATTCAAGACCTAAACCATTTTGTGATTTATAGACTTCAGTGACGACAACTGAAGCCGTAGCAACCTCTAAGAAGCACGACTGAAGCACTGGCACTGTTTTCCATGACTGTAATAAAGGTTTGTATGGTCATTCAAGTGTTTTGTTCATTCACACCAAATGATATCGTCAGCAGAATAAAATATGCAGATTCTCTTCCCCATACTCTGAAACACATTCCAGATTAACCCAAAGAATAAATGCAAATTATGTTAAGGGTTAAATGTGGGTTAAGGTTTTTTTTTTTATTTTTTTTACTCTCACTCCAAATCGCTATCTCCTCACAACCCCATTTTGAAGCATACTGATGCATCTTATATAGCTACTATGGTGCCAAACCACAATAATCTGTCAAACCTATCATTGGCACAGAATGTGTTGAAACGCCATAAACCAATGAAAAGCTTCAAAACATTTTGAAGGAATGAAGCACGAAGCGAAACAACGATGACGTTTGAAGCTTCACGTGACACTGGTGTTTATCTACAAGCTGCGACACAGTGTTTGGAATCACTGCGCTTCAGGAAGACTGACACATGCGCCAAAGCATTGGTATCGTTTTCCCATCGCTACTTTTTCTGTAACTGACTTTGTGTTAAAAACAAGAATATTTGTGTCGTGAAAATTGGTTTGTGTGTCTGCAGGCTTTTGTGTTCCAGCTGGTGCTGAACAAGATGAATCCAGTGCTGGGCCTGGAAAATGTCTGCCAGTTGAGAACTTTTTTGATGAATTAAGTCTGTTTATGTTAAGCCTTGTTTCATTTGCTACAGGTCTGTCTCCTGATGATGTTTCACTTTAGGGGGCTTTTTAACTTTTCCAGACTTTGGAATATCTGTTTAAGCTACATGCTAAAGGAGAGAAATTTGCGGGGACATTAGTTTTCTAGTCCAGTGTTTCACAACCTTTACTGAAGCAAAGGCACATTTTACTCGTATATAAAAAAAATCTCACAGCATCCCACCGTGTGCATGCGCTGAATTCATAATTATCTTGTCTCCATGTACTCGCCAAATTATTTACTTCTGAAATCTGGGCCTGTTAAATGCAAAGCTGTTCTGTATAAACAGAGGTGAAGAGCAGAGGAGACGAAACTACTCATAGTTACTTTAAACTATGGTTAAAAAAGTAGTCCTCCAAATAACTTTGAGCAAAACTAAATGGGAGGGGGGTGCTAAAGCACGAACAAGTTGAGTTATTTTTAAATTGGAGCATGTATGTCAAAGACATTTAAAAAAAAAAAAAAAAAAATTAAATTGCAAACTTCAAATTCAGATTGCCCAACAATATAACATGAAGACAAATTCAGCTGCAATGGTCTTAAATTAACCTTTTCGTTTACACTTAAAATGGCACAACAGAAATGTCGGAGATCAAAAGTGAAATTTAGCCGTAGCCATCCCTCGAGCCTGACAGTCAGTGTTAGTGCACCATATGTATTGTGTGTTGTATCATTTCTCTGTAGCCACTTTTGTCAACATCACAAGATGACATCTATGTATGACCAAACAAGAAACCTATCCTCCCAAAAAATCTATACAAATGGGCTGTTATATTGAGTCATGGTGTAACACATGTCTCAACAGGAGGGATGGTGGAGCAGATACATCAACATTATACAACTTATGGTTTTAATTCTTATTCAAAATGTTTTTGTAGGACATGTTTGACATGTGCAAGGCACAATTTACAAGGTAATTTGAGACTACGTAGAGGACGCTTCCCTACACCACAATATCCGTTTCAAATTATCCATATGGACTTTATTGAATTAAACCAAAGTGAAGGAAAAAAAATATTGTTTGGTCATCAAAATGTATAGAACTCTTCCCAACCAAACATCCAGATGCATTGACAGTGGCAAAGGCACTTTGCAAGGATATCGTTCCTAGATATGGTATTCCTGAAAAAATATACAGTGATAACGGTGCCCATTTTGTTAACCCAATTGTGAAAAAGATAGGAGTGATGTTTCACATTGATCTAAACAATCATTGTGCTTACCACCCTCAAAGCGCTGGATAAGTGGAAAGGATGAATGGAACAATAAAAAACAGACTAAAAAAGTGCATTGAAGAAACAGGAAGGCCGTGGACACAGTGTTTGGAACTAGTAAAGCTGTATATAAACATAACAAGTACTTCAGGGCTAACACCCTATGAAACATTGTTTGGAAGGCCTTATAAACTACCACAATTTAAGAACCAATGGGAAAAAAATGATGATGCTAATTTAGTTTACTACATGAGAAAAATGTCAGAAAAACAACCACAAAAACAAGGTGGTGAGGATCTTTCTGTCTCCCAGCAGGACGCCAAACCAGTGGAACCAGGAGACTGGGTTCTTGTAAAAAGTGTGAAGAAGAAACATTGGTATTCACCAAAGTGGGAAGGCCCATTCCAAGTATTGTTGACCACCCCCACAGCTGTAAAAATAGCAGAAAGGTTAACTTGGATTCATTTGACACATTGTAAAAAGGTAATTTCGGTTGAAAACTCAGACAAGTGAGGTGAGCAAAAGTCTGATAATAGGGTGGTCTCAGACGTTTAGAATCTGGGAAGACCCGAAAGTCAGTGAAGATTTTATAAGACACCAAACTAAGTAGAAGGGATATTTCAACCAGAATGACCCAAAAGCGGTTAAAATCAGCTATTGGGTGTTTGATGTCAACGCTATCTGTTGTTCTGCAGCAGCAACGTCTGTGTAATTAGGAACCACCCTCAGGAAATAAAAAGAGAGGGACCGGCAGAGTGTGCTCAGAGCGGTAGGAGGTTGTAACTGCGTACAACTCTGTCTGTTCTCCTTGCGAGTAAAAGAACCAGTCTCTTGTCTTCCTTCCTTGTTTATTGTTTATTAAATGTTCTAGGTTGTTTTAACCTGACATCCACCTTGAAATTTTGAAGTACCCAACAGGATTTTATGAAGAGTCTGGGTAAAACTGGATTTACCACATGAAAGTATAGTAAGAAAATATTTGTGCCTTTGTTTACAACCCACCACTGGAGAAAAACCATTTTGGGGAGAACATGCAACTCCACACAGAGATGTGGTCTAAAACCAACCCGACCTCGAGACTGCGAGGCAGACGCTGTGATCACTGCGCTGCCGTGATGACAATGAATCAATAAAAAAGACTCAACTTTTTGCAGTTTTCTTGCAGTTTTTATTTTATTTTTTGACATTTTTTTCAATGAAATTATGTCGCACTAGTGGCACAGCTGTTACCAATTAGAGCCAATTAGCACCAGCTGCGGTCACTCGTCACCTGCTATAAAAGCTTTTGTGGTCTGTCTGTTTCACAGGTGTCACTGACATGATGGCTGCTGGTTGGGTTGCGGTTATGCTGCTGTATGCTGCCCTAATGGGCAAAGGTGGTTATGAACTTTTTCTGTATCTGACGTGTTTAAAAACAAGAAGCTATGTGTTCTTAAATGAGTTTGTGTGTCTGCAGGCTTTTGTGTTCCAGCTGGTGCTGAACAAAATGACTCTAATGCTGGACCTACAAAAGGTGTGCCAGTTGAGAATATTATTGATTTAAGTCTGTTTATATTAAGAATTGTTTCATTTGCTATAGGTGTCTCTCCTGATGATGTTTCACTTAAGCGGGCTTTTGAACTTCTCCACACTTTAGAATATCTGTTTAAACTACATGCTGAAGGTGAGAATTTCTTTTTTTTTTTTTTTTTTTTTTTTTTTTTTTTTTTCCCTCAAGTGGGGGGGGGGGGGAGCAATCATGTTGTTTAATAACTTTTACTGAAGAAAAGGCACATTTTACTAATACATTTAAAAAATATATAAATAAATAAATGCAACAAAAAAAAAAAAACTCCCTGCATCCCACTGTGTGTGCCTGCTGTAATTCTGAAATCTCAATGTATTTATGCAATCTGGGCCTGTTAAATGCAAACATTTTTTTATGGGCATAAAGAGTACTGTTACTTTAGATTATGGTTAAAAAGTCCTCCAATGCAAGACTGGGAGTTGGTAACCTAAAGTACTAACTCGTGAGTTTTAAAAGTTTTTATTTTTTTATTTTTTTTTTTTAATTGGAGCATGCATCTCAAAGGGAAAAAAAAAATAGAAAATTTAAAATAGAATGTTGTAACCTAAATCTTAAAAGCAATTCAGCTGCAATGTTTTTTTTGTTTTTGTTTACACTTAAAACTGCACAACTTGGTGTTCTTTTAGGCAGATAACTAGGCTCATTTTCACATTTTATAAAATGAATGTGAAGCCTGGGGTGTTCTGCTTCTTAAAAAAAAAATAAAAAAAATAAAGCAGAACACCTCAGTGACGTGTGTTGGCTTTAATTGTTCTGCCTTTCACTGCTCGAGAGATTTAACAAAGATTGCAGTAGTTGGAAGTCGCTGCTCGAGTACACTTTGTAAAGCAGCCATCATGCGAGTTGTAGTTTTCTTGAATGGAAACTAATGTACAAGTATATTTGTGGGGTGAAGGCCAACTGGAAAATGAGAACGTGAGCAACAGCCAGCACCAGGAAAATGTGAGCTCAAAGAGTCACTCCAGCTACAATGACGACCAGAATACCTGGAGCCAAAACGTGAGCAGAACGGGCCACCAGGATGACTCCCTCAGCCACGACCAGCAGAGCCCCAACATAAGCAGCAAGGGCCACCAGAACGACTCCTTTCACCACCAGAATGATATGAGCCACGACTACATGAGTGACATGAGCCATGACGACATGGGCGATGGCCACCAGATGGACTTGTCTCAATCTGAGCAAAAAACTACCTGACCCACTGGGCCATGATTTGCAGATGGTGTGTTGAAGGTTGTTTGAAGTATGCGGCGGTTTCACTGCAGCATTACTGAAGAGCTCAAATGTTCATGTCATTAATAAAACTCTTACCTTGATACTTTGTATTTTTTTTAATTCATTTTTGGGTTCAAGTGCTGTGCAGAAATGTAATATACAGGTGCATCAACATTTGTAACTGGGGAAAACATGGTTCAATTTAAGTGAACTCATTTTGTAGAATAAATGGGTGTGGTTTGGAAAGATCAAGGAGTTTAAATTCCAGTTTTTTTATTACATAAAAACATGGATTGTTTACTACTTTTAAAATGTTGGATTTACTTTTTGTCCTGGTAGTAAAAATTCAAAGTTCCACTACAATGACAAAATAGTAAAAGCACATATATATATATATATATATATATATATATATAGTGCATTTAATACACAAGCTACCTCAATTTATAGACTTCAGTGATGTGGACAACTGAAGCCATAGCAACCTCTAACGAGCACGACTGAAGCACTGGCACTGTTTCCCATGACTGTAATAAAGGTTTGTAGGGTCATTCAAGTATTTTGTTCATTCACACCAAATATCGTTAGTATAATAAAGTATGCAGATTCTCTCTCCCATACTCTAAAACACATTCCAGATTAACACAATAAATGCAAATTAGATTAAGGGTTAAATGTGGGTTAAGGTTTTTTTTTTTTTTTTTTACTCCAAATCGCTATTTTCTCACAACCCAATTTTGAAGCATAATGATGGATCTTATATAGCTAGTATGGTGTCAAACCTATCGTTGGCACAGAATGTGTTGATACGCCATGAGCCAATGAAAAGCTTCGAAACATTTTGAAGGAATGAAGCGCGAAGCGAAACAGCGATGACGTTCGAAGCTTCGAACGTCATCGGTCACGTGACACTGGTGTAAAGTACGAACTAGTTGAGTTATTTTTAAATTGGAGCATGAATGTCAAACACTAATAAAAGAAAATTGGGGAGAACATGCAACTCCACACAGAGATGTGGCCTGAAACGAACCCAACCTCTAGACTGCGAGGCAGACGATGTGATCACTGCGCTGCCGTGATGACAATGAATCAATCAAAAAGATTCAACTTTTTCCAGTTTTCTTGCAGTTTTTTTTTTGGTGACATTTTTTCAATGCAGTTATGTTGCACTCGTGACACAGCTGTTACCAATTAGAGCCAATTAGCACCAGCTGTGGTCACTCGTCACCTGCTATAAAAGCTTTTGTGGTCTGTCTGTTTCACAGGTGTCACTGACATGATGGCTGCTGGTTGGTTCGTGGTTGTGCTGCTGCATGCTGTCCTAATGGGCGAAGGTGGTTATTAACTTTTTCTGTAACTGACTTTGTGTTTAAAAACAAGAATATTTGTTTTCTGAAATGAGTTTGTGTGTCTGCAGGCTTTTTTCCAGCTGGTGCTGAACAAAACGACTCTAATGCTGGACCTACAAAAGGTGTGCCAGTTGAGAATATTATTGATTTTAAGTCTGTTTATATTAAGAATTGTTTCATTTGCTATAGGTGTCTCTCCTGATGATGTTTCACTTAAGGGGGCTTTTGAACTTCTCCACACTTTAGAATATCTGTTTAAACTACATGCTAAAGGTGAGAATTTACTTTTTTTGGGGGGTGGGCATCATTTTTGTTCTTGTTTCATAACCTTTACTGAAGCAAATGTACATTTAAAAAAAAAAAACTCACTGCAGCCCACTGTGTGTGTGTGCACGCTGTAATTCTGAATTATCTTTATGTATTTGTGAAATCTGCGCCTGTTAAATGCAAACTGGTTTATGGGCAGAAACGACTTGAGTACTGTTACTTTAGATTATGGTTAAAAAGCCCTCCAAAGCAGGACTGGGGTGATAACTTAAAGTACTAACTAGGGAGTTATTTTTTTTCTTTTTTTTTTTAAATTGGAGCATGACATTAAAAAATAGACCATTCAAAACGTCAAATTCAGATTGCCTAAAAATATAACTAATTAAATCTTATTAAAAATGACAGTCAGCTGCAATGTTCTTAACTTTTTTTTATTTAAACTTAAAGCGGCCCAATTTAGTGGTATTTTAGGCAGATTATAAGGCTCATTTTCACAGTTTTATAAAATGTAGATTTTAATGTGAAGCCTGCGGTGTTCTGATTTTTATTTTTTATTTTTAGTCTCATGACATTTGTCATGTGTCATTTTGGAAAATGTTGCTACTTTGTGTGCCAGAGGCAGAAATCTTCAGACTAAAACAAATGTGCCCAAGCAATAGGTAATTAAGTAGGCTACATAATCAAACAGTAAAATTTAACATTTCTTCTTGGCAAAGAATCAAATACAATGAAAATATTGCAATAGTGACTTACAATTATGTACCAAAAGTTGAGGAGCTTAATTCAGTAAATGGGTTACTTGCAACTTATATTAATGGCAACTGGTGGATACACTGGTTGTATCTTCTGCTGTGTAATGTTGGCTTTAATTCTGCCTTTCACTGCTCGATTCATTTAACAAAGATGGCAGTGGTTGGAAGTCACTGCTCGAGTACACTTTGTAAAGCAGCCATCATGCTAGTTGTAGTTTTCTTGAATGGAAACTAATGTACAAGTATATTTGTGGGGTGAAGGCCAACTGGAAAATGAGAATGTGAGCAACAACCAGCACCAGGAAAATGTGAGCTCAAAGAGTCACTCCAGCTACAATGACGACCAGAATGCCTGGAGCCAAAACGTGAGAAGAAAGGGCCACCAGGATGACTCCTTCAGCCACGACCAACAGAGCCCCAACATAAGCAGCAAGGGCTACCAGAACGATGCCTTTAGTCACAAGAATGACTACATGAGCAGCAAGGGGCACCAGAACGACTCCTTTCACCACCAGAATGATATGAGCCACGACTACATGAGTGACATGAGCCATGACGACATGGGCGATGGCCACCGGATGGACTTGTCTCAATCTGAGCAAAAAACTACCTGACCAACTGGGCCAGGACTCGACTGATGGTTGTTTGACGTATGCGACGGTTTCACTGCAGCATTACTGAAGAGTTAAAATGTTTGTCATTAATAAAACTCTTACCTTGATACTTTGTTCGTATTTTATTTACTTTTGGGCTCAAGTGCTGTGCATAAATGTAATACAGGTGCATCAAAATTTGTAACTGGGGAAAACGGTTCAATTTAAGTGAACTCATTTTGTAGAATAAACATGGGATGTGGTTAGGAAAGATCAAGGAGTTTAAATTCCAGTTTTTTTTATTACATAAAAACATTATCTGGATTGTGTACTTTTTTTTTTTTTTTTAAATGTTGGATTTGACTTTTTGTCCTGGTCGTAAAATTTGAAGTTCCATGACAAAATAGTAAAAGCAAATTTATATAGTGCATTTAAAACACAAGCTACCTCAATTTATAGACTTCAGTGATGTGGAAAACTGAAGCCATAGCAACCTCTAAAGCGCATGACTGAAGCACTGGCACTGTTTCCCATGATGGTAATAAAGGTTTGTATGGTCATTCAAGTGTTTTGTTCATTCACACCAAATATCATCAGTATAAAGTATGCAGATTCTCTCCCCCATACTCTAAAACACATTCCAGATTAACCCAAAGAATAAATGCAAATTATATTAAGGGTTAAATGTGGGTTAAGGTTTTTACTCTCACTCCAAATCGCTATCTCCTCACAACCCCATTTTGAAGGATAATGATGCATTTTATATAGCTAGTATGGTGCCAAACCACTCTAATCTGTCAAACCTATCATTGGCACAGAATGAAGCTTCGAACGTCATCTGTCACGTGACACTGGTGTTTATATACAAGCTCCGAAACAGCGTTTGGAATCACTCCGCTTCTGGAAGACTGACACAAACGCCAAAGCCTTGGTATCGTTTGGCCATCACTACTTTTTCTGTAACTGACTGTAACTGAGAATATTTGTGTCCTGAAATGAGTTTGTGTGTCAGTACTAACTAGTTGAGTTATTTTTTAAATTGGAGCATGAATGTCAAAGACATTTAAATAAAATAAAATAAAAAAATAAAATTGCAAACTTCAAATTCAGATTGCTCAACAATGTAACAGTAAGACAAATTCAGCTGCAATGGTCTTAAATGAACCTTTTTGTTTACACTTAAAACGGCACAACTTGTTCTTTTTAGGCAGATGACAAGGCTGTTCATTTTAATTGTAAAATGAATGTAGATTGAATGTGAATGCGCCTTTTTTTTTGGTGTGTCTCATGACCTCTCTGTCATGCTTCCTGGAAATGAGTCATTTGAAAAAAGTTGCTTCTCTGTGGTGTCACATAGATGTGTGGCCATGGAACAGTTGGCTCAGTTTGAGTTGAAATGGAGTCACATGTCACTATTGGTGAGATGGTCATTTGACAGTGCCTGAGGCAGACGTCGTGATCAGGATGTTAGCCCCGATATTGGCCTGATTGGCTATCGCAGTCAATTTCCTAGATCAGCCCTGACATATTTTGTCTGGAACGACAAAACGTATTGTGTGACATAATCCATGACCAACGATTTGGCCCGACGACGCATGTCGAAGTCTAGTATGTTTATTTATTTATTTATTTTTGGGGAGGGGTACAGAATCCCCTGTCAGAAGGAGTTTCAACACCCACCTCCGACAGAACTTTGCTCATGTTCCGGAGGAGGCGGGGGACATCGAGTCCGAGTGGACCATGTTCTGCGCCTCCATTGCTGAAGCGGCCGACCGAAACTGTGGTCGTAAGGTGGTCGGTGCCTGTCGTGGCGGCAATCCCCGAACCTGTTGGTGGACACCAATGGTGAAGGATGCCGTCAAGCTGAAGGAGGAGTCCTATTGGGCCTTTTTGGCCTATGGGATTCCTGAGGCAGCTGATGGCCAAGCGGAATGCAGCTTTGGTGGTCGCTGAAGCAAAAACTCGGGTATGGGAGGAGTTCGGTGAGGCCATTGAGAAAGACTTCTGGACGGCTTTGAGGAAATTCTGGTCCACCATCCGGCGTCTCAGGAGGGGGAAGCGGTGCACCATCAACACTGTGTATAGTGGGGATGGGGCGCTGCTGACCTCGACTCGGGATGTCGGTGGGAAGAATACTTCGAAGACCTCAATTCCACTGACACGCCTTCCCATGAGGAAGCAGAGTCTGGCTTCTCTGAGGCAGGCTCTCTTATCTCCGGGGTTGAGGTCACCGAGGTGCTTAAAAAGCTCCTCGTTGGCAAGGGCCCAGGGGGTGGATGAGATTCGCCCAGAGTTCCTAAAGGCTCTCGATGTTGTGGGGCTGTCCTGGTTGACACGCCTCTGTAACATCGTGTGGACATCGGGGACAGTGCCTCTGGGTTGCCAGACTGGGGTGGTGGTCACCCTTTTTAAGAAAGGGGATTGGAGGGTGTGTTCCAACTACAGGGGGATCACACTCCTCAGCCTCCCTGGTAAGGTCTATTCAGGGGTGCTGGAGAGGAGGGTCTGTCGGGAAGTCAAATCTCAGATTCAGGAGGAGCAGTGTGGTTTTTGTCCTGGCCGTGCAAAAGTGGACCAGCTCTACACCCTTGGCAGGGTCGTCGAGGGTGCATGCTAGTTCGCCCAACCAGTCTACATACGTTTTGTGGACTTGGAGAAGGCGTTCGACCGTGTCCCTCCGGGGGTCCTGTGGGGGGGTGCTTCGGAAGTATGGGGTACCGAACCCCCCGATACAGGCTGTTCGATCCCTGTACGACCGGAGTCAGAGTTTGGTCCGCATATCCGACAGTAAGCCGGACTCGTTCCGGTGAGGGTTGGACTCCGCCAAGGCTGCCCTTTGTCCCCGATTCTGTTCATAACTTTTATGGACAGAATTTCTAGCCGCAGCCGAGTCTAAGAGGGGGTCCGGTTTCCTGGCCTCAGTATTACATCTCTTCTTTTTCGCAGATGATGTGGTTCTGTTGGATTCATCAAGCCGTGATCTCCAATTCTCACTGGAGCAGTGTGAAGCGGCTGAGATGAGAATCAGCACCTCCAAATCTGAGACCATGGTCCTCAGTCGGAAAAGGGTGGGGTGCCCTCTCCGGGTCGGGGATGAGATCCTGCCCCAAGTGGAGGAGTTCAAGTATCTTGGGGTCTTGTGAAGAATGGAACTGGATATCGACAGACGGATTGGTGCATCCCCCATGCAGGGGTGATGCATCCCTTCATCTGGCTGGGGATGCCCCAGCCAGATGAGGTGGCTGGGGCATCTGATTCGGATGCCTCACGGACGCCTCCCTGGTGAGGTGTTCCGGGCACGTCCCACCGGGAGGAGACCCCGGGGACGACCCAGGACACGCTGGAGAGACGACGTCTTTCGGCTGGCCTGGGAACGCTTCGGGATCCCCCGGAAGAGCTGAATGAAGTGGCTGGGGAGAGGGAAGTCTGGGCGTCTCTGCTAAAGCTACTGCCCCTGCGACCCGACCTCGGATAAGCGGTAGAAAATTGATGGATGGATAATAATACACTTCCCTGAGGTATTTTATCTTCCACCTTATAAGCAGTAGAGTGCCTAATGAATCTGCCTCCCCAACAAAAAATGTCTGATCCAATTTAATGTTCTTCCATTATTCCCCATGTGTGGCCATGTGACTGCTTGGCTCTGTTAGATTGAAAAGCAGTCATATGTTGCTGGTGGTAACATTGGCCTGGGGAAACAATTGTGGCAGCATCTAAATCTCTCAACCAAAACAAATTTGTGAAGCCAAGTTAAAAGTAGCATGCATTAAAACTGCTGTGACAATTTTATACAAAGTGCAGTAAAAGTAACAATTCATGTTGTTGTGGCTTCTACCATCAAGTGGAAGTGAATTTAATTGTTCTGTCTTTAGCTTGCAGATGGCAGGTACCCTTAATTTTGTCATGCAATTACTTTTGAATGGCAACAAATTTTTTATTTTATTTATTTATAAATTTTTTTGGGTCTTGGGGGAATGAAGGACAACTGGCAACCAAAGAAATGGCGCTAGATGACAAAGCATGCCGCAATGTGAGCTACAACCAAGAGTGACTCAAGCAATAATGTGAGTAACGGGCACCAAAGTGACTGTCAGCCACGACCAGATGAGCTACAACATGAGCAGCAAGGGTCACCATGATGATCCAGAAGGATTCCATCCATCCATCCATCCATTTTCTGAGCCGCTTCTCCTCACAAGGGTCGTGGGCGTGCTGGAGCCTATCCCAGCTATCATCGGGCAGGAGGCGGGGTACACCCTGAACTGGTTGCCAGCCAATTGCAGGGCACAAACAAACAAACAACCATTCACACTCACAGTCACACCTACAGGCAATTTAGAGTCTTCAATTAATGCATGTTTTTGGGATGTGGAAGTAAACCAGAGTGCCTGGAGAAAACCCACACAGGCACGGGGAGAACATGCAAACTCCACACAGGTGGGGCCGGGGATTGAACCCATGTCCTCAGAACTGTGAGGCTGACGCTCTAACCAGTCGTCCACCGTGCCGCCCAGAAGGATTCCTTTAGTCACAATGATGACATGAGCAGCAAGGCCCATCAAAATGTCTCCTCCTGCCATGAGCAGCAAGAGCCACCATGATGACGCAGATGACCAGAACAATGCCTTTAGTTACAAGAATGGCGACATGAGCCTGAAGGGCCACCAGAACGACTCCTTGAGCCATGACCAGCAGAATGACAGAATGGATGATGACGCAACAGATAGTGTGTTCACTGTGAATGTTTGAAGTGTACGGTTGTCTTGATGGCTGCAGTATGATTGAAGGCATTGAACTCAGTTTCATGTAACATCTGTCTGACAATGAAAATGTTTTACCTTCACTTGTTTTTTGATTCCAGTGTGTATTATAATAAAGATGACAAGCCTACAGCTACATGGGAATATTTTGGAAATCTTTTAGTATTGTTGAAGTCAAAAGTGAAACTATCAGTTTTACAAATAAATCGCACCCCAAAATATACTTGGCTCTCCAAGTACTACAGTAATGGGAACTTCATATACAGTAGTGTATTAGGTTAGTGTTCATAACAAAAACAGGCAGAGGTCTTATAAAATTTGCTGTCTGCTAACATTTACAGTTTGAACACTAATGTTGTGCTTAAATATCTAAAGCTCTACCTAAAATGAAAATTGCTAAAGATTACATTAAAATGTTCATCAACTTGCGGCACGGTGGACGACTGGTTAGAGCCTCTGCCTCACAGTTCTGAGGACCGGGGTTCCATCCCCGTCCCCGCCTGTGTGGAGTTTGCATGTTCTCCCCGTGCCTGTGTGGGTTTTCTCCAGGCATTCTGGTTTACTTCCACATCCCAAAAACACGCATGGTAGGTTAATTGAAGACTCTAAATTGCCCGTAGGCGTGAATGTGAGTGGGGATGGTTGTTTGTTTGTATGTGCCCTGCGATTGGCTGGCAACCAGTTCAGGGTGTACCCCGCCTCCTGACCGATGATAGCTGGGATAGGCTCCAGCATGCCCGCGACCCTAGTGAGGAGAAGAGGCTCAGAAAATGAATGGATGGATGTATACAGTGGGTACAGAAAGTATTCCGCCCCCCTTAAATTTTCCACTCTTTGTTATATTGCAGCCATTTGCTAAAATCAATTTTCATTTTTTCACAGCACCCCATAGTGACAGAAAAAAACTCAATTTTTGAAATGTTTGCAGATTTATTAAAAAAGAAAAACTATCGCACAGTCATAAGTATTCAGACCCTTTGCTCAGTATTTAGTAGAAGCACCCTTTTAAGCTAATACAGCCATGAGTCTTTTGGGGAATGATGCAACAAGTTTTTCACACCTGGATTTGTGGATCCTCTGCCATTCCTCCTTGCAGATCCTCTCCAGTTCTGTTAGGTTGGATGATGAACGTTGGTGGACAGCCATTTTCAGGTCTCTCCAGAGATGCTCAATTGGGTTTAAGTCAGGGCTCTGGCTGGGCCATTTGAAAACAGTCACAGAGTTGTTCTGAAGCCACTCCTTCTGTATTTTAGCTGTGTGCTTATATTTTAAGAACTTTCCATGAACGCCATTAGTGACTGTATTGTTACAAACTTGAATGTCTAACGTCAAATCTGTTGTTAACTGAACCTGATGAAATGTTTCACCCCACACCACAAATGCCACATGAAAATAGTAATGTACTTCACACCACACAACATTTGAAACATTCATTACAGGTATGAAAGAGGATGAGCGTGGACCAATGCAGGGTGAGGAAATGGTCTCGTTATCTTAAATCCAATCATTAATATTTTTATTCCACTGGTTTTAAACCATCCCCGGCCCCGCCTGTGTGGAGTTTGCATTTTCTCCCCGTGCCTGCGTGGGTTTTCTCCGGGCACTCCGGTTTTCTCCCACATCCCAAAAACATGCATAAATTGGAGACTCTAAATTGCCCGTAGGTGTGCATGTGAGTGCGAATGGTTGTCTGTTTGTATGTGCCCTGCGATTGGCTGGCAACCAGTTCAGGGTGTATCCCGCCTCCTGCCCGATGACAGCTGGGATAGGCTCCAGCACTACACTAAATTGCCTGTAGGTGCGAATGGTTGTTTATTTGTATGTGCCCTGCGATTGGCTGGCGACCAGTTCAGGGTGTCTTTGTGTTTGTGTTTTCTGAAATGTTAGTGTTATGTTTTGTTTTTGTTTTCTGAAATGTTGAAGTGTTTCACAATTTGTTATATTGTTTTGCACTTCCAGGCCACCGTAAGTAAATGAACTTGAGTGTTTTTTTTCTGACTTTTTACTTTTACTTCTGAATTTGAAAATGTTATACTCTTTACTTTGTCAAAATAGGGTCATTACTTTTTTCAACTTCTATGGATGACAATGGGAAACATAAAACGCAAAGACAGGTCAAGTCAACCGCAGTTTGTGTTCAATTCTTTTGAATTTTGTACTTAAACTTATCTTTTTTCAACTTCTATGGATGACATTGGGCAACATAAAAAAAATTAGAGGTTAAGATAACCACTGTTTTTTTTGTGTGTGTTAATTTTGTACTCAAGTACAAAGTCTGTACATTTTTACTTTTGCAGTGGTGACTTGAGGTACAACTTGAGTTCGTTCAGTGACCATGCCCGTAATTCAAAACACAAAAAAGTTTCCCCCACTGGAGTTAATGGAAATACCATGAATCCATTCCAACCAACACTAAAAACACACACAAAAAATGTATAATGTGTTTTTTAATAAGGAAAATAGCACTCTATAATATTGTACATTTTTAAGTCATATAGAATCAGAATCATCTTTATTTCCAAAGTATGTCAAAAACACACAAGGAATTTGTCTCCGGAAGTTGGAGTACGACAACAGGCAGTCAATTGACAGAGAATACTTTTGAGACATAAAAACATAAAAACACAGTCACTGAGCAATAAAAGGTTACCAGTCATGTGGTAATGCCAGTTCAATTATTATTTTTATTTTTTTTGACAATTGTGCAAAATGATGCCCAGTCCTCTAGCAATTAGAGCATTTTGAAATGACTAATAGAACAATAGCTCTGCTTCCTGTTGTCTAATTCAGTGCCACGGTCTCTAATCCGTACATCATGGCTGGCCTCACCACTGTTTTATAAACTTTGCCATTCATCCTAGCAGAGATTCTTCTGTCACGTAACACATCTGACACCTTCCTCCACCCGTTCCAACCTGCTTGGACCCGTTTCTTCACTTCCTGACCACACTCACCATTGCTCTGGACGGTTGACCCCAAGTATTTAAAGTCCTCCACCCTTGCTATCTCTTCTCCCTGTAGCCTCACTCTTCCCCCACCACCCATCTCATTCATGCACAAATATTCTGTTTTACCTCAGCTAATCTTCATTCCTCTGCTTTCCAGTGCCTACCTCCATCGTTCTAACTGTTCCTTCACCTGTTCCCTGCTTTCACTGCAGATCACAATGTCGTCTGCAAACATCATGGTCCACGGGGATTACAGTCTAACTTCGTCTGTCAGCCTATCCATCACCACTGCAAACAGGAAGGGGCTCAGGGCTGATCCCTGATGCAGTCCCACCTCCACCTTAAATTTGTCTGTCACACCTACAGGACACCTCACCGCTGTTCTGCTGCCCTCGTACATGTCGTGTATTATTCTAACATACTTCTCTGCCACTCCAGACCTCCGCATGCAGTACCACAGTTCCTCTGTGGGTACTCTGTCATAGGCTTTCTCGAGATCTACAAAGACACAATGTAGCTCCTTCTGACCTTCTCCGTACTTTTCCATCAACATCCTCAAGGCAAATAATACATCCGTGGTACTCTTTCTAGGCATAAAACCATACTGTTGCTCGCAAATACTCACTTCTGTCCTGAGTTTAGCCTCCACGACTGTTTCCCATAACTTCATTGTGTGGCTAATCAACTTTATTCCTCTATAGTTCCCACAGCTCGGCACATCACCCTTGTTCTTAAAATGGGCACTAGCGCGCTTTTCCTCCATTCCTCAGGCATCTTCTCACGCGCTAGAATTCTATTGAAGAAGCTGGTCAAAAACTCCACAGCCACCTCTCCTAGATGCTTCCATACCTCCACAGGAATGTCATCAGGACCAACTGCCTTTCCATTTTTCATCCTCTTTAATGCCTTTCTCACTTCCCCCTTACTAATCATTGCCACTACCTGGTCCACCACACTAGCCTCTTCTACTCTCCCTTCTCTCTCATTATCCTCAATCATCAACACTTCAAAGTATTCTTTCCATCTATCTAGCACACTACTGGCACCAGTCAACATATTTCCATCTCTATCCTTAATCACCCTAACCTGCTGCACATCCTTCCCATCGCTATCCCTCTGTCTGGCCAACCTGTAAAGATCATGTTCTCCTTCTTTAGTGTCCAACCTGGCATACATGTCATCATATGCCTCTTGTTTGGCCTTTGCCACCTGTACCTTTGCCCTATGTCGCATCTCAATGTATTCCTTTCACCTCTCCTCGGTCCTCTCAGTGTCCCATTTCTTCTTAGCTAACCTTTTTCCTTGTATTATTTCCTGTACTGTGAGGTTCCACCACCATGTCTCCCTCTCTCCTTTACTGCCAGAAGATACACCAAGTACTCTCCTGCCTGCCTCTCTGATCACCTTGGCTGCTGCGGTCCAGTCTTCTGGAAGCTCCTCCTGTCCACCGAGAGCCTGTCTCACCTCTTCCCGAAAAGCCGCACAACACTCGTCCTGTCTCAGCTTCCACCACATGGTTCTCTGCTCTGCCTTTGTCTTCCTAACCTTCCTACCTACCACCATAGTCATCTTACACACCACCACCCTGTGCTGTCAAGCCACACTCTCCCCTACAACTACCTTACAGTCGGTAACCTCCTTCAGACTATATCGTCTGCACAAGATGTGATCCACCTGCATGCTCCAACCGCCGCTCTTGTAGGTCACCCTATGTTCCTGCCTCTTCTGGAAAAAAAGTGTTAACTGCAGCCATTTGCATCCTTTTTTCAAAGTCTACCGCCATCTATCCCTCCAAGTTCCTTTCCTGGATGCCGTACTGACCCATCACCTTTTCATCACCCCTAGTTCCTTCACCAACATGTCCATTACAATCTGCACCAATCATGACTCCCCCTCTGTCTGGGATGCTCAGAACTACTTCGTCTAGCTCCTTCCAGAATTTTTCTTTCACATCTAGGTCACATCCTACCTGTGGGGCATAGCCACTAATCATATTATACATAACACCCTCAATTTCAAGTTTCAGCCTCATCACTCGATCTGATACTCTCTTCACCTCCAAGACATTCTTAGCCAACTCTTGCTTTAGAATAACGCCGACTCCATTTCTCTTCCCATCTACACCATGGTAAAATTATTTCAACCCTGCCCCTAAACTTCTAGTCTTACTGCCTTTCCACCTGGTCTCCTGGACACATAATATATCAACCTTTATCTAATCATCATGTTAACCAACTCCTGAACTTTTCCTGTCATAGTCCCAACATTCAAAGTCCCCACATTCAGTTCTAGGCTCTGTGCTTTCCTCTTCTCTTTCTGCCGAAGAACCCACTTTCCACCTCTTCTTCTTCGATTTCGACCAACAGTAGCTGAATTTCCACTGGCGCCCTGCAGGTTGACTGCACCGGTGGTGGACGTTGTTAACCCGTGCCACGACCAATCCAGTATGGAATTCTTTGGATGACATCTCATATTTGTTTGCCAAGGTTTTAAGCCGGATGCCCTTCCTGACGCAACCCTCTGCATTTATCCGGGCTTGGGACCGGCCTACAGTTTGCACTGGCTTGTGCCCCCCATAGGGCTGCATTATGCAGTTTAAAGTGACTAGTTGTGTGATAATCTGGGACAATGTCAATTGTGCCAAAGGTGCAGACACTTCTCAAGCACATGAGTGGCCAGTATTGGTCAACAACATATGCAATAGTGCAGAGTGGCCAGACTTCTACAGAGAGTGCACGAGTCATGTATAATTGGCCCGACAGAGATGTTACAATTTTAATTTTGACTACCATAACTATCCAGATTACACACAGTTATATCTAGCAGTGACTCCAGATGACAACAGTTCAATTGAGGTGGTGTGTCACTGTCTAAAACAGATAAATAACTGGATGAGCCAAAATTGTCTTCAATTAAACCACAACAAAACTGAGATAATTGTTTTTCGCAATAAAGAAAGGAGGATTCCTGTTAGTAAATACCTGGAGTCACTATCTTTAAAAACCAAAGACCAAGTCCGAAACCTTGGTGTTCTGATAGATTCCAACCTGACTTTCAACAGTCATATCAAATCAATTACTAAAACATCCATGCTTTTATCTCAAGTAGACTTGACTATTGTAATGGTCTACTGACTGAACTCCCCCAAAAGAGCATTAAACAGCTGCATCTCATTCAGAATGCTGCAGCTCGGGTTCTGACCAGAACAAAGAGGTCAGAGCATATCACTCCAATTCTAAAGTCTTTACACTGGCTCCCAGTCAGCTTTAAAATATATTTTAAAGTTCTGCTACTGGTCTATAAATAACTAAACGGTTGAGGTCCTGAATACATGGAAGAAATGCTAATACTGCAGGGAGAAAGTCAATTAACTGATCCTGTTTAACAACATATTTTCCTTCAGCATCCATTTGTTAGCCTGCTACTTTTTTATTTAGCCGCAGCATCAGCCGCACCATTAATATATAGTAACACTCTGACCTTCAGATAACTCCAGTGCCCTGCACATGGCCAGCAGTTCTGCAGCTTGAGCGGAGGGTTTCATAACATCATTTATGGACCAAAGCGTTTGGAATTCAGAATTTAGGTCTCCGCGATGTCTTCAGCGGCCTCTTGTTTACAGGGATACTACGGCACGTTAACAAAAGCAGTCGGGTCTACCTCGAATGTTACCGGAGTCACGGATGCACATAGACCCCCATCTGCAGGCCCCTTCGGACCACAGTGAGTCCGGCAGCGAATTTTAACAGCTGTGCGGCGTCCTCATGGTCCGCGAACTATCTGCCATGGAATCGCGCCAAAGTCACATGTTCCAACATTCCCCGTCTACAGTGGCACCCTGAATACAAAAACATTCAGTACTAGGAGAGTACAACACATTGTATTTGACCTTGTTGCCAATCACTTGCCAAATGGCATTTTCCTACCATGGGTCCCATTTCCCAGGCTTTATGACCTCATGCAAGTGTAAGTGAAATGTGTGGAAAAGATGTCGAACTCATTATAAACCACTCACTCTGCTCTGCCGTCAAGGTGGAGGCGGCTGCCACACCTTGCTTCCCTATGTAAATACCTGTACTATTGAGCATCCAGTTTTCATCCTGTATTGACTCAAAGGCTTCTCTGTAATCTGTAATCGTCATTTTTATCCTAGTACAGTCGGCGAGCGCTTCCCCTGCCCCAATTGGTGTATCCCCTGTCACGACTCCCGCCTCGTCACCTCGTTGACCCCTGCGCCATCTAGATCTGCTTTTCTGCTTCCATTTTTTTTTTTTTTTTCTTCAATGGTCACTTTACGGGCCTGGGCCAATTGTAACTTCAAAAGTTGTTCCTACATGTCCTTTACCTCGTCTGAGGATTTGTGTTGTCAGTCGACAAAAAGTTTCAAATGGTGAAACACATGACAATTAAAGTAGCTATCTCCCCCTTTCATGAGGTCAGGGTCTTTTATAAGTTCAGTCCTAACTTCAGCTGGCAATGTGTCAAGCAATTCTATAAATAACATTTGCCTCCTAAATGGGAGGGATGTGACCTTGTCTTATCAGTCCAAATACTTATGCAATTTTCAAAGTGAGAACTGGGATCCATGATAGGTTTGTAGTCCGGGTGCCTCGTCACCGTCGGCTCGGAGGGCGGGAAGATGTCACGGGTGACCGCAAACATACGTCAGCACACGCCAGGCTCATGCTGTCCGTCAACTTTGTCAGCCCTTGGATCCGAATTTCACCACCAGCAGCCAGTCCGGGCAGCCGTTTCTGTAAAAACTCAAAATATTTTAAAGACAATTTTTGGTATCTGAACCCACCTTTTTGAATGCGGGCTCGTGCAGAATTGATGGGAGTTTTATTTCCCCTCTACAATTGGTCTGCCATTTGAGCAGCTCCCTTGACCGGCAAAGCCGGATAAAGGGCCGCTTTCGGGAAGGTCCGCAATTGGATTTAGTGGGGGAATTTGTCGCTCTTTTTTTTTGTTTTTTGTTTTCTGCCGAACAGCTGCCATGGCAGTGGACACCAGACAAATCTCATGAATTTTTCTCCTCAATTTTTCACTCTTCTATTTTCTTATTCAAATCTCTTTTCTCTATCCACCCTGCAGCGTCCAACTTTTCCTTCATCTTTTTTTCCTTTCAGAATAACCTCTCTTTCTTACTTCTGAAACTCATCTGCTACGTGAAACAACTTACATTCCTTTTTCCATTTGAAGGAACCTTAATTTTATAATCACCTATTACTCTCGAGGTTCCATGCGTTTTCGTGGAAGAACTACAATTATAACAACGTGTTAATAGTCAACCAATTTATTCCTGACAGAGGAGTCTATACATTTTACAGAGCTCTGGGTCAGCAGCTACGCTTATCCTAGCCTCAGTAGAGACAGCACAGACTGAACAAAGCTATCTGTTCTTGATACAATGTTTGAAAGAGGAAGTATGGAATCGCTGTCGTCTGATTGGTCCATCGTCATCATTGCTCTGCAGAATGATGGCCATTTGCCGCTGGCTCCAGACGGCACCCTGCTGGGAGCCTTCTTGCAACATACTCCCACACCCTTATCTGATTTACATTATATGCTATACTGCAATAAACACCCTTGTTTACCCCCCAGACCAGTTACGCCATAAAACTCTAAATCACCTTCAATACACTGTTTTAATTGTACTTTTATTTTATTTTTTCCCCTCTGTTTTAAATGTTTATAAGCTGTTTTTTCACTTTGTTTTTAATCATGTAAAGCACATTGAGTTACCTTATGCATGATAAATTTGCTTTGCTTTGCTTTATCCCAGCTATCTTCGGACGAGAGGCGGGCTACACCCTGAACTGGTCGCCAGCCAATCACAGAGCACATATAAACAAACAACCATTCACACTCACACCTAAGGGCAATTTAGAGTGTCCAATCAACCTACCACAGATGTTTTTGGGATATGGGAGGAAACCGGAGTGTCCAGAGAAAACCCACGCAGGCACGGGGAGATCGTGAAAACTCCACACAGGCGGGTCCAGGATTTGAACCCCGGTCCTCAGAACTGTGAGGCAGATGTGTTAACCATTCCCACCCGTGCCGCCCATAAAATATATACTTGAAATGGGTCTATCGCTTGCTAACATTAAAGCGTCCAGTGTTTTATTTTCTTTTAAAAGAGGCTTAATGGCAGCTACTTTAAGAGCTTTAGGATAGGATCCAGCACGCCCACGACCCTAGTGAGGAGAAGCGGTACGGAAAATGGATGGCTATATATTTTACAAGTGAAATAGTCCTTTTTAATTCAAGTTGTGTTTGCATGTTCCATACACGAGAAAATTACAGAACGTAGAACGGGAATTTTGGTTCGCATTATTCATTGCAGGTGGAGTTGTACTTCGTTTGTGGGTTTGCTACGCATTACAAAATATTGATAAACAGGTGGGGAGTAACGTGCTACATTTACTCAACATTTTTGATAAACTGTACTTGTCAGACTACTTTAAATGCACTGTACCTTTTGAGTATGTGAAGCATCCGTTACAACGATCGACATGACGTTCGCTACTTTTATCCATGCGTGTGGGAGTCTGTTTTTAGAATCCATCTGACTTCCGCATAGGGCGGCCATTGCGCCAATCAAACTTGAACAGTCATTTGACTCCAATTCACCAAAAAGACAAGGCTGTCACATGACCACATACATAACCTTCACAAGCCAATCAAAATGACTTTTTTGGGGGAGAAAAAAAAAAAAAATATATATATATATTTTCATACACCTTTTAAATTGTGACTGCCCAAACTTTGATAGTTCAGCCCACTTCTAATGTACGAAAAGACCTTGCAGTAATTTGCAAATGTTTCAATTGTTTTGGTAGTGGCTATGGCAACATTAGCACTGTCCCTATGGTGACACAAACACACAATCACCAAGCTCGGACAGCAAACCGCTTCATCAAGTCATTCAAGAGAGTAAAGCAAATCATATTTCTGTAGGACCCAATGCATGTTTGTTTTTAAGCAATTAAAAATTGTCATGTGGCAGGGGTGTGTTGCCTCATTAATTTATGTTCATGCTCTCATTTAAAAAAGTATCAAGTTTGGTTCTCTCATTCAATACGTAAATATTTGGATTGCTACTTTGAGTCAAACCGTAATGTTGAGTACAATATTTGGCTACTATACCCACCGCTAATGAACACTTACCCCTACTGTGTAGTGCATGCCGGTACTCTGCAAAGTTTTAGGACCACTGAACAAAACAGTTTCACTCTTGACTGAAAGTTTTCTACTTCCAATATTCTAAAATTGATGCACCTGGTTGTCTAGAGTGTACAACTTGAATGTTTAAAAACAGTCAAAGTGGTGAAGGTAAGGATTTTAATTCTAATCAGACAGGAGTTACAGAAAACATAGCTCTTCCATGCCATACAAATCAAACATTCACAAGCAAACCCTCATCTGTCGAGTCATCGGCCAGTCTGTCATTCTGGGTGACACTCTGCTGGACTTTTGGAAATAAGTCATTATGCTGACCCTTGCTCATGTTGTAGCTCTGCTGGTCATGGCTGAAGGAGACGTTCTGGTTACCCTTGCTGCTCATGTTGTAGCTCTTGTGGTTGTTTCTCACATTGTGGCTTGCTTCGTCACTCAATACACCTTTGCTTGCAGGTTGGGCTTGACAACAAATAGTCACATTAGTTGCCATTGAACTGAATTATAAAAAGGGGGACTAAAATAGTTATAACAGACCACTGTGCCATCTTTGTTAAATCTATGCATACTGTACAATTACCCATGTAACCAGCCACCTGTTCATGTTAGACAAAAACAGCTTTGTCATGTACGGTCAGCCGATGAACGGCAACATTACAGCCCACAAGAACTTCAAATCAGTGCGGATTTAAGCAGAAACTGTTCATTTAAAAACAATTGTGACTGAATTTTCCTGACTGCATTGTTGGACAATAAAGATTTGACAGTAATACACTGATTCAGGTCATTCTAAAGCAGTGCTTCTTGAACTTTACCAAGTACAAACTCAAAAGGAAAAAAATAACTGCTCTAACAAACATGACCAACAACAGTCGCATAGGAGCCCAAAGACAAGGCAGAAGCCCCCGCCCAAACTAACAATATTGCATACTACTAAAAAGCAATATTTGAACAAATCCATAAAAACTATTAAATTTTAACTATTGCACTTAAGGTACATGCAAGTCAACTGGACTTAAAATGTACCATCCTGAATTTTTAAATTTTTTAAGTCACCAACAATGTAGTTTCAAAGTTTTAACACACTTAAGCCCAGATTTCACACCAAGTAAATGTGTATACTTCGGGACAAGAATTAATTCCAGCTCTACTTAAGTAAAGTGTGGCTTGGCTCAGTAAAATGTTTGTAAACCTGGAACGAGAAAACGTGTCCCCCACAATTTTCTCACCTGGAGTATGTAGCTTCAACACATTATCCAAAGAGTCAAGAAGTTCAGCAACTCTCTCAAGTGAAACATCATCAGGAGACACAGCTGTAGCAAATAGGAACAAAGTGTTGTGACATCACAAACATTTAATTCAATCTTCTCACATGGCATACCTTTTTTAAGCACAGCATTGGACACCGCTTGTTTTGCTCCACCTGGAAAACAAAGGCCTGCAGACACACAAACTCATCTCAGTATTTCAAGACTAATATTGTCATTTTAACACAAACTCAGTTCCAGAAAAAGTGTATAGAGCTTGACAAAAGAAGAAAATAATAATAATAATAATAATAATAATAATAACAACAATAATAATAATAATAATAACCTTTGCCCATGACGATAGCATGGACCAGCACAACAAAGACCCATACAGTAGCCATTGTTTCAGTGACAGTTGTGCAGAAAACTGACCAGGCGAGCTATTATAGCAGCTGACAGCTGGTGCTAATTGGCTCCAATTAGCACCAGTTGGACTACCAGTGGCAGCACCATGGATGAATCGATAGCACATCTGGTTAGCACATCAACCTCACAGTTCTGAGGACCGGGGTTTAAATCCCAGCCCCGCCTGTGTGGAGTTTGCACGTTTTCCCCGTACCCACGTGGGTTTTCTCCGGCCACTGCGGTTTGCTCGCACATCCCAAAGACATGCAGGGTCGGTTAATTGACTACTCTTAATTGCCTGTAGGTGTGAATGTGAGTGCGAATGGTTGTTTATTTGTATGTTCCCTCTGATTGGCTGGCGACCAGTTCAGGGTGTACCCTGCCTTGTTTTGTTGTATTTTGTTTTTGTGTTTTCTGTAAAGTTGAATGTTTCACAATTTGTAATACTGTTTTGCACTTCCAGGCCACCGTAAGTAAATGTACTTGAGTGTTTTTTTCCTGCCTTTTTACTTCCATCCATCCATCCATTTTCTGAGCCGCTTATCCTCACAAGGGTCGCGGGCCTGCTGGAGCCGAGCCCAGCTATCATCGGGCAGGAGGCGGGGTACACCCTGAACTGGTTGGCAGCCAATCACAGGGCACACACAAACAAACAACCAGTCGCACTCACATTCACACCTACAGGCAATTTAGAATCTCCAATTCATGCATGTTTTTGGGATGTGGGAGGAAACCGGAGTGCCCGGAGAAAACCCACGCAGGCACGGGGAGAACATGCAAACTCCACACAGGCGGGGTCGGAGATTGAACCCCGCTCCTCTGAAATGCGAGGCCTTCGCTCAAACCAGTCTGACCACCGTGCCGCTGACTTTTTACTTTTACTTCCTAATTTGAAAATTTTATACTCTTTACTTTGTCAAAATAGGGTCATTACTTTTTTCAACTTCTATGGATGACAATGGGAAATATAAAACGCAAAGACAGGTCAAGTCAACCGCAGTTTTTAAAAAATATTTTTATTTAATTTTGGATGACAATGGGCAACACAAAAAAAACAGAGGTTACGATAACCAAAATGGTTTTTGTTTTTTTGTTAATTTTGTACTCAAGTACATTCTGTATATTTTTACTTTTGCAGTGATGACTTGAGGTTCAACTTGAGTTCGTTCGGAGACCATGCCCGTAATTCAAAACACTTTTTCCCCACTGGAGTTCATGGAAATACCATGAATCCATTCCAACCTACACCAAAAACACGCACACAAAATGTGTAATATGTTTTTTAATAAGGAAAATAGAACTGGCGGCACGGTGGACGACTGGTTAGAGCGTCAGCATCACAGTTCTGAGGACCGGGGTTCAATCCCCGGCCCCGCCTTTAACATTTCAGGAAATACAAAAACCAAGTATGAAACAAGGCAGGGTACACCCTGAACTGCTCGGCAGCCAATCGCAAGGGCACATACAAACACACAACCATTTGCACTCGCATTCACACCTACAGGCCGTTTAGAGTAGTCAATTAACCTATCCTGCATGTCTGGGATGTGTCCGGAGGGGCCGGGATTTCAACCCTGGTCCTCAGAACTGTGAGGTTGATGTGCTAACCAGATGTGCTAACCAATCGTCCTTGATACTGCCACCGGAGGTGCACCTGGTGCCAATTAGCACCAGCTGTGGTCACCTATTAAAGTTCGCCTGGTCAGTCTTCTGCACAACTGTCACTGAAACAATGGCTGCTGTATGGATCTTTGTTGTGCTGGTCCATGCTGTCTTCATGGACAAAAGTGGTTTTTTTTAAATGTTTTTATTTTTATTATTATTATGATATTATTATTAAGATATTTACACTTTTTCTGGAACTGAGTTTGTGTGAAAATGACAATATTTGTCTTTAAATACTGAAATGAGTTTGTGTGTCTGCAGGCCTTTGTTTTCCAGGTGGAGCTAAACAAGCGGCGTCCAATGCTGCGCTTAAAAAAGGTATGCCAGGTGAGAACATTGATGAATTAAATGTGATGTTAACACTTTGTTTTTATTTGCGCCAGATGTGTCTCGTGATGTTTTACTTAAGAGGGTTGCTGAACTTCTTGACTCTTTGGATAATGTGTTGAAGCAACATACTCCAGGTGAGAAAATTGGGGGGACATTTTATTGAGCCAAGCCACACTTTACTTAAATAGATGGAATTAATTATTGTCCCAATGTATAAACATGCATTTGGTGTGAAATTTGGACCTAATAAGTGAGTTAAAACTTCAAAACTACATTGTTGGTGATTTAAATAATGTTTAAAATTCAGGATGGTACATTTTAAGTCCAGTTGACTTTCATGTACCTTAAGCGCAATAGTTACAATTAATCTTTATGAAGTTAAAATTTCATACACTGTTTATCCCCCTTCTTTGGGTTGTGTTCAAATAGTGTATTTTAGTAGTATGCAATATTGTTACTTCTGCCTTGTCTTTGGACCACTATGCTACTGTGTTTGGTCATGCTTGTGAGAGCAGTTTTTGAGTTTGTACTTACTAAAGTTCAAGAAGCACTGCTTTCGAATGACCTGATAGTGTATCAATGTCAAATCTTTATTGCCCAACAATGCAGTAAGAAAAAAATCGGTCACAATGGTTCTTAAATGAACTGTTTCTGTGTAAAATTGCACTGGTTTGAAGTTCTTGTGGGCTGTAATGCTGACAGTACATGACACAGCTGTTTTTTGTCGAACATGAACAGGTGGCTGGTTACACGGGTAATTGTACAGTATGTATAGCTTTAACAAAGACTGCACAGTGGTCTGTTATAACTATTCTAGTCCCCCTTTTTATAATTGAGTTAAATGGCAACTAATATGACAATTTGTTTTCAAGCCCAACCTGCAAGCAAAGGGGTATTGAGTGACGAAGCAAGCCACAATGTGAGAAACGACCAGCAGAGCCACAACATGAGCAGCAAGAGCAACCAGAACGTCTCCTTCAGCCATGACCAGCAGAGCTACAACATGAGCAAGGGTCAGCATAATGACTTATTTCCAAAGGTCCAGCAGAGTGTCACCCAGAATGACGGACTGGACTATGACTAACATGACAGATGAGGGGTTGCTTGTGAATGTTTGATTTGTATGGCATGGAAGAGCTCTGTTTTCTGTAACTCCTATCTTATAATTAAAATCATTAACTTCACCACTTCGACTGTTGTTGAAACCATTCAAGTTGTGCACTCTCGACAACCAGGTTCATCAATTTTAGAATACTGGTAGTAGAAAACCTTCAGTGAAACTTTTTGTTCAGTGGTCCTAAAACTTAGCACAAAGTACCGGCATGAACTCAACAGTAGGGATAAGTGTTCATCAGCGGTGGGTATAGGAGCCAAATATTGTACTCAAAAAGTGGTCATCCAACTATTGAAGTATTAAATGAGAACACTTAATTTTTTTTTTTTTTTTTTTTTGTGAAATCAGAGCATGAACATAACTATGGGAGTCAACACATCCCTGTCACATGAAAATTAAGTCTCCAAAATCCAACAACAATGTATTGGGCCCTCCAGAAATATGATTTGCTTTATTCACTTGAATGACTTAATGAGGAAGCTGTTTGCGGTCTGAACTTGGTGATTGTGTGTCTGCGTCACCATAGGGACAGTGTTTGTTGCCATATCCACTACCAAAACAATAGAAACCTTTGCAAATTACTGCAAGGTGTTTTCACAAGTTGGCTGAAATATTCAAGTTTGGGCAGTCGCAATTTAAGAGGTGCATGAAAAAGCTGTTTTTTTTTTGCCATTTCTTCCCTCCTTTTTCCTTTCCCAAAACTACTCATTTTGATTGGGTCGTAAAGGTTGTATGTGGTCATGTGACAGCCTTGTCTGATTGCTGAATTGGAGTCAAATTACTTCATGTTTGATTGGCGTAATGGCCGCCCTATGTGGAAGTCAAAGATGGAGTCTAAAAATAGACCTACACGGATGAATGGATAAAAGTAGCGAACGGCAGGTCGATCGATGATGCTTCACATAAATAGTCAGGTAAAAGGTACAGTGCATTTAAAGTAGTCTGACACGGTTTATCGAAAATGTAACGGAGCAAACGTATCGCGTTACTACCCACCTCTGTTCATCATCAACAAGGTCAGATTTTATTTGTAAAGCGTATCAAACCCACAAACATGAAGTACAGCTTAAACTTAACACAAAACATATTTTGTTTTCACACTGTCATTTCACATTAACTCCACCTGCAATCAACAATGCAAACCAAAATTCCCGTTCTGTAATTTTCTCGTATATGAAACATGCAAACACACCTTGAATTAGGACTATTTCACTTATTGTAAAATATATATCCATCCATTTTCCGTACCGCTTCTCCTCACTAGGGTCGTGGGCGTGCTGGATCCTATCCTAAAGCTCTTAAAGTAGCTGCCAATAAGCCTCTTTTAAAAAAAAAATAGAACACTGGACGCTTTAATGTTAGCAAGCTATAGCCCCATTTCAAATCTTCCTTTCATAGCCAAGATTGTTGAGTTATTTTTAATCAACTCAGCAATTTCTTGAACTCAGGCTTCTGAACACATCACAGTATAGAATCGGCTCTTATCAAAGTGCTAAAAGATATAAGGTTGAATACTGACTCGGGAAATGTGTCAATTTTGGTCTTGTTGGATCTCAGTGCGGCTTTTGATACGGTGGACCATAATATCCTGCTGAACAGGTTGGAAACGTGGGTAGGAATAAATGGAAGTCCTTAAATGGTTTAGGTCCTACCTGAAGGAAAGGAGTTATTTTGTAACCATTGGAAGTGTTCAAACTCTTCGAATGTCAATGACCTATGGGGTCCCTCAAGGGTAAGTTCTTGAACCCCTCCTGTTGAGCCTGTATATTCTACCCTTGCATCAAATTCTTCAGAACTTCAATTTTGACTATCATAGTTATGCAGATAACACAGTTACAGTACATCAAGCTGTGTTTCTTGATGACTACGAATGAAACGGTGATAAATAAGTTGCCAACAGAAGTGACGGAGTCCAGGTTAAAAACTTTTTTTTCTCGTCCCTTTTGGAGCATTTCCACTTTTCTATATTTCTTGCACTGTATGCTGTTTTAATTGTATTTTTTTACTCTTTGTTCTAAATGTTTATCAGCTGTTTTTTTCTTTTCTTTGTTTTTCATTTTTTAATCATGGTAAACACATTCAGTTACCTTGGGCTAAACAGACAGAGCTAGACAACAATACTTTTCTGAAATCATCAGTAAGAACTCCAATAAGACTGTTTGCTCTG
This sequence comes from Phycodurus eques, assembly GCF_024500275.1. Lineage (NCBI taxonomy): Eukaryota > Metazoa > Chordata > Actinopteri > Syngnathiformes > Syngnathidae > Phycodurus > Phycodurus eques. The sequence continues at coordinate 13,714,618 of NC_084543.1, read as the reverse complement.
GTTGACAAGCCCACAATCCCCTCGCCCGAATCAGAGAGCTCCAGAACTCCAAACAGTCGACAAATGCAATTAATCAGCTTTTTTTAGTGGAAAAAAAATACAATAATCAGGTAAAATATCAGCACAAATCAGCAAAATGATAAAATACTTTTTCAACTGGAATTCTAAATTTCGAGATTATAGTTAACTTTTTTTTGTCATGGAAACAAACGCATCACCAACTGCCGATGTGCAGCACCTGGCGCCAAGATTTGAGCTTTTTGACTCCTCGCAGGTAAACCATGGATAAATCTAAGAAAAAAGAATTCTGAAGAAATTAAAATGTGGAATGCTACGTGGTGATGTTTCCAGCACTGACGCTGTACGTTGATGTTCAGAAGCAAAAATAACTACTTGGTCAAATAAATATGAGTTGGCTATTGTTTTGCAAGTATATATTTTATGGGCGGCACGGGTGGGAATGGTTAACACATCTGCCTCACAGATCTGAGGACCGGGGTTCAAATCCTGGACCCGCCTGTGTGGAGTTTTCATGATCTCCCCGTGCCTGGGTGGGTTTTCTCTGGACACTCCGGTTTCCTCCCATATCCCAAAAACATCCGTGGTAGGTTGATTGGACACTCTAAATTGCCCTTAGGTGTGAACGTGAGTGTGAATAGTTGTTTGTTTATATGTGCCCTGTAATTGGCTGGCGACCAGTTCACGGTGTAGCCCGCCTCTCGTCCGAAGATAGCTGGGATAAAGCAAAGCAAATTTATCATGCATAAGGTAACTCAATGTGCTTTACATGATTAAAAACAAAGTGAAAAAACAGCTTATAAACATTTAAAACAGAGGGAAAAAAATAAAATAAAAGTACAATTAAAACAGTGTATTGAAGGTGATTTAGAGTTTTATGGCGTAACTGGTCTGGGGGGTAAACAAGGGTGTTTATTGCAGTATAGCATATAATGTAAATCAGATAAGGGTGTGGGAGTATGTTGCAAGAAGGCTCCCAGCAGGGTGCCGTCTGGAGCCAGCGGCAAATGGCCATCATTCTGCAGAGCAATGATGACGATGGACCAATCAGACGACAGCGATTCCATACTTCCTCTTTCAAACATTGTATAAGTTGGGGGCAAGAACAGATAGCTTTGTTCAGTCTGTGCTGTCTCTGCTGAGGCTAGGATAAGCGTAGCTGCTGACCCAGAGCTCTGTAAAATGTATAGACTCCTCTGTCAGGAATAAATTGGTTGACTATTAACACGTTGTTATAATTGTAGTTCTTCCACGAAAACCCATGGAACCTCGAGAGTAATAGGTGATTATAAAATTAAGGTTCCTTCAAATGGAAAAAGGAATGTAAGTTGTTTCACATAGCAGATGAGTTTCAGAAGTAAGAAAGAGAGGTTATTCTGAAAGGAAAAAAAGATGAAGGAAAAGTTGGACGCTGCAGGGTGGATAGAGAAAAGAGATTTGAATAAGAAAATAGAAGAGAATGAAAAATTGAGGAGAAAAATTCATGAGATTTTTCTGGTGTCCACTGCCATGGCAGCTGTTCGGCAGAAAACAAAAACAAAAAACAAAAAAAAGAGCGACAAATTCCCCCACTAAATCCAATTGCGGACCTTCCCGAAAGCGGCCCTTTATCCGGCTTTGCCGGTCAAGGGAGCTGCTCAAATGACAGACCAATTGTAGAGGGGAAATAAAACTCCCATCAATTCTGCACAAGCCCGCATTCAAAAAGGTGGGTTCATATACCAAAAATTGTCTTTAAAATATTTTGAGTTTTTACAGAAACGGCTGCCCGGACTGGCTGCTGGTAGTGAAATTTGGATTCAGGGGCTGACAAAGTTGACGGACAGCATGAGCCTGGCGTGTGCTGACGTATGTTTTGCGGTCAGCCGTGACATCTTCCCGCCCTCGGAGCCGACGGTGACGAGGCACCCGGACTACAAACCTATCATGGATCGCAGTTCTCACTTTGAAAATTGCATAAGTATTTGGACTGATAAGACAAGGTCACATCCCTCCCATTGAGGAGGCAAATGTTATTTATAGAATTGCTTGACACATTGCCAGCTGAAGTTAGGACTGAACTTATAGAAGACCCTGACCTCATGAAAGGGGGAGATAGCGACTTTAATTGTCATGTGTTTCACAATTTGAAACTTGTCGACAGACAACACAAATCATCAGACGAGGTAAAGGACATGCAGGAACAACTTTTAAAGTTACAATTGGCCCAGGCCCGTAATTTGGACATTGAAGGGGGGGGAGAAGAAAAAAAAAAAAAAAAAAAAAAAAAAAGTGGATGGCGCAGGTGTCAACGAGGGGACGAGAGTATTAAATTTTCTCATTTAATACTGAAATATTTGGATGACCACTTTTTGAGTACAATATTTGGCTCCTCTACCCACCGCTGATGAACACTTATGCCTACTGTTTAGTTCATCCCGGTACTTTTGCAAAGTTTTAGGACTACTGAATAAAAAGTTTCATGCTTCACTGAAAGTTTTCTACTACCAGTATTCTAAAATTGATGCACAACTTGAATGGTTTCAAAAACAGTCGAAGTGGTGAAGGTAAGAATTTTAATTCTCATCAGACAGGCGTTACAGAAAACAGAGCTCTTCCATGCCATACAAATCAAACATTCAGAAGCAACCCCTCATCTGTCACGTTAGTCAGTCATCGTCCAGTCTGTCATTCTGGGTGACACTCTGCTGGACATTTGAAAATAAGTCATTGTGCTGACCCTTGCTCATGTTGTAGCTCTGCTGGTCATGGCTGAAGGAGACGTTCTGGTGGCCCTTGCTGCTCATGTTGGAGCTCTTCTGGTCATTTCTCACATTGTGGCTTGCTTCGTCACTCAATACCCCTTTGCTTGCAGGTTGGGCTTGACAGAAAATAGTCACATTAGTTGCCATTGAACTGAATTATAAAAAGGGGGACTAGAATAATTATAACAGACCACTGTGCCATCTTTGGTAAATCTATGCATACTGTACAATCACCTGTGTAACCAGCCACCTGTTCATGTTAGACAAAAAACAGCTTTGTCATGTACTGTCAGCCTATGAATGTCAACATTACAGCCCACAAGAACTTCAAACCAGTGCAGTTTTACACAAAAACAGTTCATTTAATAACGAATTGTGACTGAATTTTTCTTACTGCATTTTTGGGCAATAAAGAGTTGACATTCTTCCACTGATTCAGGTCATTCTAAAGCAGTGCTTCTTGAACTTTACCAAGTACAAACTCAAAAACTGCTCTAACACAAGCATGACCAACAACAGTAGCATAGTACTCCAAAGACAAGGCAGCACTAACAATATTGCATACTACTAAAATACACAATATTTTAACACAACCCAAAGAAGGGGGAAAAACAGTGTATGAAATTTTAACTTCATCTTTGAAAACTTGCAGTTCAAAAAGATTAATTGTAACTATTGCACTTAAGGTACATGAAAGTCAACTGGACTTAAAATGTACCATCTTGAATTTTAAAATTATTTAAGTCCCCAACAATGTAGTTTTGAAGTTTTAACTCACTTATTAGGTCCAAATTTCACACCAAATGCATGTTTATACATTGGGACAATAATTAATTCCATCTATTTAAGTAAAGTGTGGCTTGGCTCAATAAAATGTCCCCCCAATTTTCTCACCTGGAGTATGTTGCTTCAACACATTATCCAAAGAGTCAAGAAGTTCAGCAACCCTCTTAAGTAAAACATCACGAGACACATCTGGCGCAAATAAAAACAAAGTGTTAACATCACATTTAATTCATCAATCTTCTCACCTGGCATACCTTTTTTAAGCACAGCATTGGACGCCGCTTGTTTTGCTCCACCTGGAAAACAAAGGCCTGCAGACACACAAACTCATTTCAGTATTTCAAGACTAATATTGTCATTTTCACACAAACTCAGTTCCAGAAAAAGTGTATAGATCTTTACAAAAGAAGAAGAAAATAATAATAATAACCTTTGTCCATGAAGACAGCATGGACCAGCACAACAAAGACCCATACAGCAGCCATTTTTTCAGTGACAGTTGTGCAGAAAACTGACCAGGCGAGCTTTTATAGCAGGTGACAGGTGGTGCTAATTGGCTCCAATTAGCACCAGTTGGACACCAGTGGCAGCACCATGGATGAATCGATAGCACATCTGGTTAGCACATCAACCTCACAGTTCTGAGGACCGGGGTTCAATCCCTGGCCCCACCTGTGTGGAGTTTGCACGTTTTCCCTGTACCTGCGTGGGTTTCCTCCGGGCACTGCGGTTTGCTCGCACATCCCAAAGACATGCAGGGTGGGTAAATTGACGACTCTAAATTGCCTGTAGGTGTGAATGTGAGTGCGAATGGTTGTTTATTTGTGTGTTCCCTGTGATTGGATGGCGACCAGTTCAGGGTATAACAAGTTCTTGAACCCCTCCTGTTGAGCCTGTATATGCTACCCTTGCATCAAATTCTTCAGAACTTTAATTTTGACTATCATAGCTATGCAGATGACACAGTTACAGTACATCAAGCTGTGTTTCTTGATGACTACGAATGAAACGGTGATAAATAAGTTGCTAACAGAAGTGACGGAGTCCAGGTTAAAAACTTTTTTTTCTCATCCCTTTTGGAGCATTTCCACTTTTCTATATTTCTTGCACTGTATGCTGTTTTAATTGTATTTTTTTACTCTTTGTTCTAAATGTTTATCAGCTGTTTTTTTCTTTTCTTTGTTTTTCATTTTTTAATCATGGTAAACACATTCAGTTACCTTGGGCTAAACAGACAGAGCTAGACAACAATACTTTTCTGAAATCATCAGTAAGAACTCCAATAAGACTGTTGGCTGTGGTTGAGAAGCCCACAATCCCCTCGCCCGAATCAGAGAGCTCCAGAACTCCTAACAGTCGACAAATGCAATTAATCAGCTTTTTTTAGTGGAAAAAAATACAATAATGAGGTAAAATATCAGCACAAATCAGCAAAATGATAAAATACTTTTTCAACTGGAATTCTAAATTTCGAGATTATAGTTAACTTTTTTTTGTCATGGAAACAAACGCATCACCAACTGCCGATGTGCAGCACCTGGCGCCAAGATTTGAGCTTTTTGACTCCTCGCAGGTAAACCATGGATAAATCTAAGAAAAAAGAATTCTGAAGAAATTAAAATGTGGAATGCTACGTGGTGATGTTTCCAGCACTGACGCTGTACGTTGATGTTCAGAAGCAAAAATAACTACTGGGTCAAATAAATATGAGTTGGCTATTGTTTTGCAAGTATATATTTTATGGGCGGCACGGGTGGGAATGGTTAACACATCTGCCTCACAGTTCTGAGGACCGGGGTTCAAATCCTGGACCCGCCTGTGTGGAGTTTTCATGATCTCCCCGTGCCTGGGTGGGTTTTCTCTGAACACTCCGGTTTCCTCCCATATCCCAAAAACATCCGTGGTAGGTTGATTGGACACTCTAAATTGCCCTTAGGTGTGAACGTGAGTGTGAATGGTTGTTTGTTTATATGTGCCCTGTGATTGGCTGGCGACCAGTTCAGGGTGTAGCCCGCCTCTTGTCCGAAGATAGCTGGGATAAAGCAAAGCAAATTTATCATGCATAAGGTAACTCAATGTGCTTTACATGATTAAAAACAAAGTGAAAAAACAGCTTATAAACATTTAAAACAGAGGGAAAAAAATAAAATAAAAGTACAATTAAAACAGTGAATTGAAGGTGATTTCGAGTTTTATGGCGTAACTGGTCTGGGGGGGTAAACAAAGGTGTTTATTGCAGTATAGCATATAATGTAAATCAGATAAGGGTGTGGGAGTATGTTGCAAGAAGGCTCCCAGCAGGGTGCCGTCTGGAGCCAGCGGCAAATGGCCATCATTCTGCAGAGCAATGATGACGATGGACCAATCAGACGACAGCGATACCATACTTCCTCTTTCAAACATTGTATCAAGAACAGATAGCTTTGTTCAGTCTGTGCTGTCTCTACTGAGGCTAGGATAAGCGTAGCTGCTGACCCAGAGCTCTGTAAAATGTATAGACTCCTCTGTCAGGAATAAATTGGTTGACTATTAACACGTAATTGTAGTTCTTCCACGAAAACATATGGAACCTCGAGAGTAATAGGTGATTATAAAATTAAGGTTCCTTCAAATGGAAAAAGGAATGTAAGTTGTTTCATGTAGCAGATGAGTTTCAGAAGTAAGAAAGAGAGGTTATTCTGAAAGGAAAAAAAGATGAAGGAAAAGTTGGACGCTGCAGGGTGGATAGAGAAAAGAGATTTGAATAAGAAAATAGAAGAGAATGAAAAATTGAGAAAAATTCATGAGATTTGTCTGGTGTCCACTGCCATGGCAGCTGTTCGGCGGAAAACAAAAAAAAAAAAAAAAACAGATGTGGATGGCGCAGGTGTCAACGAGGGGACGAGAGTATTAAATGTTCTCATTTAATACTGAAATATTTGGATGACCACTTTTTGAGTACAATATTTGGCTCCTATACCCACCGCTGATGAACACTTATCCCTACTGTTTAGTTCATGCCGGTACTTTCTGCAAAGTTTTAGGACCACTGAACAAAAAGTTTCATGCGTCACTGAAGGTTTTCTACTACCAGTATTCTAAAATTGATGCACCTGGTTGTCTGGTGTGCACAACTTGAATGGTTTCAAAAACAGTTGAAGTGGTGAAGGTAAGGATTTTAATTCTCTTCAGACAGGCGTTACAGAAAACAGAGCTCTTCCATGCCATACAAATCAAACATTCAGAAGCAACCCATCATCTGTCACGTTAGTCAGTCATCGTCCAGTCTGTCATTCTGGGTGACACTCTGCTGGACTTTTGAAAATAAGTCATTGTGCTGACCCTTGCTCATGTTGTAGCTCTGCTGGTCATGGCTGAAGGAGACGTTCTGGTGGCCCTTGCTGCTCATGTTGGAGCTCTTCTGGTCATTTCTCACATTGTGGCTTGCTTCGTCACTCAATACCCCTTTGCTTGCAGGTTGGGCTTGACAGAAAATAGTCACATTAGTTGCCATTGAACTGAATTATAAAAAGGGGGACTAGAATAATTAGACCACTGTGCCATCTTTGGTAAATCTATGCACACTGTACAATCACCTGTGTAACCAGCCACCTGTTCATGTTAGACAAAAAACAGCTTTGTCATGTACTGTCAGCCTATGAATGTCAACATTACAGCCCACAAGAACTTCAAACCAGTGCAGTTTTACACAAAAACAGTTCATTTAATAACCATTGTGACTGAATTTTTCTTACTGCATTTTTGGGCAATAAAGATTTGACATTCTTACACTGATTCGGGTCATTCTAAAGCAGTGGTTCTTGAACTTTACCAAGTACAAACTCAAAAACTGCTCTAACACAAGCATGACCAACAACAGTAGCATAGTACTCCAAAGACAAGGCAGAACTAACAATATTGCATACTACTAAAATACACAATATTTGAACACAACCCAAAGAAGGGGGAAAAACAGTGCATGAAATTTTAACTTCATCTTTGAAAACCTGCAGTTCAAAAAGATTAATTGTAACTATTGCGCTGAAGGTACATGAAAGTCAACTGGACTTAAAATGTACCATCTTGACCTTTAAAATTATTTAAGTCACCAACAATGTAGTTTTAACTCACTTATTAGGTCCAAATTTCACACCAAATACATGTTTATACATTGGGACAATAATTAATTCCATCTATTTAAGTAAAGTGTGGCTTGGCTCAATAAAATGTCCCCCCAATTTTCTCACCTGGAGTATGTTGCTTCAACACATTATCCAAAGAGTCAAGAAGTTCAGCAACCCTCTTAAGTAAAACATCACGAGACACATCTGGCGCAAATAAAAACAAAGTGTTAACATCACATTTAATTCATCAATCTTCTCACCTGGCATACCTTTTTTAAGGACAGCATTGGACGCCGCTTGTTTTGCCCCACCTGGAAAACAAAGGCCTGCAGACACACAAACTCATTTCAGTATTTCAAGACAAATATTTTCATTGTAATACAAACCCAGTTCCAGAAAAAGTGTATAGATCTTTACAAAAGAAGAAGAAAATAATAATAATAATAATAACCTTTGTCCATGAAGACAGCATGGACCAGCACAACAAAGACCCATACAGCAGCCATTTTTTCAGTGACAGTTGTGCAGAAAACTGACCAGGCGAGCTTTTATAGCAGGTGACAGGTGGTGCTAATTGGCTCCAATTAGCACCAGTTGGACACCAGTGGCAGCACCATGGATGAATCGATAGCACATCTGGTTAGCACATCAACCTCACAGTTCTGAGGACCGGGGTTCAATCCCTGGCCCCACCTGTGTGGAGTTTGCACGTTTTCCCTGTACCTGCGTGGGTTTCCTCCGGGCACTGCGGTTTGCTCGCACATCCCAAAGACATGCAGGGTGGGTAAATTGACGCCTCTAAATTGCCTGTAGGTGTGAATGTGAGTGCGAATGGTTGTTTATTTGTGTGTTCCCTGTGATTGGATGGCGACCAGTTCAGGGTATAACAAGTTCTTGAACCCCTCCTGTTGAGCCTGTATATGCTACCCTTGCATCAAATTCTTCAGAACTTTAATTTTGACTGTCATAGCTATGCAGATGACACAGTTACAGTACATCAAGCTGTGTTTCTTGATGACTACGAATGAAACGGTGATAAATAAGTTGCCAACAGAAGTGACGGAGTCCAGGTTAAAAACTTTTTTTTCTCATCCCTTTTGGAGCATTTCCACTTTTCTATATTTCTTGCACTGTATGCTGTTTTAATTGTATTTTTTTACTCTTTGTTCTAAATGTTTATCAGCTGTTTTTTTCTTTTCTTTGTTTTTCATTTTTTAATCATGGTAAACACATTCAGTTACCTTGGGCTAAACAGACAGAGCTAGACAACAATACTTTTCTGAAATCATCAGTAAGAACTCCAATAAGACTGTTGGCTGTGGTTGAGAAGCCCACAATCCCCTCGCCCGAATCAGAGAGCTCCAGAACTCCTAACAGTCGACAAATGCAATTAATCAGCTTTTTTTAGTGGAAAAAAATACAATAATGAGGTAAAATATCAGCACAAATCAGCAAAATGATAAAATACCTTTTCAACTGGAATTCTAAATTTCGAGATTATAGTTAACTTTTTTTTGTCATGGAAACAAACGCATCACCAACTGCCGATGTGCAGCACCTGGCGCCAAGATTTGAGCTTTTTGACTCCTCGCAGGTAAACCATGGATAAATCTAAGAAAAAATAATTCTGAAGAAATTAAAATGTGGAATGCTACGTGGTGATGTTTCCAGCACTGACGCTGTACGTTGATGTTCAGAAGCAAAAATAACTACTGGGTCAAATAAATATGAGTTGGCTATTGTTTTGCAAGTATATATTTTATGGGCGGCACGGGTGGGAATGGTTAACACATCTGCCTCACAGTTCTGAGGACCGGGGTTCAAATCCTGGACCCGCCTGTGTGGAGTTTTCATGATCTCCCCGTGCCTGGGTGGGTTTTCTCTGAACACTCCGGTTTCCTCCCATATCCCAAAAACATCCGTGGTAGGTTGATTGGACACTCTAAATTGCCCTTAGGTGTGAACGTGAGTGTGAATGGTTGTTTGTTTATATGTGCCCTGTGATTGGCTGGCGACCAGTTCAGGGTGTAGCCCGCCTCTCGTCCGAAGATAGCTGGGATAAAGCAAAGCAAATTTATCATGCATAAGGTAACTCAATGTGCTTTACATGATTAAAAACAAAGTGAAAAAACAGCTTATAAACATTTAAAACAGAGGGAAAAAAATAAAATAAAAGTACAATTAAAACAGTGAATTGAAGGTGATTTCGAGTTTTATGGCGTAACTGGTCTGGGGGGGTAAACAAAGGTGTTTATTGCAGTATAGCATATAATGTAAATCAGATAAGGGTGTGGGAGTATGTTGCAAGAAGGCTCCCAGCAGGGTGCCGTCTGGAGCCAGCGGCAAATGGCCATCATTCTGCAGAGCAATGATGACGTCAGATGGGACCATGGACCAATCAGACGACAGCGATTCCATACTTCCTCTTTCAAACATTGTATAAGTTGGGGGCAAGAACAGATAGCTTTGTTCAGTCTGTGCTGTCTCTACTGAGGCTAGGATAAGCGTAGCTGCTGACCCAGAGCTCTGTAAAATGTATAGACTCCTCTGTCAGGAATAAATTGGTTGACTATTAACACGTAATTGTAGTTCTTCCACGAAAACATATGGAACCTCGAGTGTAATAGGTGATTATAAAATTAAGGTTCCTTCAAATGGAAAAAGGAATGTAAGTTGTTTCATGTAGCAGATGAGTTTCAGAAGTAAGAAAGAGAGGTTATTCTGAAAGGAAAAAAAGATGAAGGAAAAGTTGGACGGTGCAGGGTGGATAGAGAAAAGAGATTTGAATAAGAAAATAGAAGAGAATGAAAAATTGAGAAAAATTCATGAGATTTGTCTGGTGTCCACTGCCATGGCAGCTGTTCGGCGGAAAACAAAAAATAAAAAAAAAAAAAAAAAAAAACAGATGTGGATGGCGCAGGTGTCAACGAGGGGACGAGAGTATTAAATGTTCTCATTTCATACTGAAATATTTGGATGACCACTTTTTGAGTACAATATTTGGCTCCTATACCCACCGCTGATGAACACTTATCCCTACTGTTTAGTTCATGCCGGTACTTTCTGCAAAGTTTTAGGACCACTGAACAAAAAGTTTCATGCGTCACTGAAGGTTTTCTACTACCAGTATTCTAAAATTGATGCACCTGGTTGTCTGGTGTGCACAACTTGAATGGTTTCAAAAACAGTTGAAGTGGTGAAGGTAAGGATTTTAATTCTCTTCAGACAGGCGTTACAGAAAACAGAGCTCTTCCATGCCATACAAATCAAACATTCAGAAGCAACCCATCATCTGTCACGTTAGTCAGTCATCGTCCAGTCTGTCATTCTGGGTGACACTCTGCTGGACTTTTGGAAATAAGTCATTATGCTGACCCTTGCTCATGTTGTAGCTCTGCTGGTCATGGCTGAAGGAGACGTTCTGGTGGCCCTTGCTGCTCATGTTGGAGCTCTTCTGGTCATTTCTCACATTGTGGCTTGCTTCGTCACTCAATACCCCTTTGCTTGCAGGTTGGGCTTGACAGAAAATAGTCACATTAGTTGCCATTGAACTGAATTATAAAAAGGGGGACTAGAATAATTAGACCACTGTGCCATCTTTGGTAAATCTATGCACACTGTACAATCACCTGTGTAACCAGCCACCTGTTCATGTTAGACAAAAAACAGCTTTGTCATGTACTGTCAGCCTATGAATGTCAACATTACAGCCCACAAGAACTTCAAACCAGTGCAGTTTTACACAAAAACAGTTCATTTAATAACCATTGTGACTGAATTTTTCTTACTGCATTTTTGGGCAATAAAGATTTGACATTCTTACACTGATTCGGGTCATTCTAAAGCAGTGGTTCTTGAACTTTACCAAGTACAAACTCAAAAACTGCTCTAACACAAGCATGACCAACAACAGTAGCATAGTACTCCAAAGACAAGGCAGAACTAACAATATTGCATACTACTAAAATACACAATATTTGAACACAACCCAAAGAAGGGGGAAAAACAGTGCATGAAATTTTAACTTCATCTTTGAAAACCTGCAGTTCAAAAAGATTAATTGTAACTATTGCGCTGAAGGTACATGAAAGTCAACTGGACTTAAAATGTACCATCTTGACCTTTAAAATTATTTAAGTCACCAACAATGTAGTTTTAACTCACTTATTAGGTCCAAATTTCACACCAAATACATGTTTATACATTGGGACAATAATTAATTCCATCTATTTAAGTAAAGTGTGGCTTGGCTCAATAAAATGTCCCCCCAATTTTCTCACCTGGAGTATGTTGCTTCAACACATTATCCAAAGAGTCAAGAAGTTCAGCAACCCTCTTAAGTAAAACATCACGAGACACATCTGGCGCAAATAAAAACAAAGTGTTAACATCACATTTAATTCATCAATCTTCTCACCTGGCATACCTTTTTTAAGGACAGCATTGGACGCCGCTTGTTTTGCCCCACCTGGAAAACAAAGGCCTGCAGACACACAAACTCATTTCAGTATTTCAAGACAAATATTTTCATTGTAATACAAACCCAGTTCCAGAAAAAGTGTATAGATCTTTATGAAAGAAAATAATAAAACTAAAAACCACCTTTGTCTGTGACTATAGCATGGACCAGCACAACAAAGACCCACACAGCAGCCATTGTTTCAGTGACAGTTGTGCAGAAAACTGACCAGGCGAGCTTTTATAGCAGGTGACAGCTGGTGCTAATTGGCGCCAATTAGCACCAGCTGTGGTCACCTATTAAAGTTCGCCTGGTCAGTCTTCCGCACAACTGTCACTGAAACAATGGCTGCTGTATGGATCTTTGTTGTGCTGGTCCATGCTGTCTTCATGGACAAAGGTTATTATTATTATTATTATTATTATTTTCTTCTTTTCTTCTTTTGTAAATATCTATACACTTTTTCTGGAACTGAGTTTGTGTTAAAATGACAATATTAGTCTTGAAATACTGAGATGAGTTTGTGTGTTTGCAGGCCTTTGTTTTCCAGGTGGAGCAAAACAAGCGGTGTCGAATGCTGTGCTTAAAAAAGGTATGCTATGTGAGAAGATTGAAGTAAATGTTTGTGATGTCAACACTTTGTTCCTATTTGCTACAGCTGTGTCTCCTGATGATGTTTCACTTGAGAGAGTTGCTGAACTTCTTGACTCTTTGGATAATGTGTTGAAGCTACATACTCCAGGTGAGAAAATTGTGGGGGACACATTTTCTCGTTCCAGGTTTACAAACATTTTACTGAGCCAAGCCACACTTTACTTAAGTAGAGCTGGAATTAATTCTTGTCCCGACGTATACACATTTGCTTGGTGTGAAATTTGGACTTAAGTGTATTAAAACTTTGAAACTACATTGTTGGTGACTTAAATAATTTTAAAATTCAGGATGGTACATTTTAAGTCCAGTTGGCTTGCATGTACCTTAAGTGCAATAGTTAAAATTTAATAGTTTTTATGGATTTGTTCAAATATTGCTTTTTAGTAGTATGCAATATTGTTAGTTTGGGCGGGGGCTTCTGCCTTGTCTTTGGGCTACTATGCTACTGTTGTTGGTCATGTTTGTTAGAGCAGTTTTTATTTTTTTCCTTTTGAGTTTGTACTTGTTAAAGGTCAAGAAGCACTGCTTTAGAATGACCTGAATCAGTGTATGACTGTCAAATCGTTATTGTCTAACAATGCAGTAAGGAAAATTAAGTCACAATTGTTTTTAAATGAACAGTTTCTGCTTAAATCCGCACTGATTTGAAGTTCTTGTGGGCTGTAATGTTGACGTTCATCGGCTGACCGTACATGACAAAGCTGTTTTTGTCTAACATGAACAGGTGGCTGGTTACATGGGTAATTGTACAGTATGCATAGATTTAACAAAGATAGCACAGTGGTCTGTTATAACTATTCTAGTCCCCCTTTTTATAATTCAGTTCAATGGCAACTAATGTGACTATTTGCTGTCAAGCCCAACCTGCAAGCAAAGGGGTATTGAGTGACGAAGCAAGCCACAATGTGAGAAATGACCACAAGAGCTACAACATGAGCAGCAAGGGTAACCAGAACGTCTCCTTCAGCCATGACCAGCAGAGCTACAACATGAGCAAGGGTCAGCATAATGACTTATTTCCAAAAGTCCAGCAGAGTGTCACCCAGAATGACAGACTGGCCGATGACTCGACAGATGAGGGTTTGCTTGTGAATGTTTGATTTGTATGGCATGGAAGAGCTATGTTTTCTGTAACGCCTGTCTGATTAGAATTAAAATCCTTACCTTCACCACTTTGACTGTTTTTAAACATTCAAGTTGTACACTCTAGACAACCAGGTGCATCAATTTTAGAATATTGGAAGTAGAAAACTGTCAAGAGTGAAACTGTTTTGTTCAGTGGTACTAAAACTTTGCAGAGTACCGGCATGAACTACACAGGAGTAAGTGTTCATCAGTGGTGGGTAGAGTAGCCAAATATTGTACTCAACAGTACTGTTTGACTCAAAGTCGTAATCCAAATATTTAAGTATTGAATGAGAGAACCAAACTTGATACTTTTTTAAATGAGAGCATGAACAAAAATTAATGAGTCAACACACCCCTGCCACGTGACAATTTTTAATTGCCTAAAAACAAACATGCATTGGGTCCTACAGAAATATGATTTGCTTTACTCACTTGAATGACTTGATCAAGCTGCTTGGTGATTGTGTGTCTGCGTCACCATAGGGACAGTGCTAATGTTGCCGTATCCACTACCAAAACAATTGAAACATTTTCAAATTACTGCAAGGTCTTTTCGTACATTAGAAGTGGGCTGAAATATCAAAGTTTGGGCAGTCACAATTTAAAAGGTGTATGAAAAAGCTGTTGTTTTTTTTCCCCAAAAAAAGTCATTTTGATTGGCTTGTGAAGGTTATGTATGTGGTCATGTGAGCCTTGTCTGTTTGGTGAATTGGAGTCAAATGACTGTTCAAGTTTGATTGGCGCAATGGCCGCCCTATGCGGAAGTCAGATGGATTCTAAAAACAGACTCCCACACGCAAAGATAAAAGTAGCGAACGTCATGTCTGTCATTGTAACGGATGCTTCACATACTCAAAAGGTACAGTGCATTTCAAGTAGTCTGACAAGTACAGTTTATAAAAGTTGAGTAAATGTAGCGCGTTACTACCCACCTGTTTATCAATATTTTGTAACGCGTAGCAAACCCACAAACGAAGTACAGTTTAAACAGAACACAAAACAAAAATAAATCACATTAACTCCACCTGCAATGAATAATGCAAACCAAAATTCCCGTTCTATGTTCTGTAATTTTCTCGTGTATGGAGCATGCAAACACAACTTGAATTAAAAAGGACTATATTACTTGTAAAATATATAGCCATCCAGTCATTTTCCGTAACGCTTCTCCTCACTAGGGTCGTGGGTGTGCTGGATCCTATCCTAAAGCTCTTAAAGTAGCTGCCATTAAGCCTCTTCTAAGAAAATAGAACATTGGACGCTTTAATCTTAGCAAGCTATAGACCCATTTCAAATCTCCCTTTCATAGCCAAGATTGTTGAGTTATTTTTAATCAACTCAGCAATTTCTTGAACTCAGGTTTCCGAACACATCACAGTACAGAATCTGCTCTTAAAGTGCTAAATGATATGTTGAATACTGACTCGGGAAAGGTGTCATTCTGGTCTTGTTTGATCTCTTGATACGATGTTGGAGCTTTTGATACGATGGATCATCATATACTGCTGAACAGGTTGGAAACGTGGGTAGGACTCAATGGAAGTCCTTAAATGGTTCAGGTCCTACCTGGAGGAAAGGAGTTATTTTGTAACCATTGGAAGTGTTCAAACTCTTTGAATGGCAATGACCTATGGGGTCCCTCAAGGGCCAGTTCTTGAACCCCTCCTGTTGAGCCTGTCTATGCTACCCTTGCATCATATTCTTCAGAACTTTAATTTTGACTATCATAGCTATGCAGATGTTACAGTACATCAAGCTGTGTTTCTTGACTACGAATGAAACGGTGATAAGTTGCCAACAGAAGTGACGGAGTCCAGGTTAAAAACTTTTTTTTCTCATCCCTTTTGGAGCATTTCCAGTTTTCAATATTTCTTGCACTGTATGCTGTTTTAATTGTATTTTTTTACTCTTTGTTCTAAATGTTTATCAACTGTTTTTCTTTTCTTTGTTTACCATGATTAAAAAATGAAAAACATTCAGTTACCTTGGGCTAAACAGACAGAGCTAGACAACAATACTTTTCTGAAATCATCAGGAAGAACTCCAATAAGACTGACTGCTGTGGTTGAGAAGCCCACAATTCCCTCGCCCGAATCAGAGCTCCAGAACTCCTAACAGTAGACAAATGCAATGAATTTGCTTATTTTAGTGGAAAATAATACAATCATCAGGTAAAATATCAGCAAAATGATACTTTTTCAACTGGAATTCTAAATTTCGAGATAATAGTGTTAACTTTTTTTTGTCATGGAAAAAAAAACGCATCACCAACTGCCGATGTGCAGCACCTGGCGCCAAGATTTGAGCTTTTTGACTCCTTGCAGGTAAACCATGGATAAATCTAAGAAAAAAGAATTCTGAAGAAATTAAAATGTGAAATGCTACGTGCGACACAAACTATATTAAAAACAAACATCGCTCACACCTCAGCTTACAATTGTGTGTAAAAACTAAGGTGATGTTTCCAGCACTGACGCTGTACGCTGATGTTCAGAAGCAAAAATAACTACTTGGTCAAATAAATATGAGTTGGCTATTGTTTTGCAAGCATATATTTTATGGGCGGCACGGGTGGGAATGGTTGACACATCTGCCTCACAGTTCTGAGGACCGGGGTTCAAATCCTGGACCCACCTGTGTGGAGTTTGCATGTTCTCCCCGTGCCTGCGTGGGTTTTCTCCGGGCACTCCGGTTTCCTCCCACATCCCAAAAACATGCATTAATTGGAGACTCTAAATTGCCCGTAGGCATGAGTGCGAATGGTTGTTTGTTTCTATGTGCCCTGCGATTGGCTGGCAACCAGTTCAGGGTGTACCCAGCCTCCTGCCCGATGACACCTAGGATCGGCTCCAGCACGCCCGCGACCCTAGTGAGGAGAAGCGGCTCAGAAAATGGATGGATGGATGGATAAGGTAACTCAATGTGCTTTACATGATTAAAAACAAAGTGAAAAAACAGCTTATAAACATTTAAAACAGAGGGGGAAAAAATAAAATAAAAGTACAATTAAAACCGTGTATTGAAGGTGATTTATAGTTTTATGGCGTAACTGGTCTGGGGGGTAAACAAGGGTGTTTATTGCAGTATAGCATATAATGTAAATCAGATAAGGGTGTGGGAGTATGTTGCAAGAAGGCTCCCAGCAGGGTGCCGTCTGGAGCCAGCGGAAAATGGCCATCATTCTGCAGAGCAATGATGACGTCAGATGGGACCATGGACCAATCAGACGACAGCGATTCCATACTTCCTCTTTCAAACATTGTATAAGTTGGGGGCAAGAACAGATAGCTTTGTTCAGTCTGTGCTGTCTCTGCTGAGGCTAGGATAAGCGTAGCTGCTGACCCAGAGCTCTGTAAAATGTATAGACTCCTCTGTCAGGAATAAATTGGTTGACTATTAACACGTTGTTATAATTGTAGTTCTTCCACGAAAACCCATGGAACCTCGAGAGTAATAGGTGATTATAAAATTAAGGTTCCTTCAAATGGAAAAAGGAATGTAAGTTGTTTCACATAGCAGATGAGTTTCAGAAGTAAGAAAGAGAGGTTATTCTGAAAGGAAAAAAAGATGAAGGAAAAGTTGGACGCTGCAGGGTGGATAGAGAAAAGAGATTTGAATAGGAAAATAGAAGAGAATGAAAAATTGAGGAGGAAAATTCATGAGATTTTTCTGGTGTCCACTGCCATGGCAGCTGTTCGGCAGAAAACAAAAACAAAAAACAAAAAAAAGAGCGACAAATTCCCCCACTAAATCCAATTGCGGACCTTCCCGAAAGCGGCCCTTTATCCGGCTTTGCCGGTCAAGGGAGCTGCTCAAATGACAGACCAATTGTAGAGGGGAAATAAAACTCCCATCAATTCTGCACAAGCCCGCATTCAAAAAGGTGGGTTCATATCCCAAAAATTGTCTTTAAAATATTTTTTTTTTTTACAGAAACGGCTGCCCGGACTGGCTGCTGGTGGTGAAATTCGGATCCAGGGGCTGACAAAGTTGACGGACAGCATGAGCCTGGCGTGTGCTGACGTATGTTTGCGGTCACCCGTGACATCTTCCCGCCCTCGGAGCCGACGGTGACGAGGCACCCGGACTACAAACCTATCATGGATCGCAGTTCTCACTTTGAAAATTGCATAAGTATTTGGACTGATAAGACAAGGTCACATCCCTCCCATTTAGGAGGCAAATATTATTTATAGAATTGCTTGACACATTGCCAGCTGAAGTTAGGACTGAACTTATAAAAGACCCTGACCTCATGAAAGGGGGAGATAGCTACTTTAATGGTCATGTGTTTCAGCATTTGAAACTTTTTGTCGACAGACAACACAAATCATCAGACAAGGTAAAGGACATGCAGAAACAACTTTTGAAGTTACAATTGGCCCAGGCCCGTAAAGTGGCCATTGAAGAAAAAAAAATGGAAGCGGAAAAGCAGATGTGGATGGCGCAGGGGTCAACGAGGGGACGAGGCGGGAGTCGTGACAGGGGATTGATGCTTACTTCTGATTAGAGAAATGTTTTATCACTGCATGCAAAGCTTTCTCCCACAGGATGAGTCATGTCCTTGCAGGTGCAAGGACAAACTTAGAACGAGGAGTTTCCTGTGTCTTGATAAGTATATAATTCTTTTACTGTCTCAACCACAACAAAGAGTGTTATGTGCTGATCACATGAGTTGCAACAGGCATGTATGCCCCCACCTTTTTGACATTGTAACTCATATGTAACAAGAGAACTGCCCTAAGTAATAAAAAGAGAGGGTCCGGCAGAGTGAACTTAGAAAGGGTTGGAGATTGTAACCAAGTGCACTCTCGTCCGTTTCTCCTTGCAAGTCTGAAAACTGAACTGCCTCTGTCTTGTTTATACAAATGTTTTAGGTGTCTTGAACCTGACAGGGATACACCAATGGGGACAGGGGAAGAACTCGCCGACCTCCACCGGACCAAGCATGCTTCAATTGTGGTCAGTATGGACACTGGTAGCGTCAATGTAATGCTCCCCCACTGATGCAACAGAGACCTCCAGTGGGACCTGGAGAGGCCCCACCTCAAAGAGGAGGCAACAGAGCTCCACGCGACGGAGGTGGACGCAGCCCGGCACCCTGGCAACAGCCATCTAGCCAGTACTACTGCAATGAGTACTGGTCCGAAATGTGAGTGTGAAAATAAAAAAATGTTTTGTGTTCAAACTGTACTTCATGTTTGTGGGTTTGATATGTTTTACAAATAAAATCTGACCTTGTTGATGAACAGAGGTGGGTAGTAACGCGGTACATTTGCTCAACATTTTTGATAAACTGTCAGACTACTTTAAATGCACTGTACCTTTTACTTGAGTATTTATGCGAAACATCATCAATGCTTTTACTCCATTACAATGATCAACATGCCGGTTGCTACTTTTATCCATTCGTCCGTGTGTGTCTATTTTTAGACTCCATCTTTGACTTCCGCATTGGGCGGCAATTGCGCCAATTAAACTTGAATTTGACTCCAATTCACCAATCAGACAAGGCTGTCACATGACCACATACATAACCTTTACGAGCCAATCAAAATGAGTAGTTTTGGGAAAGGAAAAAGGAGGGAAAAAAATGGCAAAAAAACCCCCAGCTTTTTCATGTACCTCTTAAATTGAGACTGCCCAAACTTGAATATTTCAGCCAACTTCTGTGTGAAAACACCTTGCAGTAATTTGCAAAGGTTTCTATTGTTTTGGTAGTGGATATGGCAACATTAGCACTGTCCCTATGGTGACGCAGACACACAATCCTCAAGTTCGGACGGCAAACAGCTTCTTCATTAAGTTATTCAAGTGAATAAAGCAAATCATATTTCTGTAGGGCCCAATACATGAGTTGCTGGATTTTGGGGACTTAAAAATTGTCATGTGACAGTCATGTGTTGACTCCCATATATTTATGTTCATGCTGTGATTTCACAAAAAAGAAAAAAAAAAAAAAAAAACAAAGTTAAGTGTTCTCATTTAATACTTAAATATTTGGATGACCACTTTTTGAGTACAATATTTGGCTCCTATACCCACCGCTGATGAACACTTATCCCTACTGTTGAGTTCATGCCGGTACTTTGTGCTAAGTTTTAGGACCACTGAACAAAAAGTTTTATGCTTCACTGAAGGTTTTCTACTACCAGTATTCTAAAATTGATGCACCTGGTTGTCTGGTGTGCACAATTTTAATGTTTTAAAAAACAGTCGAAATGGTGAAGGTAATGATTTTAATTATAATAAGAGTTACAGAAAACTGAGCTCTTCCATGCCATACAAATCAAACATTCACAAACAAGCTGTCGCGTTAGTCATAGTCCAGTCTGTCATTCTGGGTAACACTCTGCTGGACTTTTTGAAATAAGTCATTATGCTGCCCCTTGCTCATGTTGTAGCTCTGCTGGTCATGGCTGAAGGAGACGTTCTGGTGGCCCTTGCTGCTCATGTTGGAGCTCTTCTGGTCATTTCTCACATTGTGGCTTGCTTCGTCACTCAATACCCCTTTGCTTGCAGGTTGGACTTGACAACAAATTGTCATATTAGTTGCCATTGAACTAAATTATAAAAAAGGGGACTAGAATAGTTATAACAGACCACTGTGCCATCTTTGTTAAATCTATGCATACTGTACAATTACCTGTGTAACCAGCCACCTGTTCATGTTAGACAAAAAACAGCTGTGTCATGTACTGTCAGCATTACAGCCCACAAGAACTTCAAACCAGTGCAATTTTACACAGAAACAGTTCATTTAAGAACCATTGTGACTAATTTTTTTTCTTACTGCATTGTTGGGCAATAAAGATTTGACATTCATACACTATCAGGTCATTCTAAAGCAGTGGTTCTTGAACTTTACCAAGTACAAACTCAAAAACTGCTCTAACACAAGCATGACCAACAACAGTAGCATAGTGGTCCAAAGACAAGGCAGAACTAACAATATTGCATACTACTAAAATACACTATTTGAACACAACCCAAAGAAGGGGAAAAAACAGTGTATGAAAGTTTAACTTCATCTTTGAAAACCTGCAGTTCAAAAAGATTCATTGTAACTATTGCGCTTAAGGTACATGAAAGTCAATTGGACTTAAAATGTACCATCCTGAATTTTAAAAATAATTTAAGTTACCAACAATGTAGTTTTGAAGTTTTAACTCACTTATTAGGTCCAAATTTCACACTAAATACATGTATACATTGGGACAAGAATTAATTCCATCGATTTAAGTAAAGTGTGGGTTGCCTCAATAGAATTTTAATAAACCTGGAGCTAGAAAACATGTCACCCCAATTTTCTCACCTGGAGTATGTTGCTTCAACACATTATCCAAAGAGTCAAGAAGTTCAGCAACCCTCTTAAGTAAAACATCACGAGACACATCTGGCGCAAATAAAAACAACGTGTTAACATCAGATTTAAATTCATCAATGTTCTCACCTGGCATACCTTTTTTAAGCGCAGCATTGGACACCGCTTGTTTAGCTCCACCTGGAAAACAAAGGCCTGCAGACACACAAACACATCTCAATATTTCAAGACAAATATTGTCATTGTAACACAAATTCAGTTCCAGAAAAAGTGTAAATATCTTAATAATAATATCATAATAATAATACAAATAAAAACATTTAAAAAAAACACTTTTGTCCATGAAGACAGCAGGGACCAGCACAACAAAGATCCATACAGCAGCCATTGTTTCAGTGACAGTTGTGCGGAAGACTGACCAGGCGAACTTTAATAGGTGACCACAGCTGGTGCTAATTGGCACCAGGTGCACCTCCGGTGGCAGTATCAAGGACGACTGCTTAGCACATCTGGTTAGCACATCAACATCACAGTTCTGAGGACCGGGGTTGAAATCCCGGCCCCTCCGGACACTCCGTTTTCCTCCCACATCCCAGACATGCAGGATATGTTAATTGACTACTCTGAATGGCCTGTAGGTGTGAATGCGAGTGCAAATGGTTGTGTGTTTGTATGTGCCCTTGCGATTGGCTGCTGAGCAGTTCAGGGTGTACCCTGCCTTGTTTCATACTTGGTTTTTGTATTTCCTGAAATGTTAAAGGCGGGGCCGGGGATTGAACCCCGGTCCTCAGAACTGTGATGCTGATGCTCTAACCAGTCGTCCACCGTGCCGCCAGTTCTATTTTCCTTATTAAAAAACATATTACACATTTTGTGTGCGTGTTTTTTAGAAGTTGAAAAAAGTAATGACCCTATTTTGACAAAGTAAAGAGTATAACATTTTCAAATTAGGAAGTAAAAGTAAAAAGATAGCGGCACGGTGGTCCGACTGGTTAGAGCGTAGGCCTCGCAGTTCAGGCGAGGCCTACGCCCTCTCGTCCACCGGGGTGAACCCCAACGTACAGGCGCCGAACCGGGGGGCAATAAGTATAACCACACTTGCTCGGCGCCTCTCACCGCGGGCAACTCCAGAGTGGAAGAGAGTTCAACCCCTCTCGAGAGGACTGGTACCAGAGCCCAAGCCGTGCGTGGAGGCGAGTCCGACTCTATCTCGTCTGAACTTCTCGACCTCACACACCAGCTCGGGTTCAATCCCTGCCAGAGAGGTGACATTCCACGTCCCTAGAGCCAGTTTCTGTAGCCGGGGATCGGATCGCCAAGGTCCCCGCCTTCGGCCACCGCCCAGCTCGCACTGCACCCAACCCTATGGCCCCTCCCACAGGTGGTGAGCCCATGGGAAGGGGGACCCACGTTACCCTTTCGGGCTGTGCTCGGCCTGGCCCCATGGGTGCAGGCCTGGCCACCAGGCGCTCGCCTTCGAGCCCCACCTCCTGGCCTGGCTCCAGAGGGGGGCCCCGGTGACCCGCGTCTGGGCAAGGGAAACCTGTGTCAATTTTTTGTCGCCATCACAAGGGGTCTTTGAGCCGTGGTTTATCTGGTCCCTCACCTCGGACCTGTTTTCCATGGGTGACCCTGCCAGGGGCATAAAGCCCCAGACAATATAGCTCCTAGGAACATTGGGACTCACAAACCCCTCCACCACGACAAGGTGACTGCTCGAGGAGGGGTCAAAGCAATCCTCCTTTCTTTATTGCGAAAAACAATTATCTCAGTTTTGTTATGGTTTAATCGAAGAAATTTTTGGCTCATCCAGTTATTTATCTGTTTTAGACAGTGACAAAACCTCAATTGAACTGTTGTCATCTGGAGACACTGCTAGATATAACTGTGTGTCATCTGGATAGCCATGATCGTCAAAATTAGAGTTCTGACATCTCTGTCGGGCCAATTATACCTGACTCGTGCACTCACTGTAGAGGTCTGGCCACTCTGCACTATTGCATAGGTTGTTGACCAATAATGGCCACTCATGTGCTTGAGAAGTATCTGCACCATTGGCACAATTGACATTGTCCCAGATTATCGCACTACTAGTCACTTTAAACTGCATACATTTCTTCAAGTTTCTGTGCCATTTGCACAATGTTCACTGCACCAGACTATTGTTCTATTAGTCATTTCAAAATGCTCTAATTGCTAGAGGACTGGGCATCATTTTGCACAATTGTCAAAAAAAATAAAAATTTAACCGGCTTTACCACATTACTCGTAACCTTTTATTGCTCAGTGACAGTGTTTTTACAATTTTATATCTCAAAAGTATTCTCTTTCAATTGACTGCCTGTTGTCGTACGAGAGCGGCTCCAACTACCGGCGACAAATTCCTTGTATGTTTTTGACATACTTTGCAAATAAAGATGATTCTGATTCTATATGACTTAAAAACGTACAATATTATAGTGCTATTTTCCTTATTAAAAAACATATTACGAATTTTTTGTGTGTGTTTTTAGTGTAGGTTGGAATGGATTCATGGTATTTCCATTAACTCCAGTGGGGAAAACAATTATTTCAGATACGAGTTGTACCTCAAGTCACCACTGCAAAAGTTAAAATGTACAGACTTTGTACTTGAGTACTATTGGATTGTTCTAGTTCTTATCATGTAGCTCTGTTCCATTATCTAACAATTAAGTTCCGTTTCCAAAACACTGGGGTGTTACATGATTCAATCCATGAAGTTATGTAGGAGTTTAGATTATTGAGGAATGAAGGTTTTAACATGACTCCCCCATTTTTGATAACACCGAATGCCAGAAAAACCTTCTGCTGAACAGTCATAACGAAACCTTCTGACGTGTATAAAAGGAGTTTGGTCAAATAAACGAGGTATGTCATTCAGTGAACCTACACTCTGGTGTACAGTTGATTGAATGAACCCTGAGACTCAGCAGTGTCTTATTTTTTCCTCTCTTTTTGGACAAAGAAAGGACGATTGAAGGTTCCATGATCTATTGAACATTGACATTTTATTACATCCTTAACAGTACAAAATTAACAACAACAACAAAAAAACGTGGTTATCTTAACCTCTCATTTTTTTTATGTTGCCGATTGTCATCCATAGAAGTTGAAAAAAAGTTAAGTACAAAATAAAAAAATTAAAAAAAACTGCGGTTGACTTGACCTCTCTTTGCGTTTTATATTTCCCATTGTCATGCATAGTTGGAAAAAAAAGAAGGTAAAACCCACGCAGGCACGGGGAGAACATGCAAACTTCCACACAGGCGGGGCCGGGATTTCAACTCCGGTCCTCAGAACTGTGAGGATGATGTGCTAACCAGTCGTTCATGGTTCCGCCACTGGTAGTCCAACTGCTAATTGGAGCCAATTGGAGGCAATTGGAGCCAATTAGCACCAGCTGTGGTTGCTTGTCACCTGCTATAAAAGCTCGCCTGGTCAATATTCTGCACAACTGTCACTGAAACAATGGTTGCTGTATGGGTCCTTGCTGTGCTGGTCCTTGCTGTCGTCACAGACAAAGGTAACTTTAAAAAAAATAATTCTTTATTAAAGATTAAAAAAAACACTTTCTGGAACTGAATTTGTGTTAAAATGACAATGTTTGTATTGAAATACTGAGATGAGTTTGTTTGTCTGCAGGCCTTTGTTTTCCAGATGGCGCAAAACAAGCGGTGTCCAATGCTGTACTTAGAAAAGGTGTGCCAGGTGAGAATATTGATGAATAAATGTTTGTGATGTGAACACTTTGTTTTTATTTGCTACAGATGTGTCTCCTGAGGATGTTTCACTTGAGAGAGTTACTGAACTTCTTGACTCTTTGGATAATGTGTTGAAGGTACATACTCCAGGTGAGAAAATTGGGGTGACGTGTTTACTAACATTTTACTGAGCAAAGCCATGCTTTAATTTAAGTACAGATGGAATTAATTATTGTCTCAATGTATACACATTTTACATCTGCCTTGTCTTTGGACTACTATGCTACTATTGTTGGTCATGCTTGTGTTAGAGCAGGGTTTTTTTTCCCCCCCTTATGAGTTTGTACTCTGTAAAGTTCAAGAACCACTGCTTTAGAATGACCTGAATCAATGTATGACTGTCAAATCTTTATTGCCCAACAATGCAGTATTGAAAACTCAGTCACAATTGTTCTTAAATGAACAGTTTCTGCTTAAAACCGCACTGGTTTGACGTTCTTGTGGGCTATAATGTTGACATTCATAGGTGATAGTACAAGACAAAGCTGTTTTTTGTCTAATGTGAACAGGTGGCTGGTTACACGAGTAACTGTACAATCTGTGTATCAATGGCATAGATTTAACAAAGATGGCACAGTGGTCTGTTATAACTATTCTAGTCCCCCTTTTTATAATTCATTTCAAGGGTGACTAATATGACTATTTGTTGTCAAGCCCAACCTGCAAGCAAAGAGGTATTGAGAGATGAAGGAAGCCACAATGTGAAAAACGACCAGAAGAGCTACAACATGAGCAAGGGTCAGCATAATGACTTATTTCAAAAAGTCCAGCGGAGTGTCACAGAAAATGACAGACTGGACGATGACTCGACAGATGATGAATCCATCATCTGTCGAGTCATAAATTAAATGTGATGTGAACACTTTGTTTTTATTTGCTCCTGATGTTTTGCTTAAGAGGGTTGCTGAACTTCTTGACTCTTTGGATAATGTGTTGAAGCTACATACTCCAGGTGAGAAAATTGGAGTGACATGTTTTTTAGCTCCAGATTTACTAACATTTTATTGAGCCAAGCCACACTTTACTTAAATAGATGGAATTAATTCTTGTCCCAATTTATACACATGTATTTGGTGTGAAATTTGGACCTAATCTTCTTCTTTTCCTTTCGGCTTGTCCCGTTAGGGGTCGCCACAGCGCGTCATCCTTTTCCATGTAAGCCTATCTCCTGCATCCTCCTCTCGAACACCAACTGCCATCATGTCTTCCCTCACGACATCATCAACCTTCTCTTTGGTCTTCCTCAAGCTCTCTTGCCTGGCGGCTCCATCCTCATCATCCTTCGACCAATATACTCACTATTTCTCCTCTGGATGTGTCTGAATCATCAAAGTCCGCTCTAACTTTGTCTCCAAAACATCGAACCTTGGCTGTCCCTCTGATGCGCTCATTTCTAATTGTATCCAACCTGGTCACTCCAAGAACAAACCTCAACATCTTCATTTCCACCAGCTCTGCTTCCTGTTGTCTCGTCACTGTCTCTAATCCATACATCATGGCTGGCCTCACTACAGTTTTATAAACTTTGCCCTTCATCCTAGCAGAGACTCTTCTGACACCTTCCTCCACCCGTTGCAACCTGGTTTGACCCATTTCTTCACTTCCTGACCACACTCACCATTGCTCTGGACGGTTGAACCCTAGTATTTAAAGTCCTCCACCCTTGCTATCGCTTCTCCCTGTAGCCCCATTCTTCCCTCACCAGCCCTCTCATTCATGCACACACATTCTGTTTTACTTCGGCTAATCTTCATTCCTCTTCTTTCCAGTGCATGCCTCCTGTTTTCACTGCAGATCACAATGTCATCTGCAAACATCTGTCAGCCTATCCATCACCACTGCAAAAACGAAGGGGCTCAGGGCTGATCCCTGATGCAGTCCCACGGCCACCTTAAATTCTTCTGTCACACCTCACCGCTGTTCTGCTGCCCTCGTACATGTCCTGTATTATTCTAACATACTTCTCTGCCACTCCAGACTTCCGCATGCAGTTCCTCTCTGGGTACTCTGTCATAGGCTTTCTCTAGATCTACAAAGACACAATGTAGCTCCTTCTGGAAATTTGGACCTAATAAGTGAGTTAAAACTTAAAAACTACATTGTTGGTGACTTAAATAATTTTTACAATTCAGGATGGTACATTTTAAGTCCAGTTGACTTTCATGTACCTTTAGCGCAATAGTTACAATTAATATTTTTGAACTGCAGGTTTTCAAAGATGAAGTTAAAATTTCATACATGGTTTTCCCCCTTCTTTGGGTTGTGTTCAAATAGTGTATTTTAGTAGTATGCAATATTGTTAGTCCTGCCTTGTCTTTGGACCACTATGCTACTGTGTTTGGTCATGCTTGTTAGAGCAGTTTTTGAGTTTGTACTTACTAAATTTCAAGAACCACTGCTTTAGAATGACCTGATAGTGTATGAATGTCAAATCTTTATTGCCCAACAATGCAGTAAGACAAATTCAGTCACAATGGTTCTTAAATGAACTGTTTCTGTGTAAAACAGCACTGGTTTGAAGTGCTTGTGGGCTGTAATGTTGACATTCATAGGCTGACTGTCCATGACAAAGCTGTTTTTGTCTAACCTGAACAGGTGGCTGCTTACACAGGTAATTGTACAGTATGCATAGATTTAACAAAGACGACACAGTGGTCTGTTATAACTATTCTAGTCCCCCTTTTTATGATTAAGTTCAATGCCAACTAATGTGACTATTTGTTGCAAGCCCAACCTGTAAGCAAAGGGGTATTGAGTGACGAAGCAAGCCACAATGTGAGAAACTACCAAAAGAGCTACATGAGCAGCACGGGCCACCAGAACGTCTCCTTCAGCCATGACCAGCAGAGCTACAACATGAGCAAGGGTCAGCACAATGACTTATTTCCAAATGTCCAGCACAGTGTCACCCAGAATGACAGACTGGACGATGACTGACTAACGTGACAGATGAGGGGTTGCTTGTGAATGTTTGATTTGTATGGCATGGAAGGTTTCTGTAACACCTGTCTGATTATAATTAAAATCCTTACCTTCACTACTGCGACTGTTTTTGAAACCATTCAAGTTGTGCACACTCGACAACCAGGTGCATCAATTTCAGAATACTGGTAGTAGAAAACTTTCAGTGAAGAGTGAAAATTTTTGTTCAGTGGTCCTAAAACTTTGCACAAAGTGCCATGAACTCCACAGTAGGGGTAAGTGTTCATCAGGGGTGGGTAGAGTAGCCAAACATTGAACGCAACAGTAATGTTTGACTCAAAGTAGTAATCCAAATATGTAACTATTAAATAAGAAAACTAAACTTTATTTTGTTTTTTTTAAATCAGAGCATGAACAGATATGGGAGTCAACACACCCCTGCAACATGACAATTTTTAAGTGCCCAAAACCAACAACACATGCATTGGACCCTACAGAGATGATTTGCTTATACACTTGAATGACTTAATGAAGCTGTTTGCTGTCCGAACTTGGTGATTGTGTGTCTGTGTCACCATAGTGCTAGTTCTAATGTTGCTATATCCACTACCAAAACGATATCAACATTTGCAACTTACCGCAAGGTGTTTTCCCACAGAAGTGGGCTGAAATATCCAAGTTTGGGCAGTCACAATATAAGAGGTGCATGAAGAAGCTGCTTTTTTTTTTTTTTTTTTCTCTCCCCCCGCCCCCTTCCCTAAAACGAATAATTTTGATTGGCTCGTGAAGGTTACGTATGTGGTCATGTGACAGCCTTGTGTCTGATTGGTGAATTGGGGTCAAATGACTTCACATTTGATTGCCACAATGGCTGCCCTATGCGGAAGTCAAAGATGGAATCTAAAAATAGGCACCCACGCGCATGAATGGATAAAAGTAGCGAACGGTCTGTCGATCATTAACAGAGTAAAAGCATTGATGCTGCTTCACAGAAATACTCAAAAGGTACACTTCATTTAAAGTAGTCTGACAAGTACAGTTTATAAAAAAATGTTGAGTAAATGTAGCGCGTTACTACCCACCTCTGTTCATCATGAACGTCAGGTTTTATTACTAAAGCGTATCAAACCCACAAACATGAAGTACAGTTTAAACAGACCACAGAACAAAAATAATACACATTACCTCCACCTGGCGGCACGGTGGACGACTGGTTAGAGCGTCAGCCTCCCAGTTCTGAGGTGCGGGGTTCAATCCCCAACCCTACCTGTGTGGAGTTTGCATGTTCTCCTCGTGCTTGCGTGGGTTTTCTCCGGGCACTCCGGTTTCCTCCCACATCCTAAAAACATGCATGCATTGGAGACTCTAAATTGCCCGTAGGTGTGAATGTGAGTGCGAATGGTTGTTTGTTTGTATGTGCTCTGCGATTGGCTGGCAACCGGTTCAGGGTGTACCCCGCCTCCTGCCCGATGATAGCTGGGATAGGCTCCAGCACGCCCGCGACCCTAGTGAGGAGAAGCGGCTCAGAAAATGGATGGATTAACTCCACCTGCAATCAATAATGCAAACCAAAATTCCCGTTCTGTGTTCTGTAATTTTCTCATGTATGGAGCATGCACACACATGCAAACACACAACTTGAATTAAAAAGGACTATTTCACTTATTGTAAAATATATAGCCATCCATCCATTTTCCGTACGCTTCTCCTCACTCGGGTCGTGGGCATATTGGAGCCTGTCCTAAAGCTTTTCAAGTAGCTGCCATTAAGCCTCTTCTAAGAAAATAGAACATTGGACGCTTTAATGTTAGCAAGCTATAGACCCATCTCAAATCTCCCTTTCATAGCCAAGATTGTTGAGAGAGTTATTTTTAATCAACTCAGCAATTTCTTGAACTTAAATTGACTTTTTGACAAATATCAATCAGGTTTCTGAACTCATCACAGTACAGAATCTGCTCTTATCAAAGTGCTAAACGATATAAGGTTGAATACCGACTCGGGAAAGGTGTCAATTCTGGTCTTGTTGGATCTCAGTGCGGCTTGTGATACGGTGTATCATAATATACTGCTAAACAGGTTGGAAACGTGGGTAGGACTTAATGGAAGTGATTAAATGATTCAGGTCCTAGCTGGAAAAGGAGTTATTTTGTAACCATTGGAAGTGTTCAATGTCATCGAATGGCAAAGACCTATGGGGTCCCTCAAGGGTCAGTTCTTGAACCCCTCCTGTTGAGCCTGTATATGCTACCCGTGGGTCAAATTCTTCAGAACTTTAATTTTCTATCATAGCTATGCAGATGACACAGTTACAGTACATCAAGCAGTGTTTCTTGATGACTACGAATGAAACGGTGATAAATAAGTTGCCAACAGAAGTGACGGAGTCCAGGTTAAAAACCTTTTTTTCTCATCCCTTTTAGAGCATTTCCACTTTTCAATATTTCTTGCACTGTATGCTGTTTTAATTGTATTTTTTTACTCTTTGTTCTAAATGTTTATCAACTGTTTTTTCTTTTCTTTGTTTTTCATTTTTTAATCATGGTAAACACATTGTTACCTTGGGCTAAACAGACAGAGCTAGACAACAATACTTTTCTGAAATGATCAGGAAGAACTCCAATAAGACTGTTTGCTGTGGTTGAGAAGCCCACAATTCCCTCGCCCGAATCAGAGAGCTCCAGAACTCATAACAGTAGACAAATGCAATGAATTTGCTTATTTTAGTGGAAAATAATACAATCATCAGGTAAAACATAAGCACAAATCAGCAAAATGATAAAATGATACTTTTTCAACTGTAATTCTAAATTTCGAGATTATAGTGTTAACTTTTTGTTTGTCATGGAAAAAAACGCATCACCAACTGCCGATGTGCAGCACCTGGCGCCAAGATTTGAGCTTTTCGACTCCTAGCAGGTAAACCATGGATAAATCCAAGAAAAAAAAAATTCTTAAGAAATTAAAATGTGGAATGCTACGTGTGACACAAACTATATTAAAAACAAACATCGCTCAGACTTCAGCTTACAATTGTGTGTAAAAGCTAAGGTGATGTTTACAGCACTGACGCTGTACGCTGACGTTCAGAATCATCTTTATTTGCCAAGTATGTCCAAAAACAGACAAGGAATTTGTCTCCGGTAGTTGGAGCCGCTCTAGTACGACAACAGACAGTCAATTTACAGAACACTTTGGAGACAGAAAGACACTGACAAAAAAAACAGTCACTGAGAACTAAAGGGTTGCTTGTTATCGGGTAATGCCAGTACATTTTTTTTTTTTTTTTTTTTGACAATTGTGCAAAAAGATGCAGAGTCCTCTAGCACTTAGAGCAGTTCAAATGACTAATATTGCAATAGTCCGGTGCAATGACCATTGTGCAAAGGGCGCTGAAATTTCAAGGAGTGTATGCGGTTTAAAGTGACGAGTAGTGCGATCATCTGGGACAATGTTGGATGTGAAAATGTTGCCGATACTCCTCAGTGTGCAAATGGAGCAGATGCTACTCCTGCATGAGTGGCCAGTATATGCAAATAATGCAGCATGGCGAGACAACTACAGTGAGTGCACGAGTAATACATAATTGGCCCCACAGAAATGTGACAACGAACTCAAGTCAAAAAATTGCCAGCATGTTGTAATGGAATTGTAGGTCAGGTGTTTAAGAAGTTGATCGCAAGAGGGAAGAAGCTGTTGGAATGTCTACTAGTTCTAGTTTGCATTGATCGGTAGCGCCTAACTGAGGGAAGGAGCTGGAAGAGCTGGTGACCGGGGTGCGGAGGGTCCGAGAGGATTTTGCACGCCCTTGTCTTAGTTCTGGCAGCGGCAAGTCCTCAATGGTGGGTAGGGGGGTACCGTCAATCCTTTCAGCAGTTTTGATTGTCCGTTGCAGTCGGAGTTTGTCCTTTTTTGTAGCAGCACCAAACCAGACTGTGATGGAAGAACACAGGACTGATTCAATGACCGCTGTGTAGAAATGTCTCAGCAGCTCCGGTGGCAGGCCGTGCGTTCTCAGAAGCCGCAGGAAGTACATCCTCTGCTGGGCCTTTTTGAGGACGGAGTTGATGTTGGTCACCCACTTCAGGTCCTGAGAGACTGTAATTCCCAGGAACTTGAAGGTCTCGACGGTTGACACAAGGCAGCTGGACAACATGAGGGGCAGCTGTGGCGAAGGATGCCTCCTGACGTTCACGATCATCTCTACAGTCTTGCGCGTGTTCAGCTCCAGGTTGTGTCGGCCGCACCACAGCTCCAGCCGCTCCGCTTCCTGTCGATATGCAGACTCGTCACCGTCCTTGATGAGGCCGATGACAGTGGTGTCATCTGCAAACTTCAGGAGTTTGACAGTCGGGTGCGCTGAGGTGCAGTCGTTCGTGTTGAGAGAGAAGAGCAGCGGAGAGAGGACATAACCTTGGGGCGCCCCAGTGCTGATGCTGCGTGTGGATGAGGTGGCCTCCCCCAGCCTGACCTGCTGTGTCCTGCCCGTCAGAAAGCTGTAAATCCACTGGCAGATGGCAGGTGAGACACTGAGCTGGAGAAGCTTGGTTGAAAGGAGTTCAGGGACGATGGTGTTGAACGCTGAGCTGAAGTCCACGAACAGGATCCTCGCGGAGGTCCCTGCACTGTCGAGGTGTTCTAGGATGAAGTGCAGTCCCATGTTGACTGCATCATCCGCAGACCTGTTCGCTTGGTAGGCAAACTGCAGGGGGTCCAGCAGGGGACCTGTGACACTCTTGAGGTGGTCCAGCACGAGACGTTCAAAGGACTTCATGACCACAGATGTCAAAGCGACAGGCCTGTAGTCATTCAGACCAGAGATTGCAGGTTTCTTGGGGACTGGAATGATGGTGGAGCGTTTGAAACAGAAGAGTCTTTGCTAGGATGAAGGGCAAAGTTTATAAAACTGGTGAGGCCAGCCATGATGTACGGATTAGAGACAGTGGCACTGAAGAGACAACAAGAAGCAGAGCTGGAGGTGGCGGAAATGAAGATGTTGAGGTTCGCTCTCGGAGTGACCAGGTTGGATAAAATGAGCTCATCAGAGGGACTGCCAAGATTCGATGTTTTGGAGACAAAGTTAGAGGGAGCAGACTTCGATGGTTTGGACACATCCAGAGGAGTGATAGTGAGTATATTGGTAGAAGGATGATGACGATGGAGCTGCCAGGCAAGAGAGCTAAAGGAAGACCAAAGAGAAGGTTGATGGATGTCGTGAGAGAAGACATGAGGGCAGTTGGTGTTCGAGAGGAGGATGCAGGAGATAGGCTTACATGGAAAAGGATGACGCGCTGTGGCGACCCCGAAAGGGACAAGCCGAAAGGAAAAGAAGAAGTCACTTTAAACTGCGTACATTTCTTGAAGTTTCTGTGCCATTTGCACAATGTTCACTGCACCAGACTATTGTTCTATTAGTCATTTCAAAATGCTCTAATTGCGAGAGGACTGGGCATCATCTTGCACAATTGTCAAAAAAAATAAAAATAAAAATTTAACCAGCATTACCACATTACTGGTAACCTTTTATTGCTCAGTGACTGTGTTTTTATCTTTTTATGTCTCAAAAGTATTCTCTGTCAATTTACTGCCTGCTGTCGTACGAGAGCGGCTCCAACTACCGGAGACAAATTCCTTGTGTGTTTTTGACATACTTTACAAATAAAGATAATTCTGATTCTATATGACATAAAAATGTACAATATTATAGAGTGCTATTTTCCTCATTAAAAAACACCTTACACATTTTTTGTGTGTGTTTTTAGTGTAGGTTGGAATGGATTCATGGTATTTCCATTCACTCCAGTGGGGAAAAAAATATTTCCGATACGAGTCTTTTGTATTACGAGCATGGTCATCGAACGAACTCAAGTTGTACCTTAAGTCACCACTGCAAAAGTAAAAATGTACACACTTTGTACTTGAGTACAAAATTAACACACAAATAAAACTGTGGTTATCTTAACCTCTCATTTTTTTATGTTACCCAATGTCATCTATAGAAGTTGAAATAAGTTAAGTTTAGGTACAAACTAAAAAAAAAAAAAAAACTGCAGTGAACTTGACCTGTCTTTGCTTTTTATATTTCCCATTGTCATCCATAGAAGTTGAAAAAAGTCATAACCCTAAACCCGAGAGTATAACATTTTCAAATTCGGAAGTAAAAGTAAAAAGTCAGAAAAAAAACCTCTCAAGAACATTTACTTACGGTGGCCTGGAAGTGCAAAACAAAATAACAAATTGTGAAAAACTTTAACATTTCAGAAAACACCAAAACAAAACAAGGCAGGGTACACCCTGAATTGGTCGCCAGCCAATTGCAGGGAACAGACAAATAAACAATCATTCGCACTCACATTCACACCTTCGGGCAATTTAAAGTCTTCAATTAACCTATCATGCATGTTTTTTGGGATGTGGGAGGAAACCGGAGTG
Source organism: Phycodurus eques (assembly GCF_024500275.1). Lineage (NCBI taxonomy): Eukaryota > Metazoa > Chordata > Actinopteri > Syngnathiformes > Syngnathidae > Phycodurus > Phycodurus eques. The sequence continues at coordinate 13,680,266 of NC_084543.1, read as the reverse complement.
CCCGGAGAAAACCCACGCAGGTACGGGGAAAACATGCAAGCTACACACAGGCGGGGCCGGGATTTCAACCCCGGTGCTCAGAACTGTGAGGTTGATGTGCTAACCAGATGTGTGAACCAGTCGTTCATGGTGCCGCCACTGGTAGTCCAACTGGTGCTAATTGGAGCCAATTGGAACCAATTAGCACCAGCTGTGGTTGCTTGTCACCTGCTATAAAAGCTCACCTGGTCACTCTTCTGCACAACTGTCACTGAAACAATGGCTGATGTATTGGTCTTTGTTTTGCTGGTCCTTGCTGTCTTCACAGACAAAGGTGATTTTTTTTTTTTTTTTTTTAATTAATTAATTTATTTATTTATTTATTTATTTTTTAATATATTTAAAATATGTAAATATTAAAGCTAAAAAACATTTTCTGGAACTGAATTTGTGTTGAAATGACAATATTTGTCTTGAAATACTGAGATGAGTTTGCGTGTCTGCAGGCCTTTGTTTTCCAGGTGGAGCAAAACAAGCGCTGTCCAATGCTGTGCTTAAAAATGGTGTGCCAGGTGAGAATATTGATGAATTAAATGTTTGTGATGTTAACACTTTGTTTGTATGTGCTACAGATTTGTCTCCTGATGATGTTTCACTTGAGAGAGTTGCTGAACTTCTTGACTCTTTGGATAATGTGTTAACGCTACATACTCCAGGTGAGAAAATTGGGGGGGACATGTTTACTAACATTTTACTGAGCAAAGCCACGCTTTACTTTAAGTACTGATGGAATTAATTTTTACTACTATGCTACTGTTGTTGGTCATGATTGTGTTGGAGCAGGTTTCTCACCCCCCCTCTCTCCTTTTGAGTTTGTACTTGGTAAGGTTCAAGAACCACTGCTTTAGAATGACCTGAATCAGTATATGAATGTCAAATCTGTATTGCCTAACAATGCAGTGTGGCAAATTCAGTCACAATGGTTCTTAAATGAACTGTTTCTGCTTAAAACTGCACTGCTTTGAAGTTCTTGTGGGCTGTAATGTTGACAATCATAGGCTGACCGTACATGACAAAGCTGTTTTTTGTCTAACGTGAACAGGTGGCTGGTTACACTGGTAATTGTACAGTCTGTGTATCAATGGCATAGATTTAACAAAGATGGCACAGTTGTCTGTTATAAATATTCTCGTCCCCCTTTTTATAATTCAGTTCAATGGCAACTAATGTGACTATTTGTTGTCAAGCCCAACCTGTAAGCAAAGGGGTATTGAGAGACGAAGCAAGCCACAATGTGAGAAACGACCAGAAGAGCTACAACCTGAGCAGCAAGGGTAACCAGAACGTCTCCTTCAGCCATGACCAGCAGAGCTCCAACATGAGCAAGGGGCAGCATAATGACTTATTTAAAAAAGTCCAGCAGAATGACAGACTGGACGATGACTCGACAGATGAGGGGTTGCTTGTGAATGTTTGATTTGTATGGCATGGGAGAGCTATGTTTTCTGTAACGCCTGTCTGATTAGAATTAAAATCCTAACCTTCACCACTTTGACTGTTTTTGAAATCATTCAAGTTGTGCACACTACACAACCGGGTGCATCAATTTTAGAAACTTTCAGTGAAGTGTGAAACTTTTTGTTCAGTGGTCCTAAAACTGCACAAAGTACCAGCATGAGCTCCACAGTAGGGGCAAGTAGCGGTGGGTGTAGTAGCTAAATATTGTACTCAAAAGTACTGTTTGACTCAAAAAGTAATCCAAATATTTCAGTATTAAATGAGAAAACTAAACTTTTTTTTTTTTTTTTTTTTTTTAAATCAGAGCATGAACACACATGGGAGTTGACAAACCCCTGCCACGATAATTTTTAAGTGCCTGAAAACCAACCCATGCATTGGGCCTTACAGAAATATGATTTGCTTTATTCACTTGAATGACTTGATGCAGAAGTTGTTTGCTGTCCAAGCTTGGTGATTGTGTGTCTGCATTACCATTGGGATAGTGCTAATGTTGCCATATCCACTACCAAAACAATAGAAACTTTTGCAACTTACGACAAAAATGACAACTCATTTTGATTGGTTTGTGAAGGTTATGTATGTGGTCATGTGACAGCCTTGTGTCTGGTGAATTGGAGTCAAATGACTGGTCACGTTTGATTGGCGCAATGGCCGTCCTATGCGGAAGTCAAAGATGGAATCTAAAAATAGACACCCACGCATGAATGGTTAAAAGTAGCGAACGGCATGTCGATCATTGTAACGGAGTAAAAGCATTGATGATCCTTCACATACTCAAATAAGAGGTACAGTGCATTTAAAGTAGTTTGACAAATACAGTTTATCAAAAACATTGAGTAAATGTGTATTACTACCCACTTGTTTATCAACAAGGTCATATTTTGTAAAGTGTATCAAACCCACAAACATGAAGTACAGTTTAAACAGAACACAAAACAAAAATCACAACTCCACCTGCAATGAATAATGCAAACCAGCAGAGCGTCACCCAGAATGACTGACTGGACGATGACTCGACAGATGAGGGGTTGCTTGTGAATGTTTGATTTGTATGGCGTGGAAGAGCTCAGTTTCCTGTAACTCCTGTCTTACCTTCGCCACTTCGACTGTTGTTGAAACCATTCAAGTTGTGCACTCTAGACAACCAGCTGAATCAGTTTTAGAATACTGGTAGTAAACTTTCAGTGAAGAGTGAAACGCCTTTGTTCAGTGGTCTTAAAACTTCGCACAAAGTACCGGCATGAACTACACAGAAGGGGTAAGTGTTCATTCGCGGTGGGTCGAGTAGCCAAATGTTGTACTGTTTGACTCAAAAAGTAGTCATCCAAATATTAAAGTATTAAATGAACTTTTTTTTTTATTTTTTTTTTAAACTTTTTTTAAATCTGAGCATGAATATGATTTATGGGAGTGGAAACACCCCTGCCACATGACAATTTTTAAATGCCAAAAAAACATGCATTCGGCCCTACAGAAATATGATTTGCTTTATTCACTTGAATTATTTAATGAAGCTGTTTGCTGTCCGAACTTGGTGATTGTGTGTCTGTGACACCATAGGGATGTTGCCATATCCACTATCAAAACAATAGAAACATTTGCAACTTACTGCATGTTTTCGCACAGAAGTGGGCTGAAATATCCAACTTTGGGCAGTCACTATTTAAGAGGTGCGTGAAGCTGTTTTTTTGGCTTATTTCTTTGCCCCCCCCCCCCAATCCCAAAACGAATAATTGCGATTGGCTCGTGAAGGTTACGTATGTGTGCATGTGACAGCCTTGTCTGATTGGTGAGTTGGAGTCAAATGACTGTTCACGTTTGATTGGTGCAATGGGCGCCCTATGTGCAAGTCAATGATGGAGTCTATAAATAGACACCCACACACATGAATGGATAAAAGTAGCGATGCATTGATGATGCTTCACATAAATCCATCCATCCAATTTCTGAGCCGCTTCTCCTCACTAGGGTCGCGGGTGTGCTGGAGCCTATCCCAGCTGTCATAGGGCAGGAGGCGGGGTACACCCTGAACTGGTTGCCAGCCAATCGCAGGGCACATACAAACAAACAACCATTCGGACTCACATTCACACCTACGGGCAATTTAGAGTCTCCAACTCATGCATGTTTTTGGGATGTGGGAGGAAACCCACGCAGGCACGGGGAGAACATGCAAACTCCACACAGGCGCGACCGGGGATTGAACCCGTGTCCTCAGAACTGTGAGGCTGACGCTCTAACCAGTCGTTCACCGTGCCGCTGCTTCACATAAATACTCAAGTAAAATGTACAGTGCATTTAAAGGCGTCTGACAAGTACAGTTTATCGTAAATGTAACGGAGTAAATGTTGCGTGTTACTACCCACCTCTGTTAATCAACAAGGTCAGATTTTATAAAGTGTATCAAACCCACAAATATGAAGTACAGTTTAAACAGAACACAAAACAAAAATAATTCCACCTGCAATCAAAAATGCAAACCAAAATTCCCATTCTGTGTGCGGTAATTTTCTCATGTATGGAGCATGCAAACACACAACTTGAATTAGGACTATTTCCCTGATTGTAAAATAGATATCCAAATGTAAATGTTTTTAAGTGCAGGTTAAAAACTTCTTTTTTACCATCCATTTTAGAGCATTTCCACTTTTCAATATTTCTTGCACTGTACGCTGTTTTAATTGTATTTATTTTTTTGCTCTTTGTTTTAAATGTTTATCAGCTGTTTTTTTCTTTTCTTTGTTTTTAATTTTTTAATCATGATAAACACATTCAGTTACTTTGGGCTAAACAGACAGAGCTCGTCATCTGGAACCACTGCTCCTAACAGTAGACAAATGCAATGAATTTGCTTATTTTAGTGGGAAAAAATACAATCGTCAGGTAAAACATCAACACAAATCAGCAAAATGATAAAATGATACTTTTTCAACTGTGGAAAAATAGAAATGCTGTAAAAAGCATGAGAAAAAAGAAGAGTTTTTAACCTGGATTTAAAAACATTCACACTTGGGGCTGACCTTACACTAAATGCTGCTTCACCTTGTTTGCTTTGTATTCTGTGCTCCACTATTTGACCTGAGTCTGTCGATCTCCGCGCCCGACTGGGTTTATATCCCATTAGCATTTCTTTGATGTATTCAGGACCCAAACCATTTAGTGAGTTTTAGTCCAGTAGCAGAACTTTAAAATCTATTCTAAAGCTGACTGGCAGTCAGTGTAAAGACTTTAGAATTGGAGTAATATTCTCTGACCTCTTTGTTCTGGTCAGAGCCCGAGCTGCAGCATTCTGAATGAGATGCAGCTGTTTAAATCTCTTTTTGGGGAGTTCAGTCAGTAGACCATTGCAGTAGTCAAGTCTACTTGAGATAAAAGCATGGATGAGCTTTTCCTTGTCTGTTTGACACATGCAAGCCTTCACTCTGGATATGTTCTTCAGATGGTAAAAAACAGTTTTAGTAATTGATTTGATATGACTGTTGAAAGTCAGGTCGGAATATATCAGAACACCAAGGTTTCGGACTTGGTCTTTGGTTTTTAAAGATAGTGACTCCAGGTATTTACCAACAGCAATCCTCCTTTCTTTATTGCGAAAAACAGTTTTCTCAGTTTTGTTGTGGTTTAATTGAAGAAAATTTGGCTCATCCAATTATTTATCTGTTTGAGACAGTGACAAAACCTCAATTGAACTGTTGTCATCTGGAGACACTGCTAGATATAACTGTGTGTCATCTGGATAGCCATGATCGTCAAAATTAAAGTTCTGACATCTCTGTCGGGCCAATTATACACCACTCGTGCACTCACTGGAGAAGTCTGGCCTCTCTGCACTATTGCCTATGTTGTTGACCAATACTGGCCACTCATGTGCTTGATAAGTATCTGCACCGTTGGCACAATTGAAATTGTCCCAGATTATCGCACTACTAGTCACTTTAAACTGCACCAGACTATTCTTCTATTAGTCATTTCAAAATGCTTTTATTGCTGGAGGAATGGGCATCATTTTGCACAGTTGTCAAAAAAAATAATTAAAATTGAACCGGCATTACCACATTACTGGTAACCTTTTATTGCTCAGTGACTGTGTTTTTATGTCCCAAAAGTATTCTCTGTCAGTTGACTGCCTGTTGTCATACGAGAGCTACCGGAGACAAATTCCTTGTGTGTTTTTGACATTCTTTGCAAATAAAGATGATTCTGATTCTATATGACTCAAAAACGTACAATATTATAGAGTTCTATTTTCCTCATTAAAAAGCATCCATCCATTTTCTACCGCTTATCCGGGTCGGGTCGCGGGGGCAGTAGCTTTAGCAGGGACGCCCTGACTTCCCTCTGCCCAGCCACTTCATCTAGCTCTTCCGGAGTGATCCTGAGGCGTTCCCAGGCCAGCCAAAGGACTTAATCTCTCCAGCGTGTCCAGAGTCGTCCCCGGGGTCTCCTCCCTGTGGGACATGCCCGGAACACCTCACCAGGGAGGCGTCCGGGAGGCATCCGAATCAGATGCCCCAGCCACCTCATCTGGCTCCTCTCGATGTGGAGGAGCAGCGACTCTACTCCCGGATGGCTGAGCTTCTCACCCTATCTCTAAGAGAGAGCCCGGACACCCTGCGGAGGAAACTCATTTCGGCCGCTTGTATCCGGGATCTTGTTCTTGACCATAGGTGAGGGTAGGAACCTAGATCGACCGGTAAATTGAGAGCTTCGGCTTTCGGCTAAGCTCCTTCTTTACCACAATGCAATGCAATGCAAAGTCCGCATCACTGCAGACGCTGCACTGATCCGCCTGTCGATCTCCCTTTCCATTCTTCCCTCATTCGTGAAAAAGACCCCAAGATACTTGAATTCCTCCACTTGGAGCAGGATCTCATCCCCGACCCCGAGAGGGCACGCCACCCTTTTCCAACTGAGGACCATGGTCTCAGATTCGGAGGTGCTGATTCTCATCACAGCCGCTTCACACTCTGCTTCGAACTGCTACAGTGACAGATGGAGGTCACGACTTGATGAAGCCAACAGAACCACATCATCTGCAAAAAGCAGAGATGCAATACTGAGGCCACCAAACCAGATCCCCTCTACGCCTCGGCTGCGCCTTGAAATTCTGTCCATAAAAGTTATGAACAGATTCGGTGACAAAGGGCAGCCTTGGCGGAGTCCAACCCTCACCGGGGACGAGTCCGACTTACTGCCGGATATGCGGACCAAACTCTGACTCCGGTCGTACAGGGACCGAACAACCCGTATCAGGGGGTTCGGTATCCCATACTCCCGAAGCACCCTCCACAGGATTTCCCGAGGGACACGGTCGAACGCCTTCTCCAAGTCCACAAAACACATGTAGACTGGTTGGACGAACTCCCATGCACCCTCGATAACCCTGCCGAGGGTGTCGAGCTGGTCCACTGTTCCACGGCCAGGACAAAAACCACACTGCTCCTCCTGAATCCGAGATTCGACTTCCTGACGGACCCTCCTCTCCAGCACCCCTGAATAGACCTTACCAGGGAGGCTGAGGAGTATGATCCCCCTGTAGTTGGAACACACCCTCCAGTCCCCCTTCTTAAAAAGAGGGACCACCACCCCAGTCTGCCAATCCAGAGGCACTGTCCCCGATGTCCAAGCGATGTTGCAGAGGCGTGTCAACCAAAATTTCCTCGAAGCCGTCCAGAAGTCTTTCTCCATGGCCTCACCGAATTTCTCCCATGCCCGGGTTTTTGGTTCAGCGACCACCAAAGCTGCATTTCGCTTGGCCAGCCGGTACCCATCAGCTCCCTCAGGAGTCCCACCGGCCAAAAAAGCCCAATAGGACTCCTTCTTCAGCTTGATGGCATCCCTCACCGTTGGTGGACACCAACGGGTTCGGGGATTGCCGCCACGACAAGCACCGACCACCTTACGGCCACAGCTCCGGTCGGCTGCCTCAGCAATGGAGGCGCAGAACATGGTCCACTCGGACTCGATGTCCCCCGCCTCCCCCGGAACATGAGCAAAGTTCTGTCGGAGGTGGGAGTTGGAACGCCTTCTGACAGGGGATTCTGCCAGACGTTCCCAGCAGACCCTCGCAATACGTTTGGGCCTGCCACGTCGGACCGGCATCTTCCCCCACCATCGGAGCCAACTCACCACCAGGTGGTGATCAGTTGACAGCTCCGCCCCTCTCTTCACCCGAGTGTCCAAGACATGCGGCCGCAAGTCCGATGACTGATGATAATTAAAAAACAAATTACACATTTTTTGTGTGCGTTTTTGGTGTAGGTTGGAATGGATTCATGGTATTTCCATTAACTCCAGTGGGGAAAAAAGGATTTCAGATATGAGTGTTTTGAATTACGGGCATGGTCACCGAACGAAATCAAGTTGTACCTCAAGTCACTACTGCAAAAGCAAAACTGTACAGACTAAGTACTTAAGTACAAAATTAACAAAACAAACAGAAAAACTGGTTATCTTAACCTCTTTTTTTTCTGTTGTCCATTGTCATCCATAGAAGTTGAAAAAGGTAATGACCCTATTTTGACAAAGTAAAGAGTATAACATTTTCAAATGAGGAAGTAAAATTAAAAAGTCAGAAAAAGAACACTCAAGTACATTTACTTACGGTGGCCTGGAAGTGCAAAACAATATAACAAATTCTGAAACACTTTAACATTTCAGGAAACACAAAAACCAAAACAAGACAGAGTACACCCTGAACTGGTCGCCAGCCAATCGCAAGGAACATACAAATAAATAACCATTTGCAATTTAGTGTCGTCAATTAACCGACCCTGCATGTCTTTGCGATGTGGGAGGAAACCGGAGTGCCCGGAGAAAACATGCAAACTCCACACAGGTGGGGCCGGGATTTGAACCCCAGTCCTCAAAACTGTGAGGTTGATGTGCTAACCAGTCGTCCATGGGGTCACCACTGGTTGTCCAACTGGTGCTAATTGGCTCCAATCAGCAGAGAAAGTTATTTTTAATCAACTCAGCAATTTCTTGAACTTAAATGGACTTTTTGACAAATTTCAATCAGGTTTCCGAACTCATCACAGTACAGAATCTGCTCTTATCAAGGTGCTAAACGATATAAGGTTGAATACTGACTCGGGAAAGGTGTCAATTCTGGTCTTGTTGGATCTCAGTGCGGCTTTTGTTACGGTGGACCATCATATACTGCTGAACAGGTTGGAATCGTGGGTAGGACTAAATGGAAGTCCTTAAATGGTTCAGGTCCTACCTGGAGGAAAGGAGGTTTTTTGTAAGCATTGGAAGTGTTCAGGTGGCACGGTGGACGACTGGTTGGAGCGTCTGCTTTACAGTTCTGAGGACCGGGGTTCAATCCCCGGCCCCACCTGTGTGGAGTTTGCATGTTCTCCCCGTGCCTGCGTGGGTTTTCTCTGGGCACTCCGGTTTCCTCCCACATCCCAAAAACATCCGTGGTAGGTTGATTGAAGACTCTAAATTGCCCATAGGTGTGAACGTGAGTGCAAATGGTTGTTTGTTTATATGTGCCCTGTGATTGGCTGGCGACCAGTTCAGGGTGTACCCCGCCTCTCGTCCGAAGAAAGCTGGGATAAAGCATAGTAAAGCAAAGTAAATTTATTTATCAAACATAAGGTAACTCAATGTGCTTTACATGATTAAAAGCATTTAAAAACAAAGGAAAAAAACAGCTTCTAAAGTTTTCAAACAGAGGGGGGAAAACAAAATAAAAGTATAATTAAAACAGCTTACAGAGCAAGAAATATCATTTAAAAATGGAAATACTCTAAAAAGCATGAGAAAAAAAAATAGTTTTTAACCTTAATTTCAAAACATTCACACTAGGGGCTGACCTCACGCTAAATACTGCTTCACCATGTTTGCTTTGGATTCTGTGCTCCACTACTTGACCTGAGTCTATCGATCTCAGAGCCCTACTGGGTTTATATTGCATTAGCATTTCTTTCATGTATTCAGGACCTACACCGTTTCGTGATTTATAGACCAGTAGCAGAACTTTAAAATATATTCTAAAGCTGACTGGGAGCCAGTGTAAAGACTTTAGAATTGGAGTAATATGCTCTGACTTCTTTGTTCTGGTCAGAACCCGAGCTGCAGCATTCTGAATGAGATGCAGCTGTTTAATGCTCTTTTGGGGGAGTTCAGTCAGTCGACCATTACAATAGTCAAGTCTACTTGAGATAAAAGCATTTTTTTTTCACTCATGTGCTTGAGAAGTACCTGCACCATTTGCACAATTGACATTGTCCCAGATTATCGCACTATTAGTCACTTTAAACTGCAGAAATTTCTTGAAGTCTCTGTGCCATTTGCACAATGTTCACTGCACCAGATTATTGTTCTATTAGTCATTTCAAATTGCCTTAATTGCTAGACGACTGGGCATCATTTTGCACAATTGTCAAAAAAATAAAAATAAAAATGGAACCAACATTAACACATTACTGATAATCTTTTATTGCTCAGTGACTGTGTTTTTATGTCTCAAAAGTATTCTCTGTCAATTGACTGCCTGTTGTCGTAGGAGAGCGGCTCCAACTACCGAAGACAAATTCCTTGTGTGTTTTTGACATACTTTGCAAATAAAGATAATTCTGATTCTATATGAGTTAAAAACGTACACTATTGTAGATTGCTATTTTCCTTCTTAAAAAACACATTACACATTTTTTGTGTGTGTTTTTGGTGTAGGTTGGAATAGATTCATGGTATTTCCATTATCTCCAGTGGGGGGGGAAAGGATTTCATATACGAGTGTTTTGAATTACAGGCATGGTCACCGAACGAACTCAAGTTGTACCTCAAGTCACCACTGCAAAAGTAAAAATATACAGACTGTACTTGAGTACAAAATTAACAAAAAGAAAAACTAAACTGGACTCTAAATTGCCCGTAGGCATGACTGTGGGTGCGAATGGTTGTTTGTTTGTTTGTGCCCTGCGATTGGCTGGCAACCAGTTCAGGGTGTACCCCGCCTCCTGCCCGATGACAGCTGGGATAGGCTCCAGCACGCCCGCGACCCTAGTGAGGAGAAGCGGCTCAGAAAATGGATGGATGGATGGAAAAACTAAACTGTGGTTATCTTAAGCTCTCTTTTATTTTGTTGCCCATTGTCATCCATAGAAGTTGAAAAAAGTAATGACCTATTTTGACAAAGTAAAGAGTATAACATTTTCAAATTAGGAAGTAAAAGTAAAAAGTCAGAAAAAAAACACTCAAGTACATTTACTTATGGTAGGCTGGAAGTGCAAAACAATATTACAAATTGTGAAACACTTTAACATTTCAGAACACACAAAAACAAAACAAAACACTTTAACATTTCAGGAAACGCAAAAACCAAAACAAGTACACCCTGAACTGGTCGCCAGCCAATCACAGGGCACATACAAACAAATAACCATTCGCACTCACATTCACACCAACAGGCAATTTAGAGAAGTCAATTAACCGATCCTGCATGTCTTTGGGAGCAAATGAGCACCAGCTGTGTTTGCTTGTCACCTGCTATAAAAGCTCGCCTGTTCAGTCTTCTGCACAACTGTCACTGAAACAATGGCTGCTGTATGGTTCTTTGTTGTGCTGGTCCATGCTGCCGTCATGGACAAAGGTGATTTATTTATTTATTTATTTATTTATTTATTTATTTAAAAGACAAATACACCTTTTATGGAACTGAATTTGTGTTGAAATGACAATGTTTGTCTTGAAATACTGAGATGAGTTTGTGTGTCTGCAGGCATTTGTTTTCCAGGTGGAGCAAAACAAGCTGTGTCCAATGCTGTGCTTAAAAAAGGTGTGCAAGGTGAGAACATTGATGAATTAAATGTTTGTGATGTTAACACGTTGTTTGTATTTGCTACAGATGTGTCTCCTGATGATGTTTTCCTTGAGAGAGTTTCTGAACTTCTTGACTCTTTGGATAATGTGTTAACGCTACATACTCCAGGTGAGAAAATTGGGGGGGACATGTTTACTAACATTTTACTGAGCAAAGCCACACTTTAAGTAGAACTTGAATTAATTCTTGTCCCAATGTATACACATTTACTTGGTGTGAAATTTGGTCCTAATAAGTGAGTTAAAACCTTGAAACTACATTGTTGGTGACTTAAATAATTTAAAAATTCAGGATTGTACATTTTAAGTCCAGTTAACTTGCATGTACCTTAAGCGCAATAGTTACAATTAATCTTTTTGAACTGCAGGTTTTCAAAGATGATGTCCTGTTTTTCCCCTTATGGTTGTGTTAAAATAGTGCTTATTTAGTAATATGCAATATTGTTAGTTCTTGTCTTTGGACTACTATGCTACTGTTGTTGGTCATGCTTGTTTTTGAGTTTGTACTTGATAAGTTCAAGAACCACTGCTTTAGAATGAACTGAATCAGTGTATGAATGTCAAATCTTTATTGTCCAACAATGGTTCTTAAATCAAGTGTTTCTGTTTAAAACTGCACCTGGTTTGATGTTCTTGTGGGCTGTAATGTTGACATTCATAGGCTGACTGTACATGACATAGCTGTTGTCTAACATGAACAGTTGGCTGGTTACACCGGTAATTTTACAGTCTGCATAGATTTAACAAAGATGGCACAGTGGTCTGTTATAACTATTCTAGTCCCCCTTTTTATAATTCAGTTCAATGGCAACTAATGTGACTATTTGTTGTCAAGCCCAACCTGCAAGCAAAGTGGTATTGAGAGACGAAGCAAGCCACAATGTGAGAAATGACCAGAAGAGCTACAACATGAGCAGCAAGGGTAACCAGAACGTCTCCTTCAGCCATGACCAGCAGAGCTATAACATGAGCAAGGGTCAGCATAATGATTTATTTCAAAAAGTCCAGCAGAGTGTCACCCAGAATGACCGAATGGACGATGACTCGACAGATGAGGGGTTGCTTGTGAATGTTTGATTTGTATGGCATGGAAGAGCTATGTTTTCTGTAACTCCTGTCTGATAATTAAAATCCTTACCTTCACCACTTGGACTGTTTTTGAAACCATTCAAGTTGTGTACACTATACAACCAGGTGCTACAATTTTAGAAACTTTCAGTGAAGTGTGAAACGTTTTGTTCAGTGGTCCTAAAACTGCACAAAGTACCGGCATGAACTCCACAGTAGGGGTAAGTATTCATCAGCGGTGGGTATAGTAGCCAAATATTGTACTCAACAGTACTGTTTGACTCAAAAAGTAGTAATCCAAATATTTAAGTATTAATGAGAAACTAAATTTAAAAAAAAAAAATAAAAAAAAAAAAATCAGAGCATGAACATATATGGGAGTTGACACCCCTGCCACATGACAATTTTTGAGTGCCTGAAAACCAACCCATGCATTGGGCCTTACAGAAATATGATTTGCTTTATTCACTTGAATGACTTGATGCAGAAGTTGTTTGCTGTCTGAACTTGGTGATTGTCTGCGTCACCATAGGGCTAGTTCTGAAACCTTTGCAACTTACCGCAAGGTGTTTTTGCACAGAAGTGGGCTGAAGTATCCAACTTTGGGCAGTCATACTTTAAGAGGTGCATGAAAATGTGGGCGTGCTGGATCCTAAAGCTCTTAGAGTAGCTGCCATAAAGCCTCTTCTAAAAAATGGAACACTGGACGCTTCCATGTTAGCAAGCTATAGACTCATCTCAAATCTCCCTTTTATAGCCCAAATTGAGTTATTTTTAATCAATTCAGCAATTTCTTGAACTTAAATGGACTTTTTGACAAATTTCAATCAGGTTTCTGAACTCATCACAGTACAGAATCTGCTCCTATCAAAGTTCTAAATGATATAAGGTTGAATACTGACTCGGGAAAGGTGTCAATTCTGGTCTTGTTGGATCTCAGTGCGGATTTTGATGCGGTGGATCATAATATACTGCTGAACAGGTTGGAAACG